>NC_052053.1:17095947-17712197 GCF_903992535.2 Arvicola amphibius
GCAGTTGCATGGAGCTTCTACATCTCATGGGGTCGTTATACACAGAGAATCAGACACATGATAAATGTGGAACCAACAGTCAATTTATCTCAGTTCGTCTTCAAACAAACATGGGACTTAGCTACCTTACAGATGAAGAAACTGAGATTCAAGTAATGTCTTTAATGTTATAGAGGAAGTAACTGGCATAGCCAGAACACACATTCAGGTCTTTTTGAGCAGCATTCATGCAAGATGGTCACTTTTGTAGATCTCAGGGTTTGCAGCTATGCTGGTGGATATCTTTCAATTCTACTAGCATCAGAAATCGTGCTATTTTCATTTATAACTATTAGAATATTGATGAGGTTTATTTTTATCAAACCAACTTAACAGTTGGATGTTTATTCTAGTGTAATGATAAATTTAAAAGTAAAGAACATTGTAGAAATTCCAAGGAATATGTGTAACTACAAACTTGCTAATCCAACAGAGCACACAAATTTAAAATTTAATGATATATGAAGTTTGATTTAGCTACTTTCCAAGACTAACAACTCCCAAAAGCACTTCATTTTAACATATTATTTTTAATTATATTTTGTAGAAAGTAGAAAATCTTTGAGTTTTTAAAAATATTTGAACATTTTTCAGCATTATTTATAATGAATATTTTATCATCCATATCTTTATTGGAAATATATATATGTTTGTACTTACTGCTATCTAAACATAATGGTATAAAGACGTTCGTAATATCTGAAAAGAATTATACACAAAATGACTGTTTTTGTATGTTTTATAAAATCTACACTGAAAGTGTTTATCACACATTGAGTAATTTTACTTATTAATATCAAACTACATTTATTTTTCTGTAATTAAAATATTTGTGTAAAATTATAAATGCTGTGATGTTTTTTCTAATTCATTTCAAAATTCCATCTCTTGCCAGGTGTCAGGGCCCATAGGCCCCAACATAGAAATTATTTTTCCCTAACTGGACTGGTACAAAGGCGTGAGAAATAACGAGACACAGTTTATACGGTCATCTCACAGTCGTCTCGGAAGGGCATTACAGCGCAACGCCTGTCTGCATTATATGCGCTACCACACAGTTCCCGAGCTTAGGGCAAGGGGCTGGAGGTTGAAACACACAATGACCAACATACAGAGAGACAGAGACACGGACCTCTAGTCACTGGTAAGAAGCCCTTTATTCAATAACACCATGGAGGCTTATATACCCAACAGTCAAGTGGGCCAACAGGTGAAAACCTTATCCTCTGATCCTTAAGGCCAAGGCAACATGTGCTCCTGAAGCAGAGCTGGTAAACAACTTTGACACAGCTTTCAGTAACTCAAATCAGAAGGAAAGTAAAGATCTCTAGCAGGGAAGAGCAGCTGGAGGCCAGGACTTCAAATGGTCCCAACAGGACATCTCAGTCTTCCTCCATTCCTGTTTATTATACAAAACACCTTCCGTGTTTATTATACAAAACACCTTTCATCGCCCAGGTAAACCAAGGTGGATACTCATTAATATTCTCTTTCCAAGGAACACAGGGCTAGCGGAACACTTGAAACTTAAGTCACCAGCTTTGGAAAACACCTCTCCCCAGGTGATCTACCTTATAACAAAGGAGTAGGAGCAAAACATCCTGGCCTTTGTTAGGTGGCTGTCTTGCCTGTTTGGCAGGATTGCAGCTGCCTAGTAGCCAGTGAGCCTGCCTGTAGGTATTTTGTATGAAATATGGGCCCACAGCCAGGGTCCTACATAAACTCACACATTCAATGAGAGGTAATCCCCTAAATTAATAACTCATAGAACACATACGGGTAGGACATGATGACACATATCTTTAATCCCAACATTGGGAGGCAAAGGCAGGTGGATATATAAATTCAAGGCTAGCCTAATCTACCATGTGAGTTCCAGGAAAACCCTATCTTAAAAAACTAAAAAGCCAAAAACCCCAAATAAAACGAAACCTTATATATTCAGTGCTGAGTTTTATTGTTACAAAATAGATCCTCTTAAACAAGTTTCACTAAGCCTTTAAACTAAGTCTGTCTATTAAGAGATACTGTTTGCAATTATGCTTCACAAAATGACTTAATTCTTCTAAAAGCCATAATTATTCCATTTTGAACTTTAAAATTCTGACTAGCAACTAGCAGATTAAAATTAATTCACATGAGTCTAGAAGAATAATTTTGAAATACCACTTGAAAACTGCAATATACTTATGTATTTAGGGCATTCTTTGAAGAAATAATTATTTTCAAATGACACCAAATCTCCCTTAAGCCTTATAACAAATTATTTTATTTATTTAGAAAGAAAATGAAGATTCAAGGTGATCCTTTTTATTATGTTTTAAATGTGCTTTCTCTTTGAAGATTTCATACATATATATCCTATAACTTTATCATTTCCACCTCTCATTTCTCCTCCCCCAACTATCTCTAGAACTCCCATCACATCTATGCCCAATGACTTATTTTCTTTCCTTACTGAGGACAATCAGTGATGCCTATATGCACATGGGCCTACAGTCTGGGCATGAGGAACCTTCTAGTGACCACAACCCTAAAGAAAAAGAGATTCTCCCTGTAGCTGTTAGCTTCCGATGTTCCCCAGTTTGCGGTAAAGCCTTGAGATTCTCTCTCCAATCCATGTTATGATTTTTAAATTATCATTTATTGTTTGAAAATGTTATACATGCAGGTAAATAAATCTGAAAAAAAAATCATTCAACATTCCTCATGTCAAATTTCTTTATTCCAAATTGTATGTGTTCTATCTTTTTAAAATTGAAAATGAATTTTTTTCATACAATATGTTCTTTTGTTTCGTGCTTCCCCAACTCCTGCCAGATCACCCTCACCATTCCACCCTCTCAAGTCTACACCTTTTCTTTCTTACTACCATTAGACTACAAATAGACATCTAAAATAGTAAAAACAAAAATACAAAAAAATAAAGACAAATCTGAATAGGACAAATATACAGAAGAAAAAGAGCCAAATAAAAACCACAAGAGACATATTTAGACTCAGAAACACATACATTGGCAGACACAGCCCATAACAACACAAAATAAAAACAATAATATATAAGCAAGAGACCTGTATGGTAGGAAAACAGTTCTCAGACCAAGAATTATCAGTCAAAGAACTTCCAAAAATACCATTGAATTCATTTTGTTTTGGCCATCTAGTGCTAGACATGGCACCTGGCCTTTAGAATAGTTTGTATCCCAAGTGAGACTAATTTTTCCTTCATGAGTGGTTATCAGTTGGAGAAGGTTCCAGGATAGGGATATGGCCTTGTGTCCACTCTAACTCTCAGCACTTCGACTCCGTCAGATCCAGATCTGTGCAGGCCCTGTGCATGTACCATTCTCTGTGTGTTCATATATGTATCTGCCCTGCTGTGATGAGAAGACGTCACTGCCTAGGTGCCCTCCATCTCCTCTGACGCGTATACTCTTTCTACCTCATTTTCTCTTAAGCTCTCTGAGCTTTGGATGGAGAGATCTTAAAGAGATACCCAATTTAGGGCTGCATAACATGAGGCCTCTCACTCTGTATTTTCCATGTGTGGGCCTCCATTCAAAGAGAATGGCTTCCAAAAAGCCAGTACAAGCAGTAGAGATAAATCCTGGTCCCACTGCCAGTGATCCTGCAGTCTGTCCCAGTCATAAACTGTCACCCGCATTCTGAGGGTCCAGTTTCATCCTATGCTGGTTCTTTCTCTGTCTGGCTGGAGTTAGTGAGCTCCACTTAGCTTGGTAAGCTGTTTCAGCGGGTATACCTATCATCGTCTTGACCTCTTTGCTCCTGCTCTCATTCCTCCCACTCTTCAACTGGACTTTAGGAGTTTAGTCCAGTGCTCTGCTGTGGCTCTCTGCCTCTGATTCTATCAGTTGCTAGATGAAGGTTCTATGGAGACATTTAAGATAGTCATCAATCTGACTACAGGGCAAGGTCAGTTTGGGCAACCTCTCCACTATTGCTTAGGATCTTAGCTGGAGTCATCCTTGTGGATTCCTGTCTTGCTAGCCCCATAACAACTCCCTCAATCAAGATATCTTTTCCCTTGCTCTCTAGTCTTTGTCCTTACCCATCTCAACTATCTCGTTTCCTCATGTTCTCCTCCCCACTTCTTCCCTCCTTCTCCCCTTCTGCCCTCACTTCTCCCCACATCCCTATGCTCCAAATTTTCTCAGGAAATCTTGTCTATTTCCCCTTCCCAGAGGGATTTATGTATATTTCCCTTATGATTCTCCTTCTCATTTAGCTCCTCTTGGGTCATGGACAATAGGCTTGTTATCCTTTGCTTTACAGCTAATATCCGCTTATGAGTGAGTGGGTCCGTACTCATCTTTCTGGGTTTGGGTTAACTCACTCAGATGGTTTTCTCTAGTTCAATCCATTTGCATGAAAATTTTAGGATGTCATTGTTTTTTTACTGTTGAGTAATTCTCTGTTTAGATCTAGACTCCATTTTTAATTTGATTATTTGGTATTTTGATGTCTAATTTCTTCAGTTTTTTATATATTTTGGAGATCACTACTGTGTCTGATATGGGGTTGGTAAAGATCTTTTCCCATTCAGTAAGCTTCCTTTTTGTCTTACTGACTGTATCCATTGATTTCCAGAAGCCTCTCAGTGTCAGAAGCTCCCATTTCTTTATTGTTGCTCTAGTGTCTGTGCTACTGGGGTTATATTTAGGAAGTAGTCTCTGTGCCCATGCATTAAAGGCTAATTCCCACTTTCTCTTCCAACAGGTTCAGTGTGGTCAGATTTATATTGAGGCCTTTAGTCCATGTGGACCTGAGTTTTGTGTATGAGGATAGTTATGGATCTAATTGCAATCTTCTACACGTTGACATCCAGTTATGCCAACACCATTTGTTGAAGATGCTTTTCTTGCATTGTATAATTTTAGCTTCTTTTTAAAAATCAGATGTTCATAGGTGTGTGGATTAATATCCAGGTCTACAATTAGCTTTCACTGTTCAACCCCTTTGTTTTTATGGCAATACCAAGCTGTTTTCATTACTGTAGCTCTGTAATAGAGCTTGGTATCAGGGATGGTGATACATCCAGAAGTTCCTTATTGTACAGGATTGTTTTGGCTACCTGGGTTTTTTGTTTTTCTATATGAAGTTAAGTATTGTTCTTTAAGGTCTGCGAAGAATTGTGTTGGGATTTTGTTGGAAATTTTTTTAATCGCTAGATTGCTTTTGTAGGATTACCATTTTTTAATATTGATCCTACCTATCCAAAAGCATGAGAGATCATTCCGTTTTCTTATATCTTCTTCAATTTCTTTCTTCAAAGACTTAAAGTTCTTGTTGAACAGGTCTTTCACTTCTTTGGTTAATGTTACCCCAGAAATTTTGTTATTTGTGGCTATTGTGAAGGGTAATGTTTCTCTGATTTCTTTTTCAGCTTCTTTATCATTTGTGTATAGGAGGGCTACTGATTTTTTTTTTTTGAGTTGCTCTTGTATTCTGCCACATCACTGTATTTATCAGCCGTAGGAGTTCCCTAGTGTAGTTTTTAGGGTTATTTATGTAGACTATCTTATCATCTGCAAATAGCGAAAGTTTGACTTCTTTCTTTCCAACTTGTATCCCCTTGATCTTCTTTTGTTGTCTTATTCCTCTAGCTAGAATTTCAAGAACTATATTGAATAGTTCTTGAATAGATATGGAGAGAGTGGACAAACTTGTTTTTTCTTGATTTTGCTAGATTTGCTTTGAGTTTCTCTCCACTTAATTTGATGTTGGCTGTCAGCTTGCTGCATTGCTTTTATTATGTTTAGATACATTCCTTGTATATCTGATTTCTCCAAGACTTTTATCATTAAGGGATGTTGGATTTTGCCAATGCTTTTTCAGCATCTGATGATACGGTCATATGTGTTTTGTTTCTTTCAGTTTATTTATATGGTGGATTACATTGATAAATTTTCATCTGTTGAACAATTCCTAAATCTCTGGTATGAAGTCAACTGGCTCATGGTGATGTGTTCTTGAATTTGGTTTGCCAGTATTTTACTGAGTATTTTTGCATCAGTGTTCATGAGGGAGATTGGTCTGTAATTCTCTTTTTTGGTTGAGTCTTTGTGTAGTTTCGGTATCAGAGTGACTGTAGCCTCACAAAAAGAGTTTAGCAGTCTTCCTTCTGTTTCTATTATGTGCAACAATTTGAGGAATATAGGTATTGGCTCTTCTGTTTTGGAAGAATTCTGCACTGAAACCATCTGGTCCTGGGCAGCTTTTTTTTTTTTTTTTTTTGGTTGGGGGCTTTTGATGTCTGCTTCTATTTCCTTGCAGGTTATAGGCTTATTTAGATTGTTCATCTGGTCTTGATTTGATTTTGGTATGTGGTACCTATCCAGTAAATTGTTCGTTTTTTTTTTTTTTTTTTATTTTCCAATTTTGTGGAGTACAGCTTTTTGTAGTATGAACTAATGATTCTCTGGATTCCCTCCTTGTCTGTTGTTATGCCCCCCTTTTCATTTTTGATTTTATTAGTTTGGATGGCCTTTCTCTGCCTTTTGATTTGATTAGTTTGGATAAAGGTTTGTCTATCTTGTTGATTCTCTCAAAGAACCAGCTGTGTTTCATTGATTCTTTGTATTGTTTTCTTTGTTTCTATTTTATTGATTTCAGCCCTCAATTTGATTATTTCCTATCATCTATCCCTCCTGGGTGAGTCTGCTTCTTTTAGTTCTAGAACTTTCAGGTGTGCTGTTAAGTCACTAGTGTGAGATTTCTCCACTTTCTTTATATAGCCACTTAGTTAGGGCTAGGACCTTTCCTCTGAGCATTGCTTTCATAGTGTTCCATAGGTTTAGGTCTGTTGTGCCTTCATTTTTGTTGAATTCTAGGTAGTCTTTAATTTCTTTCTTTATTTCTTCCTGTCCTAGGGGTGATTCAATTGAACACTAGTCAATACCCATGAGTTTGTAGGCTTTCTGGAATGAGTATTGTTGTTGAATTCTAACTTTAGACCATGGTTATCTGATAAAATGCAGGAGGTTATTCCAGTTTTTTATATCTGTTGAGGTTTTCTTTGTTACCAATATTCTTTTGTGCTTGGGTGGAATGCTCTATAGAAGTCTGTGATGTCGACTTGAGTCATGACATCTGTTATTTCTCTTATTTCTCTGTTAAGTTTATATCTGGTTGACCTGTGGAGAGTGGGGTGTTGAAGTCTCCTGCTATTAGCGTGTGGGGTTTGATGTACAATTTAAGCTTTAGTAATGTTTCTTTTACGTATATGGGTGCTCTTGTATTTGATGCATAGGTGTTCAGGATTGAGACTTCATCTTGATGAATTTTTCCTGTGATTAGTATGAAACATCTTTCTCCATTTATTCTGATTGATTTTAACTTGAAGACTATTTTGCCAGATATTATAATAGCTACACCTGCTTGTTTCTTAGATCCATTTGATGGGAAATCCTTTTCCCAACCCTTTAGTCTGAGGTAATGTCTCTCTTTGAGGTCGATGTGTGGTTCTTTCTTAGCCTGTGTCTTTTTTTTTTTTTTTTTTTTTTTTTGGTTTTTCGAGACAGGGTTTCCCTGTAGTTTCTAGAGCCTGTCCTGGAGCTAGCTCTTGTAGACCAGGCTGGCCTCGAACTCAGAGATCCGCCTGCCTCTGCCTCCCGAGTGCTGGGATTAAAGGCGTGCGCCACCACCGCCCGACAGCCTGTGTCTTTTTATGGGTGAATTGAGACCTTTAATATTATGATATATTAATGGCTAGTGATTGTTAATTCCTGATATTTTCAGTGGTAGTGTTTGATTGTGTGTTTCACTTTTTTAAGGTTTGCTGATAGGAGGATATCTGTTGTCTGTGTTTTTGTGAATACAATTAGCTTCCTTGCATTGGAGTTTTTCTATGACTTTCTGTAGGGCTGGATTTGTGGATAGGTATTGTTTAAATCTGGTTTTGTCATGGAATATCTTACTTTCTCCATCAATGATGATTGAAAGTTTTGTTGGGTATAGTAGTCTGGTCTTGCATCCGTGGTCTCCTAGTGTCTGCAGCACATCTGTCCAGGGCCTTCTGGCTTTTATGGTTTCCATTGAGAAGTTGGGCGTGAGTCTCATAGGTCTGCCCTTATATGTTACTTGGACTCTTTCCTTTGCAGCTCTTAATATTCTTTCTTTATTTTGTATGTTTTGCATTTTGATTATTATATGGCAAGGGGACTTATTTTTGGTTCAATCTATTCGGTGTTCTGTAAGCTTCTTGTACCTTCATAGGGATATCCTTCTTTAGGCTGGGAAAGTTTTCTTTCTATGATTTTGTTGAATATAATTTCTATGCCTCTTTCTCCTATGCCTATTATTCTTAAGTTTGGTCTTTCCATGATATGCCAGATTTGGAAGTGGATGCTTTATGTTAAGAATTTGTTGAATTTAACATTTTCTTTGACAGATGAATCTATTTCCTCTATAGTATCTTCAACACCTGTAATTTTCTTTTCTTTTTCTCATGTCCTGTTGGTTATGCTTGCATTTATCCAGATTTTCCATTTCCAGAATTTTCTCAGTTTGTTTTCTTTATTGCCTCTATTTCAGTTTTCAAGTCTCAAACTGTTTGAACTGTTTGCTTCACCTGTTTGATGTTTTTTTTCTTGGGTTTTTTTAAGGAGGGGTTTAAGAGATTTATTGATTTCTTCCAACTTTTTGTTTGTCTTTTCCTCCATTTCTTTACAGAAAATTTTCATTTCCTCTTTAAATGTCTCCGTCATCTGCATAAAGTTACCTTTAAAGTCATTTTCTTCTGCTTTTTCTAGGTTAGGATAACCAAGTCTTCTGGTTGTATGACCATTTGGTTCTGGTGTTACCATGTTGCTTTTAGGTTGTTGAATGAATTCTTGCATTGGCACCTACCCATCTCTTTCCCCAGTTGGTGCCAGCAGTGCCTTTGCCTCTTGGTCCAATATTTGCAGAGGCTGTCTGTGTTTTAGAGAGTTCTTCTTCGTCTGCTCTCTACTGCTCTGTCTGTGCCTCAGGGAGCCACTGAGGTCTCTCATGGTCCCCTCTCTTGGTCCATTCTCTTGGTCTGTTCTCCCAGTCCACTTTGTGCAGTCACAGCTTGTGCTTTAGAGTTCCTCTGTGGTCATAAGGCAGACTGTGGGGGAGTAGGAGAGTTTGGGGCAAAATGGGAGTTGTAGCGTACAGGGTCTGATTGATGGGGTAAGGGTGTTATAGCAATCTATCTGCAGGAAGCTTACCTGCTGGCTGGCTAGAAAAGCTGATGTAGGTGGGGGAAGGTGGAGGAATCTGGGATTTTTCCCCAGGTACTGAGGACCTAGAGAGTGGGGTGCTCCACTGTATGGGTGATCACTCACCTATTGATACTCTCTGTGCTGTTGCAGCCTATTCTTCAGTGTTCCTCTGAGATCATGGATATAGAAGGATTTGGGAGCAGAATGGAATTGTAGCTTACCAGGTCCAATCAATCCATAGTGAATATTCTTATTCTGTAGCCTTTACAAAGGCACAGGATCACTCTTCATCATGAAAATGTTTTAAAGAAAGAAAAAGAAAGCTTTATCTTTACAATATTACCTGGAAACTCTATGGAATGCATGGATCCAGTTATAATAGGCATGCTAGTACTGGTTCTGAAGATAACAGTGTCATTTGCAAATATAGTCAGCAATATGCAAAATGCGCGCACACACACACACACACACACAGAGAGAGAGAGAGAGAGAGAGAGAGAGAGTTGATATTTTCATCCTGTTTAATTATCATCTGTCTGACAAGATCAATGCCCAGCTATTTTGATTTGCATTCCTGTAATTCCGCAGGGCATTGTCTAGCAAACTGGTCAGCAGCACGGTAGGTACTCTACTTCTTCAATGCTTTTTTGGCCCTCTCTCTCCATTGGACTTCCTGTCTTTTCTTTAGTTAACAGAAATTTCTACTCCTTTATCTCTGTCATGTTGGATTTAGCTTCTACAAGAAAAAGCCCTCTGTCTCTGTTCCTTTATATCTATCATGTGAGACCGTGAAAGAAGGCTTCCCTCTGCTGGCCAGATGGAATCCTCACCGCGGGCACCAAATTGACACCACGTGGTTTGGGCTGGACCTTTCAGAATCTAGAACTGATAAAAATAAATTCTGGTAAAACCACCTAGAATTCTGTTATAGTTTCCTGAACTGGTGACTAAAATCCTTCTCCAAGTTATGTTGCAACTTTTGTTTAGAATAACTTTTATGTTTCATTTCCCCTTTCTTGTTCTGTATTTGACATAGCACATTGCTTGTTATGGTGTTAGTCATTGTATTTCTATTTCTGGGTGTTCTGTAGGGTGTGATTCATTGTATTTTTCTCATTTCAGTTTATTAGTGTTTTGTTTGGTTGGTTGAATTGCAGGTTAAAGAAAATATATTTACGATAGGGTGCAATTTAAAATTTAGAAAATAATAATAATAATCTAATAAAGGGAAATATTCTTAAACCAAATCCCCTACAAAATTCATAAGTAATATTTAAATTGCATTGTACTTGGTAGATAATGAACGAACAAACCAATGAACTGGTTCACTGTTCTGGAATTTGGCTTGTTCTGAAAGAATCCTGTGAAATTTTATCCAGAACAAAATCTTGCCTTGCTTTAGCAAATTTCTGCTCCCTGCTAGCCAGAAGATTTGGTGGTTGTTAGGCAGAGTGTGAGCTTCATCCTTAGTTAATTCATACTCCGCATTAGCTTGAGTTCCAGTCTGGGCTACATCATAGCAGCTTTGGCTCGGTCCCTCAGCAGTACACAGCGTTTTGCAACAAAAACCTACGGCCCACGTTACAAGCACTCTGTAGACTTTGGTCTTTATAAAATGCTCAAGAAATGACACACACAAAAAGGACATCTTACTTTTTGAGTTTGATTTGTTAAATGCAGAGCCCTGGACTGTACTATAGTAGTCAGTGAGATCGTAGCGGCACCTAGCGTCTGGCTATGGAATCACATCAGATACTGGGAATCTGATGGGTAAAGCATAGAGGGTTATGCGCCTCACATAAGTTTGGATACTGATTCACAGCAGGTCAGTTCAGAGACGATGCCTGTGTTTCTAGATAACTGTTCTGATTCACGTCAATGGAAGAGAAGTCTCTTTCATAACAAAGGAGCAGCCAAATAGTTAGAAGGACGCTCAGTGGAAGTAGTCAGTCATGTGTCAGCTTTAAAAATAGGGAGGCCTGGGCCTAGAGAAATGGCTCAGTCAATATAGTGTATACAGGGAAGGGAGGAAAACATAAGTTAGATTTCTGGAGCTCACATAAAAAGGCTCGATATAGCAGCGTGAGCCCATAATCTGAGCTCTGGGGAAGTAGACACAGGAAGACACTGACAGCTTGCTGCTTAGAAAGTCTAGTTGAGTGGGTGAGCTCCAGTTTCAGTGAAGGACTTTGTCTAACCTTGATCTCTGACCTCCACAGCCACACACATACAAATTTATACAGATTTATGTGGACACACACACACACACACATGTTTGTGCTAACATAAGTGAACACATACAAATAAATAAAAGACTTAAGAAAATAGAAGTTCTGACTTGGTGGCAATAAAAATAAGATGTATTAAGTAAGGTATGGGTGGCACTGGTACCTGAAAAACAGAAACCGAACATGTTTAAGAATAGTCATGCATATGCATGAGTGAGGTCATACTACTCCTCTTATTGTTTAAACTCAAGTAGATCTTAATATACCCACTTTGACAGTGTTTGACCTACCAAATAAACCACAAGGAAAAGACATGGGGGCTATGAATAATGCAACCAATGAATGTGATTACATATCTCTGATGAAATATTGAGAAAGAATCTTAATTTCATTAAATAAAGAATAAGCTTTATTGTATTCTTGTAGGATATTGAACATACACTTAGCTAAAATGAGTATCTCCTTGTAGGGAAGGAAATGTTGGGGATCCAGTCAGGTGCTTGTATGTGTTTAGGCAAGAACCCTCTCCTGGCTGCCTTGTCAGATGGAGATGGTTATCTTAAATCTAGAAAATAAGGATTTTATCTCAAAGGATAAAATAACTAGATAAATTTTTTAAATCTCATAGCTATTTCAAAATAATAAAAGAACAAAGTCAAATAAGTATCAAATTAAAGAAAATGAAACTAAAATTACAAAGAAAAAAGAAAATTTCTAATTTATACTGTAGGATACAAAAATGTTTGTTAAGGTGAAAAGAAATAGAAGGGGCAATTGGCATTTACCATAAAATACTACAAAATGCAAATAAATATAAAAAGAAAATTATATCCTAGATATTCATCTGTGGTTGGAGGGTCCAAACACATGAGGGAGCATCAGGCATTCCAGAAATTTTCAAAGTCTGGATGCTTCTTAGATCTTCATATAAGGTGTGCTCACATTTCCATCAGTGGGTCTATCACAGTGCTTGGATCTCCCATCTAATCTTGGATTGCTGAGAGTACTTCCTATTATGTAGGCTGGGGCTCTGCGTTGTCCCCTGTCTGCACAGATGTCAGGAAGGGGCCAAACTTCTTTTACCTAACAATGCATAAGTAAACATTCAGCTACGGAACCTACCAAAAGTGATCATTACCGTTCCCGTACAAACTCATGTTCAAGTTGTGGGTGTACACTTTATGGAACTTGTTTGTATACTCTAGTTAGAGCCAAGCATTGATGAATAAATGAATCAAAGAACCAGATCCTATCATAATCTTCAATTCAACTTCATTGGTAAAATTTTGGAGCCTAATTTTTATACTTACTGGCCTTTTATCTAGACTTCACTTGTTAAGTTCCAAAAGATGCAACGAGCAATTAATTAAAATCACTCAACCTTCCTGATCATGGGGACCAAAGAAATCACAGGAAAGTGTTGAGCCTGATTGATAGCAAGTCCAGGTTGTTTTAAAAATATCACCAACTGCCTAGACTATACTCAAAGGCAGCGTAAGTCTGAAGAATGCCGATGCCCCCTCCCATTTGATAAGTCCGTGGAGGGTCCTTAAATGGTGGGCTATGCTGAAGTTAATGGAAGGTTAGCAAGTTGCAGTTTGTCCTTGAAATGATCCAGAACTGAACTTAATGAGACAATATGAAATCACAAAGAACTGTAGAATGAATTGCCAGGGTCAATGATAGTCATCACTGAAATGAATGGCTAGACATAATGAAGCTCAACTACAAAATGGTGATTGATGGGAGAGCAGCCACATAAGAGAAGAATAGCTGCCCACTCTATTTCTGCCCAGTGCAAATCCCTTTGTCAAAAGCATTTAGGTCAAGCACACAGGTCCAATCTTTACGTGATGGATGTGGTCGGCCCATGAGTGACCACAGTGAGGAGGAAGAATTAACTCTCCGATATCACAATGACATTTAAAGTTGGTATCTTCTCCTTTGAGACTCTGGACTCTGCAGACCTTGCCTAAATGGGTGAACTGAGACCCTTATAAGCCAAAGTGTTTGTATAATCAGACAGGAATAGCTTCTCTTGGCAACATCTAGTGAGATCACACTCCACCATGTGAGTTTACACTCCACAGCTGAGAAAGCCAAACATTAGCCTGTGAGAATTTTCTGTAAGTTTAGCTATTGTGAGATTGATGTTTGCCAAGTTGAAAGCTCTTTTCTTAGATTACTCTGAGGAGTAAGACTTGTTAATTCAATATTTAACAAACATAGTCAAATGTCATTGTGGACATCCCCGCTCCCCGCAGTTTGTGGTTTGGCATCATCAGTGATAACGTACCAGAAATACAATGTATATAACTTATCACCTTTAGATAAAAGACTATACCAAGAATACATCACTATTATTTAAATATGCCTTTAGTCATCTTGGCAAAGTCTCTGGCCCGGAGATAATATGTGGAACAAATGTAAAAATAAAAATATCCTTCAATTGTGTAAATATTTAGTTTATACATACACACAAACACAGTGGTGGAAAAACATGTAGTTTGAGGCACAAATTTTAATTTAGCATATGGTGAGAGGGAACAATTGACAGTGGAAAATGTAAACCTTGCTATTTTTGTTTCATTTATTGTTTATTTTCTCTGCAATGTATGGAAATCATAGTCTTCCTGCTTAAGCCTCCTGAGTTCTGAAATTAGAGATGTGAATGGAATGCCCATATATTAGGCTGGCCTTGCTTCTGATTTATCACAAGCATTCAGTTTGAATGATTTGAGTTCACATTGCCTCTTATGTAGTGGAGTTTATGTATCAGAATTGTAAGATTTTTGAATTTATGATGCTTTTATCTTTCTTCCAACAATCTCATACAATGTAAAAAAATATGCTGCTGAAATTAAACACCTTTCAAAATCAGTAAGTCATCATGTATTTGTACCTGTATGAATCACCTCTTTCTCTTCCTCCCCTGGTCTAAAACTATTTTGAAAAACAAAAATCTTGCTAAAACAAAGCAAAACAGGATTTCTTTGGTGCAAGAAGAATTTCTTTAGTGCAAGAAGAACTTAAGTTAGCCCTTGCCTCAGCAGCTGAAAAGTATTTGCATCTTTCAAGGGTGTCAACGTTAATTCCTGCTGCCTTACAAACTTGCAGTTGAAAACCAACCAACAAACACCCTACAGCTATATCATAAAGACATCACGTTCCTATTGCTTATGTGGTTAATTTCCACAAATTTAGGGACTGTCCCCAATACTTAAGCTTGTCAGAATTCCCAGCCTCAGCATCCTTTCTGAATCTCTAAGGAAGAACCTATTTCCTTGCTTTTCTAGCTAGGATTGATCCTCAGCATTCTTTGACTCACAACCCTTTCTACCTTTTAATTTCTCTCATTTTTAATTTTTTATTTTTCTGTTTGTACTACACTTATTTATGTATTTGCAGGGACATAGAGGCATTGCACTGACTGTGTTTGGAGGTAGAAGGACAGCTTCAGGGAGTTGTTTTCTTCCATTATGCGGGTTTTGGGAATTAAATTTGTGTCATCAGGCTTGGAAGCAAGTGTCTGTATCAGTGTTACCTTCATTCATCTTAAAGTTGCCATGTCAGTATTTTTTTCATTCATTCATCCACCAAATTCCTAACGAGCTAAAATGATGGGGTGTCGATATTATAAAAAAAAAAACAATGGGCTTTTATCTGCATTTAATATGGACTTAGGGGAGCCCCAAAGGTCAAATGCATAAATGAAAAAAGAAGCCTATGCATGTAAAAATGACTGTTGGAGCAGCTGTAAGGCAAAGAAAGTGAACGAGTTTGAGCTGTTCAGGATAGTCAATAGCTATTTCTGCGGGATGGGAAGGATAATGCTTGCAGGTAACATAGATTGTTCTAGGAACTGCAAGAAAGAGAGCCACTGGGGTGTATTGATTATTGAAGTCGGTGTTAGAATGCCAGGGGGTTTGGGGATGGTGAACACTATGAAGAGCCGTACAAGCCATTTTAAGATTGGGGTCTTTAACATATGAAAAGTAGGTGTACACAGTTTTATGATCTGAACATAGATTTCCTTGAGTATAAACTACACCAAACAGAAGTATGTGGTAGTGAGATTTACAGGTGACAATACAAGGCAACACTGTTTGCTTTAATTCGGGGAGACAGCTTATCAAGACAGATATCATAAAAAGTCTGATGGGTAATGTTTCTTTTTACCTTTGGTTTATTTTCACTGAACAGAGAAAACAAAGAAATCTTCTCGTCCAAATTATAAGAGAAACAACATTTTTCAATGCAACCTTTGTAGATACAGTATTTCAAGCATTAAGAATTGTTCTTGGCTAGAAAGAAGTCAGTGTTGAAAAAAGCCTGGATGAATTTAATACCACACTGATGCCCCGCTGCCTGAAATTGCACCCTCTGACCCAAGACTTAGCTGGTGATGGGAAATTTGAATGCAGTGAAGGGTGTTTTTTCTCAAAGACGATTATGTGGAAAACAAAGGCAAAAGGATTTCCATTATAGTGGAACACTGTTGCTATATAGTAATACAGATGTTTGGGATTACAGAAGCCCCAAAGCATGGTTTCCTATGTGAAGGATGGCAGCACCAGGTCTTGGTAGACCACTGTTTCAATAGACAAGGCTCTCCGAACACTAAAGGGAGGACAGTAACTTGGATTTGCATGATAACTTAAAGCAACTTTTCAAACAAGAAGGGTAGAGATACCCATGAGTACTGAGAGAAGTAACTTTAGAGTTTTAAATTCAGAATCTATACATGTTGAGCCAAGGCGTGAAAGATTATTCATTGACATATAGAAAACATTGCCTTGCTTGACTCTATTATGGACACATCTGGGCACTTGGTAACAATGATGTGTAATGAAGCAGAAAAGATGAAAACACAACATGCTAGCACTGATAGAAGCATGACCCTAGGCAAGGAAGGCATCGCATAAGCCTGGGCTTCTTGAAGAAAGGCGTGTTAGGTCTGTGAGGGTTGCCAATTCTATCCCTGGTACCAGAACACGGTACATGGGACAGAATGGCCTAGTACACTATTGACAATTTCTCCTGACAGGTGGGTGGGCAGTGGGGACTGTGATCAAAGAAGAATACCAGACCTACTCTTTATAGACCCTTCCGTGAAGAACGGAAGATACAATGGCAGAGTTGCTGGGTAAGCTGGCATGGTTCAGAGAACTTTAGAAGGGCTGAAAGCATAAGCAGTGAAATTTGAACCACTGGGGTTGTTTTGCACTCAGAACAGAGAAACTTGCCCACATGGTTAAAATTATGATTTCCTTTAAACACTAGTAAGGTTTGGTACACATTACTAAGGCATATGTATATCATATCCATGAAAAGGTATGTATGTAAATGTATAATTCAGTGAATTTTCACAGTGTGGATATATTATAGACAGACAACTAACTTACAGATCAAACCAATACCCAACAATCTTTTTATCATCTTCTCCCAATAAACCACTATTCTGTGGTTCTTTTTTTAAAGATTATAGAAATAATTGCATCATTTTTCCTTTCCATCTTTCCAAACCACTCCATATATTCCCCACTTACTCTCCTTCAAATTTATGTCCTTCTCATTAATTACATACTGTTACATGCATATAAGTATGTATATATATACGTATACATATATATATGCATATCCATAAATATTACTTTCATAATGCTTTTTGTGAATATGTTTTCACTGATGGCCATTGGGCATTGGACAAAAATCCCAATGGGAATGATCACATCTCCCACTCTGAGCATCCCTTAGTTACCTGCAGTTCTCTGAATCAGGCTGAAGCCCCATGGCCTTCTCCCATACACTTTGACAAGCCCATTGCTGTTGTCCTTGTTAGGCTCAGGTTTAGGCAGTCATGTTGGTGAGACTCCAACAACAATTACCACAGGATATCCTCTGGCTCCTACAATCCTTCCTTTCCCTCCTATGCAATGTTCTCTGAACATTAGGTTTGGGAGCTGTTCTGCAGATGTACCTAGTGGGGCTGAACTCTATAACCCCATATCTTGATTGGCTGTGACTGTCTTCAAAGGTATCTACCATGGGATTATGATTTTGTACACTGTAAAGATTTGTCACTTGTATTGGTTTAATAAAATGCTGATTGGCCAGTAGCCAGTCAGGAAGTATAGGCAGGGGAACAAGACTAGGAAAATTCTGGGAAAAGGAAAGGCAAAGAGAGTCACCAGCCAGATGCAGAGGAAGCAAGATGAGAATGCCTTACTGAGAAAAGGTACTAAGCCACGCAGCTAAAAATAGATAAGAATTGTGGGTTAATTTAAGATGTAAGAACTAGTTAAAAATAAGCCTGAGCTAACAATAGGCCAAGCAGTTTATAATTAATATAAGCCTCTGTGTTTATCTTTGGGACTGAATGACTGTTTTCCTGGTGTCCTCCATCCATTCTGGCTCCTGTTATACTCTTTCTGCCTCCTCTTTTGCAGAATTTCCTCAGTCCTGGGGGAGGAGGTATTTAATAGGGACATCCTGTTTAGGGCTTCTCTCTTTCTCTCTGTCTCTGTCTCTCTCTGTATCTCTCTGTCTCTCTGTCTCTGTCTCTCTCTCTCTCTCTGTGTGTGTGTGTGTATGTTGTGTTAGGGAAACAATACTTATTTTCTCCATATGTATATGAAGTTAAATCAACATCACTCTTTTACTAGACTATTCTTTATATGCAGCTCCTTATAATCCATTTCAGAATAAATTCTTGAATATTTAGACATGTCTCTACAATTGTCAGTGTTCTATTATGATAGATTATTTGATTTGTCTGTTATCACAAGATTTTATAGCTTTAAAGTAAGTCTTTGTGTCTGAAAGCATTAGTCCTTTCTTGTCAAAGTTGTAATTTTTATTGTTCTTGACTATTAACTACTGTTTAAGTTTATAGCTTGTTTGCCTGTTATATACAAAACAAACAATGTTATATAGAGATTTTCTGTGGAATTGCAGTGCATGAACAGAATAGTTCAGAGTAAGCTCCAAAAAGTAAAGCAAAGGTTTTACAATTACACAGACACACACACAGACATGTACACACACACAAGCACACACATACGAAAGATCTCAAAAACATAGCCTCACTTTACAAACTAAGAAATTAAGAAGAGAACAATAAATGAATTTCAGAGCTAGCAAGAGGGGAAAACTACTAAATAAAAACAGATAAACAAAACTAACATGCATTGATGCAGAAAATTAAATGAAAACTGAAGAAAACCAATTGAATCTTAAAGTTGTTTTCTTCAAGCTACATAAGTACTCTAATTTTATATTATATTTAATCTTGGAGACAGTTTCGTTACCCTCCTCTGTCTGCTCACTCATTTTGAATGCAAGCATTTAAAAGTTAGTTTGAAATCTCAAAAAAATAAATAAATCTGTGGTATTTATCTGAAATAGTAATATATCTGTCCGTTGATCTTGAAAGTATAGCATATATATCTTTTAGCATACTGATTTTTGTTTGAAATTGTTAATACAGAATTCATATCACCATAGCATCTTTTACCCACAACATTGTCATATAAGTTTGAACACATCTTTTTGGACTTCCTTTTTTTGCAGCTATTATAATAGTCTGTTTCATTTTGGTTTTGTCATATATGGAAATGGTATTATTCTTTCTGTGCTACTAGACAACCCAATTGTTCCACCCTGTCATCTTATGTTTTACAGTAAGTGGTTCAAATTGCCCTACTTCATATTCCTAAAATAAACACACATTAAAATGATTTTACCTCCTCCTTTTCAAATTTATGAATTTCAGCATCATTAAATCCTAGCAGTTAATGGCACATCTATGACTTCTGTTTAATTACATTTCCAATATATTAGACATAACTTATTGTTAAAAAATTCAATGTCATAATGTCTTGCATTTTCAGATTAAATAGAATAAAATCCAGATTTTATGACATGGCAAGTAAATAACCACCCTTTTCTGCTCAAATTAGGAAAAAAAACCTTTATATTTTCTTATTATGCCATGTTGCTTCCTCAAGTAAACTATATATGTGTACACCCACACACACACATATGCCTTACCACGTTTCATTGTACAATAAAATGTGCATGTGTCTCCCTCTATTTAATAATTTTTTATTCTACATGGAAAAGAGTTATTTTTCTTGTAAAGAAATGTTGAACTCTCCCACAAACTCTTGGCCTGGTTTCATTGTTGGTTGTAAATGCTACTTCTTTTTTCTCTTCTTTCATCATAGAGTCCAGGTTTTGATGAGATTGTCTTGGCGGTGGGGCTTGGTGTGGGGTTAGCCTATCAGTGGTCACATCATTAAAACCTGACTTCCTTTCCCAGCAGCTGTCTAATAATATTGGCTCCTGAGTTAATGATGGGATTTTGTACCCACCTCCCCCACCACCTTTCTGGGTTTTGTTGTTGATGTTGTTTGTTTTTCTGGTTGGAGCTTGAAGAGGTCTTGTGGCTGCGGTCACAATTGCTGCAAGCTCATGTGCTCATCTTTCCTATTCTGTGTAGAAACCAGATTCCTTAGAGTTGCCCACCATGAGAAGTTTGCTCTTATGGTCCCTTTGTCCTCTTTTATGTAAGGATGCTAAGACATGGAGTGAGATGTGAATGAATGATTTATGGCTGAGTACTCTACAGGCTTTCATTTTCTGCACGTTGGCCACTGGTGGAGTCTCTGTGTGAGTCCTGCTTACTGCTAGGAGAAGCTTCTCTGAAGAAGTTTGAGAGATGCTCTGATTTATGAGCATAGCAACAATCATTAGAAGCCACTTTGATTCTATGTCCATTTAGCAGAATAATAGTATTGGCTTCTTCCCTAGGGTGCAGAACTCAACTATCCAGGGTAATTTTTAAAAATACAAATGTCAGTGTGTCTCATGATTATATATACAGAACATGACAGAATTTTATGGAAAACTAGACTCAGTTTTTAATGTGGAGAACGTATAATGATTGTGTGGTTACATTTGCAGCATTCGGAGTTGGTGTGACCTTATTAAAGCAACCTGGACCAGCCTCCCGTTCCTTGACCAAACATTTGGAGTTGGTGTGACCTTATTAAAGCAACCTGGACCAGCCTCCCATTCCTTGACCAAACTCTTCACTCAAATGAATCACAAGCCACTCACAAATTTCACCTCCTGATTTTTTTCCAACTTCATTTGCATCTTATCAAAATTGTCCTTATTTTGTCTTCAGAAGGAGTCCTAATCCTATAATGATGGAATCGGTGAACTCTAATTCCCAATGTTTCTTCCTGTAGCAACACATGAGGGAACTGTTCTGGGCACACCATGCTCCCTGCTGGACTAGTTTCTGAATTTTTAAACTCAAGATTCTTGGTAAAGTTAGTCCTTTAAGGCTTTCCATGGCTTTGCTAATGGAAAATGGACAAACTCCTACATCACTGAAAATTACATGAGGACTGAAATTATATTAAATATTAAACACTACCCATCTTGCCACACTGACTCCAGCAAGAATAACAGAAAATAAATTTGAAGTTAAGACATAATGTGCCTGTTTTTATTGGTGATTGCAATCCCAGGAGAGCAATTCTGAGCGATGAAAATCACCAACCCGTAAAGCAAAAGAAATAAATATTTGCTTGAGATACAAGAAGTACCTCAAGGAGGATTCAGCAGGGTAGCCACAGTGACTGCTGCTTGTCTTGTCTGTCCAAGTATTCAAAGAGAAGCTCTGGGGTCTACTGCTCTGCAAATAGCTTCATCCAAGGTTATACAGGGAGAGGTTTTGATTCAGTTACCGCTGGACTCTGAGGCTTCCCTGGTCAAATTAGTTTTATTTTATTTTATTTTTTTTTTGTCGGTTCTTTTGTTTTGTTTTCGCCATGGAAAGTGAACTTCCATTCATTCACAGGTGCCTCATCTCACTATCTCAGATCTAGACGGTGATGTCCAGTCTCACCAAATGCCACAGAGAACTTTCTCTAAGTGTAGACTAGTGGAAGTAGCAATATTCATGCTGCCGCAGTTAAGGGTAGAAGATTTACAAAAGCTATGTAAAGTTGGCAAAGGAACAACTGGAGCTAAAAACTGATCTGGAAAAGGCAGTTGAGATAGAAAACATCTGAGCTGGCAATAGGTATCAACACCTTGGGCATGGTGCTCTCATCTGTAATCCCAGGATGCACCAAGGATGGGATCAAGGACGAGGCTAGCTTAGGCCACATAATGAGACCCTGTCTAGTAAATAATAATGACATATGCAGCAATATTTTATTACAGATATATTAATGTAATCTGTGTTTGCCCAGAAACTCCTGGGATACACTGAGTATTTCTACTTTGGGTTTATTAATGAATAAAATAAATTTATTTGCTGAATTTTTTTACTTAGTGCTTAAAACAGTTAAAACTGTCCCTGTGCCATCATTTTATAATAATTCCATACTGCTACACCCTTAGTATTTGGGATCCTAGCACTCATTCTTGTCTAGCATGTCCACTCAATATCCCTAGTAATCAATTTTGCAGAAAAAACTCACAGGTAGAAATTCCAGCAGACCATGTTGATGGTCATTTTTACCAAAACCAACAATTTTACCCACATGACCCTTGGTTGTTTTTATATAGCCTTTGCACACGCTCATTAATTTTTCAGTATGTTGTGCACTTTTCATACAATATAAAACTTGAGGTGGTAAACTAAAACAGGATTTATGTTAAATATTGTGAAATAAATATTTAAATCAACCAAGGCTGAATGCTGAGTAGATATAAATAAGCCAGGGAAAAAAAATGAGCAACACAATAATTGCTTTTCAGGTCATTTTAAGATTTGTCTTTTTATATCTAAGTCACAATAAGGCTGGAAACTCTGTTACTGCCACAAAAGATGGCTGTTTCTTCTTATTGTCTCTATTGGGTGGTATTCAGAAAATGGATACAAAACTGACTTACATTTCTGACTCTTAGGAAAGCTTAGGAGGGATTCTCTTTTCAACACTGCACTCTGCAATCCCAATGGGCCAAGAGGGTTATTATGTTCTTCCAGCTCTTAAAATTCTAAGATGTCTGTGCTTGGCCAAAGCAGCTGCATTAGAAACGTAGTTGAAAGAGGCTACTGCCATTCTCCTTGGTAAAGAGAAATCCCTGGGGGAGGCCTGGCCTAGCTGGTGCTGGACAACCACGCAAGAGGCAGCTAGTTGGGGACAGAAAGTAAAGAATGAAGAGCTGGAACCTCAAAATACTAGCAAGAGAGTCAGGCACCTCTGGACAAATCACCCCACTGTTAGTTACATAACCTACACTGTTTACTGTATGGTGAATCAGCTTAACACCACACTATGTAGACATAAACTTCTGCTTTTTTCTCCAGTTAAGTGCTAAAGCCCTGGACCCTGCTCCACAGGCACCATAGATTTGCATCAAGATTTTTAGAATTTCAAAAGCAAACTGAAGCCTGAAACTGCCATTAGGATAGAATGGGTCATGGGTTATGGCCTGCAGAGCAGGGCCCAGACCTTAGAATAAGGATGTTTGAAGTTGCTAGTCATTCTGGGATAGCATGTTTTAACCGTGTACCTTTATGTTAGCAGATAGCATGCTCACTGAATGTCTGAACTGCCCGGTCTAAGGTCAACACTGTCAGCATTTTTACTCTTTGGTGTGATTTAAAAGATCCCTGTCTATTGCATGATGAGACTCTCGTATGATCTTTTAAGCCAGTCTCTGAATGGTTAGGTTAGCTGGGTTTTGAATCTAAAGAACCGGAGATGCATTCATTGGGGGGAAAAGTATTCTGTGTTTTTCCAAGGGTCTGAGATACAGTTTTATCATGGTGTAAGGTTTCCCAACAAAGGAGAAAGTGTATAACCCAACCCTTAAGGAGCACCTCTGCTCAGCTGTGATAAGTGTCCGAGGAACATAATCTGCATCTGTCCTAGTGACTTAATCTTGTAGTTCTGACTAAAGGCAACTTAGGCAGGATAAGCTTTATTTTATCTTGCAGATTCCAGGCCATCATCAAGAGAGACCAAGGCAGGAACTCAAGGCAGGGACGTGAAGTGGCAACCATGGAGGAGCATGGCTTACTGGCTCATGCTCAGCTTGAGTTTTAGTGCAACCCAGATCCACTTGCCTAGGCATAATGCCATACACAGTGCGCTGGGCCCTCCCCACCCCATCATCAGTTATGGCAACCTATATCCGACATAGCCCCATGCCAATCTCATATAGGTCATCCCTCCACTGCGATTCTCTCGGATAACCCCAGGCTGTGCCAGATTGACAGTTGAATCTCCTAGAACACTGACAAATAACTGGTACTTAGGTAAGCACTGCTACTGAGGCTTCAAAATAACCGAGTAATTGACATCTTGGCTTATCACGGGACTAAGGAATTAGGGAGGAAGAGGAGGGCCTGAATAATAATTGTGACTAATAAAACTCTAGAAGCAAATCCAAGAGTCCCAGGCCCTGGATTATTCACAAGCTCTGGAGCATCCCTAACTTTAGCAAATGACACCACTTTGAATGTGACCTGTATGCATGCAATATTAAAGATAAAACTTCAAAGGTACAAGGAAGAGTTTTAAACAATTGCTTCTAAACAAATGATGCCAGGGTTCTCCTGACAGCTGCTGAGACCTCAGAAGAGCAGTCCCTCTGGTCTCAGGGCCACTGGGGCTCAGAAATGGTCGGGTGGTGGTAGCATGTTTTCCACGTTTCTCTTCACTCTCTAAGTGCATTTTCAGCTTTTCTTCCTCGCTCTTAGAATATTGGAAATCATTACCATTGCAGCAATGCGCACTTTTGTACCATTATAAATACTGACATTTATTCTTAATGACTCGGTGTGGAAGCCAAAAAGCAATTACAATCGATTATATGTAGAAAGTTCTTTTTGTTATAATTATAGCATTTGTAGAAGTTCTAAGATCTGAAGCTCTCATTGTGTTTGAAGGTAAATTCTCAATTATTAGTCAAATGCAAAATACAAATTTTGAAAGCAAGTTTCTTAATAATAAGAAGAAATGTCTCAAATATGCCATTCTCTTTTTTTCCCTTTCGGATCCGATATAAAAATTCTTTTATGCTTTCAAAGACTCATTCCCCCTCCAAGTACAGCAAAGATTTTCTTTTATTCTGACTTCTCCAAACAAATTACCTTACTAAAATAAAATTTTAACATGGATTTCATGCTTGTTCCTTTTAGCTTACCTGGAACTCCAAAGTATTCTTTCCCTGAAGCCCTTCAAAATTAGTGCTTCCTGTCAAAGTAGTTTTAAACAACCGAGTATCTATGCTGTTATTTCTTATCAACTTATTTATTTCACTTGCCTAATCTTTCTTATGACTGTGTTAAGAGAGCAGGCTTAATATCAGGAAAGAATGAGTCTGTATTATTTCTTTTGTATTATTCTCTAAGCACTAATCTTCCTTTCTCACCAAATATGGACTCTCCATACTTTATGCTTCATGATAAATTTTTATAGGCCAAAGTTCATTATTGAAATTCCTTCATTATCCAAAGCTTCATAATCACTTCTGGAATTGTCTAGGTTACTTTTTAAGTTTTTTTTTTAAAAAATATATGTATGTGTCCATGTGTGAGACAGCACAAGCACGTATGCAGAGAGCCTCAAAGTGCAGAAGACAACATGAAATCCCCTGCATTTGGAATTACAAACAGTTGTGAGCCAACTGGCCTAGGTACTTAGAATCAAACTTGAGTCCTCTGCCAATGCAATGCATATTCCTAACAATTGAGCTACCTCTCCAGTCCTGAGTTGTCCACTTTTAATCCCCTTTTGTATTTTCTATTTATTCTTTTAATGTAGGGTCATATTTATATCTACCGTCTATGAAACTGTAGACAGTGTTTGCATTATGGTTTGCTGTGTGCTGTATTGCTATATGTATAGCACAATGTATGGTACATAGTAAGCACTTCACAAATACCTGTTTATAGGAAGTAGCAGCAAACTATATCCCTGCTGCCAATGGGATATATATATATATATATATAAAGGTTCTGAGATGTAACAAATGCAATTGTGTTTATCGTGGATGTCTGTTATTCTTGATTTTACTTATTGTATTTTTCTCCAGGATTGAAGTAAGACAAAACAGTGGTTGCCCTGAGATGGCTGCTGACCCTAAACGTCCAACAGAATCTTCCTTTTGCTCTACTCGCTGCTATAATTTGGAAAAGACACAGCTTGCAGATTTTTCTTAGGTGTTTGTATAAACTAAGTATGGAGCTACTTCCATGTTAAGAGGAGAGGGCACAGGGAGCCAGGATATTTAGGGAAAGATTGGATAGGCTCTTTCTGAATGAGGTTAACTTTTGAATCTGTAGGTTGACACAGCAAATAGCCCTCCCTAGTCTAAAGTGCCCTCATCTAAAGTGCTGGGTGATGAACAAGAAAAACATGCATCTATCTTAGAATAAAAGAATGAACATCTAGCTGAGGCTTTTTTCTTCCCCTGTCATTACTTGTGGATTCAAACTGGAAAGTCCTACCTTCAAGTCCCCTGGGCCTCTAGTTTACACAGAGTACAAATCACAAGACCTACCAGCTTCCTGCTTTGTTTACTTCTTTGCTTAGTTTAAAAATAAGACTTTGCTCTGTAGCTCAGGCTATCCTGGAAATCAATATTCTCCTGTACTAACATTATTAGTGATAGGATCAAAGGTGCGTGCCACTATATCATGCATTAATTTGAAGTGCTATTATTTTCAGGCCTTTGTGTCTACTAGGATAGATCTACCACCATTCTGAATCTATAGTCCTAGACTATTAGTTTTTAATTGAAAAAAATCAAATGTATAAACAAATGTATAAATTTAACCATTGAAAAATGATGGGTGTGATTACTAACCCACTAAAACTTAGTGCTACAATTCAAATAGACCTGACTTCCATGATCAAATTATACAGAGGTTTGTCAGGGTGGCATACAAGGTATTTTCAAACACCAGAGGGCAGTAGAGTATTTTCATGGTTAAAATACAACTTCGGAGTTCTCAACGTAAAATTTTCAATCACTCACATTTAGAAAATGCCACTATGCAGATTTTTGGAGAATATGTTGAGGAAGTCCATTAATAAATAATATTTATAAATCAGAGGCATTAAAAGTGCATTAAATTTGATTTCACTCTCTATAATGCAAATGATTCTCAGCTACACATAGCTTCTAATTACCTTGTTAGTCAGACGTATCCATCATTGCAGAATGTTTTTTTGGATACCACAGCCAAAGGTAATGTAAAACCATATCTTCTGAGAAGATGTGCCAGAAAAAAATGAGCCAGAAAAGTTTGGTGTCAGCAAAGAAAAGTAAAGTTTTCACCAAAGGAATGATTCAACAGCACTGTGTTCTGTCATTGAAGGGATTTCTTCTGCATGTTATACAAAGTCTCCAAGTGTCCATATTACAAAGTGATGTCATAAATCATCAGAAGGTCCAATATTTCAAGTAAATGGAGTAATGAATCGTGGGTCATCAAGTAGCTATCATAAAACCATTTCCAATTTTCATGTTTTGTTGTTAAGCTGTGAAAATTATTTTCTAAGATAAAACAAAAGAAAAAATAAATCAGGAGGACACCGTGTGATGGGGTGGACTACTCCCATGTACCTCTGCAGGGCATTTTATTCCTGCAGGATGCTCTTATAGTTAGTTGACCCTAGCATCAACTTTAGTTAAAGTCAAATTTAGGCCTATGAAAGAGTGAATGAGATGAAAAAATGTCATACAGAAGCTATTTAGGAGAAAAAAGACAGGAGAGGCAGGAGTCCATAGAAGATCAAAGGTTGAGTTTCTTGCATCATTTCCTAAAGAATTGATGGGCTGTTTCACAAACCTTGTGAAACAAAATATCAAGCTTGCTGGGTTTGTACAGGTATCCTTTTTCTGTAGAGATAGTGCATAGCATATCTGTAGTTGAATGGAAGAATTTTGAAATCAAGATAGATGGGAAAAGTGATTCAAAAAAGTGCCACCAAAAATTCATAAAGGAATCAAAAAGTGAGAAAAAACTCCGCGGAGAACCACAGGATCTCACACTAATGGGATGGGAGGTATCAGTTTGGGAGAAAAACTGAGTGATCAGTCCCCCCCCAAAAAAAACCCGCAACATTGTTCTCGAGGTCTTCTGTCTCTTCTCCATTTCCTACTCCACCCCACACACCATTGTTAAGAGAGTCTCTGTGAAGAAAAATGTGTCTGCTAAAACTTAGGTTTTTTTGACTAACTTTTTTTTTTTTTTTTTTTTGGTTTTTCGAGACAGGGTTTTTTTTTGACTAACTTAACAACACTTATTAGGTGGAGCCCTATAAGCTGACGACAGTGTTTGGTACTTTTAAAATTATTCTTGTGCATGTCTGTTTGTACCAAGACCAGAAATATTCATAAAGGCCGCAATGCAGCATTACTCATACGATTTTTAAATATTTAGTACATCTGGGAATCTTCTTTATGTTTGCTACTCATGATACATAATTCATTTGACCCCTTTCTCCAGCATTTCCAGAGACCTTGTTTTACTCGGCTCTAAGTTCCTAGGAAGCGTGCTTGTTTGTGATGTGATATCATCATTCCCTCTAAGCTGTTCATCTTGGTTTGACTCCAAACAGATATGTGGAAGTAAACCCCGGATCATAGTTTTGCTCTAATTCTTCTGCAATAAACCTCAGAGCTGTAGCATTTATTAAGTAATTATCATTCAAAAGCCCTGTGTTGGGGCAATAATTTAATCTTCTGTAACTTTGTATAAGGGTGCACTATCATACTCTCCAGGTAGCGAATTAAAGGCAATAACTAGTTTTGTTATTTGCTCCTATTGCTCAGCAGTCAAAGAGGACAAAAACACTTCTGGGTTTCTAAGAAGCTGATACATCTGACACAAAAAGAGGTGTGTTCTCAGATTCCTTGGGAATTGTCTTCTGGGAGGAAGATCTCAGTCAAGTAAATAATGACATCATTGATAGAAATCAGAATAGGCTATGTGAATGCTTGTGACTGGTTTTAGTAACTGGAAACAAAGGAATCCTCTAGCTCATAAATATGCCTGGTAACAGCAGCTGAAGGGAGATAAAGCAGGAGGCATGATAACCAGATGTTATTGGAGAAGTAGTTGTCTCACAAGTGTTGACTAATTCTTCCAAGCTATATAATATGCAGAAGAAAAACAGAATTATTTATGTTCTGCTGTGAACTTGTCGAAATGATGAATTTTGACAATCATCTATTGGGTTCCAGCTTGTCTGAAGGTTCGGTGTTTCTGCTTCAGGCACAAACTCTGACGGAACTGTAGCTATGTGACTGAGATGCCAACTTCGGAAAACTGTAGGGACTAGATAAAGCCTAGGAAGAATGTCCTCAGGGGCAAAACAAGACCATAAGGATGGAGAAGTATGGGTGGTGTCCAAGAGATCATTTGCCCAAGCCCTGCTTCAAATGCTGTGTCTTTAGTAGCTAACTGACGTATAAAGAACGTTGGAAAAACTGCCAAGTGTTAAAATCTGAAGTAAACTGAGAGTCTTGTGTCTCTGTTTACCATTGCCATACTTTCCAGGTTCCTGCCTCACTTCCTGTTCAGTTCATTGCCATTAACTTTGCACTCTAGCCCAGATTTGCTGTGCACAGGGGCCACCGCACTGCCCCCTGCCCCGCCCCCTCAACCCTGGAACATTCCATTCTGGACTCACTGTGGATTCTTTGAAGATTTGTTCCATGCTGCAGCTGCAGTTCCGATGGATGGGTCTCGAAGGACCTTCTCGTTGTTTTTGAAAGGAAAAATAGCCATCTTGTCTGTGAGAATGGCTGACAGAGATCCTTTGTCTAGAGGGTTTCCTGCAGATCTGGGAGACTGTGAAAGGCCAGCTAGGGTTTCTCTGACTACAATCATAACTGCAATGTTATAATGTTATATAACAAGGCACAAGACAGACTGTACTCTGGCAGCCTTTCTAGACATTCCCCTCATCCTGCTCAGGTGGAAAGACACGGAAAGCCATCTCTTTAGAGTCTTTCCTTGGGTAAGTGTTGTGTAAAATAAGGAACTCCACATTGTTTTTCGTTAACAGATTAGACAAAGCCAGTGGTCCCTGTAAGAGGTAGGACACTAGCAGCTCCATAGCTGCTGATCGCTTCCTTTAAAATTGTACGTTGATTATTTTTAATTTGTTTTTTAAGGCAAAATATGAGCATAGTTTAAGAGCTTAGACTTTCAGTAAACTCTCATTCTTCCTGAATACTCTTTCAATTATTTTAGCTGTCATTTAGCTTGAAATTAATCAAGTTCTATTTTATCTTATTTATTTACACACGAAGCATTGATGCTGACCTGTGCTGACCCATAGCTTCTGACGGTGTTCCACAGTTTTCTAAGGTGAAAATTGATCATCATCACGCTTCTTCTCCTTTCAGGCAAACACACCGTCAATGAGGCAGAAGATGCCTGGTTTAATTCGTAGTGGCTAGATTCGCAGTTATGATTCTTCTAAATAAAAAAAAAAATCATGTGTGTTTGTGTGTGTGTGTATGTGTGTATGCATGAATTAACATTAGAAGGGATTCTAATTTATTTTTAATTAAACTCTTAATTTTCTTCTGCTTTAAATTGTTCTGAGGAGTATACTTTCTCTGTTGCCTGAGTTGTGTATCCTCAAAAAATGTAATGTATCTGGTCCATCCATTATGATCATTAGGAAGCAATCCTTGGACTTCCTGTGTGTGACACACACCTATTGGATCATGGGTACTTGCTTTATGGAGCCCCAAACTTACTTCTTAGGAAAGTCTGCTTGTCCATAGTATCACCCTAGGCTCAGGAACTTGTGTGTTTGCTTCTCCCTGGACATAACCCATCTTTTAAATAACTTCTTAAGCAAGAATGGACATGAGATCTTTTCATTGTTTTTCTTGTGCTATACATTTTTTCCACCCTCTCCTTCCCTCCCCCTCCTCTTCTACCTGAAATATTTTAAATGCATGCAGAATGGATTTTGGAAACTTTCCATCTGAAAAGGATCTCTGGTCTTTTGTGTTGACTAGTGGCTTGGCTTGGTATGAACACTAGATTGGAAATAATTTTCTTTAGGAATTTGAACATACCCATCTATGTTCCTGTGGATTTCCATACTGATACTGACAGATCTCAAGCCAATCCCCTGATCTTTTAATCTACAATTTTATTAGAATAATAAATTATGCTTTTCCAGTTATTTTTCTGGTGTTATTTAAAAATTCACATTATATGTAATTTCTTTCCACCTCTTCTATTTTTTCTTATTTTTAGATTTGTTTATTTTATTTCAAATTATTTGTGTTTGCCTGTGTGCATATATGTGCATATATGTGCATATATGTGTACTATATGCATGCTTGTTGACTGCAGAGGCCAAAGGAGGTTGTTGGATCCCTTAGAATTGGAGTTTTAGGTGATGTTGAGCCAACATATGACTGCTGAAAATTGAGCACCTGTCTTCTGTAGGGCAAAAAATGCTCCAAAACCCTGAGCCTTCTCTTTTGCCATTCTCTCCTCTTTTATTAAAAAAAGTTCCAAATAACATAGGGACAGAGCCCCAACTGACTGTCTCTTGTCACCAAGTAAAGCAAATGAAGCTTCCAGTACTGGATTGGGTTGCATCAATTGCGTTGTGGCCAAAGGGGACCCATGGGAATCCCCCCAAAGAATCCGGCTGTTGCCAGGACAACAGGCTTCTCTCCACAAACTGACAGAAAGACCCTACTGCTGCTGAAGACAGCAGTCACACAACTCACTGAGCATGGAGAAGTAAACAGGTGCCTACATAGAGCTTTCATCCCTAGTTTTTGGCAAAGGAGGGTACTCTATACATTAATAAAAGAAAAATATAAAGGTCAAGCCAACTCCAAACTCTTAAATCTATGGTGGTGTCCTGCCTGCCAGATATGCTAGGGTAATGGTGACACTAAGCCCGTGGGAGTAACTTAAGGCCTTCTTCTTGAGATGAAACCCATACCCAACAAAGGTTGGGTGAGGAAGAACCAGAAACTAAGTAGCCCAGGGAACTAGGGTTAAACCAAATAATACTAATCTAAAAAGCAAACAAACAAATACCCCCCCCAAAAAACAAGCAAACATAGTGATAAAATGACTCATAATGACATTCTGTTATACAAATAGATCAGTGCTTGGTTATGCCATCGCCAAAGAAGAATCCTTTGGCAGCAACTGGGAACAAATACAGAGAACCACAGCCAGACATTAGGCAGGGAGAGAGAGAAAGTGACTTTGGAACACTCAGCCCTAAACAGGATGTCCCAAATACCTCCCTCCCCAGGGCTGAGGAAATTCTGCAAAAGAGGAAGCAGAAAGAGTATAACAGGAGCTAGAATTGATGGAGGACACCAAGAAAACAAGGCCCTCCAAATCAACATGACCAAAACTCATATGAACTCCCAGAGACTGCGGCAGCATGCACAGCGCCTGCACGGGTCTGCATTGCTCCTTTGTGCATACATCATGGCTTCCAGTTTAGTGTTTTTATGTGATTCCAGAGTGGGAGAAGAAATGATTATCTGATTCTTTTACCTACTTGTAGACATTTTTTCTTTCTGTTTGATTCTCTAATCTAATTACAACTCATTCTTTTCTAATAATAGACAAACAGGGAGTGGATCAGGATGGGAGGGAAGATGGGGAGGAGAATGGAGGGGTAGAGGGAGGGGAAACCACAATCAAGATCTATTATCTGAAAAGATATATATTTTCAATAAAATGGAAAGGATGGAATTATCCAATGTCTCAAGAGAGTATACAGTCATGATGTCTCCTGATTCTTGAGGCTGACTCAGATGTGCAGCTACTCAGATTTCTGCCCCACAAAGGGGACGTCTGTCATTTTAGTTTGCTTATGATCTTCCCTTTTATACCTCCAATGATTCAGAGATTTTTAGTACATGTGCTTCTGTGTTTTTATTCCCTGGCATTCTGAAGGCACTCTTCAGATTAGAGCAGTGGCTATAATGTTCTGTGTATTGTGCTTGAGGGTGAGGGTGAGAGAATCCATACTTGTGGATTCAAATGCATTGTCTTCTGTTTACCTGCTAACCACTTGACCCTTCATTTTTTTTTTTACATTTGTACTAATTATTTGAGAATTCCATACAGTGTATTTGGATGAGTTCACTATCTTATTAAAGTCATCAAATGCCAGCGTCACTTGGCTTACATGTGGTACATGTCATGCCCTTGTAAAATTCAAAACATGACAACTAGAATTCTCAGCACTAAGTGAGAAAATTGCCACAAAGGGAAGAATTGTTTTATTTCCAAGAACATGTTCCAGAAGCTGTTTCCAATCAAGCCTTTTATCTTGTGATGAAAAGTGTCTAGAGTGTGTACTTGTCATTTTAAATTGACTGCAGGAGAAGTTGACAGGGAAGATTGGGATTAAACTTCTGGTGGCCTAAAAATTGTTTGAAAATGTTCCGTTTGTAGCGCCCTGGCTTGCCCAGTTGCACTCTGACCAAATTTTTTTTCAAAGAGAGACATATAGCTGTATAAAGGGAAACCTAAGTTGATTCTCACCAGTATCACTTGCTGAAGATAATGAACTCGGCGTTCCTTCGCTTTCCTTGACGGAATCATTTGTCATGAGTCTGGGGTGCTGCGACCCATATACATGGCATTAGTGTTATACAGGTTTCATGGTTTCACTGAGAATATGGTTAGGAGATTTGTATTCTTTGCCTTGAAAAATTTAATATAGCAACAGTTTTCAGCTGGTATTTTATCTAAACAAAATAAGGTTGTTGAAGAAAAGGAAAATCCAGTGAGATGGCTCAGTGGGAAGGGAAGGCACACTTGCTGCCTAACTTGATGACAAGAATTCTGTTACCAGAACCCAGATACAGGAAGGAGAAAGCTGAACTCCCACCAATTGTCTCCTGATACCATGGTGTGCAGAGGTCTGTGTGTGTGTGTGTATGTGCACATACACCCATGAAGGGATAAATAAGTAAATAAAAGTCAATGGAAACAAATATATATATTTTGAAAAACTAATGATTTCACACAACTAATAAAAAACCTACTGCTTATACTGACATACCTGAACTCATCACCTTATAATTCCAAATCGCATAAGAGAAATGATTTATCATGTATCGGGATGTTTTGTTTGCAGGTACATTAGACATCCTGGAGACAGGGATAATCCCGAAGGAGAGACAACAGATTTGAATAAGCTCAATTCTTTGGAACATTGTGGCCCTTCTCAAACCCTAACTCTTTGAGAGACACAAACTCTGTTGTCTTTAAGTTACTGTTATGTTAGGAGATTTAAGTGGTGCAATATGACTTGTGTACATGGCATGAACATGTCAACAATTCGACATATACACAGGCAACAAAAATGGAACTTCCAATAAGTTACAAGATGCAACTTATCAATTATGTTTTATATTTTATTTTTATCACTTGGAGTCCTTTGGGCCTCTTCCAAGTGTGTCTGGGAAGTACTTGTAGCTGATTGTTGAACATGTAATTGAAATTGGAATGCATTGTGGTTAGAAACACTTTGAACATGAGCTTCAGACAGGCTGATGTACACTGCAGTCTGATTCTGAGAATTAAGGTAATATTATAAAGCCAAGGAAGGCTTGAAACAGCTCAAAAATCCTAGATGAAAAGAAATTTCCCCTTCAAGTGTTTAATATATTTCCTAACTTTAAGTATTTAATTTATGTTTCTTGTAATTTTTTTTAGAAATTTTTGTCTACATTTAGAAGACTTTTGGAAACTCTGAGATAACATGATTATTGTTTATATATTCTAGGGGTTCTGTAAAATTAGAATTAGTCTAAAATCTTTCCCAATGTATGGTTAATAGTATAGTTTCTGCCTAACTATTATATGTCTGTTCAAGTAGCTAAAAATGCCAGCATGTTGTCCTTCCATATCTGAGAATCTGAGATTTAGGCTGTTTACATTGTTCTCTCTGCTGTCAAACAACTTTTGCTGCCTTATCCACTAGTCAGGCCCACATCCTAACAACTACAGAACATAGGACATGGCTGAAGATTGTGATAAGGTTTTCTTGAAGCAATGCCAAGAAGCTTAAGCTTATAAACATAATTGTTTATAGAGTTCTATGCACATAAAAAAGCATGATAAGAAATCAACACTGGCTTTGCGTGTAAAGTCTTCAACCATGGACATCATCCCTAGTGATATTTCAAATTTCACCTTGAAAATCAATTAGCATTTGCAAAAGAAGTAATGTGAATTCTGAAGAATTATACATTCTGTGGTAGGCAATGTAGTTCCGCCGTATGGCACTTGTCAGTGTAGCATGAGTGAGGTCGTGGATTCAACCTCTTACATTTCAAAATAAAAAGAGACAAAATGGCAACACCCAGGAAGACATGTGTGTACAGTACGATTTATAATTTATTCATGCTTAAAAGCTAGTGTCCTGGTTTTGACAACAGTCCAAAAGCAGTATGTATTCCTCATCATCCCTCAACAAGGATAAAAAGGATGCTGACTAGGCAGAGTGTACCCCTATCAATTTATGTTTAGAAAACGGCTTCTTTCTTGTATTGTTAATTGAGAGTAATTCAGCACATTTGTGGGGTTACACTGTCGTGTTTTGACATCTGAATGCATTGTGAAAATAGTCAAAATAATTAACATATTCATCACTTCATAATCATCTCAGTGTGTGTGTAGTGAGAGTTTTAAAAATATGTTCTAGGCAATTTGGAAATACACAATGATATTTCATTGACTTGGTTAGTATATAGTACAGCGTGTCGTCAAAGCCTATTGCTTCAGTATAACTGTAATGCCTGTACACTTTGGGTGGCATCTTCATTGTCCCTCCTCTCCCGCTGTAGCTTCTTCAAAACCCATTGCTAAGGTCGATGTTGATGCTTGCACATATGGATGAGATCACTCCAGCAATTATCTTTCTGGGTGTGGCTTAGTTCCTATAGTGTTACAAGCAATCTTTCACGCTCTGCACATCACAGAACATTCTTTTCTTACAGCCTTGTAGCTTTCTAGTGTGTGTATATTCCTACTTCTCTTTATCCATTGGTAAATAGTTGGACCTCTGCAGCTAAGAAATGAAAGAAGCCTGTGAGTAATACTAATTATACATGATGCATCAATTTTAATTCCTTTGGTTTTTTACCCAGAAATAACAATAGCAGATCCTATTATAACACTATTTTTAATATTCTGAGAACTTTCCACAATAGCTACACTAATTTACTTTCCAATCAACTATATAGAGCTGTTCTACTTTCTGCACCTCCATCAGTGTTTTTATTATCATTTTTAAATAATTACATATTGCTTATTTTTAATAAAAATATGACTCCTTTATTTCCATGATCCCTTTCCTCCCTCCATAAATACCTCCCATTCTACTCTCTCAGATTCATGTCTTCTTTTCCTCTGTTACTGTTACATATTTGTATGTTTGTATGATTTCATAAATACACACACATACAACTGGCTAAGACCAAATATCTTTACCAGTATGTATATGATAACATACAGAGCTGGCCACTTCATATTGGATACCAAACTTAAGAGATTCACTTCTATAGAAAACCACGTTTTCTGCTTTCAGCAGTTTCTAGTTGTGGACAGTTCTTTGTCAATAGGTTGTCCCTGGTAATATTTCCTTCTCCACAATAGCGTACCTATCGGAGTAGCTACTATTTGGGACCTATTTAGTCACACGTATTGCAGAGGTATTATAGATGCCATTTCCCTGTTGCTTCTAGGAGATTTGACCTCAGGAGAACTACTGGTTTTCTGGCTCTTGCAAACTTCCCCAGCTTTTTTCTAGTATATTTCCTGAGCCTTAGGGGCAAGAGTTGTATTGTGGTTGTATCCAATGGGGCTTGGAACCCCACAAACAGTTGTTCTCTTCATTTATTGAGTAGTGGCTTTCTATAATTGTTTCTGTCTCTTACAAAGGCATGTTTCTTTGATTAGGATTAAGACACATATTTATACGAGGGTATAAGGATATATTTAGACTGTAGTTAGGAACTATGCTGGTTTAGTAAAGTGTGAAATAAGCTCTCCTTTACTGTCAGTGACCTCACTAGCCTCGAGTAGTTGGCTAGGATTCCAGTACCAGATGCAATTTCGCTCCCGAAGATAGGATTTTAAGTTCAATTAGACAACTGTTGGTTATCACCAAGATTTGAGTGAATCCATTGTGATTCATAGAAGACAGAGTTGGACAGGACTATTGGGTATTTCCCTCCCTTGGCAGATTACATAGGATCTCCTGATACTATGAAAGTTAGTCTTTAGGTGAGATAAAATGCAGATACTCCAAATCCTCTGACCAAATGAATAGTATCTTCAGTCTTTGAAAAGCAACTAAAGGCAGCAGCAAAGGAATGGTTTTGAGACTCAGTAGCTGATGTGGTATGGAGAAAAGAATCCTCTATTAGGGACAGAAGTCAGAGTTCTTCTGTTGGATCTTTCCTGCACATGATGTAAAGGTTGTTAGGAGTGGCAGCAAAAGTTTAGATGGAAAAAAGACTATTAATCACAAAATTAATTCTTTTTTAAATGTGTTTTTAATTAAAATATAATTATATCTCCCCCCCCTTCCTCCTTCCAAACCTTCCCAAATACATCCCTCACCCTCCCTCCCAGCTTTCAAATTTATGGTTTCTATTTTAAACTGTGAATATATATACTCATAAGTATGCAATCTTCTCAGTTCTTATACTATTACCTGTTTTTCTGTATGTGAATTGACCATTTGGTATTGGATTAACTGGCAACTATTCCCCACACAAGACTCTGTTTCTCCTACTCTCAACATTCCTTAGTTGACTATAGTTCCTTGTCTAAGGTTAGAGCCCCAGGAGATTTCCCTCATCCTTGTTAGCAAGTCTATTGATGTGGATGGGATTCCTGTCTTGTACAGGCAGTCATCTTGGGGAAACTTCATGGGTGTAGCTTCTCTAGCATGTCTAGGAGACAGAATCTCAAAGAAAACTTCTTCTTCTAGTTCTCACAAACTTCCCATCCCTTCTTCTGTTATGATTCCTGAGATTTGGATTCATGAGTTGTGCTGTAGGATTATCAGTTGGGATTAGGCACAAAAAAGTCACCTTTTCTCTTCATTTGCTATTTCTTCTCTGATGGTCTCTGAATGTTAAAAAGAGACATTTCTTTGATAACAAATGAGACGTACATTTACCTATTGGTATAAGGATATGCATTAATGATGCAGTTAAGAATTATACTCATTTAGTAAAGTGGTATTTGTAGATTCTCCTCCGAGAGGCTTGACTGCACAAGGCCTCTGTAGCTAGCTATGTTCTAAGTTCCAGGCATGATTCCCTTCTTGTTGGATGGGTCTGAAGTCCAGTTAAAGAGCTGTTTATTATCACTAGGCTATGCGTACCACTATTGCACTCTTAGGTTTATCCTCCAATGTTGGACATTATTATAGCTCATAGGCATCACACCTGTGTGAGACTATTGGTTGCTTTGCCAGATGGGAGCCTGTGTAGCACCTATAGGACTGTGATAGATAGTCCTCAGAGAGAATGCTTTCATGTCAGATCCAGCAGAGAGCTCCCAGGACTTGTTTCTGGAGTACACGATATCCCAAGCATTAGAGACTTATGTTCCACTTCTGGGAGACAGCCCATGTCTATACTACTGAGGGACTTTCCTGAACAACCCTGAATAGCAACTCTAAAGTGAGTTTCTCGTGCCCATTATTTGTATTATTATTGATAGATAATCTGTGCCTCTTCAGAAAATAACTCTCAACACAGATGGGAAATTTCCATTTACACTGTAAATGTCTAAACATTTTTTTCTGTGTTGTTTTAGGGAAACAGATAGAATATGATTCCTTATGACTTTTTAAGATATACAAAATAAGTTCTAAATACATAAGGATACCAATAAATTCAGGTGAAGTTATCAGAAGACAAGAATGGTAAAGTCCGAGGCATAGTTTTGAAATAAGAATATACATTCATTTGGTGGAGTTAATTGATATTTTGTTGTGTTTATTTTTACACACAGATATGTAAATTCTGGGGTGGTAAGATAGATCAAAAAGAAGTCCGGATACATCTGCATTTCCGATACGGGCATGTTTATATTATAAAAAACATCCTTTGTTTATAGGGGCTATAAGAAAAGTATTGTTCCCATGTCAGGGGTTGTTTAAAATAGTATGCTTTTCTTGATAAGGCAGAACACATAGGTCCACAGATTCTGTATTTTTCAAATATGCTGAAGAAAAATAACTTAGAAAATATAATAAGATGGCTCATTTTATATTTTAACAAGATAAGATCCAAAACAAGATGTATATCCAAGTCCACTTTTTACATTTCTTTTTGCTGAGAAAAATGGAAAGATGATTTAGCATATTCCTAAGAATATAATAAGTGTAGGAATATTTCAGATAATACCATTATCTGACAGTGTTACCAGGGTATTTGTTTTAGAATAAGTAAAAGTTTCTATGTGGCAATATAGATCCAATACAAAGTGTTTCTATTTTACTTGATTTTTCAGATCACAAGTTTTCAGCTGCCTGCTTTTCACACAATATAGAGAATAGTCCTTGTTTATGCTCCTATCAAGTAACTTATTTAACCTTTACGATATTGAAAGGTTAGTATTTTTTGAGAATTTCATGCAAATTTTGTTTTGAGCAAGTACACACCTCACCGTCTACCCTCTAATGCCTCATTTTCCCCTTCCAACAACTTACCCTTCACATTGCATGCTCTTCTCTCTGTCATCTGTCTTTTTTCTTAATCCTGTAGGTCCATTCTGTGCTGCCTTATATGACCATGACAATATTACAGGGGGTTTCTCCAAATCGCTGTCAATCCTCCATCACTCCTCAGAAAGAAGTAAGTTTCTGCATTCCTCCCAGAACTGTTCTTGGATTTTGGTTGCCTTGATCTTGCAAAAGTCTTGCCATTTAAGTTACAGTGCTGTGCACTCATGTGTATCACAGTCTTGTAATATATTGGCAAAGAGTATTTCCCTGCAGATATCCACCACCTCTGGATCTTTTATTTCTGCCTTCTTTCCCATAATGATTCCTGAGCTGTAGCAGGAGGGGACATGATACCTACCTCCTTTTAAAGACAAGTACTCCAAATCCTCTTATACGCTGTGCGTTGAACAGTTGTAAGTCATGGATTTCTTTGATGAGGGTTGAGAAAAGCACTAATCTATGTTTGTAAAGATAGGAACGTAGAGTGTAGTTTATTACTGTGCCCATTTGGCATAATAAAATAATAAAGGTTCTCTTCTAGGGTTCTGTGATCTAACTGGACACTGGTCTGGGGCCCAGTTAACAATGCCAGGTATAAATTCTGTCTTGTGTATTGGGTTCTACGTCCAATCATAAAGTAACATTTGTGCCATTTGTACCACTATACAAAAGAATATATATCTTGCCCAGACACCCAGACAGTTATTCTTGTAGCTTGGAGGGTTTACATAGGACCCTCCAGCACTATTAAAGCTAACCAGTAGGAAGAACACTTCCAAGGTCAATACCAGATTTATTTCTATTGACCGAGGTTAACATAAACTGGTTGGCCTATTAGCTCAGGCTTCTTATTAATTAATTCTTATATATTAACCCATAATTCTTGTCTGTGTTAGCCACTCAGGCTTCTTATTAATTAATTCTTACATATTAACCCATAATTCTTGTCTGTGTTAGCCACATGACTTGGTACCTTTCTTCAGTGAGACATTTTCATATGCATCCTCTACGTCTGGGTGATGACTACAGACTGCCATTTCCTCTTCCCAGAATTCTCCTGTTCTCGTTGCTCCACCAACACTTCCTGCCTGGCTACTGGCCAATAATCGTTTTATTAAAAATAATAAAAGTGACAGGATAAAAGACCATTGTCCCAGAGAACATCCTGATTCAAGTATGTGGTGTCTTCAGCAATAAAATCTGCAATCAAATTCTGAGGGGCAAAAAAAAAAAAAAAAAGAAATGACCTTGGTCTATAAAGTTGGGAATTGTGTCTATAGAACCTGAAGGACAACTTAAATATTGGTAGCCCATAGCTGCCACTGTGCATTATGAAAGCTTATGATACTTGAGAAAGGCATTTTCTCTCCATTATAGGATGATTCCATTCAAACTCCCTTTACACACACACACACACACACACACACAGCACACACACATGCACACATGTGCTTCTACAATAATAATTTTCCATATGGTATTTGCCTATATCTGAGAATTTTTAAATCATCATTGTTAGACTTACCTTATGTATGAATGTACTAAAAGACACACAAAGTCACTTTGGTGAGAGTGGAAGACTGTCCAAAGGCAAGCTATCAGCACTAGGAAATGTATCTGCTGTGACACTATGAAACTTGGGCAAGAGAAGCTGGAAATCCATGTGCCAGATTTGAGGAATAAAATCAAATGGATATTTGGCATTGCAAAAGTGCTACTTTCATCTTTTAGGTATGACAATAGTACTGGGTTAAATTCCATAAAATGTTTTTACTCATAAGGTATGCTGATCAAGTTTTGAATAGAACGTTATGATAAATATGAACAAAATAAGATTATGCAATGAATAGTCTATGCTATGTTAAAACCTTCCCATTTCTGTCCTGATTATTAAAAAAACAGTCTAGAACGTCTTCCCTATACCCCTCAAACCAAGATGTAGAGCATGCCACATTTTTAAAACACAGATAACACTTTCTTCTGCACTTCATAGTCCACTAACCAGACTGGGACAGAAATACACGGTGCTCTTAGTCTTCCAATCAAGTCTTTCCCTTTTTTTGACGTTTTTATTTTTTTATTGATTTTTATTGAGCTCTACATTTTTCTCTGCTCCCCTCCCTGCCTCTCCTCTTCCCCCAAGGTCCCACAATCCCAATTTACTCAGGAGATCTTGTCTTTTTGCACTTCACATGTAGATTAGATCTGACATTTAGCGCATTATGTTCTATTGCCAATCAAAGCACGACAGGGAAAGTTTCCTGAAGGCCAGGACCCTGAGTTTGCTCTCCTCCTCTACCGTCTCTTCCCCCTGTTCACACACTCCAGTGGCACACAAACACAAGTCAGCCCCACCCTGCTCTTGCTCTTCTCCCAGGCTTTGGATCCTTCACTCCTTCACGTCCTTGCCCAGTGTTTTCTCTCCCTCTCTCTTCACTAAATCCCACTCCCACTTGTCTGACTGGCTCCTTCCCAGGCTGCAGGAGGATGCAAAGCCACTGTTACTGCCTCTGCAGCTGGGTCTCTGTCAATATCACCCGCCCACGCTTATTGGGCTTCTAGAGTCACAGGCTGGCCAGGCTAGAGGGTGGGGGAGTGGCCAAGAGAAGGGAGGGGAAAAGCAAAGGAAACAAAAACAGCTACCAGGCTTGTTGGGCTTCTGTCTGTAGGTGGTCTCTAGGTCTGCGACTGTGGAACCACCCAGGTGGCTGAGTATCTAGCTTGCAGCAGCTGGAGATAGGGAGCACAGCACAACAAACCTCCTGAGCAGAGATCTGAGAAGAAAGAGAAGCCCAGGAGAGCAAAGAGCTCTCAGGAGCCTTGCTTCTGGGGCTCTTGCTGGGGCTCCAGTGAAGATTATCATTTGGCAAGAAGTAAGTGCATTCTTTTTCTTGTAGTGACAATTCCACTACGTGGACAGCTCACGACTGCGCCCTGCGTTTATGTCCCACTCCACCTGCCTACCCCTCTGATCAATCTTTGGGAAATGTTTGAGAACCAGAAAGAGCGTTAAAATCTAGATCAGGACTAACAGCTGCAAGGTGGGTATTTTCTCTGCATATGTGGTTAGTTATCTCACCCAGCCAGGTAAACTGAAGCCGAGAGATGCTCTGTTACAGTAAAATTTCTAGACCCCCCTAGATGTGATGGTTAAAATAGTCGTTACGGGAGGTTATGTGAGTTCAATTATACTGTTAAGGAATTTAGTCTCTGTATTTTCGCTAATTTTGTGCATGTAAGAGTAGAACTTTGGATGTGGCAACATCAGTAATAGAGGAGAAACATGTTGTTGAAAATGATGTCTTTATTTTGAACAGCTTGGAGTTTAGTGTATTTGGTTCAATGTGGCTTATGTTTTGTTCATTGTATTGTTTTAGTCTCCCAAATTCTTTCAGAGACTGTTTTCATTTTAGAGTGTTGATGCTATTCTGGTCATGTTATCTTCAGGAACTGGGACAGTGTCAGATCAGTACTGATGCTGAATCCATGCAGAATTCTCAGCTGATGGACCCTGCCAATGTGCCCTGTAGATGCTGGCTAAGAAAGTCTGAAATACAAGTGTGGCAGTATTTTGGTGGACTTTGGGGAGAACTTAGAGAACAGTAGGAGGGCCCTGCTGTGGGGTGATCCCAGTCCTGGCTCCATGCCTGCCATGGCTATCTCTAAGGCTAGAGCTACTGCTACTTGTGCAAGCAACACAGCCAAGACCCATGAGGAGAACTGGCCCTCTTCCTTTCCCTATAGGCTCCCTCCTCTCACTTTATGGCTGACTCCTGCTTTCATTACTATAAATAATAACTTCCCGAGTTACTAACTGCCCCATAATGGAACTAGAATCCCTATCATGAAATTTTAGAGATGCAGAGCTATAAAGCTTTATTTTCATTTTGCATAACAAAATTAGCTAGTAATATTTAACTTCATTGCAGTTTGTTCTCCTGTTTTGTAAATGATGTATCACAAATTTCTGCAAAGGACGAATACAGACAATACGGCTTGTTTTTGGAAAGCAATCGTATGTGTAACTGTTGGCTCCACAAGGAGGTTGTCTGTGTTTTTGTCTTCTTCACTAGTGTGTCTCATTTGAAGTGCAGTACTATGGAGAAAGGGAGTCTTTGGAGACGTCTTTCTAGAAAGATGAGAGTGAGTGAAAGTCAAGTATGTCTCTCGGCAAGGGTAAACCTGGAAGTGTGTTATGACCTGTGAGAGTCCACCCTTTGCAAATGAGAGCCAGTCATACTGTTAACAGCCTTGGGGATTCCGACTTTTTCTCTTTTCAGTTTAAAATTTTGCTTTTGCTGTGTACTTTTGCTCTCTGGGTTAAAATAATCAAGAATAGTAAATAGATGGTGGGGGAATTGATTTGCTATAGCCGTTAATATGGGTGTAATCAAGTTTAGGCATAAAACCCTCAGCTACAGAAATCCATTAAGCCTTGCAGTACACCAAGGGGTACCATGAACCTCCCCTTTACTTGTGGATGTGTTTAAAAAAAATAGCATCAACTGAAATTGCCCATGCGGCTCAGGAAAAGAGGCTTGCAAGCCTTGGATAACATGGTGAGGACCTGTGCACTATTGCCACTTGTCAGTCTCACCTGGAGAACTGGAGGAAGAAGTAAACACTTGGCAACTGGACATTCTGTCTCCTGATTTTCATGTGCTAAAGACATGGACAAGGTAGTTGATATATACTGTGAGGTGAAGTCATGTCTCATCAGAGTAGAAATGTAGAGTCAATCCTTTGCCCAACCTTTTTTTTTTTTTTTTGGATACAAATTATGCTAATGTTCCCAACTCTAGACCTCACTGGAATAAGCTCTAGATGGCAGAGCAGTGCTCGGAGATTCACCCCCAAGTCTCCTCCACCACTTAAACATTGTCTTCAAAGCTTATGGCAGAAACATTAGTGCAAAAGAGACATTCTTTTAAAAAAACACATTTTTAATTTTTGAAATTATAATACAGTTACTTCATTTTACCCTTTTGTTTACCCCAGTTTTCACTGTATTCCTTTGTCCCCACCCCATTGCTCTCTCACAAATTCATGGCTTCTATTTCTTTCATTGTTGTTGTATTTCTGTGAGTGTGACCTTTTCTTTCCATGAGCTGATATCAGAGTGAATCACTGTGAGACTATCTACTACTCCTCTCCCCTCCAGTGGCTGTCCACAATGATGCCATCTTTTCTCATTTTCTCTGCCTTGGTCCTCTTCTGTATTTCTTGGGTGATAGAGTTATAGGTTGCAACTTCGGCTCTGGCCCACGGACACTACCTTCTCCTGACCTTATAGCCCTTTATAGTTATGGTTTTGCCCAATGCAAAGTGAGATTAGAGACTAATTTATGGTCATTTGCCAAAGTTGTTTAAAACGTTTCCCTGTTGTTGCCCTCCAATTTGAGAAGGGTGGGCATCCATTGTGTTTAGTTTTTTTCATGTTTGAAAACCTAGAGAGGCTTTGGGGGACTCATGGATCCTAGACGATCAGACGGACTAGGGAATTGTATAGAGAAGTAAAGAGGTAATTCCCAAAGGCTGTCAAGCCTTCAGGAAATGTCACAGTTCTGGTTCTAAGAAGAGCATTTCGTAGATCTAGTGGCATCTAAAACTCTTGTCCAAAAGGTCTCAGGGTTCTGGGGTACTGTGCAAGCTCCATTCATTACTGGACTCCCTTTGTATTTCTCTAACAGAGACAAGAATGCATTCCTCCCCCTTGAGGTCGTAAGTGGCATCTGGCCAGCTTCTTCTGGCCAAGGGTCCGACAGACGAGGCTTGTAAGAATATTTGTTTCTGAAAGCTTTTGGCTTTTCCCAGCATACTTGTTTTGTAGACCAGAGAAGCGCGGAATGAGAGTTTTCACCATCTCAGTGGAAGACCTTTATAGGGAACCATGTAATTGGCATAGAGAAGTTCAAGTGGCCGTTAATCAAGTGAAGCGGCCTTCATTCTGGTACCCAGGGTCCTCCCTTAATTCCACCGTCTGGATAGTTTTGAAAGTTCACTGTGTTGAACCCACCATCTTTTACAAACTTGTTCACAGTGTATCACCCAGGCATCCTAGTTTATATTTAATTTTCATTGGATTTTTCTCCCCCCCCCATTTTTTAAAAAAAAAGAAAGTTAGTCTTTGACAGTTTCCTAAATATATACAGTCCATTTTGAGAATACTCACCTTCCATTACAACTCCTCTTCCTTTCCCCATCAATTTCCCCTCTTCCTTGTAATTCTCCTTCCCATCATTGTCACATCTTTATTTAATTGTGTGTGTGTGTGTGTGTGTGTGTGTGTGTGTGTGTGTTTTGACTCACACCTTTAACCAAGGTTCTGTCTGTAAGGAAGCCTGTGAGGCAATCTGCTGAAGCGTGGTGGAGTCACCAGTAGCTACACCACTGGAGAAAAATAAAAAGACTTCCCCATTTCTCAGCACCTATCAGGACCCAATAGTTTCTAAGCTACAATAGTATCTTTCTTTACATGAAATTAACTTGTAGAAATAGTTCTAAATTTCTCTACCTTTTTCCTCTTCTATATTTCTCGGGTGATACGATATCAGCTAAGTAACATCTCTCACACACAACAGTAAATGATGGCTTCTTTGAGGTTGAGGAGAATATTTTCATCTGATGGATGTAACATCTGTGACTGAATGTTTACAAGCCCTGTCTTGTGAACCCCAGCGCAGGAAACTATACCTGCTAAGAGTTCCTGATTTCAGCTGGGTGGTGGTGGCGCACACCTTCAATCCCAGTGCTCTGGAGGCAGAGGCAGGCAGATCTCTGTGAATTCGAGGCCAGCCTGGTCTACAAGAGCTAGTTCCAGGACAGGTTCCAAAGCCACAGAAAAACTGTCTCTAAAAACAAACAAACAAAAAAAGAGTTCCTGATTTTAGTGAACCTCTCATAAGCATAGGGAGTCTTACAGTCCTGTTCTATATCATCCGACCCTAACATTCTTTTTGTCCCTTCTGTGATGTTCCTGAGCTTTGGAAGGGGTGATGTGGATGTTTTATTTAGTCATTTATTCTCAAGTGACACAGAATATATTCGGAGTATTATGGTCATAGTCAGTCACCGTTTATTTACTCATTCTCTCTGAAGCTTGAGCAACCCTGGGTCTCTGCGTTCAATATTATTTGCTGGAAAAGCAAGCCAGTTCTCTGATTCAGGATGAGAGTAACACCTATCTATCGTCACATCATTCAATATTTAGAAAGTTTTGTATCACATCTATCTAGTAAACAATAGTAGCAAGTGTCCTCCTAGGGTATATGATCTCCCCATTAGGCATGGAGCTCTCTAGTCTCAGATATAATCTAACCATAAAGAATTGTTACTGGCTATTGAACCAGTAGGTAGATCTTGCCAGTTAGGTCAAAATTATAGCATTCAAAGTCTACCACTGGGAAAGACTTCTGTTTTAGGGTATCAACTGCAATGAAAAGACATGATTTTATTAAAGAAAAAAAAAAACCTCTTACAAATAAAAAGCATTTAGTTGGGATGGTTTCATTTTCAGAGGTTCAGTCCATTACCATGTGTCATGGTGGCATACAGACAGACATGGTTTTGGAGTTTAGAGGCAGTTGAGGCACTGGAGGTGACTTGAGAATATATGAGATCTCAAAGTCTGCCTCCACAGTGACACATTTCATCCAACATGATGACACCTACTCCAACAAGGCCACACCTCCTAATAGTGTTATTTTCTTTGATACCATGACTACTTCTAATGACTTTCTCTACCAGCTGCCTATCAAGCATCTTCTGTTTGGCAGAGAGGAAGCTTTCACTTCATTTTGACATTGATTTTTCTGTGTTCTACAACCAAAGTATGTGGTTTTTTTTTTTTTTAACAATAGTTTCCTATCATGTATTCTAATGTGCCATCAAGAGTAATATAGTCTATGTTACTTTAGGAGTTTCTGGAACCTTTCTGAGCAATAATTCTTAGGGTAGTATCCCACATCTGGCACTGGTAATGGTCTCAAGATTTGTCCTGTGTGCTCTTATAATTAACTTGACTCTGCTACTCAGACTGTGGGTGACATTAATCCCTCCTCCCTTTGTACAAAGCATATTCAAAGACCATCTATTCTGATTATAAAATTGACACATTATAGCTGGGTAATGGGGGAACACACTTTGATTCCCAATACTCAGAAGGCAGAGGCAGGTGAATCTCTGAGTTTGAAGCTATCCTGTTTTATAGAGTAAGTTTCAGTACAGCCAGGTCTAGGCAGAGTTTTTTAATCCCAGCAATGCTTCCAAATAACTGCTCAGAAACTTAATATTAAATGTAAATGATTGGCTGCTAGCTCAGGCCTATTGCTAGCTAACTCTTACATTTAAATTATCCTACGTTTCTTATCTACCCTCTGCCATTTGGCCCCTGGCTTGTTACCTCATTTTCTACATATCCTGCTTCCTCTGTGTCTGATGGCGGCTCTTCTGACTTTACTCTCTTCATTTCAGCCTTGTTAGTTTGGTTGTCCTACCTATATTTCTTGGCCTGTCTACCAACCTGTCAGCTTTTTATTGAACTAATTCAAGTAACAAATATTTACAGTATACCAAAGAATTATTCCACAGCACCCAGGGCTACACAGAGTAACATTGTCTTGAGAAACAAAGAACTAGTGCCAGACTAAGGTGAATATTTTCTTAAAACTGTGATGGACTCTTTACTTTAGAATTTCCTGACATTTCTTCAAGTATTAGACCTTGTAGTTTGCAATTCATAGAAAAACCTGGATTATAATCAAACAGGAATGGATGCACACATAACTGAGTTTTCTTCCTCTTCAGGCTGAAATTTATATATTTGCTTTATCTAGTCTTCTATTGATAGATACTCAGGCTGCTTCTGTATCATTACTGTGGTAAATATGGTACAATTAATAAGTTCATGATGACAATCAAAGATTCTGATTTCAGTTCCTACATGCACTATTCATTGCACTGTGGATGAACCTAGGATATATTATACAACATTAACATAACTAATACAAAATAAATCTAGTCACCTTGCCATTCATAGATTGATTCTAGGACCTCCTTAGGATTTGCAAATCTGTACAATTTTATATTTCTTATATCAAGTCATGTAATGTTTTCATTTATCTATGCATCTTTCCCCATCTATAGATGATATATCACGTCATTCCTAGACTACAAACAATATATAATATAGTGTCACTCTATATATACAACATATAATATAGGGGCAATGTAATATACAGCATATAATATAATACTGCTGTATATATACAAAATCTAATATAATGTCGCTGTACATATACAACATATAATATAATGCTGATGTATATGTCAACGTGTAATTGTGTGCCATGGTGTATATGTGTGTGTGTGTGTGTGTGTGTGTGTGTGTGTGTGTGTGTGTGTGAGAGAGAGAGAGAGAGAGAGAGAGAGAGAGAGAGAGAGAGAGCGAGCATGTGTGTGTGTGCATCTGTGTGCCACTCTATATGTACAACATATAATAGAGTGCACTGTGTGTATACAATATCTTATATAGTGCAACTGTATATATATATATATACATATACATACAACATATAATATAAGGTCACTGCATAATACAACATATAATATATTACCGCTATATGTACAGCATATATAAATACAGTGTTGTTCACAGCATAATGAGAAAATATTTATATAATTTAAAGCAATAGATAGTGATTTTCGTGAATAATTTTTCTCCATCCTTGGTAGAATCCCTCAATGTTTAACACATAGATACTGAGAACCAGCCATATTCTAGGGTCATTTATATGAAGAATTTTTTTCTTTACATTGAAATGGATTTTTTTTTCTCACCTAATGTATCCTGATTACTATTTTCACTTCTTCTACTCCTCCCAGTTTCTTCCTACCTCTGGTCCCATACAGCTCGTTCCTTTTTCGTCTCTCATAAGAAAACAGGATTCTAAGGGAAATAATAAAATACAAAATGATAAGATAATGTGGAATTTAAAATAATTTGGCTCGTAGACATAGAGCGGAATATGACGACGACCTGAGGATGGGATCGTGGGTCGCAGGAGGTGATGCTGGTGAAATTTAAAATTTCAGTAAGGCAGGAAGAATGTTCCAAAGGTTTGCCCTATGGTACAGTAATTGCAATCAAAAATATTTCTGTGTATATACATTTCGAAATTGCTAAAAGATTATATGGTAAACATTCTCCCTACTATGAGCACCTATAAGAAGTGGTGGATATGCTGCTTAGCTTGATTTAATTATCACAGCATATATTCTGTGTTAGCATTGCCTTGTACCCTAAAGTAATTGTTAATTCACTATAAAGCAAACTTTAAAAATATATTAGTGTATTCTTACATTCTTCCAAAAAGTCATTTATTAATTATTACGTATTGTAATTATATAATTATTAGAATGTTAATAATATTAATGTTTTAATTTCCCAAAATGACACTTCCTCAGCGTATGTTGCCTGGTGGGAGAGCTGGTCCCGCCCTTTGCTGGAGAGCTGGGGAATCCAATTACCAGCCAGTGCGAAACTGATCCTGCCACGTGGCAGCGTCAATGGTGACATGGGCACTGAGCTTTGAACCTGTCTCTCACGGGTCCAGAGCACTGCCCTGCATGTGGTGATGTGGGTGCAAGAGAACTAGCCCTGCCTTACTCTGGCTACTGCATGAATCTCTTCATCTAATGACTTTTGGGATGGATGCAGAGAGAAAAAAGACTCATCCTCACTTGGGTGCTAGCCACTAGGAATTTTACCATGCTGCAGTGAATATATGGGTCACTCAAAATGGACTTGGTGCAGGGGACAGAAGAGAGGGTTGAACCAGGGAATATTGGGAGGTGAGTGCAATCAGGAAGCTTGATGTGAGATTCCCAAATAATCTATAAAAATAGAAAAAGAAAGTGAGTTGGTTGAAACTGTCAGAGTGAAAGAAATGAGCCAGAAATAGGGGCTATACTGAAAAGTAGAATCTAAAGCTAAAATTACTTGCCCTGGTTAAAGAACAGCTGCAAAAAGCGTAGGTCCTAAGACGGTGAGGCAAAGTCCATAGGTCAGGCAAGATGGATTGTCTGTAATAGACAAGTTACAGACTGAGCATCAGTACCTACAGTAACCAGTCCAGAATCAATGCAAAGGAAAACACCAAACGGAAGTAATCTCAGTCAAGTTACCCTTTAGTCTCAAAATTTCACAGTATGACATTTCAATGTCTAAATTTTAACAATCCATACTGTCTGCAAATTGTGTTACCGTGAAGAAAAAAGGAAGTGCATACTCTGATCTCAAGCGTGTCACAGTGCCTCCCTGCACATGCCAGTCAAAGACCGTTCACTGAGATAAGTCTCCATTATGTCTCTATAGAGTTTCACCATTAAAATTATTGATTATGTTAATTTCATTCAGGCTTCTCAAAATCTTATTAACTTCAATCATCTTTCCTTGTAAGCATCTACTTTCAAAAATCAATGATTTTATATTTCATAGAGCCCCATTTAAAAATGAGAAAAGATCGGTGCACTGAATATGATCACTTGGCTATACTCTGTGGGGAAAATAGATTCTAGTCAGAGAGATTCCAGAGGAAAGAATGTACCAGCGGGTTCAGCTGCGAGTCATCCTGGAAGGCAGTGAAGATGAAATATAAGCTACGATGTATCCACTAAGTGCAGCGAGCCAGCCACAACCAAAGAAGATGTCAGTCTAAATTGACCATTAAATGGCTAAATTGATTAGCAGTTAGCTTCCTGTATTCTCAAAAATTTATAACCTATTCAATGCTTGCTTCCCTCTGACTTTCAGCTATGCCTGTGTCTGGAGTAAACCTAGTTTAACATATTATGGTAGACTTATAATTCTCATTGTTCAAAAAAAAGCCCAATTATTTAAATGGCACCGGAGCAATAGCTTGATGCATTGCCAGTGTCTGATGCTTAATACTACTCATCCAAAATAGTTTGACAACTATTAAATGAGAAATAGTTTTATAATATTATGCTGCATGAAATTGGCATCTAAGCATCCACCTTTAATTGATGCACTAACCCTGTGGTTTTCTTTTTCCTTATTCTTCATTTGTGTCATTCTTTGCTGTGCTCTATATCCTTACTTGCTGGTCTAAAACTTTTTGGAAGTTTCTTGGAAATGGTCCCATGTATATCCATATGCAGATGTGTACAAGTGGTGTATAGGACACTTCTCTGTCAAACTAATCTAAACCTTTGTTTCTTGGTGATTTTCCCGCATCCCCATAAGTTTGCTGATTAATTATTTACATTCAGCACATTAAATTCCCCAAAATAGCAATATGCATGAAGAGGCATGGGTGGTAACCTAAAAATCTCTGGAGATTTTAGCTGCTCTGCTTGGCTGCATTATTGCAGATTCTGTTCTAGATATCAAACTGAAAAAATAGGGGTGATTAGGAATAAGAAAGAAAACATTGACTGCAACATTCCTTTTTTTTCGTTCATTGTTTCTAAGAAAATAAAAGAGCAGTTGTGGGGCAGAGAATGCCACTGAAGCTGGCTTAACCTTGTGAGCTGATTTTGGAGTAGCTTATCGTTGGCCAAGTGATTGAGTGGACATTTAATTCATCATCTAAATCAGGTCCTTGTGGGAAATGAAAGAGTATGCTGTTGGTAGCATTCTTCCACAGCTGGGGTACACTCAAACTATCACCAGCTACTGAGAACTTTTGGCTGTTCAATTTGAAGGCAAATTAGGACTCCCCAGAAAGAAGTGGAGAGAATAGAAAGAAAAGGAAAAGTGGCAAATAAACTAGTCAAATATTAGTCATGGGGTAAGATGGAGGAGGTCTCCATGTGTTTAATTTCAAGCTTCAAGGCTTTAATGTCCGACATCTTCTGTTACCTGAGTACCACTTTGACCAGGTCATCATCAACCCAGTACTCAGAGAAGGAGGAACTGCAGCTGAGTGAAAGTGGAGTCCTAAACAGGAGAAAAGAATGTGATCTTCTGGATACCCAGGTGTTCTTAGTTATTTCGTTCACTGACATTGGCTTATGGTTGATCCGTCTTATTTGGTATGCTTATTGAGATGAAAACAAGAAGAAATCTAGTGATGTGTGCTGTGGAGATGTGGGAAGACGTTTGAGTAGAGCATGGTTATCAGTGTATCTTTTTGTCTGCAGTACATGTCAGATTCACCCCACCCAAATATTCTGAGCCGGTCTGGTTTGGACCACTGTTTCTTCCTTCTTGATAGTTAGGCCATGGAGACTTCTGACGTCATTCAGGAGCTAATATTCTCTTCCGCAATGCTGATGGGTCTGTGCCATTCCACAATGCACAAGCCGAAACTTTCGATTTGTCCTCTCAGAGGCAACAGGCTTTCTGAAACACGAACTGGAAACCTTCCATTGACTGCACATTGCTGAAGGCTTTGTGCCCGTGTCAAGTTAACAAGGGCAGAGCATATACTAGAGGTTTAGGCTGCGAAGACTATTTCAAACTCATCCGCCTTGTCACAGAATATTGTTTTAGAGCATATTGCTTACTTCCTTCGCTGAGAAGGCAAGCAGCAGTGAAGGGGATAGGAAATTAGCAGAATCAAGATACCAGAGAGATACACAAACTCAGCTGAACGTAAAAGCTTCTCCGGCATTCTAGAGATATTTCTAGTTCTGGGATTTCCTTTCCATAGACATCAGTCAGGCCATCCATCTCACAGCACCCAGTTGTACCAGGATTACAAGAGCCTAAGTAGAGAGTCTGCTTGCCTAATTGAGACCTTTGTTTCCCTGTGAGGAACGACAAGGTACCTTTTTGTTAGTGGCTGATCTCTCATGTAATCACAATCCAGGAATTTTTGGTGAAGGATCTGACAGAATGGATCTATCAAACAGAACTCTAAGACAAACCTGATTATTTCGCAACTTGATCATTTTGATGGGGTTCATTTTTCAATAAGGGACGACCCAGAGATTCTAGTGATTTCACAATGCATTGGAAAAGTTATAAACACCTAGAGAATATTCCTTATAGATTTATTTATTTATCTTATAGATAAATCAAGCAACTTAAAATACTGGGTTAAACCCATTTTCCAGGAACCCTGGCAGGGAATGAAAGATCACTAATAATGGAGAAGAAAAAGGAACATTTAAGACAGAACCAGATATGCATTGTAAAATTGATAGAAAAAAATTATCTGTTGTTTTATCATAGTCATAGATCATAATGGCATTTTTGAGAGGTTCTTGAGAAGATTTTATTAAACTCTGACTACATCTCTTCCTGCTGTTCACTCCCACTGTGCTCTTTTCACCCTCATGGCTCTTGCAATATTGCAATTAGAGGGGTTTTGTTCTTGTTCTTGCTATCTGACGCTGTACACTTGCAAGCTTATGATGACCACTGACTGTGACATTTTTCACATCAGAAAGGCATTGATTCATTTTTTTCAAGGGTCCACTCTAGTTTGACCACTGATACAATCCAGGTTCATAAGTATTTGGAATAATTTTGGTCTCTTCTTGAAATCTTAATCATTTTCAAGGGTGAACAAGGCAAAAGTTGGTTATAATTTGTTTAGAAGGCTGTACCCCATTCTCCTTAACTTATTGATTTCCTTTATTCTATATTAGCCACATTGATGCATGATTGGTGTTTAGCATCTTATATGTACATGTTCCATAAATGAAGATCCAAAGCAAAGCACCCACTGTACACAAATCAAACCACTGTATTGCATTCATTAAGTATGTACAAATATTGGGTATAACTTAAAAATATAATATATAAAATATATGACAGTATGACTAATTTTAGTGTCACTTAGGATTATTAAATTGATGAACAGTCTTTTGAAAAGGCTGTAAACCTTTAATGTATCCAGAAATATTGCAGTATAATAATAAAAGGTAAGGGCCAAGCCTGGTAGCAAACACATGTAACAACAGCAGACCTATGGAACCTAAAATAGAAATACATCAATTTCAAGGCCAACCTGGGCTATAGTGAGAACTTGTACAAAAAATTATTTTGTTCTTTAAAGTGAATAAGACTCTATTGTAGACACCTTCCTTTATTTTCAAATGTTCTCTATGAGATGTTCTATTCCAATAATGTGTTCCATAAAGTTAGAGTTGAGTAAGGCAAAAGAAATAAAGAATAACAGATGTAAGCAATCTGGAAACATGAAGCCAGGAAATGTGAACCACATTTGTTCCCAGTGTGATTAGGTTAATTATTGTCCAGGAAGTTAAGTTGGAAGCATTAGCCAAAATTTGCTGAATTTCAAGGAACCGTAAGAAAAATAAGAGCTGTAAGCGTATCAGCAGTGACTTATGTTAAAAACAGAATAAAACAAAATAAAGTATTTGCTCTCAGGAGCAAGTACAAGAATTGAAATAAAGAAAGTTGAAGTAGCACTAAGGAGCTGAAGCCACAAGAAGACAAGCGTGCCAACTAAGTGTGCAATGATGGACTGAACAGCAGCCAACTTCGGAAGCAGAAAGTCTGTCCCAGCAGATGGACGTGACCATTTCCTGTTCGCTGTAGGTCTGAGCAGCTGGGTTTTTTCAGTATCCCCACATGAAAGGTTTTCTACCCTTGAGACTTAGAGCCATTAAGGCATAATTGTGACAAATTTAGATTATGCTTGCAGTATCATTTGCTCTTTCTAAGTATGACTAGGAACTTCAAACCTAGAGAGATGTATGCAGTGATTTATATATAGACCAGGCTCATCCTCCATCCATTTCAAGTTGAGCTCAGTACAGGAAAATAATAAAGCACTGGGTGTGGTTGAACACAGGAAGGAAGGGAATATAAAGAGTCAAAACATTGATAATATGGTTGACCATTTCACAGGCTATCACAGGCTGCTTTTTATAGCCTGTTATTTCCATTATCATATCCAATTGTAATGAGTTAGAGGCAATTGTTAGAAGAGGAAACAGAAGCAAACACTATGAAAATAGTAACATGATCAAAGTCCAATCATAGAAGTAATATAAATAAAGTAGAAGAAAGCTCATTGTCTTTTGGAAATTCTTCAAGAATGTCTTTGTATTGCAGTTGATCACTGTAATTTATTGTAACCAACATTATTGGTTACCCATAAGGACTTACACTCTCTTCTGCATATTGTCCTTATAAATTTCAATATATTAGATGACTGTTTGATTGAAAAAGATTAATAGGCATAAAAGACTACACTTTAAAAGATAAAGTAATAATAATGGATATAATAACTAGGGTAGTGTATAACACCTGAAAGGTGTTGTCCTAAGTGCTTTACATTTCTTACCATTGTTAAAATTATTCTCACTTTTATCATTTCCACTTTGTAGTTGAGAAAACCAACACATCAAGATGTGAAGTACCTTGTCTAAGATCAAAGACAAAAGAAGTGTGTTTTATAAATTTCATAATCATTTACAAGTGCATAAATGCTATTTTAAAATAATAATAATACAGGAATGGAGAGATGGGTCTGTGGTTAAGAGCATAGGAATGGGATGTTCTAGAGAGCCCAGGTTTAATTTCCAGTACCCACATGGCAGTTCACAATAGTCTGTAACTCCAATGCGAGGGGAGTCAGTGCCCTCTTCTTTCCTCTGTGGTTACTGTACACATGTGGTACACAGAATGCATTCAGGCAAAACTAACGTCATCTTATGACGTCCATACACACCCACACTAGCACTTGCACACACATGTGCAGACACATAAATACATCACACACACACAAACACATGAACACACACCAAATGCACACACATCACACACAGGCATGCGGGTACATACACAGACACACACTTTAAAAAGTAAGAAAAAGAATTTCATCCATTTTGCCAACACATAATCCTTTGTTAGAACCTGGTTTCAGTCATCTGTAGCATCATATACTATACATGTACTTGTTCTAATGTTTATGTATGTAGATTTGTACATAAAACACATTTGGTTGATTTCCCCCAAGCACATCGTTACTGGTAACTATATGAAACCAGGTAAACTGTTCTCCAGGTTATCTAGTTCTTCCTTCCTTTACACTTGTTCGGGGAATCTCCTACCATGACAGAACTGCAAATTCCCTAAATCCCAGTGCAAATCCGTGCAAGTGCATTGCATGATAGCAACCTCTTGTCCTCCTGTCCTTATTCGGGGTTTCATTTAAGCTCACCCAAATGTAGATCGAAGCACAACTGAATTAGCATTGGTCTTTATCAATTACCCAGCTGTACCATAATGCAGCAGTCACGTGAGAGACCAAGACACACCCACTCTTTTGTAAAGTGATACAAGAAAACTGTGAAAGAAAATGAGATAATTTAACATTTTTATCTCCAAATGATAGTCATTCAGCAAGAGTGTCCATAATTATGGTTACTGTAATATTTTGATAAATTTGTCCTTATTTAATTTTAAATTCAATAACTTGTTTTTTTTTTTCTGGGAGAATATACTTCACACCCTTTCTGATTCTCAGAGAAAAGGATTCCATTTTAATGAGCAATCTAAAATGTTATACAACTGCAGCTTGTCAAGAGTGCAACTGTGAGTTGAATGTGATATTATTATTATCTCCCAAAGCTCACTCTAGCTATTCAATTTTTTAGAAAGGCCATCTAATGGACAGATTAACTATTAATCTTTGTTTTCTTAGGCATTGATGCTGTATTAAGATAGCTCCACAGAAAGCATAGTGCCTGGAGCATATTATATAAATTTCCCACAGAAACGCTTTTACTGAATTATGTTTAAATGATTAATAATTCAGTCTGCACTCTACCATCTAAAAGTCAGAGGCCTGCCAGTTCCATTTGACAAATGTTTGCATTGTTTTGCAGTGCATAAAAGACAAACGCCTGCTGTCCATTCGTTTCTCTAGTCAACAATCTGGTATAGTTTCTTTCAGTGTCTGATTCACTAAAGGAGTCATGGGGGACAAGTTGCTGCAAGGAGGGAGACAATGAGTCACAGTAAAGGCTACAAGGTGGCTCAAGGTTTCTCTTATCTGATTTAATCTTGTAGCATTTTAAGTTGCATATATATGAAGGATCCCAAATACTGAGAATTTTGCCGATGTTCTCTGTTAGATAATAAAACAATGAATTATTGTATTATTTTTATCAAAAAACATACAGAAAAGGTAAGTTATATCTGGACTGTGCAATAAGAAAGTGTACTGGAAAATTGAATCTTGAGGTGTCAGTAAAGTGTGTCTACACTATTTCCATTAATGGCAGCATTGTATAATGAGCTTGAATCATCTCCTTCATGTTTAGTGCTAATAAATGCAATTTTAATATACATGGGTTTAAAACTATTGGCTAGCCTTCTATGTGCTTCTAAAATCAATACATATAAGAATATTTTAGGATGGGTGTGGTGGTGCTGTAAGTTCAGCTTTCTGAATTCCTAATCCTTTGCTCTCAGCTAACCTTTTTATTCTGTGGTGCTGTACAAAAGTAAAAAATAAATCAATAATATCTCAACATTTGATTGTTCCAAGATTATATGATATTGACATTGTCAATCAATGTTTGTATCCATTGCAAACATCTCGCCCAACTATCAATAATTGCATGCTTCCTCTTGCTACTTAAGCTGAGGCATGATGCCCACATCAACTCATTCAACTTTAGAAAACACTTAATCTTAAAAGCTAATCTGTTCTTCTATTGGCTCATTAATTCTAGTTCCTCCTCTGTGATAATACAGGAACCTAGTTTCCCTTTCATATGAAATACTTGAAATGCTTTGAAGCAATGCGGTTCCACATTGTGCCTTTTCTGTGTCACTATGATACATTGTCCATCCGTTAGTCAAACTCTCCGCAGAGTCATTTTTATTTTAATCAAAAAGGTTTTGCTCCATTTTACCCATACTGAACAGAAGAGGATGCCCTCTCCATCTTCTGTCATCACAGGCTAGGGTTATATTATCTTTTTTGGCAAGAGAAATTGGTATTGACTTGATATTAATAGTGTTATTGATGTTAAGAAAGGCACATTGGCAGTTTTCTCTCTTACCAAGCCTATCTCTTCCCTGTTGTGCTGTTGCAGCTGGATACATGTTGTACGGAGTTGCGAGTCTTATACACACAGTCAGTATTGATGATTCTATTACATTTGATTCACATTCCAAATTTTATCACAAAGAAAGTTCTTTTTAAGGAACTGGAGAGATGGCTCAGTTGTTAATTTCCTCAACTGCTCTTCCAAAGGACCCAGATTTGATTCCCAGAATCATGTGGCAAAGAGCCATCTATAACTCCAGCTGCAAGGAGTTCCAGGGCCCAAAAGATCCACAGAAAATACATGCATATGGTACACAGATACACAGATTCGCTAAATGCTCAAACACGTAAAATGAAAGTAAAAATTAAATTTCAGAAAAATTCATAGTGATTTCTTATCTAATATGTGTCCATTACTGTACTGGGACTTTTTGTCAATGTGTATAATTTTATCTTTAATTCAAGGAGGAATCTGAGTTGCATAACTGAAAAATAAAATGTAAATATATAATTAACTTGACTCAGATGTCCTTAAACAATAGGAACAATTTTAAATTTGAATGTCAATCTATCCAATTTCAGGTTTTGTGATTTTATTTGTTTCATTTATTTCCACCAAGCTTTTCCCACCACAGCCTAAGTTATCAGTTTAAAAGTCACAAAAAATAATAAGAGGATAAATGGATCACAGTCATTGGTCAAAGTAGTTTTGGCAGAAATCCTTATAGGCCTATGATATTGTAATATTTTTCTCTCATGCGTGTTTTTATGTGTTGAGTCATTTTATAATTTTATTTTATTATACATTTTAGTATTTTATTTTTATTATTAAATAAGCAAAGTTCGTGGCAGAAATCTAAAGCACAAACTTTATCAGTGTATGTGAATGTAAAACAAAAGTCCTTGACATGTTTCTTATTTATTGATTCATTTATTCTAAATAATGGAACTCTACAATCATTCACCCTTCAAATTTACTTCCTCACTTTATAAATAAAAGGAGTGATTAAGAAATAGCAAAACAATAACAGATAACACTTGACAGCAGAAAGAAACACTAAAATTACAAAAGATGCTGCAGTTATTCCTTACGAGGTCAAGCTGTATCATATCATGATACAGTAATAGTGATTAACATTTAATATTGTAAGCACCAGCCAGTAATAAACCAGTTATGTACAAAGATGCCAATGCTAAGTGTAATCTTACAAAACCTATTAAGTACTATATAATAAAAATTTCAAGAGAAAACTACTACCTGCAACATAAATCACACTTTACACCTTCTCTCTAGAAGTCTGAGATTGTCCGCTGTGTTTACACGGTCATACATTCAGCATTGGCTTAAACTGGAAATGTGATGCTTACAGTGAGTACTATACCACTAATACTAATTATGGCATCTTTTCCCTCTCCTTGTTGGTAAGTAATGTGCCACAGTAGTAATTCATTCATATACAAAATATTTGAAGTGAAAATGCTGTATGTGATTTCTATCTTCTAAAATTATTTTGAAAGGAATTTATCCAGTGGGAGGCAAAATATGACGAGAGAAAATGTGGCATTTGTTAAGTATATAAACTTTAGTCCTTGTGACCTTAATAAACTATAAAGATAGTCCTGGCAAATGAGGAAGACTTGGAAAATAGGTCTTCTGGTACTAAGGTTTTGATAAGACCTAGACTATCACAAAACATTAAATGAACACATTTGTGGGCTGGAGAGGTTGCTCCGTGTTTAAAAGCACTGGGGTTCTTTCAGAAGACCCAGCCAGGTTCAGTTCCCATCAGCCACACGGAGGTGCACAGCCATCTATTACTCTAATTTTAGGAAATCCAAGATCTTCTTCTGGCCTTCTCAGGCACTATGTAGCATGTACATGTAGGAGAGCAAGCTTCCATACACCTGAAGTGAGAAGAAATACATCTTTTAAATAACACGTTTGTATGTGTCATCAAGGAAAAAGTTTCATAGGTGGAACACTGACTTTGCAGTGAATTGATGTTGTGTACTGAAGGACAAGACTTGCCAAGTCTGACAGGATGGACTAACATAGGCAAACAGCAGAGTTGAAACCTGACATTTACTCAAGCATGTCAATAAGAGGATGGCAGATATAGATGTTTTCAGGCAGCTGTGTAACTGAACAGTATTCAAGATCATAATGAAAAATATGACAAAAGTGTGTCATTCAGAGAGGGGTTTATGACACAGAAAAGTCATGAATAATCTTATACTCACAAATTTGTGGTTTTGTATTTATTTATTTATTTATTGCATTTTCTCTTGTCTGCATTTTTAATTAGAGTTTTTATATAATATACTTTGGTTTCCCTTCTCCTAACTCCTTCCAGACCCTCCACACTTACCCAACTCTACCCTTTCTTTTTCTTTCTCTTTAAAAATACAAAAAATGACCAAGCTATTAAAGAGTATTTGCCATAATTTTAAAGCAAAAATAAAAATAAAAACTTTTTTATGTTGCTTTATTGGAGAAATTCCCACAAAAACTTCCAAGAGAAGAAAGTATTTCATAACTGTAATTGATAGATATCGATATGCAGGGAGTGCTGTAACGCCTGTGGATTCACCTAGAGTATTTGTATGACATAGGAGAAAGGCAGCATTTTAAGGGTATCAGGCTTAAAATATGGTCAAATTTGACCATACCTCTGGAGATATATCTCAATAGACAAGCACCTTCCAAGGATGAGCAGGGTTCTTGTTTTTGATTTGCATAACTAAAAGGCAACAATGATAACAATAACTCATGTGCAGGAATGAAGGCAAAAATAGTAATCCAAATCTAAACACAAGAACAAAAGGGCCCGGTGTCAATGAAGACCATTAAAAAAATTAAAACTATTGGTGGTTACATGTAGTGCACACACAGGAAATAATTATATTTAATCATCAAAAGATCCCTTTCTGTTACAGTGGATAAAGGGAAATAAAAATAAATCTATAGAATTAAAAGAATCCCAGAAAAGACTAAATGGAGTTACAAATCAGAATAATACTAAGTATAATAAAATTCTAAAAAAATTAAAAAATAAAATAAAAACCTTTTAACACAATAAAATTGAGGTATGATATCTCTAAATGTACCTACTCAGTTTGGGTGTCTCTATTTTTTGTATCTTGAATTATAAATTTTAGTTTGGAGACCACAACTACATTATGGTTCAGAGAGTGATCCATAGCATTCTTATTTTTGATTTTGAATGAGATGAGTTTAGGAGGTATATAAGAATGAAAACTAGGCCGGGCGGTGGTGGCCCATGCCTTTAATCCCAGCACTTGGGAGGCAGAGGCAGGCGGATCTCTGAGTTCGAGGCCAGCCTGGTCTACAAGAGCTAGCTCCAGGACAGGCTCTAGAAACTACAGGGAAAACCTGTCTCGAAAAACCAAAAAAAAAAAAAAAAAAAGAATGGAAAACTAAAAGAACAAATATCAGCAAGGGGTGGATGGATATGAATAATTAGATAGTAGGAGAGAGAGACTGGCGAATCACTAAATCAAATCAAATGCTCAAAAGAGGAAGCAGAGATCAACCGGAGAAGCCCCATTGAAGTTGTCAGCTGGAGTAACAGATTGATAGTCCTGGGTGGAGCAGTGACTCAGGTAAAACTTTCACTAAAATGAAAAAATAGCAACAAAAACAAAATCACATCACTGGAAGGGCTTACAACATCCAGCAGAAAGCAAGTGTGGTAACTGAGGCCGTCAGATAGGGCCCTGGAGCATTGCTTGGGTCTGAAGTGGTAGGGGACAGACCCACTCCCAGAGCTTCTCTCTGAGTTCAAGGATCAGGAGACAATTTACTGATGTAATGACTTTACACGTGACCAGATTTTATATACTTGTTCTTCTTTCACAGGTGCAAAATTGAAAATGTTGACTTCCCCTGAGCCAAAGGGCCTTGTCCCCTTTACAGCAGAGTCGCTTGAGCTCATAGAAAATCATGTTGCGAAAAAATGCAACGAAGAGCATGAAGAAGAAGATTTAAAGCCAAGCCCTTGTTTGGAAGCTGGCAAACAGCTTCCGTTTGCCTATGGAAGCCTTCCCAAAGGAATGGTGGCAGAGCCCTTGGAAGACATGGATCCATACTACTATGTTAAGAGAAATGTAAGGATTAATTATCATTATGGAAACTATATTTTAATTAGTTTATTTTCAGCCACTTAAAATATAATTGAGATAAGACATAATAAAAGTAATAGAAAAAGAGCTCTTTCATAATAAATTTTATGTGAGGTTAGCATATTCAAGATAGTTAATAAACCTGATATGACATCAGGGTAATATACTAATCTTAATTAATTTAATACATGTATTAATTAATGTAATACATTTCTTAATATGAACGGCTTTTTGTGGAAATATACTAATTACATTTTTCTGTTTATCAATTTAAAATAATCATAAAATAATTATAATATGGGCAGAAATTTCAGACACCTTGATAATTTACTCAGTAGTCAGAATAGTGCATCCAAAATAAATTTTTTTTCTTTTTTTTTTTTTTTTGGTTTTTCGAGACAGGGTTTCTCTGCAGCTTTTTTAGAGCCTATCCTGGAACTAGCTCTTGTAGACCAGGCTGGCCTCGAACTCACAGAGATCCACCTGCCTCTGCCTCCCGAGTGCTGGGATTAAAGGCGTGTGCCACCACCGCCCGGCTAAAATAAATTTTTTATTTGCACTCATTCATGTATTCACATATTCAAACCTACAAATTTCGTACACACACACACACACACACACACACTCACACACACACTACCAGAACAAGTACAAAAATACTAAGTATGAGAATGATTTTTTGTTAGAAAATACAGAAATATATGTGGGTTGGTGAAACTGGAAGAATATTTCAGAAGCAAGTTCAGGGACTGGGGAAATGTCTCTATGGTTAAGAACGGTGAGTGCTCTTTCAGAGGTCACAATTTTGAGTCCCAGCACCTGCACAGCAGCTTACGACACTAACTCTTTCCTGTAACGCTAGTTCCAGAGAATTTGAAGACCTATTTTTGCCACCCTGGGCACAAGACACCCATGTGGTTCATGAATGCATCATGACAAAACAGCTCTACACATACAATAATACAAATGAAGAAAAGTAGCATTTCAGTTACAGCTTGCAGAATACTTGAATTCTAATAAAAGCAAGATAGAATCTTGGGCAGGCAACAGCCAAGATTAAGTCTGTAAGGGGTTGGAAAGAGCAATGCTATTCCTGGAAACTCAGTCATGTTGCCAAAGGTGGCAAAGATGAGATAATGGAGATTTTGACACGGGCTTGATGTAGTGATCAAAGGACACATGGCATGGTGGTGGCAGTTCAATAAAACTAATCAAGCAGCTTTCCAAATTAGAAGAGAAAGGATCCAAAGAGTAGATAGAAGAGAAAGCAAAGGGTTGGAGTAGCGAGAGAAGGGAGAGAAGGTGATAAGGAAGAAGAGTACAGGGTGAAATTGAGGAAAAGAGAGGAAGAAATAGACAGAGAAACAGAGCAAGGGATAGAGAGGGATAAGTGTGTTACTTTAGTTAATCCAGTGTGTGCACTGATATTCCTTAATATAAATGACTTTCGCGGAAATATGATGATTATCGTCTTCTAATTATTGTTTTTAAAATAATCGTACAATGTTTTGTTTATGAGAGAGAAAGAGAGGGAGAGAAGGAAGGAGAAAGAGAGATGAACAGGAAAACCCTGCTGTCCAGGGTCCTATATAATATTAAGAAAAGGAACAGCAAGATATGACTGACAGATACTGTCAATATTTACAATGTGGAAGAGTGAAGTTGCCACTGACAGAAATTAAATCCATTAAATTAGGGGAATATTATCTACTAGTATTTTGATAGTCATGTATATAATTCACTGAAGTTATCTAATAGGGGAAATCAAATTTAATGAAAATCTGTGAAGAATACGCACATACACACACAAAAACACACCTCTGTAATACTGTCATGGTAAAATACTGTCATTTGAATTATTTTGATGACATTTGAGTTAAAATGAAAATTGAGTCCTTGTCTGAATTATTTCAGCACTCACTTTGTGGCATGTTTGGGTCATAATGGGCAGTAAGCTTGGGAGTGAACAGCTGTTACTGAAGCAGTGGTCTGAGAACTGTGTAATATATGCAGCCATGTTGAAAGCAGGACCTTCGTTGTTTATTATAAAACCAAAGTCTTAAAAAACAAAGTAGGTACTTCGTGACAGACCCTATGCCCAGGAATTTTTGGCTAACACAGAACAGACCCCATGTATTTATAATTTTTTTATGTGTGTGTATTGTTCTGCTATTTTTGTCTGTTTTTCTCTTTTAATTTATTTTTACTATTTCCTTTTTTGATTCCTTTTTTGAGAAAGAAAGAACAAGATATGATCGCAGCACATTCCCTCTACTTGTCCCTCCTTCAGATCCTCCCTCATAAATAATTTAAACAATTGACGTGATACTTCAAAACATTGGTTCCTCTTTGCGTTTGTAATGCTACATTGATTTTTCCCTGGTATACAATTAACATTTCCCCATTCATTTAGTGAGGTATTGCCCCTCTGATACCTCTAAGTGTGAATCCGTGCACCATCTGGCGTTCAGCTGGGAGACAGGGCTGTCTGTGATAGCATTGCCAATGACTTTCCTATGTGTCCGACCAGCAAAACAAAGCAAAGTGGTGAGCAATCAGGTAACACTAAATATAGATGAAAACCGTGAGAACAGCTTCTTTTTACTTCAACTATGATTAGATATCAAAGCCAAGGTAATTATGCCCAAACATCAGAGAGCTGAGCAGTGATGGCAACTCTTAGCTAACTGTATTTTCTGTGGTTTCTTACAGACTTTCGTGGTCTTAAACAGAAACAGAGTAATCTTCAGGTTCAATGCCGTTTCCATCTTCTGCACGTTGTCTCCATTCAGCTCTCTCAGAAGAGTAGCTGTCAAGGTGTTGGTGAATCCATATCCTCCTAAGGGTGGTTGGCTGTGTCTTCAAGACACTAATAACAAGTCCGGATGTTCTCTTAGTCAACAAGGCTTTGGCTTCAATACGCTAATAAGTCCAGATGTTCTGCTCTTAAACCGCTGCTGAAGAACTCGTTTTCCCATTGGCACTTTATGTCATCATATTGAATATTAATTTTTCTGGGTTAGTTTTTAAAAACACATGGAAAATAGAACTTAATAAAATAGTAATCATAGTTAACAAATGTTAATTCTTATTTTCCAATACAAATAACATGGATTTTCAATATTTATAAGAGGATCTTATCCCTTGTCCTTGTATCTATAAATACAATTTATAATAATAGGTCTTTTCTAGTGTAATTTATTATCTATTTTTCCTTGACCTTGCCTTACCCTTTTTCGCCTGCTGATTTTAATTAGTGTACTCACTGACAGCTTTTTTTTGTCGATGACTAATCCACCAGAATGGATATTGGCAGTCCAGTAAGTTATTTATTTTTATTATATACATAAAATAGTCTATAGTTATGGTTTTCAGAATTTTAAATTTATTGTATTTTACTAAGTTATAAGATGCATTATGGATTGAAACATAATACAATTTAACTTGCTTTAAATTTTTTAATTTAATTAAGGGAATGTGAACAATGTGGGAGGAGTTGAGAATGAGAAAGAATATGATCAAAACTGACTGTATGAAAAAACTAAGTGAAATATGTAATAAATCTAAACATTCACATAATGATAATAAGTAAAACAAGATCCAGAGTCGCTATGGCCCTCGTTTTTATGAAGCCCCTGGGGTGAAACTGCAAGGATGTCTCCATGCAGTAGTGCTAGTTTCGCTAAAATCTGATTTTCTGAATATAAGGGCTTTATTTGGCTTATTCTCTTCAAGAGAAAATAGAAATAAGCAGCCAGAAAATTAAGATTACAACTGCTATCTATACATACCATGGTATCATATGCATGGGGTCTCACCTCATGCTTGATTTCTCTCTTCTTCAAATTTTTATTTATTTTTAGTCATTAATAAATCATCAGTTTTAAACTTTTCGCTGTCCTTGGATATCTGAAGAGTCTGGTTTTGAGTAGACAAATGGGAAACTGCATTGATTCTTGTTTTTAGGAAGTAAGGCTTCTTGACATTAACTTTGAGCTTTAACTCTATTCAAAACAATTCTCTCTCTCTCTCTCTCTCTCTCTCTCTCTCTCTCTTTCTCTCTCTCTGTGTGTGTGTGTGTGTGTGTGTGTCCTTGAACATATATGTATTAAATTTGGGCTTAAATCCTATGATAATTAATTATGCTAAAGTCTTTATTTGTAGTATATTTGATATTTTCATAATTTACCTAGGTACTACATAAAGATTATATATAACCTCTGAGTCGGGACTGTTGTGAAGAAGTTTCATTGGGAAGAAGTGATCAAATTATTAAGCAATGCTATCACACAAGCATCACTGAAGGCCTCTCTACAGATCTCTGCTAATGTCCAAAGGGAACAGAATCTTTGATCCTTGTCTGAATGACTGCTCCTACCCTACTAAGAGATAGAATTTTACTTTCTTGACAACTTGATTTCCATAGTGGGTGGCTGTCAGAGACAGTTTTAGAGCTCACAGTATACTATTCTCAGGAGTTAATATTTGTGTGATATTTTTTTCCTACAGGAATACTCTGCTTGGGATTTACACATTTGAAATACTTGTAAAAGTCATTGCAAGAGGTGTCTGGGCAGGGTCGTTTTCCTTCCTTGGGAATCTATGGAACTGGCTTGATTTCAGTGTGACCTTGTTTGAGTGAGTAGTGTTTTACATTGCAAATATTTTAATGATTTCACTTCATGGTTTCCTCAGACAACTGTTTCTGGGTGCCCATGACAAATGAAAGGAATGGGTAGTTTGCTGTCCTGTAGAAACAGGGTATTACAAGAACATATTGTGAGTGGTTTTTATTTTTGTTTTTGAGTTCAGGACACACTTGTGTAATTTAGGAGGTTCCTATTCACTTGAGGCTCAGTATTGAAACAGTTCCTTTAGCCCCATGGTTTGAGACCAGTAAATTTGCCAAATATCTGAATAAAGTGTTTAAGCACTCACAGTTTGTGAGTGTTATGTATAATGTCAGTTTTTATCTAACTTTTCATTGTTTGTATTGACTGTATTCTCTTTTATGGATATGAAAATGGTCAAGAGAGTAAAATTTATGTTAAAATTTTGAAACAGACCACTTTTTCCTTAAAAACAGTTTTTATAAAAAAGAAAAAGTGTCTACTATACTGTAAAAATGAAATGTAATGACTGCTATCTTTATAATCATTGGCATTACTATTCCCATTATCATTTCTGTTGTGTTTGCTGCCAGCTAACACTCATCTAACCTTGGTAACAGACAGCCTGTCTTGTTTGAATATACACAGCTATGAAATTTGAATATATCATTCCATGAAATTCCCACAAAGTCCTCTGACTAAGGAAATACCCCCCACTTTAAAACTGAGGTAGTTGTGGCACAAAATATTAGCCGTATTTCCTGTCACACATCTAGTAATCAGTGGGTGTCATTTCCACCCAGGCATTCTGGCTACAGAGTAGATTCTCTTCACAGTATACATCCTGCCTTTTGCTCTTATTCCTGATAATCATCATCAGGAGTTTAAATACTGAAGATGAATTGCATTCTTGTATATGTATATATATATGTGTGTGTGTGTGTGTGTGTGTGTGTGTGTGTGTGTGTGTGTACATATTTGTTTGTTTTTTCAAGACAGGGTTTCTCTGTAGGATTTGGAGCCTGACCTGGAACTAGCTCTTATAGACCAGGCTGGCCTCGAACTCACAAGAGATCTGCCTGCCTCTTCCTCCCGAGTGCTGGGATTAAAGGCATGTGCCACCACCGCCTGGCTCTGCATTCCTATATTTAAAACCAGCTAGTAGATTTTATTTTCATTCTCATGTTTTGTAATAAGATAACATTATTTTTTGTTTCCTTTTTATTGATCTATATATGTTTTCTGCACCCTTCCTTGCTCCGCACTTCTACCCTCTCCCATGATTTTATAGATGTGTTATAGACTGTTGTTCCACATGAAATTTGGCACAGAGTGAAAGAGTTACAATCTCAAAGCTTGAATAGGTGAACTACTACCACATAGTTGCTCCCTTCTTCAGAGCAAATTTGTCTTCCAATCAACAATTTCTAGAATGGAAAAGTGGGAGCATAGGAAATTCTTGGAAATATAGTTTTTCTAGCACCTGATTTCAAAGACCATAGATCCGATGACTTCTAAATAACTTCAATTTCTCCCACAGGCTTATCACAAGATTTTCGCCTCTCAACTTTCTTGTAATGCTTAAAGCTATAAGAACCTTGCGAATTTTGAAGATTATTCCTTTGCACCAAGGTAAGAAATGCTATTGGATTTATTTTCTTCTTTGAGATTTTTTTGTGCATCTGTGGATCCATTTGAACTGTCTTGCTATTACTCAGAAAGTATGTGAATTTGAACATTATTTCCACTTTGAAAACTATCTTCAGCCATGTAAATCTTAAATCTGCTTGTCAACCAGGAAAGGGAGGAAAAGCAATACACGTAACTGTTGTTTATGTGGTGGGGCTTTCAATACTTGTGATGCAAAATAAAAATTGTGATTATGTTTTTGGTTATATTTCTATATTGTAAAATAACTTATAAAGGTTCCTTAAATTCCAAGGAAAGCAGAGATTCTAAAATAATACTTTTGACTCCTTATTTTCTTCATTTCAAAAAACCAGTTGAAATGAGTGAACATAGACCAATGTGGTTATCAACAATACTATGTAAGAAACACAGTCAAACAAATTTATGACTTTAGTTAAAGAAAGACTTGAGGCAATTACAGTGAATTCAGAAGGTGAAAGGCTTCAATTCAGAAGCTTGCCAGAAAATCCTGTCGACCTTCGTAGTCTGGTCAAAATAAATACAGACCTTTTTTTTTTTTTTTTTTTAGCCCAATCTTAGTTGCTGGTTTTAATTCTCATGTCACACAACATATAGCACACAATAAAAATAGCTCTGTCTTCTATCTATAGGGTTTCCAGAATAAATATAATAAAAACAAGTTAGAAAGGACACAGCAGAGCTTAAGAGGTTTGGAAATAGGCTGAGAAAATGTATATGGAGTGTGTATTGATAACATGATGAACCTAAACCAGATGTAAGGAAGAAGCTGCTGTCGGAGCCATAGGAAGGGTCAAGGTAGAGAGCGAAGATGCATAATTAAGTTCTGCTGTGAGGTAAAAGGACAGAAATCAGGTCAGATTAGAAACTGCAGATTCAGGTTTAGCAGGGGAGCCTGGAGACAGGAAGATGCCAGTAGCGTGTGTTGCATCAGCGATAGAAGAACTGAGCCTAGCTGAAGCAGCAGTCATCATCGGGAGTGCTCTGACTCTTGGTCCTTACCAAGGTATCCATGACACTGCCACGCTAACTTTCTATCACTTTGTTGGGTTCAGGTGATAAGAGTCGCTCATACCCTCTGCTCAGTCTGGCCTGTCCAATCTAATCTTAGACCTGGGTTGTCTGAAATGATTTTAATATGCTCATGCACCTGTACAGACTCAGTTTACCCAACTAAATTTAAAAGCCAATACACATTATGCTTTCTGGACGGTCATCTTTTTTCTAAGTGCCAGGCAGTTGGCACTATTTTCAGGTCCTACCATGACCATTATCATCTGCGCTCTCAAAATATAATCAAAAGCTGCCTATAGAATGGAGTCTCTCGGGGCTATGGTACATCTTTAGAAACAAGCGTCTTACATAACCTTGAATAGTTTAGAGTAAGCCATAGCATGATCTCAACTAGTAAGATTGCCTTTCTCCTTAGTACTTACAAATGGTGCCACCATGTTCAGGGATGTTTTCACAGATAGATAAAACAGAGCTGTGATCCTCACAATGGAAGGTAGTGAGGACTAACTGCAGCTTCCATTTCTGAAAGTTAAGCAAATGTTTACCTGTATCTTTTGATATGATGTTTCATTAAAAACAAAACACACACACACACAGAGAGAGAGAGAGAGAAAGAGAGAGAGAGAGAGAGAGAGAGAGAGAGAGAGAAACAAGTAGAGTAGAGCAAGTTCATTGGGATGCAGCAAATTATATACATTATGATGCAATCAATAGTAAGAACACTCAAGGTGGATGCAGTATATCAATAATGAGACTTATATTTAACTTTTATTGTCAGAACACTATGAAAAACAGATGTGTCCACATTATGAACTTGAAATCCAGGTTGAGCAAAAAAAAAAAAAAAAAAGACAAGTAGACAAGAGAGTGATATGATGAAAAACCAACCTATAAATATTTTAGAACATCAAGTTGCATATATTAAGCATGGGTATTTTAGGATCTCTGAATTACAGCCCAATAAATATGTTTAACAAAAGTAGTTTGTGGCATGGCAAGCAACCCCAAGCCAGGGATGAAGCCAAGTAGTTCTGCCCTGGTGAGAACAAAACAACTTTAACTTCATTTGTTTCCTGAGAAGAGTAAGAACATAAAATGGCAGCATTTTCATCTTCCCGAGAGGGATTTTTAAGAAAGATGAGCAGGTTTTAGTCTTTTCAAGATAAACATGTCTCCTCCTTGCCCAACAAAAGAAGAGTAGGATTCTGTACACTACGTGAACAGATAGCAGAAGACAGGAGGAGAAGTGCACCGATCGAAAGAAAGCAATTTCATTTTTGCATTAAATAGAAATAAGAAAAAAAGCATCTGGAGTATTTTATTCAATTCTAATATTTTCAGTACTTAAAAATTGTTTCGCTTTTAGTGTTTCATGATTGTACTCGACCACTGCTCCCTCCCTTCAGTGAACTCTAGAACCCCATTCTGTCTCCATCCCAGTGGCCAACATAGTCTGTGTTGTTAATTCACCCTTTAAATCTAATAGTGCTGCCCTCAAATGCTTGAGTGTGGGACGATTCACTGGGGCATGGCCTGGCTGTTGCACCTGCTGGCTGCTGCGCACATCAACTCACAGAAGCCCTGCTTACCGCACAAGACATATATCGACTGGACCCGTCTTCTGATTCTGAGAATTTCAGCAGAAGAAAAGCCTAGATTTTCAGGCAGAAAATGAAAATTAGACAAAACAGACATATATGTACATTTTTGAGAATAATGATATGAATTATAAGATACTGGATGAATACTGCATGGTCATATAAGTAAAATGTGTTATTATCAGTGCAGCAAACAAAGGCACAGTACGAGGGAACAGTAAAGAGGTTCTGTTTCAGCTGATAATGAGGTGTATTAGCAAAACTTAGAAAACCACATTCCGTGTTCTGAATGATTGGTGACCCTCAAAAAGACCGAGAAAATGTGAGATATAGGCTTTCCAAAAATATTAGAGTTTGCTTCTTTGAGTTGTTAACAAAAAGAAACCTTTAGAAACAGAAAAGTAGTTTTACTAGATAATCCAGACACAATCCTTTGAATCAAAGACGATTTGTCTTGCTTTTCTATATGAACAGCCTGGGCAACGACATGACAAAGTTCAAACAGCCGTACACTTTAAATACTATCTCCACATTATCTCATTGAGTATCATAACTACCAGTGTCACAGGACCCTCTAGCTATTACTTTAACTCCCAATATTTGTTAGTCTCAGGCAATCGGAAGTAGAATGAAGGAAAATGATTTCAAAGAGACAGATATTTGCCACGAGGTTTGCTGTAACTGTTTGGTTGGAAATACGTTCTCTCTTAGGTTATAAATATGTGTCTTTTTTTTTTTTTTTTCAGGCCTGCGGTCAATTGTGGCAACACTGGCCCAGTGTTTGAAGAAACTATTTGGTGCTATTGTCCTAACTCTGTTTTCTCTGACTGTATTTTCTCTACTGGGGATGGGTCTCTTCATGGGTAATCTGAAGCACAAATGTCTGCGTTGGCCGCAAGAGAATGAAAATGAAACCCTGTACAACAGAACTGGAAGCCAGTATTATACTCCAGGTGAGAGGGGCTCCATCAAATGTTGGAGAAATCTTTAGAGAAATGGACCCTCCATTTCTGGGATAATTATAAACGTTATAACTATACTCAGGGACTAATTTGAATCTGTTTTTCTTTCTTTGTAATCAAAATTACAAATTATCTGGACATGGGCAAATGCACGAATCCTATGGAAATTCAGATGAGCTACATGTGACTGACCTGGGATTAAACATAGACCCTCCTTTCTTTCTTATCTTTTCAGAAAGAGCGAACTTCTACTATTTGGAAGGCGAGAGATATGCTTTGCTCTGCGGCAATAGGACAGACGCTGGGTAGGCGCGAGTAATGTTCTCCTGTAACATGAAATTATCACATATGCATTGAATGATATATGATTTCCTGCTATCCTCAGTTGACTTCATTTCCTTACTTTGTTGTCAACATTATGCCAAAGAAGTGTCTTATGTTGTCTGAGAAGTTTTCAACAAAATTCTGTAGATTACATATCTTGGAGACAACAGAAAGGTATTGCTCAGTCAGGCAGACCTAAATCTTCAGGTCCAATTTCCTGAAAATTTGCTGTCTTGCTCTTTTGACTTTTAGAAGGTGCCTTTCATCTGAATCTTCATAGCTGAAGCAGGACAGTCTCTCTGATCACCTTTGTAAAAGTAGTAGCCATACACAGGAGACTTCATTTTGACCCATTCTGTCATCGAGAGCCCCATCCCCTAATACCATCACCTTGAAAGGCACAATTCCAACATAATGACTTTAAACAAAAGCAGAAGTGTGTGGTTATGGAATACCATTAATTAAAGAAAAGCAACAGGCACATGAAGAGAGTGACTTCTTCTAGCCTAAGAAACTAGGAAATTGCGTGGATGGAACTCCAGCGAAGATCTGATTTATTATCAGTGAGTCCCAGCATCAACAATTAGCAAAGGATAATATACAATTAGGTCATAAGTTGTGAAATTTTATATTTCCCGTAACTTATTCATTTTTTTTAATTTTAATTTTTTTCTTTAAAATTACATTTTACATTCCAACCACAGTCTTCCCACCTCACCCCTCTTTCTGTCCCCTCATCTCCCTCCCACACTCTCCATCCACTCCTCCCAATGGGTCAGGGCTTCCATGGGGTTAACAAAGTCTGGCACATTAAGTTGGGCAGGACCAAGCCCCTCCTCCCTGCATTTAGGGTTGAGCATTGAGCATGGCATCCTAACATAGGCAATGGGCTCCAACAAGCTAGCTCATGCACCAGGGATAGATCCTGGTCTTATTGCCAGAGGCCTCTCAGATGACTCAAGTTTCATCACTATCTCCCATATATGGAGGGCCTGGTTTGGTCCCATGGAGGCTCCACAGCTGATAGTCTAGAGTTCACGAGTTTCCATGAACTTATTTCAGCTGTCTCTGTAGATTTCTCCATCATGACCTTGACCTCCCTTGCTTATATATTCCCTCCTCCCACTCTTTGATTGGATTCCATGAGCTCAGCCTGTTGCTTGGTTGTGAATCTCTGCATCTGGTTCCATCACTTACTAGATGAAGGCCCTTTTACGATAGTTGGGTTATTCACCAATCAGATTGCAGGAGAAGGCCAGTTCTGGCACCCTTTCCACTATTACTAGGAGTCTTAGCTGGGGTCATTCTTATGGATTCCTGGAAACTTCCCTAGCACCAGGTTTCTCCTTAACCCCATAGTGGCTCTGTCTATTAAGATATCTCTTTCATTGCTCTTTCACTCGTCTCTCTCCCCTTTGACCATCTGTTTCCTCAAGTTCTCATCTCCCATGCTCTCCTGCTCCCTTTCCCCCCAGTTACCTAAGAGATCTCATCTAATTCCCCTTCCCATGGTAATCCATGTGTTCCTCCTAGGGTCTTCCTTGTTATCTAGCTTCTCTGAAACTGGATAGTATTCTAGTTGCTTTATATCTAATATCCACTTATGAGTGAATACATAACGTATTTGTCTTTTTGGTAAAATTATTTATTATTTATTTATTTTATGCCTTTGCTGCAGTTTTCGTCCTTCCTCTCCTTCCAGCCCTTCCCCCACCACACCCTCTATTCCCACCTTCCAATCCACTCCTCCTCCTTTACTGTTCAGGAAATGACAGATCTACCATTACCAACAACAAAATATGGCATATTAAGTTGCAATAAAACTAAGTACTTCCGCATGTCTTAAGGCTGGTCAAAGAGACCCAGTATGAGCAGTAGGGTACCAAAGCCAGTAAAAGAATCAGAGACATTCCCTGTTTCCATTGTCAGGTTCCCATAAGAAGACCAAGATACACAACTGTAACATAGTTACATAGAAAGGGTTCAACCAGCAACTGAAAAAAAAACAGATGGACAGACCCACAGTCAAACATTAGGCTGAGCTCAGGGAATCCTGCAGAAGATGGGAAGAAAGATTGTAGGAGCCAGAGGAGTCAAGGACACCACATTAAAACTCACAGAATCAACTAACCTGGGCTCATAGGGGCTCACAAAAACTGAACCAACAACCAGGAAGCCTGTGTGGGACCTAGGCCCTCTGCATATATGATTGTAAGCTTTTAAAGAAGAGAAACATTAAAGACATACTGTTATTTTACTTCTTTTGTGTCTATACGCATTTTACATTAATAAAATTGCTTTAAATTATTAGTACATAATTATTCATCAGGGTAGCATAATTCTCCTGCGTTGCTAACATGAACTCCTTTTTTATTATGTATATATGGGGGGGGTGTGCCATGACACACATGGAGATGGAGGACAACTTTTCGGAAGCTTATTCTCTCTTCGATTGTGTGAGTCCAGAGAACTAAACTTAGGTGATCAGGCCGGGAGTCAAGTGACTTACCCACATAACCATCTCACTGGCTGTGTCCCGTAGATTATAATGGAGCGAATAAGAAAGTAACAAGCCACTGTCAGCCATATGGACTTGGGCATTGTCCTCGTTGCTTTGCTCTCAGTTGAGATGTGCCACCCATCCATAGGCTCCTTTTTTATTCTTTCTTTCCCCTTACATTCGGGGACTGGACTAAAGCACTAAGGAAGAGAAATCTCACCAGCACAGTTTATATAACTTTGGGTAATTCAGAAGTTTTATCACTTAGCTTCCCTTCTATCCTCAAATCCAGTTTTTGGTTCTTTCTCTTTAAAGCATCTTATTAAGGAATCCTCCACTTCAAATATAATCCAGATGCTTTCTGAAGGCATCTGACTATGAATATTAAGCAAATAATGCTATATTTCAAGGCAAGAAATAAAAACCATATTGTGTTTCACCTCTAACTCCATAGTCATCAGCATGGTAAGGTACCCCTATTTAGTAGATGACTGTAACAACAAGCCTGCCTTTGCTCTGACTCTTAGGACTAGCAGGCCTCGGTGCACAAGTGTTTTTAAACCACTGATTGTTCCATTGTTTGTCTAAAGCACACAACATTACCAGCCCCAAAATAGTGTCGGGGAGAAACTACACAAGGCTATATAGAAGAAAATAGCATTTATTAAGCCAATACCGTAAGGAACCGCATCGCTCCAACCTTACAAAGATAAGTTGGAGAACTCCCTGAAAGGGAAGGGAATAAATATTTAATGTGCTCTTTTCTACAAGTTCTAACTCTGCTTTTCAATTATTAATGTGACAAATGTTTTCTCACCCTCAAATATGGGAACTGAGGGTCTTAGGTGAGATCACTTGAAAACTAGGTCCTCAAAGATTGTAGTTTATTTTTATCAGTGCTGCTTTCCAATATTTATACTCCCACTATATTTTCTTTATTTATACTTTCTATACTTATACTTTCACCCTCCCCCTTTCTCTTTTACTATTATGGTATTATTGCTTAGACTTAAGGACTCAAAATGCTAAATAAATAGTTTACCACTGAGTCACACTTTCATCATCTCCAGTTTGATTTTGAACAGCAGAATTATGAATAATAACACTGCATTACTTTCTTGAAATTGGTAAGTATTCGTGCCAGTCATTATAGATATGTGAACTATGCATATATTAGCCTTATTTAGCCATTCAATAATGTATAACCTTTAAAGTATATATGTGAATAATATATACATTTTTGTCAATTAAATCAATCTTTAAAACAACTTTTTGAAAGTCATCTTGAGAGTAGTTATAATTCCTGTTCAACACTTTTCATGTGTATCAACTTGAAATATAACTGATATTTAGTGTTTTATCTAAAAAGACAATTATTGACCTTTGTGCAGGGAATAGCTCTTTGCTCTTGGGCAGAGGGTAGATAGTATTTATCTATCTTGATAGTGAACTTGATAGTGATAGTTGCCTGATAGTGAACATTTCTCCCCCCTCCCCTTTTTTTGTCTTCTTTAGCCAGTGTCCAGAAGGCTACGTATGTGTAAAAGAGGGCACAAATCCTGACAATGGCTACACAAGTTTTGACAATTTTGGTTGGGCCTTACTTGCTTTGTTTCGATTGATGAACCAGGATTATCCTGAATTGCTTTATCAACAGGTAAAGACAGCTAATTTGAGATACTCTGCAGGTAACATAACTGCAGATGTTAAAGACACCCTTGAAAAATACAGCCCCAAATGTAAGTCTATTTGTTAAAAAGAAATCGTGACTACACACAGGGGGGGAGGTGTTTATGGGGGGATTCGTGTGAAGAAAACTTCAAGGGCAAAAACAAAGAACAGAGCTGCTAAATGTGAAACTCTCCATCAACTCCTGTACCCTCTCCGTGTTTAGCCTTTAATAGTTCATATCTACAATGCTGTCCCAAGATCAAGGCATAGATGCTGCTTTACAAGGGTTTCACTGTAGGAAGAGGGCCTGCTTGGTCATTCCGGCCACCCAGAACCGAAATAACCACAAAGAAACTGCATTAATTAAAACACCGCTTGCCCCATTAGCTCTAGCTTCTTATTTGCTATCTCTTACATCTTAATTTAACCCATCTCCATTAATCTGTGCATTGACACGAGGTCGTGGCCTACCAGCAAAGTTTCAGCACGTCTATCTCCAGCAGCGGCTCCATGGCGTCTCTTTGACTCCGCCCTTCTTTCTCCCAGCATCAGTCCAGTCCTCTCTGCCTAAGTTCTGCCCTATCAACAGGCCAATGCAGTTTCTGTATTCATTAATGGTAATCACAGTACACAGAGGGGACTCCCACATCATTTCACTTTGGACATCCCAGCCTTAGAATGGAGCCAAAGTGATAGAGCTCAATAGTAGCCACCTTAGATTTCAGAGTCTGATCTTGCCCCTTGCATTCTCATAATTTTCCTTCTGACAGCAGCCCCAGCACTACCAGCCAGACACGCCCAGTGGAAGCAGCCATCTGCTTTGCTGTGTGCCTCATACTGAGCTATGTTATTTGTCTGGTCAGACACAGTAAGCACAGTTGCAATGCACACCCTTTCATTCCAACATGAATTTGTTGAGAACATCTGTTGACTTACTTTTTAGATAAGAAAGTAAAAGTTGAATGGATTGAATAACGTCTCTAAATTTTCAAATGTACCCGCTGGAGCTCACTTTCTTGCCCCAAAGGCCATAATGGTGACTTGTTTGATAAATGTGATATATACAAAGAGCATTTCTAGCTGATAATTGTTGAATCCAAATGTTATTAGCCTATGATATGGGTACAAATTAAGTAATAATTTATTAAGTGAAAATTTCTAGTTTTATTCTATTTTATGCTTTCTACTTAAACAGTGCTCCAGTTGACATGACAGAAGTCTTATTGTTATAAACACAATATCCAAATTTGACTTCACAGCTACTTTTTGTATTGCAGTATCTCATCCCCACTACCTTGAATTAAATGATGTTGTTACTAAAGCAGTAAAGTTAATATCAAAAGACAATAGAACAAGGAGTTCTTACCACGAATTCTAAGTTTTTTTAATTTGGGAATATTCTTCTTTTAAAAACATGTTGTTTTGAGAGAGTTGTTTCACTGGGTCAACATAAACAACCTTGAAATAGGCTGCCAATGATAGACCAAAATCCACAGTTCATATATTATAAAACCTCCAGAGTCTACTAGGCCACACACATTATGGCAGAATTATACGTAGAGTGCTTGTGTGCGGTACAATAGAGAATGTATAGAGTCTCAGGTGAGATTCCAATTACCATCCCTATCTACAGTGTCGAGAGTCAGCAGGTCTGATAGTGAGGGTCTATTGCAGATAGTCACTCATGCTTTGGTAAAAAATGACAGTAGTTATGATTGAAGAATAGAATTCCATAACATGTATTACATACATGTGTTACTGGATAAGATAAATCTATGGTCCTTACTATTCATGACCTGTTGCAAATGCTAGACTGTTCACTCCTGGCACTTGAATGTATTAGTGTTACTAGTGTATTAACAGTTACTTACTTAAGTGGTAGAAATATCTAATCAAATCATAAATAATTGGTTCAATGTACCAACGGGTTATTAAAAATCACTTTTAAAGACTAGAATGTTCTAAATAAATAAGACATTGTTTCTAGAATGAATTTGGAACTTCTTATAATTCAAAATAATAAACCATCCTCCTTAGCCTTTAGAATATTTTCTTTAGATAATATCTTTATTTATTCAAATGTATGCTTAAGAAATCAAAAAATTGTCTCAGTTGTATTCATATACATTTAGTCATTGGACATAATTCTATTGTATATTTTACCTACATTTTCTGTTTGTTTTGATCTATCATATGTAATTATTATGAAATCAAAAATAATTATGTTAAGTTCAAAAATATAGAATTCACTATTCAAATATCCATAAATATTTCTTTTTGTAATTATGTCACATTAGTTTCATGTATTCTAATCAGTTTTCTATAAAAACTTCATCAGAGATGGTGCTCTGATTCGCTGAGAAACTCCTCTTCCCTCAGCCAGGAATTGCACATTGTGAATTTCCCATAAATTAATGATCAGAGAAAATGATTTTTGCAACACATTTTGAAATTTTCCTATACTTAAGGGCAGAAAACTTTTTCTGTATTGATATTTTTTAGCTTCTTTATTGCATGGGATCAACTTTTTTTCCCTTGGTGTGTTTACTCTGGTAATAAAGACATGAATCAAATACTTACCCTAAATTAAGGCATTCCTTATTTCATGTCCTAATTTGATAACATATATTTTATAGCATATGTATATGTTTAAAGTTGAAGCAATTTTTATTTCTTCAGGTAATACCTAAAGAAATAAATTAGGTTTTGATTTTTCTTGAATTCATGACTAAATTACTTTTATAACAAAAGTTAATCTTTCATCTTAAATTAGAAAAATATGGGAAAAAAAGGATTGATAATAGTTCTCTTTTCCTTCTGTGCCCCGCATCTCCACAGATCCTTTATGCTTCAGGAAAGGTCTACATGGTATTTTTTATTGTGATTAGTTTCTGGTTTGCCTTTTATATGGCAAGTTTGTTCTTGGGTACACTTGCTATGACCTATGAAAAGGAAAAGCAGAGAGTTTCCGAGAAACCCAGAGACATGGAACCCAATGTTCAGCAGACCACGAAAGAACACGAGGAAGGAAATGAAGCAGCTGAGGTACAAGTTTGTCATTTTAAGACTCATAATATTAGAAGGACTTCTCAAAGTCTTAGAGTATTCGGCCTTCTGACATGTGATCATATCTCTGTGTAGTATACTATCAGGGAAAAATTGTGGTTTTGTTGGGGCTGGAAAGATGGCTAATAAATAAGTTAAAAGCATGTACTGCTCTTGCCGATGTGAGTTTGATGCTCAGTATCCATATCAGTCAGTACAACGACTTGAAACTACAGGTCCTAGTGACTCTGACATTCTCTTTTGGACTCCACAGGCACAAGTATCAAAAATACACACAAACAACACACACATGAACAATCAAATGCCCATACTCTCACATATGAACTCACAAATACTTCATTAAAAAAAAATAAGTATTTCATAATGTGGTTTCACTAAGAAGTATTCACTTTTGCTTTCTTACATCACTATTTTTATGTACTTATTTTTTTCTTAATATGTGTCAAGAATGATCGATGTGTTTGAATGTATCATATGTGTGACTGTTGACCCAAATTTGCATTGCTAATATTGAGAAAGCCTTGGTATATTGCCTTCTTATAACTTGACTTCTCCTGGTAGAGATATAATTTATTAATACAAACTAGCTTCAGATAACACATCAGAATTAGATTTAAATGGTGTGCTCAATTTTAAATGATGACTTTCTCAATTTTTGCTAAAAAGTACTTAAGATAATGGTTAAAAAGTAAAGTGCCAAAGTTAGAAAAGCAAAAGAAGAAATTAACCTCTGGCCTGCTTAAGAAACAAGTGATATCATGATATATGAAATTATTTTTTCCATGGTTGATTAAATCCATGATATTAAAACTAGTAATATTTGACTATAAACTTAAATTCACTAGTCTCATAATTAAATAATTTCCCAGACCGCTAGCCTCCTACAAAAATTCAGTCTGTGTATCTGAAAGTATTAGCTGGAGTGATGTTAAGGAAATTGTATAAAATCATTTTTGAAAACGAATATACATTTATGAATAGGAATGAGGGGACTGGAGAATGAAACAAGTAGATGCTGGCATTGCAAGTGATCACACCTCTTCCTTTGAATATTTTTTAGGAAGAATGGAAATTCTTCAAAATTGAGACAGAAAACAAAAGTTGTGAATTCTTCTATAGAAAGAAAAATAGGTAGCAGAAAATAGAAGGCCAACAAATTGTCTTACACTAACTAGAAATTTTAGGAAGACTAGCTGAGAGCTTCATTATTACAAAAATCACTTTTGAGTTAAAAGCAGCTGAAGACTAGACCCTCCATACATGTAGTGATCAACACTGAACAGTCTCTGGGAAGTTACCCTAAATGGGACTTGAATAACAGGAAGTAGGAATGTACCCAGTGACTTCATAGACTCTTGTTTCCATAACATGCATGCGATCGAACAAGAAGCAATTATAGATCGTATGAACAAAACATGTACAAAAAAGGCTATTATCACTCATAAGTGACAGAAAATGACAAAAGCTTTCTGTCTCTCCAAGTCCCAAGACTTCAGATTGAACTCATAGGGTCTGAAGGAAATGTTGACTGTGTAATTTGTTTTAAAGTGGAATTTAAGAATCTCAAGAGCTTGCCACTACATCCCAATGTACCCAACAACTTAACAATACTTCTTTTATTCCTAGATGAAGTGTTCCATTAGCTATGATTATGAAATAGCTCTGATTATGAAAGAACATTGGTATTTCCCAGTTACCTTTTTTTACTTTGGTAAAATTTGTTTTTAAGAAAGCTTTTCTGGTTTTTATTAAAATCATCAAGTTATGAAGAATTTCTTTTCTTGAAAAATCCTTGAACATTTCCAATGTAGAGTTTGCTAGCAAATGAAAATAAAGTCCATTTTTATAAGATCTCCTTTCTTTTTCCTTTGTATTCATACATAATAACATGCCAGAAGAGAAGTATTCAATAACTAAATGACCTTTCAAAATGGGTCAAGTTTCAGTTCTAAAGATGGGGTTGCAAAGAGATGGCCTACACGAGACAGATTTTCATATTGTAGGAATTCTGAGAATTTTGTTGACTAAAACCACAGTGGTACAGCCAGATATACATGGCCTTAACTTTAGCGACACAGTAGATGCATGCTATTTACCAAATCTATAAGTCTTGAGAAACGTTGGCTTCTTCATCAATAAAATATGGATCATATGTATTACCTATTACAGAGGTGGTATAAAACCCAAATGAAACACACACATAACACTGTGTAAGGCTATGTGTTACATGCTATGAGGATAAATGTCGGGAAGGTCAATGTCAGTCTCATAGAGCATATAAAAGATTGTTTTGATTTATTATAATCAGCATTGCAAACTATGCCATGTTATCGCAAACTATCAATAACGCTTGATCTTTGCTTTTTGTTTTTCTGTTAACATAGAGTCTCACAGTGTACATGACACTGGCCTAGAACTCAATCATGTAGCTAGCCCAAGATGATCATAAAAATCATCCTCCTAGCCGGGCAGTGGTGGCACACGCCTTTAATCCCAGCACTCGGGAGGCAGAGGAAGGCGGATCTCTGAGTTTGAGGCCAGCCTGGTCTACAAGAGCTAGTTCCAGGACAGACTCTAGAAACTACAGGGAAACCCTGTCTCGAAAAACCAAAAAAAAAAAAAAAAAAAAAATCATCCTCCTTTCCAAGGCTCCATAGGCATAAACAACCCCACTCAGATGGAACACATGACATTTATAAGGGAAAAAATACCTCACATTTATAGGTAAACTAGTTCATAAGTATAGAATGCTAATTTTATGAAACATAGCTCTTAATGAAGAACACAAAGGTTTGAAATGTTATAATTTTGGAGGCCACTCAGAATGTCACATCCCCATCTAGAGGCAGAGGTAGAACTCAAGTTCCATTGTTTTGACCAGGTAGAAGTATGTTCCACTGATTGGCCTCAGAGAAGCTTTAATCCACCTTCCCATCTGGTATTTTAAAGATCTCAGGGGCATTTGTGAAGCTGGCCTTTCTATGGTTACTGGGGGAACTGGGATGTAGTCCAAAACCCTCTATGTTTGAGTCGTTCATCTTCAGTAACCTCTAATCTGCTGCCCCCTGCTAGCTAGCAGTATTATCTTTGCATGAAACTCTTGGCCTAATAGAAAAATCTATGAAACTGTCAGAAACCAAGAATTATCTCCAGGACAAAACGAAATTCTCTCTCTGTTTTTGAATTTTGTCTCCTAGAAATTGTATGAGTCATAACATCAGTTTTATATAACCTTGCAATTCAGGTGAAGTATTTCCTTAAATTATGTCTAGTTTGAGTAAACAACTAACCCGGCATCCTAAATTTTAGTTTACATTCTAGTCCAATTATGAAGTAAGGATTATGCTCTGTGGCTCTGCAGAGTCTCATTTGGATGAAGGTAGGCGTGTGATGTGGTTGCTCTTAACGTCCTCTGCCTCTACGCACTGGGAAACCTGGGGAGACATAACAGATACTGAAGTGAATGCAGTGATCTCTGCAATCTCTAGCTGCATCAGATGTACAATATCAGAATCTGTCAAAGAGCAGACTCTGCCAAGCAGGGTCTGCTATATCAGTAGACTTATGCAATAGGCATCCCCATGATGGCTTTAACAGTACTGTGTATGCACGTCGGCATACCATCCCAGAAGATTTCTTTGGTTCATCCTGCTCTCGTTATGACTGGGTAAAACTAAGGAATCCATACCAAAGCCTGGGATTTTAGAGTAGCTTCCTAATGCAAAAATTACTTTAAATTTGTTTCAAAGGTTGGCAAAACACAAGCAAGACCAGTGGTTCCATCCCAGGGACCCACATGGCAGAAAGAGAACTGACTCCAGAAAAATAATGTCTTCTGACTTTCACATGTGTGCTGTGTCATGTATGTACACACACACATGCATACACACACACACTCACACACAAATACACAATAAAGAAACCAAAAACACACAGAAGGTAACCATAGCAGAGGATATGTTGAAAACATTACTGAAGGTACATGAGACACTGGAAGAAATGATATCTTCGTGGAGTTAGACAAGTTCCACTCATTAACTTTCATATATACTCTATTCAAACAACCCTTCGAGTCCAGTCCACTACCTTGGGTTTGTTAAGAGTTATTTAATCATACTCCCAAATAGTATTAATTGTATTGAGAGAGTTGGCCAAGTTAGGAAATTAGTATATCCCTGAGCAAGAGGATTATAGTTTTAAGGAAATATTCTAATCACTTAGAATATTTGACAACTCGACATTCCATAATCATCCTGTAATCTTTATTAAATTATTTTTATCTATAAATACCACTGCTAGCCTTTACAACTCTGCCCTATTTATTGTTCGGCTCAGAGTAGAAAATTTGACCGGCTTCAAATTTTAGCATTTATTGTCCAACTAACTCTAAATGATTCTAATACAGCCAGTGCCATAGGAAATGAGTAGTGGTAGAAACGGAAGGCCCCTGGAGGCAGGAAGCTGTAGAAAGGTCAAATTCCCTATTCTCTTAGAGCCCCATTTTAAAGGTGTGTGTGTATGGGGGAGGAACTAATTACTACAAAACCTGCTGAACTTCTTTCAGATGAAAACGACAGAAATAGAAATGAAGAAAAGATCACCAACTTCTGTGAGCACAGCGTTGGATATCCTGGAAGAGACTACCGTTGGACGGAAAGAAGGTAAATTGAAAAACTACCTGAACTCTACTCAGTAATGAAGGAACTACTTGCAAAACTTGTTCTTACATCACTGCACAGTTTTTTTTTTTTTTAAATCTAGGTGGGAACAAGCAAAATACAAGTAATAACATGAGTCTGTTAGAATGAGCAATATAGAAACATTCAGAATAAGGTGTCTTCAACATTAGAAAGTGTCATTTAAAATGTACCAAGAAATAACCCCAAACATCATGTGGTACCAGTTGAAGTTGAGAGAAAAAGACACAGGTGTAAAGAGGTAGAGCTAAATTCCAGGTGTACAGTATTATTTTCAGTACTTAACATAATCATTTTGTAGCCACTTCCTGTTGCTGTTGCAATGGGTTAAGTCTGAAGATCTTCTGAAAGTCCATCCACACATTGCTAATCACAGCCACAGAAGCAGTTTGTCTTTTCAGTCAATTGCTTTCTGCATTTTTCCATGGTTCCCGGATATTCCTCACAAATAATACAATACCTAATGAGTGTGTTAACTGACTGCTTGTGTTCTGTTAGAAAGGCTTCTGGGAAACTTCCGATTGCTAGTACTTCTTTTGATCCCAATAGAAGTTATATCTGGACTTTGCAGAGGTCTTTGCCTTAATACCATGGTCTTCAAAGATTGCTTGTATAATCATGATGTCTCAGGGTACTTTAGATCTAACCACAATTTTTGTTTATATATCTAACCAATGGTTCTTTATCACCGATGACTTCGGAAGCTAATATAATGTAAAACATGTAAATCTAGAAATTGAAAATCATGTTATTCTCACCCATAATTTGTTTATTAGAAATTTATGCTTTCCTACTAATAAGTTGTTTGCTTCATTTACATTTACATTTTTAGCTCAATAATCATAAACAAAATAGGGGTCATGAATTATACTTTGTTATGTGTTAGTATAGACTATTTCTATTTGCTGATTCCACATACAAAATCAAGTTCTGTAGCGCCCTTTGCATGAAAATGTTTAATTTGCCGACTATCAAGAATCTAGCAATTTTTCAGATATTAGCTTTCCTTATCATTCTTTTCAGAACCAGAAACATCCAGGAAGAAATGCCCACTGTGTTGGCATAAGTTTACTAAAACCTGCTTCATCTGGGACTGCTGCCCTTGTTGGCTAAAGCTGAGCGGGTTTGCTGATGGGATTATAGCACACCCATTTGCTGATCTTTTCCTTGTCATATGTATCATTTTAAACATATGTTTGCTGGCCATTGCACATTTTCCAATGAGCGAGGAAATCATGTCTCTCCTTAGCATTGGAAACTTGGTAAGACCTCATCACACAATGTTTTGATTCTTTTCTGTTTTTCTAACTGTAGATTGTATTGCTTTGAATTAGATGCTGTGTTCATACTATGTTCATCCAGTCCCTACATTGTAAATATTGTTTTCATCAGAATTTTTATGATTAGAGTTCAGAATTCTATTATTTAAATTTGGAATCCTGGCCTGCCCCCGGCAATGAAATTCAATGGGTTTCATTATTTTATTGTTTCTTTATTCCCAAGCATACATTCTAGGTATCGCTATCCTATAACGAACATAGAGCAGGGTGTGTGATCACAGCAGTACAAGGCCCCATTTGTTCCAAAGCCTCTCTTCATCTTACACTGGAATTTATCATTTTAACAACACATTTTGATATTCACGTATGGCTTTTCACATAACAATACAAAAAGATAAAATAGATTTCTATGGATTTATGAACATGTTAACACTCAAGCACATGTATATTGCCTAAATTTCTAAACTCCTTTTGTTATTTAGTTGCTAAGTACTAAATACAAAACAAAACGACAGGCCATTTCCAACTAAATATTTTGTTGATATTAAAACAATTACAGGATTCAGGCGAGCTGGCTCAGTAATTATGAGTGCAAACTACTCTTTTAGAGGACCCGAGTTCACTTCCTAGAGTTCCTAGTATCCCCATCAGGCAGCTCATGACTGCCTGTAATCCCAGCAAGAATCTGCCTGTTCTGGTCTCTGCACGCACGCACGTGCTTGCACACACGCGCGCGCGCGCACACACACACACACACACACACACACACACATTTTTTAAAAAAATTAATGAAATTGTTAAAATAATAGCTTAGTAAGTACATCTAATTTAACCTTTAAAAGATCATTTCCATAAATTTATTCTGGAGTTTTTCTATATCATGTATGTACTGTTTTGGACTATACTATAATTACAGCATTTCCCTTTTCCCTTTTCCCTTTTCCCTTTTCCCCTTCAAATTCTCCCAAATGACCCTTCTCACCCTCCACCAATTTTACAGCCTCTTCCTTTTCCAGCAATCGTTATTGCATGCATCTATGCACATGCATGCATATGTACTTCTTATAGTCTTTCATGCGTTGAATGGTTGTCTTAATATATACACTATATCTCCGAAGGAACCATTTAAAATAGAGCCACTTTTATTCAAATACTCTGTTTTATTCAGAACAGCATTTGTTAAATAACCTTGTTCAATAAACTAGGTCCTGAAAACCAAATAAAATGTATTAATTTATCATACTACAGACCTTGAAACCAACTAGGATCTGAGAAGAGCTGTGCAGCAGGCAAGAGTATAGAGCTCACTCCACTTCACAGTTCTGTATGCGCGTGTCAGGTGCAGCTGTGGGGAAGCCTTCTTACCTTCTGTTTGGTCTCCTTTTAGGTTTTTATTGGAATCTATACAATAGAAATGATTTTGAAGATAATTGCTATGCATCCATATGGGTATTTCCAAGTAACCTGGAACATTTTTGACAGTATCATTGTCCTTTTTGGATTAACAGAAATCTTCCTAGCAAGTATTGAAGAGCTAACTGTTTTTATTTTATACCCGGTAAGTAGAATTTAAGAACTAATTTTTATTTCATCGTAGTCTATCTTATTTTCTTGAACGTAAAATGACAACAGTTGAAACATTCTAAAAGGGAAATATTAGGATCCTTTGTGAAAGTCATTCCATCATAAAATTAGTCTTTAATGCTTTCTGTGTATCTAACTGTGAGATAAATCTAATATATTATGAAAATCCAATATGTTATATATAAAAAATGAACAGTGTATATTTATTTGCCCTACCAGAAATTAAAATTCAAGCCTGTCCCAATAAGTGTGCAATACTGAGTGTCCCAATAAAGTGTGCAATACTGGGTGGGATTTTACAAGTAGGTTAAAAACATGTGCATAGAATTAGGGCATGAAATTATAAAGTGTGTAAGATGAATTATGAGTGTCAAATAGTCACTTGATTTTATTATTAATGAAACTGGTATTAATTGAAATGATATATATATATGACTATATAATTCTGATGAAACATGTTAGTATGCAAGTATTTATTATAATCAACACTGATCTTTGTTGCTGTTTTTTTATTTTACATTTGTTTATTAGTTGATATTTATTAAATTGGGGAAATATGGTCCACCATTTGAGAATTTGGTACGTATCCTTGGTAACACATTGATGGCCCTGAAAGACTTGGTCCTGTTGCTGTTCTTATTCATTTACTTCTCTGCTGTGTTCGGCATGAACCTGTTTGGTCAAAGTTACAAAGATTGTGTCTGCCAAATAGACGAAGACTGTCTACTCCCCCGTTGGCACATGACTGACTTCATCCATGCTTACATGAACGTGTTCCGAATTCTCTGTGGAGAGTGGATAGAGACGCTATGGGACTGTATGGAGATTGCAGGCCTGTCTTGGTGTATTCCTTTCTACATGATGGTCATTTTAATTGGAAATTTATTGGTAAGTATTTCATGCCTTTATATTTTTTCTTAAAAAAACACTTGGTATAGTGTATGTATTTGTATGTGAAGGATTGATGGGATCCAGGGATTTATAGCTTGCTTGTCTAACAGAGTATGTAGTTGGTGATTATCAATTGAAATACTATTGACCCAATATGACATATGCAGTAGCTGAGAAATACAAACTGCAATTGAAGTTTTATCCAAAAGAATGTATGTTATTAGCAGTTTTATATTTATGTTTTAATAGTATTAAAATAGATGTAGTTTAATAAAATTCACTAGTATATCCTTTATAAATGCATGTGTGAGTGATTTCCATCATTTTTCTATTGACTTGCACTAGTTCATAATCTTGTTGGTCAAAAGTAGCTTTGACGTCATGTGGAAAAGGGTTAGATCTGCAGTCTCCAATTCCACGCAGGCATATGGAACTATAATTCATTTGTAACTCTATTCCCAAAGATTTGTTTGCTTGTTTAGGTTTTCAAGAGCGCTTAAATCTAACACTGGCTGTCTGTCAAATCTACCTGCATATTGGCATTACCTGGGGAATTGTTAATGGTGTACTCGTGCCTCGAATCCACGTTCAGAGATTCTGAGGTTATTGATAAGTAGTTTCGTCCTGATCATCAGAATGACCTTTTTATCACAGCAATTATTGTAAAACAATGGGTAAACAAGTTGTATTCTATAAGGGAGAAAGCTTTACTTTTCAATGTCCTTATCGTTGAACTGCTGCCAAATAAATTGAATAAGGAATCTTTACGGCTTCCAAGAAAATGATATGGCATGAAATTTTTCAAAGTATTTTTTGCAGAATGAAAGTGGACTTAGTGGACTTGAATTACTTGTCATATATGTCATGAAAATCAATTATGCTTCCCAAAAGAATTGGAAAAAAGCGGAAAAACAATAATCTAAAAGTTTTATATACATGTAACAATTGAAAGCAGAATTAAAATATTGTTCTCTGCAAATTAAATAGGGCTTGATTATATTTCTCAGTGACCGTAAAGTCAAAACACATGATATTGTTGCCTTGATAATTAATATACAATGATTTTTGAGTTACTTTCTATAACTTGAGTGTATCAATTTACTATGAGACAATAATTTACATAATAACTATGTTTCTGTGGTTTAAAAAGTGTTAGATATGGAACTCAGTACCAAGGCTAACACCCTGGAGTCTGCCCGTTGTTTTGCAGGGTCTTTGTGCATTTTCCTGATACTGGGCTGTAACACTTGTGACACTAGGTATTTCTAAGATAGTGTCTGCTCTCTAACTTTGAAAAAACCTGGCTCTAGGATGAAACAAGCTTTGGCATAAGACAAACTAGAGTGGCCTTTGGATCTGAAATCTATAAGCCTTATCTTTTCCACTCGAAAAAAAGGAAACAAATCAAATCACATAGATGGTGCTGTGAACTTAAAATTAGTTCTGTTTGGTGGAGTGGCAAAATGTCTGCTAGCAGTCACAAGGCATCATATTCAATCTCTCTCACCAAAACAACTTCAACGATGCCAACCCACACATAGCGAGCTAGCACCACACCTGACACTGAGCCCTGTGATGTGTTTATGTTTTCATATCTCAGATCGGGATTATTAGAGGCCTGTTTTTATTGTATTAAAGGAAACAATCAAAATATAGTAAGTATAATTTTCCTTTTTTTTAAAAGGTACTTTACCTCTTTGTGGCATTGGTGTACTCATTCAGTTCCTATGAAGTTACAACAGCAGAGGTAAACAAAGAAGCCAAAAACTTTCAGCTTGCCATGGCCAGGATAAAAAAAGGAATAAATTGTGTGCTTCTTAAAATATTGTGCACAAAAAGAACAGTTCCTACTGAAGCAAAAGACCAGTTATGTGATACAAGTGTTAAAGATATTTCTGGCCACACTCTTTCTGAACTGAGCGATACCCAAACGTTCCTGAGATATGAGGAAAAGAACAGTAGCACAGAGAAAACCCCAGCAACTGAATCTGAAAGTCAGTCACTGATTGCCAGTCCCAGTGTCTCAGAAACTGTGCCAATTGCTTCAGGAGAATCTGATATGGAAAATCTGAATAACAAGGAGACTCGAAGCAAGTCTGGGAATGGAGACAGTAAAGAGGTAAGCAGTTCTTTTATATTCATTATTCAGTATGGGTTTGTGATTCTGTTTAAGAATTAAATCCATATTGACATTACAGAGTAAGATTGTACATTTGACACCAACTCCACTGTCCCTAACTACTGTCTTTCATGGTTTTGACCAAACTACTTAAATGTCCAAGTTGTTGTTTCCTCATTGGAAAACGAGAATAAATTTCGTTTGGAAGTAAGAAGCAAGAAAAATACCATAGTAGTGGAGAGAATTTGCCAAGTATTTAGTTATCATGTTGGAGATATTACATGCTATAACTGTGAAATTCTATAAACTAAAAACAAGACAATCTGTGGTGATGAAAAACCCCTTTAAGGTACCTAAGTTTGAGAAACCGATGTGTGTGATTGGCAGATTTAAATTCCTTATGCATTATCATTTTAAAAATATGAGAATAGCTATCCAATGGGTGATGGAAATTCCTATTCATCACACATCTACACATCTCTGTCTTATCTGAAGACTTGGCTTTCATGTATCTCTAGATAAAATCATTATTTACCATACTAGTTCTAACTAGTGGATCCTTGGAAACTCTTAATAATATCATTAGATTGTCTAGAGCACAAAATATAGAGTAAAACAGTTATGTAAAATAACTGTAAATATTTGGATTCCAGAAACTGTCAATATAGTGTATAATTATTTGTGCCTTTACTTGGTTAAATGACTTCTCAAAGATTTATTCCAGGATGTATATGTTTAGCTATGTATTTAGTCAGGTACTTTATTATGTAGTCCAATAATATTAGTATACATTCATCTAAAAATACAACAAATGAATTATGTAAAACGCATTAATTAAAAAGGTTTAATATTTTTATTTTTCAATCTATCCTTCCATTAAAATATTTAGTTGTGTACAAATTATAAACTACGTATAAGACTATAACACTTATAATATAGTTCTTTGCCAATTTTTCATTATATTTAATAATCTAAAAAGTAAATTGTTACTATAACTTATATTTTGTTCTATTTGTTATATAATAAAGTAAAGCTGCTGAAATATCATATTTATAGACTGTGTATACATATTGAAATATTAAAAAATATCTGGTTTATTATTTCAGCAACTGAGTCTGTGCACATTAATTTTCCATTGCTTAGTGCCTTTAACCAAACAAATGTATTGGTATAGTTTTTTATTTCACCAAACTAAATAAAATTTAAAAGGAAAGGTTTCAGTAATATATATATATATATATATATATACATATACATATATGTATATATATATGTGTGTGTGTGTGTGTGTGTAATATTTCCTGCACACTTTGTAACTTTACTCAAGCAACACTTTTTGCTGAGATGACAACTGGCCATGTAAAGACTAAAGCAAAGAAAGCTTCCCATTATACTGATTGCACATGATCAAAAGGAGTGACTAAACATTGTTAAGGTCCTTTTCCAATCTCTACCTAAATAAGCCTACATCAATAAAGTTATTTTTATATACTCATGTTTGATTTGTGTTAATTAGGAAATATTGTTTGATGCTACTCACAGGATCCTATCAAGGTTAAAGGATGATATGTCCATATTAAAATAAGGTAAACTGAAGCATTTGTCAGATGAATAAAGCAAATGTCACCTTGACCCAGCAGCCTTGTGCTTCATTCAGTCAAGGGCAAGGAGAAGGAAGAACCCTCTCTTTCCCCAGGATCTTCCTCCAGGGCTTGTCCATTTGCCCCATTCTGTCCTGGGCACTGATCACTGTGTGTTTTTCTCATTTCCCATCATGATAAGCTCACATCCAAAGTTGGTGAACACAGACTCTTCAGAATGGATTTAACATTATATTGAAAAGCATTCTTGTCTGCTTAACATTAGCATATAATGACTTATTGTGATGCTGTCTATCTAATTAAAACTTCATCTAGGTAGCCCAAGTGAAAACCTTAAAATTCAAACTCCCTTATTTTTTTAAACTATGATTAAAGTTCTTTTTAGCTAATCTTTGATTTTATCTAATGTTATTCACTCAGTATTTCAAACCAATTTAAAAAACAAATCCTTATTTACAAAATGAGTTTCAGTATCAGCTCCCAAATTAACTTGATGTTTTTTAACTTTGATAATATTACTGTATATGATATTTACTTTTGAAAATGAAATAAACCTACAATTATCAGTTTAAACTTTGGCTGTAACTATTTTGGGGGGGGGCTATATTTTTCTAGAAAATAAAGCAATCTAGTTCATCTGAATGCAGCACTGTTGATATTGCAATCTCTGAAGAAGAAGAAATGGTCTATCAACACGAAAAGCCAAAGATTCACAAAAATGGCAAGTAGAAGCTTCTTTGGTATTTTTTTTTTCAAAATTAGACTAAATTTCTCTGAATCTAAATACTTACTTTTAGCCTTAATTATAGAAGGGTTGTATTCATGTTGAAACGTGTAGTCATTCACCGACCCATAACTTAATAGATCAAGAAGTATAAAGGAAAAATCCATCTTTGGGAAAAGAGAGTCTGTTTGGTATCGTCTAATATGACAGCTGTCTCTGTCATCAAGTTTGATTTCACCTCCCTCTTTACTGTCTGTTTTCTCTTCCTCTCACTGCTCCTTAATCTAAACAATGACACACTTCATAATCTGGTTTAAAAGGTTAGTGTGTGTGCTTGCCCATGCAAACACTGAATAATGTCATCAGTATCACCATTATCCTAGCTCACCGATTCTGCCTGTAGTGACTGTCATAGATAATAGAGAAAGGAACTCTGAGCACTTGTCTATTACTAGAATAATATTGTAGTATTCCTGCTATACATAGTATTAAGAATATATCTAATGTTCATATTTAATTTCATACTATAGTTGTGCAACTGAGTACATTATTCTTATATATGTATATATATATATCCCATTTTTAGAAAGATACATAATTTGACAATAAAAAAACTACTAAAATGATTTTTTAACTTTACATTCCACTCACATTCATATACTCAACACCTCCAGTAACCATCCCCTTGTCAAGCTACAGCTTCGTTTGTTCTCGCTCTTTCTGGCAAAAAGGCAGGCTAGCTGCAGCTGCATATACTCAACCCATGAAGTACTTGGCATTCTTGACTGTCTCTTTAAATTGTCTCACTCAACTTTCCTATTTCCACCATGCCTAAGAATCAGTTTCAGAGAAATTTAGTTCACTTAATATGATATGTGTTAATATAAGTAAATGTCTTAAAGGTTGACACTGAGTGTTCAAAGTGTGATTCACAAGTTACCACATGTATGTGTAATTTTAGGGTAGCATGGAGGAAGTGCTTTGATCTGTGTTAGTTCTCTTCTGTGTAGGGTTGAAGGAGGTTCTGCTATATCTACCTGCTGGGTTATTTCCTCCTCCTCCAAACCCACAAGTTCAGTTCTTTCTTTGCTCTTCACTGGTCACAGGCCACTGAGCAGCAGTAAAAAGTCTATTGTGTGTAAATCACACCCCATCTCTATCTGATTCAGTCAACAAGTCGTTGATAAGGCATCAAAAGGTTGAGACATTTGCTCTGTGTGAGTTTCTATATATTTACTTCTACCAGTTTCCTTCTTGGCAGGTTATGAACGAAAATCTTCACCAGGTCATGTCAGTAGGGAATCTCGGAATGGAAATATTTGGAAGAACATAAGGAAAACTTGCTGCAAGATAGTGGAAAACAGCTGGTTCACGTGTTTCATTGGCACGGTCACTCTGCTCAGTACAGGCACTCTGGTGAGCACTCTGCCTCAGTAGACGTCTTGTGAAAATAACCTATAAGATTATCATTTCAAGATCATCACTATGCCGGATGGCTTTGTCCAGAACACTTCATATAGCTCCAGATTTAATGTTCTGCAATTTGTTATCACTAGAAAATATCCTACATTTTATTAAACAATGAGTACAAATGATTCAATATTAAATTTAATAACAATACTATTTTATAATATGGAATTTTGTATCACTGGTCTACCTATGGTAAATGTTATATTTATAATATGTACAAACATTGATATTAAATTTAAGTATCAAAATTAAACAATGATTTCAAAATTACATATTGTAATGGGAAAAGGAAGTAGAAATCGATAAACTAGATTTAATGTATTATATATTATTTTTGATTTTTATTGATTTTATTGAGCTATACATTTTTCTCTGCTCCCCTCTCTTCCTCTGTCCTCCCCTTTCAACCCTCTCCCAATGTCCCCATGCTCCCAATTTACTAATGCCTTTAGTTTATGCCTCAATGCACTTGAAGTTGAATTTAATTCTTAATAATCAGAGTTCCTAGAATTGTTGCATATTAACATTTAAAAATTTTAATTACAGGCTCTTGAAGATATATATATTGATCAGCGAAAAACCATTAAGATCTTACTGGAATATGCAGACATGATCTTTGCTTACATCTTCATTCTGGAGATGCTTCTCAAGTGGGTGGCTTATGGCTGTAAAGCCTATTTCTCTAACACCTGGTACAAGCTGGACTTCATGGTCGTCCTCGTATGTATTTTTTAAGAACTGTTTTCTTTTCATTCTCATTGTTTCACCTGCTTGTTCCACCCTTCTCCCCCCACACAGCCTCAACATCAGCATCTCACTTTCTATAATTTCCCCATCTGTAATATTTAATGCCTATTCATATCCTGTCACTGCACACAACCTGAAATATTCAACAATACAATTCTAGATCATTTTAATAATTCACCTGCCAAATTACTGGCGAGAATAATTTTATTGAACAGTATATTGGAAATATCACTAAAAAAACCTTTAAATTCTACTGAATTGGCTGTTAAATACGATATCCACACTTTGACTTTTGCGTCGTCATCATCCTCCTTCAAGGTGTTGGGGTTTCTCGTGCAGGTTCTTTGCTGACATTCTTGCTCTGGTCAAGGTGTAGCTTCTGTTGTTTTCTGCACAGAAATCAAAGTGAAAGTGCAAGGTGGATGTCACTCAATGCACTTGTTTGTGGGACCCTCTAACAGTCTATCCTCCTCAGAGCAAATATTCTTCTAGACCCTACGTGTGATGAGCTCACCTGCTACTCTACTTCCCGTCCACCCTATTATTCTCCACCCCTGACATCTCATCTACCGGCACTGCCTTTTGAAACGCTTCAGATTAGCCAGTGTGACTTCTGTCCTATTGCCGGTAATCATCCACAATCTGGGATTTTGGTAGCATTTTTGTTACAGCTAAAATGAAACCTTTGAAGTCCCATCATCCTTTGCTACCTAATTAAAACTACAACCACCCCAGTATTTTCTTTGTCATTTTTTTTTCATCTCAATAAAACTTCGGAGTATTATATAGTTTATTTGCTTCTTTGTTTTTTGGTTTTTGTTCTTGTTTCTATTTTCAGTTTGTCTTCTTACACTAAAAAATAAGTGCTGTTAGGGCAGAATTTTTCTGAATATTATTTTCCCTCCTTTATTCCAATGTCTTCTAGGCATTCCATAGAGCTAATAACATTTACTCAATGACTAGATTACTGTCTATACTATGAACAACTATGGAGGATTTTCTACTTATAATTAATGATTTGTAGTACGCAACCTGTGTCATCGAAGTCAGTTCTTACCATTAGCCTTATACTCCATAAAACAACAGTAAAAGACACTGCACATCTGCACACTGCACATCTGCACACTGCACATCTGCACACTGCACATCTGCACACTGCACATCAATGCTCCCTGTACGCTTATGTACATATGTGTTTCGAACCATCTTTATAGTACAGAATTAAGAACAAAAATATATTATTTCTCTATATTGTATTGAAAATATAAGAAGTATACAGATATAATAAAAGTTTGATTATATCTATACCGATCTTGTTTAATTCTAAGTCCCATATATTAAGTCCTGATGATTTTCTGAATATAAATTTACAAATCATGTAACTTCATAACTATAATTTTATAATTATGCTTTTGTTTAATTAAATTATATCTTTCTTCATATCTGGTTTCTGAATTCTTATTTTATATGTTGCCTTAACCATAATAATTCAGAGGTGAATATGTAAGTATATTCTATATTTTTTAATGAATATATTTTCATTGTCATATTGAAGATGATCTTATTTTAAACTGAAAGCAATATAAATATTAATCTTGATTATATTGAATATCAAATTTATAAATTTTTATATAGGCAATGGCATTCATTTCTGGAAATGATTACTGTCAAATTGTTTTTAAAAAGATTTTAATGAAAATGATATTCTTACAGTTTGTATTATTAAGATATTATGAAATGTATATTTAAGTGTTTTAAAGGTTGGATGGTAGGTTTTGATGTGTCTTTTATTATAAGCACAAAGTTCATGATCACACTCTTTTTTAACGTTTTTCAGGTGTTTTGTCTTAGCTTAATAGGCAAAACTCGAGAAGATCTGAAACCACTCACTTCCATCAAATTCCTTCGAGCACTCAGAGTTCTCTCTCAGTTTGAAAGGATGAAGGTATGACAGAAGGTTTAAAACTGGGCCGGGAGTTTTCATTTGGGACCACTACATTTCCACGAATTTATAGACATTATTATTGCTTTTAACGGTTCTTTTAAAACAGAAAAATAACATATCACATTTCATGCAAATAGAGAAGCTCTAGCTCTGTTAGTGACTCTTTTAAAGACTTTAGTAGTTGATAATAAGATACAAAATTAACAGTATAAATAAAGATAAGTTAAAAGTTGACAGGTTAAATACAGTTTCAGAAACAATGTATTTCTAACCTATATATATATATATATATATATATATATATATATATATATATCCCGTGTGTGTGTGTGTGTGTGTGTGTATGTGTGTGTGTGGTGTGTGCTTGTAACTACCAGGAAATAAAACTTCAGTCAGTTCATTAACTGTTTAATATTTCAATGAATTCTTTATTAATTTTATGCATGTTTTGATCACATTCACCCACAACTCTTTCTTTGAACTTCTCCTAGATCCACCCCTATCTCCTTACATCTCCTACCCATATCGTGTCTTCTTCCTGTGTTTTATTTAATAACTCATTGACTCTAATTTGTGTATACTTCTGGGTGTGAGAAATCCACGGGAGTATTGCTGACCCACCAAGAGCCACACCTTAAAAGAAAACTGACCCTCATTCACCGGAAGACATCACTATCCACAGCTCTCCATTCAGTAACGGGCTCAGGAACCCCTTGATCCTTTTTCCACTCCCTCTTAGAATGTTGACTTGTTTACTCTGTGGTGGCAACAGTGGCTGCTATCAGTTCCTGAGTGCAGGTGTCCTATCATGTCTTAAAATCAGTTTCACCCTGGTCTTTCCTGACCAGCGGATCTTAGAGCCCCTCTGCCCCTTTTCTGCCCTGGTTCCTGAGCCTTGGTTCCTGAGCCTTGGGGAGGAAGAATGGTTTGAATGTTCCGTTCATGGCTGAACATGCCACAGTCACTTAGCCACTCTCCTCACATTCTCCTGTTGTGTGTGCATTAACTGTTATCCGAGGCATGGAGAGACTTCTTCGGCCATGTCTATGAATTGGACTAATCTACAGCAAGAGAAATACAAATTTTTAAGATAGTTTGATACAGTGTTCGTTTAACAAAATAATAGTAGCAGATTTACATCTAGGACCTGGTCAGGCAGCTTTGCAGCACTAACCATGTTTCCTCCTGAGGAGGATACCTGATATCCAACCAGAAATCAGGCAATGATCCCCATAATGCTTACAGCTATTGCACCTTGGGTACATCTTGTTTCATCATTCATGACTGCAGTTCCCAGAACTCGCAGCTTTTTCTCAAGATTTTTAAAGACTTTCCCTCCCCCCAGCAGTCTGCGTAGCACACTCTGATTTAATGATGAAAGCTAGTACAGAAGCAGTTTTCAGTGCCCACCTGATTTCTCCAGATCCTGTGACCAGTGTGTGTGGTGTCTTCTGCAATAGGGTCTCCTCATCAAATTCTTGTGAGAGACAAAAAATAATGAGAATACTGGGGCCCTCAGGGTCCAATTACTCAAGAGGAGGTATCCCACACATGCCGTAGGCTTTTTGTTTAGCAGCCCATAGCTTCTTGAATAAGCATAATCCCTATGTAGGGTGTCTGCAATTAAACTTTTAAATGAATATGTGTAGATGAATATGTATATGAATATATACATATATATAGATAGAGAGAGATTGTAAAATAGTAGGTTTCCATATGGCTTTAGAAACATCCTATGTGTTAATTGTCCCTCCCCCAGCTCCTATCCACATAAACCTCATCCCAATTACGCCTCTTTCGTTCTTCTTATCATCTATGTTCTAGTCACCTCCCCCATTCCCTTAAGGTCCTTCTTCTCCTTTACCACCAATGGACCCATTTTAGTTCAAATTAAACAATGCAAAGATTCCAGGCTAAGATCACATAAAAGTATTAGAGAACATGTAATGCTGGTAGTTCTAGATCCGGATTACCTCACTCACCACAGTGTTTCCTGCCCACTCCATTTACATAGACATCCCATAATTTCATTTTATGGGAGTTAGGGCTGCATGGTCAGTGAGGCAATCCATCACCAATAATATCCATTTCAGCTTCATATTTCCTGGGCCTTTCATTTATTGTCTCCTTTGTAAGTCCATCCTTTCAAAGATCATAAGCTTCAAGTCAGTTCTCAGTCCATTCCCTATCACTTTTTATATACTTTCTACACAGTCTAATTAATGCATTAAGTTTAAGTTATCTTAGCCATTCTAACATCATATACAATCTCATTGAATGAGTGTGGTCACTGAGTAAAAAATTTAGTCTAGTATTTGAACTAATCAGTTTTGTTGCCTATCAATGATGTACCAATTTTTTTATGCTTAAGGCCTTTTAGTATATTTTTATTAAAATCAACTATTTAGATAATTCCAACACTTGTATATGAATTATTCAATCTCTGGATATGCATTTTATATGATTCACTATGGCACTATATTAATGAGTAGTTTTAATGTGATTAGAAATTAAGACTGTTTTTCCCTTCCTGATCTAAAACCTTCACTTGTTTATTCTCCAGGTGGTTCTGACAGCTTTGATAAAAACAACGTCACCCACTTGGAGTGTGTTTCTGATCTGCCTAATGACCTGGCTACTTTTCAGTATTATGGGAGTATACTTATTTGCTGGCAAGTTCTACAAATGCATAGACCCAACAAGCGGAGAAGTATTCCCTATACATGAAGTTATGAATAAAAGTCAGTGTGAAAATCTGGTATTTAATGAATCAATGCCATGGGAGAATGACAAACTGAACTTTGATAATGTTGGAAATGGTTTTCTTTCTCTGTTCCAAGTGGTGAGTATACTTTCTGAACTATTGAAAATCAAACTTACTTTCAATCTAGAGTTCAAACTTGTATTTTGAAGAGAATTTGGGTAATTTATAGATTTGGTCATAAAATAGCTGAGCAGTTGTTAACTGATAGCAATAATGAGATTCATGCTGTTCTAGCCTTCTTTGAAGATCTAATAAAACACAGTCCTTGCTCATGTGGGAGAGGAAGTGGGAACAGCAGTGCAGACTGAAGCAAGGAATGGCAGGACTTGGCTCTTTCCACCACTGCTCACTTAGGAACGGGATCACAGCGTTTTGGTCTATTGGCTTGCTAAATTGTCTTCATACTAATTAACATGCTGAGGGATGGGTACTTGGTTGTCTGATACCAACAAATACGAAGGGTCCACCATTCACATGTCATGTGAATAAGACCAAAAGTAATTATTAGCATATATTCAAAATTAGTTCCTATTGCCTCTCTTATTCTACTGAAACCATGTTAAATAGTTTATGAATATTAATAATTAGGTAAATAAATTGGACACGTTAAGTGTCTTAGTTCCACAACTTATGGAAGTGTGGCAAGCCTCATCATTCAGAGTTTTAGAGCACTAAGCAAAAAAAAAAAAATTAAGGTTTGCTTTTTATTTACCATAAAAAGTTTTCTATAAAATTCATCCATATTTATCTTACTTTCGACAGGCAACGTTTAATGGATGGCTGGGAATTATGTATTCAGCAGTTGATTCTGTTGATGTAAGTAGCTGACATTCACAATGTCATTATCAAGATGATAACTTAAGCACAGATCACAAGAGTAAATTTATAAGGATTGAGAATTTCAGAGTTGGCATTTCATGGGCCCTGAATATTTTCCCAATAACACATCAGCAAGTGAAGTCTCAGCTATTTCTCTTGAAAGATTGTTATCTTTTTCTTCGCAATAACTGGACTAAATAAACACATTTCAAAGCCCAAATGAGCAAAGCCATGAATAAAACCATGATACCCTTACACCAAGAAGCTAGGAAAGCATTTGATTTATGTATTGGGGTTGGGTTTCTTGCCATCAGTTGTCTCATGTTTTAGAAAATTAGTACGCATGTTTTACTCATTTGTTCACGTTCAATTTTAGGTATATATGCAGCCTCTTTATGAACACAACCTATACATGTACATGTATTTTATCATTTTTGTCATCTTTGGACTATTTCTCCCTCTGAGTATGCTGGTTGGTGTTATTGTTAGCAATTTCAACAAGCAGAAAATTAAGATAAGTATAAATATTCTTTGTATGTGCTTAAAATTAAACAGCTTTACAAAATACTTCAAGAATTGTCTTATTGGTTTATTTATGTCATTTTTACATGCTAAAAATATAAGTGAACGATAACTAATGTACTGATATAGTGTAAACTTTATAAAACATCCAACCTTACTGTATATGCAGTATTCAAAATGTAGTCAGACAAGAGCTAAATTTAAGAAGTTTCTACATTTATGTATGTGTTCATAAATAATAGTGTAATGACCTTACTATGGCTATACACAAATATATGTGTACATCCAGAAAAAAAAGTCGTATTTTTGAAATAAATTCTGTCTGACTATTGTTTGGTATAAGGAGCTGATAGTCTTCAAAGCATTGTTAAGATACATTGTCATTTTTGTGATCAAGTACAAGACACAAATGATGATTTATGGTGATTAAATGTATTTCAGATTTGATATTGCACAAATACGGAAATCTTTCCAGAAATATACAAAATCAATGAGCTCTAATTGGCCAAACTGGATCAATTTCAAGATACTTCTCTCTCTACCTACAGTCATCATCAGCTCTGTCCAAATAGCGAGAGAGAGAGAGTGTGTGTGTGTGTGTGTGTGTGTGTGTACATGTATATGCCTATGTATGTACCCACATTTGCCTATCCATATAGAAATCAAAAGTTAACTTTGACAGAGCTCACCAAGCTAGCCAGTGCACTCCAGGGATCTGTCTCTGCTTCTGCCTGCAACCTTGAGATTACCTGTGAGGTCTTCATGCAGGCTTTTTTCTATGTCAGTTCTCAGAATCTCAGAATCATCCCTTTGTTTACAAGGCAAGCGCCTTGCCCCAGGCATCTCCCTAGCCTTAGAAGAGTTCCGTACATCAATGTGTTCTAAACCTCTAGAGTCATAACTAGCATGGATACAGCCTAAGTTAGAAAGCCCTTTTGTAAGTAGAGAAAGTTGCAGATCATAAAACTGATGTATAGGCATGTTTAGCAGATGGGTCTGCTACTCGGGGGAACAGAAAACTAAATGGCAACATATGATTTGATTTGATGCTGCAGCAGCCTAGGATTGTCTTCCCAATGGGACAACATATTAGGGTTTATTTCTGGGTTTCATGATGGTGGTACATGCCAGTTCTAGTGATGAGATTCTGACTCAGAAAATAAACAATGACTATTCCTAGATTAAAGATACTCTTTACTTTATATATTTTTATGAGATACTGAAATTAGCACTAGAAACACAAAAATGAATCAGCTGTTAGATAAGAGTGCTATACTTTCAGAATTATTTATAAGAATCTTTCAGTTGCATTTGTAAAATATGACAATAACTGAATTTATACAAATGCAAATTGATCCAATTCTAATTTTATTTATTCCTTCTTGTTAAAAGACTCAAATGTTATTTGTTGAAGTCAGTTCTTACAGTGGGTCTTTCTTATCTCTAACAGAAAATAGAAAAATGTAATACAGATGATTTAACATCATATATGATTGAATTAATGTATTTTATATGAATTTTCATATAAAAATATCAAAAGTTGACTAAGTAAAGAATGATGTCCAGGTCTCTGAAGTACACATCAGTAAAGGAAAGAATTAGATGAAATGCAATTCGATTTTCATATATTTTATTTATTTATATTTTTACCAGGGAGGGTCAAATATCTTTATAACAGTAAAACAGAAAAAACAGTACTGGGCACTCAAGAAGCTCCTGTATGAAGACTCTCAGAGACCAGCACCCCGTCCCATAGTAAGAAAATATTATTTTAAATTAAATAAATAAATTTAAAAAATTCATTGTAATCAGACTTGGCATATATCTTAATGATAGAGTGCTTTCCTAACTAACCCTATCACCATGATGCTCAATCCCTATCAGCATGAATAAGTAAACCTCTTTACCAAAAAATAAAAATAAGTAAATATAAGTTTATTCATTATCTTTTTTAAAAAGTTAAAAATGTGTTTTATTAAAAAATATGTTAAGTATAGTGGGGCATGCCTGTAATCCCAGCACTTGGGAGGTAGAAGCAGGAATATGAGGAGGTCATGGCCAGTCTTCACAACATAGCTAGTCTAAGACAAGCTTGGGTCACATTATCCTGTCTCAAAATATAGAGATAAATACAGTGTATATGTATATAATCTTTTGACACAATTATAAAATGCATTCTTTGACAAAGAATTCACGTGTTCCTTTTTGTATTATTTTGAGAGGGAACTTGTAGAATCCAGAACTATGTATATACTTATATAAGTAACCTGTTAACAGATATTGCACCTTTTTTCACCTACAGAACAAGTTCCAAGGCTTCATTTTTGACCTAGTAACACATCGTGTCTTTAATGTTATCATCATAGTTCTTATCTGTTTCCAAGCAACAACCATTATGATACAAAATGATGAGCAGAGTCCACAAATGGAAGCTGCCATCTACTGGATGAACTCCGTTTTTGTTGTGCTGTTCACTCTGGAATGCATACTGAAGCTCACTGCCTTCCACTGCCACTATTTCACCAATGTGTGGAATGTTCATGATTTTACAGTGATTGTTTTCTCCATTACAGGTGAGTTTGTTTCTGTCAAATTTTATTTATAGAGTTAATTCAGTCAATCACAATGCCTACCAAGATAGTGTCCCTTGAGAAGCAAAATGATGAGACTATTTTCTTCTCCAAAAGAGTGAATTACTGTTTGTAATATATATTTTTCTTTATATATTTCATGTGTTAGAAAGCTTAAAGTAGCTGTCACAAACACATGATACCTGCTTGGTAATCTGTAGTTTGTGACAGTCCAGGCTGCAAGGAGAAGGAGCTCTGTGTATTAAAGTGGCAATCACTAAGATTTCTTGCTTCCAAATTAAAAAAAAAATTCCAACCTTTGCAGCGTTAGAATTTTAGGATTTAAAGGATTTTTGTCACTAGTGCATAGTTTTATGGTTTAATGAACTTCTCTCTAATTTTCTCTTCCTTGGAAAATCTCACTCTTTGTTGAGTGAGATTAATCCTCTTGCCAAATAGATTGGGCTCTGGATGTAAAGGTTAGAATTTGTAATTTGTATATGTACATAATTTACAGACTTTCAGAGGATACATTTGCACAGCAGTACACTCTCATACTGCTGTTATGTAAGAAGCAGGAGTGCTAAAGCACATAAAGAGGGAAGGATACCTTGTCAGTAAATGATGCTTAGAGAAAACATCATATAAGAAGCAAATTTAAACAAAGACATACTAGGTAAGGACATAGACAGTCACTGAGTTTAGGACAAAATTATTTCAGGAATAAAGTTTATTTAGTGTTTGCTTCTGTATGACCAGAATGTGAACTCCATGAGAGTAGATAACGTTTAAGAGTTAATGATGTCAGCTACTGCACCTAAGGCTCAGGGATCATTAAGAAGAAGGCGCAGAAAGTTTGTAAGAGCCAGAGGATCAGAAAGTTTGCTGTGTCTCCTAGAAATGTCATAAAGTCTCCCCACTGTGACTGCCTAAACATGGCTGAACAAAGATGCTAGACATGCTCTGAGGGTAAGTCAAGGAGATCTTGATCCTATGGGAAGAACTACAGACAACTAAGGAATGTTGAGAGTGAAGTAGTCTTTCCTAAGGAAGAGCACATCAGTTGGTGACCCAATACCAAATGGCCAGCCCTGAAAACATACACGCAGTAACATTATACAGACTGAGCAGGTTATATTTATTTATTTACTTGTGTGTGTGTGTGTGTGTGTGTGTGTGTGTGTGTGTGTAACAATTAATGTAAAAAGAGGACATGAATTTGAAAGAGAGTAAGGCAATATATATGGGAGTGTTTAGATGAAGGAAAGAGAAGAGAAACTGATGTGATTAGATGTCAGGGACCAGCCTCAACAAAAATACTTCTTGCCAGGGTAGGGGCATTGGGATTTAGAAATATGGTAAAGAATATGAAGACACATTTAAAAATAATAAAACAGAAACATATAGAAACATATAGAATTCTGGGAGGGAATTCCAGTGAATACTGAAATCACCCATGTTTAATTCCAATTTCTTAAAGTCCCCCTACCACAAAAGGTAGGAGTAAGACAAAAAAGTGCTTTAACAGGATACAAGGAAATGAATAGACCAGTTGAAGATCACCGGCTATGTCCATAGTTAAACATTCTGTTGCTAGAACAAAACAATTCACACTCCCACCCTAGACCAAAACATTTTGTAAGCAAACCTCTCCCTGAGTGGAATCCAATGCTATCTCCTTAAAGGAACGTGAACCTTAGTCTTTTGTTTGAAGTAGAACCATCTGCTTCTCTATTCTGGAAATACAAGTTCTGGCTATTAGCCACACCTGTTGACAATACCCTTGAGGGAAAAGAACTCTCTGGTCTAAATCTAGGTAGGACCTTTGTTTGAGGTAGAAACCCAATAACCTTGAAGGAATTTAAGTAAGTCCCAACTCTGACCTTTGGTCATTGTTGACATAGGCTCACAGTTTTGGGCTCCACAATTAGATTATAACCTCAAAAATTAAAAAAAAAAAAAAACTTTTAAAGGTCTAATGATATTAACCATGACTTTCATCACAGAAAACAAACTACCCACCTGAAAGCACATGAGCACTTTGGGAATTGTCAGTTCTTTCGGTAGAATAGTGAATTCATGCCACTGACTACTGAGAGAAGACTGTGCAAAGATTGATAGAAAGACACATAGAGCTGGAAGAGGCAACAGGAAGAAGACAACTGAATTACAGAACGACAGTGAAGGGGAAGTCAGCCCTAGAGAAAGCGATTAAAGCCTGATGCTCCACTCTTCTGGCCCAGGCACTGATGCAGGCATCTGTAGTCAAGTAAAGAGTGGTTGAGTTGAGATTGTGGAAGCCTGGGAGGAGTCCTTTATTGAGAGAGGCTGAGGTGAACAGGCTGGAGCCATTTACTAAAGCCTTCGTCTGGGTGTAAAGGATGAGGATTGTGTGGTTCACAGAGCCAGGGCATACGAAAGGACTGAGTGGAGCAGCACGATCCACAGAGAGTCAGAATCTGACCTCTTCATAAACAAGATTGAACAAAATATGCCTGCGAGTCCCACTGAGAAGGTACAAAGATCCTTATTCCGCTTTTGGCCTGAGAAATGTAGAGGGAAGGAGATTATGCCTTCTTCACTTGACAGTGTTTCGTGGAAAATCATGTCATCAGGAGAACAGATTTTAGATAAGGGGTTTAATTTCCTGGTGATGAGCATGTGGATGATTTGCGCATGGTTACATGGAGATGCTTTTTGAATAATGGAAGGAAGAGCTTGGGAGACTGGGAAGAAAGGGGATTTTGGCTAGGGTGAAAGAGTCACTAACATACTTTAGAGGGAATATAGACATGACAGAACCTCACTAAAATATCATCTTATTGAGCCGGCATGTTAACAAAAGTGTCAGCCATGATCCCCTCTCTCGAAAACCAGAGCAAAGCCTCATGACACTTCTCAACCAAAACCCAGTGTGACGTTATAAGGAAATGATTACAACTTCTACTCATTTTTAAAGTTCTTTGGCCTGAAATACTACTTGTAAAAGAAACAAAATAGATTACAATTTATGATTCGCTGAATGTTACACATTTTATACCTGTAGTTATCAATAATGTCTTCCTGACTTGCATCGTTCATAGCTATCATAAGTTAATGGATTATGAAATCTTTGAGACAAATTATATTATGCATCTCCCAATATTTACATGATACATTTTTAACGCATTCAGTATGAAAGTTAGCAAAATTCCTTAATCCAGCAATATTCAGAAAAATTTTGATGATTGACCTAAAGTTTACATTTGGTCATCTGTGATTTCAGAAGCACCTTATCATGACAGTGTGGAAAAATGTCTTTAGAATTTGGTAAGTAGCCTAGTCATTGTTACAGTTAATATTTAGCTCACCCAGTGTCAACATGCTGTCACGTGAGCTAGGTTAAGTGAGGGATTGACAGTAGATTCATGAGCCATAGAAAAATAGAGTGCTTGCAAAATAAATGATGTTTTCTGTACATGGTTGCATTTGGGTAATTTTGTTGCCTACTTGTATCTCTTCTCACACTAAGGATTGTTGCTGCCTGTGACAATAGGACAACACTTTGTGCCTCCTTCATTTGTGCAACTGATACTTCTCTCTCGGGTCATCCACATCCTCCGTCCCGGGAAAGGACCAAAGGTGTTGTATGATCTGATGCTACCGTTGATGCTGTCACTCCCTGCATTGCTGAACATTAGTCTTCTCATCTTCCTGGTCATGTTCACCTATGCCATCTTCGGAATGTACAACTTTGCCTATGTTAAGAAAGAAGCTGGAATTAATGATGTATCCAACTTTGAGACCTTTGGAAGCAGTATGCTCTGTCTCTTTCAAGTTACAATATTTTCTGGTTGGGATGGCATGCTATATGCAATTTTCAGCAGTCAATGGTCTGACTGTGATCCTGATAAAATTAATCCTGGCACTCAGGTCAAGGGAGATTGTGGGAGCCCTTCTCTTGGGATTTTTTATTTTGTCAGTTACATCCTCATATCATGGCTGATCATTATTAATATGTACATTGTGTTGATCATGGAGTTTCTAAGCATTCCTTCTAAGAAAAAAAATAGGACCTTGAGTGAAGATGACTTTAAGAAATTCTTCCAGGTATGGAACAGGTTTGACCCTGATAGGACCCAGTACATAGACTCTAGCAAGCTTTCAGATTTTGCAGCTGCTCTAGATCCGCCTCTTTTTATGGCAAAACCGAACAAGGGCCAGCTTGTGGCTATGGATCTCCCTATGGCTGCAGGAGACAGAATTCATTGCCTTGACATCTTACTTGCCTTTACAAAAAGAGTGATGGGAAAAGATGAGAGAGTGGAGAAAATTCTTTCAGAGATAGAGTCGGGGTTTATGTTAGCAAACCCTTTCAAAATCACATACGAACCAATTACAACCACTTTGAAACGCAAACAGGAGGCCGTTTCGGCAACCATCATCCAGCGTGCGTATAAGAGTTACCGCTTAAGGCAAACGGACAAAGATGCATCCGATATCCCTGTAATAGATGATGACAGAGATGATTCTGCTTCTAAAGGTGTCCGTTCTGACAAAATCGAGGAAAAAACATCTGTTCAAACCCACATCTAATTTCATTTCTCATTTCTGATTTCTTCCCACATCTCCCAAACACTTAAAGTTTAACTAAGTATGAGTACTGATTGCAGAGTAGAGAAAATGATGACATGTTTGTGTGCCCACACATCTCATCTCCAGGCCAAACTCATGTCCATGTTCAGTCTGCCCTATACATCAGGGCCAACAGCACCTCAATAGTGGTACAGTTAGCTAAAGTAGATTTCTATTGCCATTTGGCTGTTATTTTCTACATGGCTTGTCTGGTGTTGTCTCCAGTGGAAGGTGGGGAGAAATGACAGTAAAATTCAGCGCTCAATACTTTTCCTTTTCTATCTTACATGTGATTTTACAGGCTGGGTCACCACTCCTGGAACTTAGTTTCAAATATGTGATGCTTCCTTAAAATGAGATTGTGCTTCAGAAATAGGAAGTGCTGGATTAAATCAGAAACTTGTATAAATAGATGCTTCTGGCTGTAAGGGAAAATGCAGTTCTTCAGAAAGTGCCTTTGAGTTCAGTCATAGACTTTGGGGCTAATTTGTAACATATACTTCTTAAGTTTGGCTGAACAGCTCTTTTTGCTTTTCTTTCTTCTTCGCTTTTCGTATGCTTGCTTGCTTGGTTCTGTTGTGGTGGTCGTGGTGGTCTCACAACGGTTGTCTAGTTCTGATTAGTGTGTTTGGCTCATTGGTTAGTGTGTTGCTTCATTGCTCTTGGGCTCCTGGTCCCTCACCACTCTGGCTCACACTGTATGAGGTCACACTGTATGAGGTCACACTGTATGAGGTCACACTGTATGAGGTCACACTGTATGAGGTCACACTGTATGAGGTCACACTGTATGAGGTCCAGCTCAGCAACAGGTTAAATTCACAGAGCAAGAAGCGTAGACGAATCTACACATTGAACCTACATTTTCTGTATTTTCTTTACATTTATACTTTTTTTAAAAAAAAAAAGTACACATTTACTAAATAGATATAATAGATATAAAGGTTAATGGACTAAAGCTTCACCTCATTATAAAAACTGATGTATTTTTTTTTTTTTTTACCATTTATCCATAGCCGATGCATGCTATCGTATATCTTAGAAGAGTTGAAGGCAATCAGCGTGCCTAGGGATTTTCAGTGCCCTAACCCTTAATTAGGAAACTGGTCAATTGAAAGGTCTTTCATTGCACTTTGTATTTCCTGTAACTTAAAAAGGAAAGTGATCCTTAAAAGAATAAGGACTATAAAATAATAGACAAAACTGAGTTGGTATTTTATAACATCATTGTATGTAAATTAATTTTAATTGCTCATTTATCTTTCCCTTGTTATTTGTTTTATATCTTATCATACATATAAGTGCTCATAAAATGTTTTATATTTGAGAATCTGTAAAATAAAAGATTAATTTTTACTACTGACATTATCAATATAAACAGTTGATTTTTACTTATTCATAAAATTGTTTACTTCCCTTCATGTAGTTTCAGACTCTGATATTTATTCCATTTATATGAAAACTGATCTCACTGTGCCTATGAAGTCCTTCAGAATTAGACAGAAAACAATACATACTCTGTTGACTTACAAAGCAAGCTTTAAATGTGTTTTATGACACTTGGTGCAATTATGTCCTGGAGATTGTATTTTGTGATTAACGCACGGTCTTCAGCTTTAACATCTGTTATTCACTTCTGATCCTCAGAAACTTAGTAAATTTATCAACATACCTTGAACAATCACCTAAGTAAATGTAATTTCAGAGTCTGGTGGGTTATTTTGACAAAAGTATTTCCTTTTCATGGTTCACTCTCTGTCATGTGGAGACAAGAGAGGCGTGGGAGGTTTAACTGGTGACAGCTGGTGTATTATCTCAACTTCTCGGATTTCCAATTCCTGGGAATGCCTTAATATGGAAATTGCTGCAGATACTAAAACTGAATTGTGACTTGCTTCCTTAAATCCCATGAAGACAACACACTAATTTGAGTTTAATATCATTTTGCTATTACTTATAAAGAATGGTAAGCAATAATCATCCAAAATTGCAGGAATGTGAAGGACAGTTGCCATATGTTCTACTTTTGTGATACTGCAGAACATAATAAATGCCACCTGTTAAACACACTTGGCTTTGTTCATTTTTATATTATAGGTTTGTAAGCCAGATTGGCAAATTTGATTAGTATGTTTATGTAATATTTACACAGTAATTTATTCATTTGTTCATTCTCATGTCTTGACTGAAAATCACTAGGTTGCCTGTGGATCTCTGATGTTTATGTCACAGTGTATGATCAGCTATCAAATCTGTGAAAGAACAAACTAGAATTTTACTGACTCATACTGTATTTGAGATTCATTAACTATAATCTCTGTATTTAGTCTTCTGTTTTACTAACACAGGATGTATTTCAGTTTTAATTAGAGGCTTATCAATTGTAAGGGCTTTCTAGAAAACAATTTTTATTCTATTCATTTCCCTGTTTCCTTTAGTGAGTTTTATTTTTGTTGTTATAAGGCCACTTGTTGGTTCCCGGCCGCTTAGCCCTGAAATAATCACACAGAAACTATATTATTTAAAACACTGCTTGGGCTATTAACTCTAGCTTCTTATTGGCTAACTCTTATATATTAATTTAACCCATTTCTAGTAATCTGTGAATCACCACGAGGTCATGGCCTACCAGCAAAGTTTCAGCACATCTGTCTCCAGCAGTGGCTCCATGGATTCTCTTGACTCCGCCTCTCCTTTCTCCCAGCATTCAGCTTAGTTTTCCCCACCTAGCTCTGTTCCCCTATAGCTCTGCTATAGGCCCAAAGCAGTTCCTTTGTGATAATCACACCATATAAAGGGAAGTCCCACATCAATTGATTTCTTCTTATTATGATGATGATTTTTTTCCTTCTGCTCACTTTACATCATTCTATTCCTCCTCTTCATTTTTGTCCAGTAGAAAATTGTTTATTTGTATGCTTTCTTCATGACTAATATGCTTTAAGAAAAAAAGTTTTTTATCTTGCTACTCCCTACACTCATGTACATTTCCGCCGGTGCCTGCCGGTACACTATTCTTTTCAATGAATTCTGGTTCATTTTGAAGCACTGTTGTTTGACACGTTCATGTTAAGGGTTGCTGTTTTGCCTTGATAAGCTTTCTTTTCATCATTGTATAATACCCTTCATAATTGTTTCTTCTAAAATTAACTTCAGATGATATAACCAGTGCTACTTTTTTAGAAGTTTGGTTTAGTAAATCTTTTTGTGTCTTTTGACCATTTTTCTTGCCAATTTCCTAAACCATTCAGTTGGAAGTTTCTTATAAGAAGCATTTTGTTGGCTTGTTGTATTTGACTTGTTAACATTTACCTATAGATCTCTTAGCACTGAAGATTGACATTATCAGCTTGCTAGTTTTTCTTCTTTTTTTTTTTTTTTTTTTTTTTGGTTTTTCGAGACAGGGTTTCCCTGTAGTTCTAGAGCCTGTCCTGGAACTAGCTCTTGTAGACCAGGCTGGTCTTGAACTCACAGAGATCCGCCTGCCTCTGCCTCCCGAGTGCTGGGATTAAAGGCGTGCGCCACCACCGCCCGGCTTCTTTTTGTTTCTTCTTTTATTAAAAAATATAGTCTGGTACAATTTTACTGAAAAAATATATTTGGATCATGCTTTCCCCTCCTCCAACTCCTCCCAGATCCTTTCCACCTCCTCATCCACCCAACTCCACATTTATAAACTGTTCTTTGGCCATTAGTGTTTCATAATTTGAGAACTCTCTGTTAAACTCTATACTCCATTTTAATATGGATACTTGTTTTCTTGATTTTCACTTTTCTTTGGTTATGTATATATTCTAGATGCTGAATCTCTATCCAATATATAAATTTTAATTCCTGTGTCTTTTCAAAGAAATAAGCTACCCCATCACACTTATCACAGAGAAATATTTTACTTAGTCTAATTAAGAAAAGATCATATTCTTCTTCTGACTTCCTGTGTGTTCTTGGCAACTTAGTCAAAAATCAATTGATGATAAGTATATGGGTTTATTTCTGTGCTCGCTATAATTTTTTTGGCCGATTAGTCTTATTTTTACAGCAAATATGATTGTATTTTGTCACTAACAGGTGTGTCTAACACACAACCTATGAACTGAATACATCCCAGAATGTCTGTGGTTGTGGTCAATCACATATAACCCAATGTCATGCTACAGTGGAAAAGGTTGAACACCTTGCAGACAGCTTTCAAGTAGGCATTAGGATTAGTTAATATGATGTTCTAGCTTTTAGAATTTTGCACACAAAAGCCTTGAAGATTATTTTCAATATTTTTTGTGGACCCATAGAAATTTTGAAAGTTTTTTTTTTACAAAGTTTGGAGGAACATTTCATTGGGATTTCAGAAGTGATACCATTGGATTTTCACATAACTTTATTCATATGGCATGCCACATTAAAAGAACAAAAGCTAGCCAGGCAGTGGTGGTGCTCACCTGTAATCCCAACATTCCAGAGGCAGAGGCAGGGGGATCTCTGTGAGTCTGAGGCCAGCCTGGTCTACAACAGGTACTTTCAGGACACCTAGGACTGTTACACAGAGAAACCCTGTCTAGAACCATTTCTCCCCCATAAAAAGAACAAAGTTTAAAACTATGATCATTTTAACTCAGTGGATACAGAAAAAAAAAAAAAACATTTGGCAAAATTCAACATCCTTTGTCATAAAATATTCAATAAATTGTATAAAAAGAATGTGTGGGAATGTCAAGAATACTGACCACATGTGACAAAATGGCAGTCAACACCACACTTAATGATAGAAGGTTAAAAGTTGATTTGACCTTGATGTTCAGTGATTAAACTCCACTTAATTAGGGTAGACTGTCCTTCTAAGGCTGCCGGTATTCCATTGATGAATCTTATATTCCTTTTAATTGCAGACATTGATGTATAATTTTCTTTTGTTGTACTCTTTGCCTGATTTTTATATCAGAAATGTTGGCAGAGTTAAATAAATTTGGCAATATTTGCTGTACTTAGTTTTTTAAAAAGCATTTACAAAGGATTATTATTACTTCTTCATTGTAGAAGACCACCATGGAAGAGTTTGTCCTAAACTTTCTGTATCAAAATGTTTATAGAATAGAATCAATGAAACCCATATCAGTCTACCTGCTATTATATTTTATAATGGAAATAACACTTTATTTTTAGAGATTTATTTTTAAAGGTTTGTTTTATCTTATTTTTTTAAAAAATATATTTCCTCTATATTGAAAATAGTTTTTTTACATAATGTAGCTAATTATAATTTACCTTTTCTTTTTCCTCCCAGAATCTCTCTCATCCCCTGACAACTGAATCCACTCCCTTTCTATCTCTCTTAAGAAAATAAACGAGCTTCTAAAAGACTATACTATACAATGACAAAACAAGAACTAACATATGAGAGTTATAGAAAAACAAGCAGAAGAAAAAGAGCCTAAGAGAAGACACAGAATAATAGACCCACTCTTTTGCATACACTCAGGAATTCCATTAAAAGATACCAAATTGCCAGCAATTTTATATATGCAGAGGACCTGGTGCAGACCCATATAGGCCCTGTATCTGCTGCCTCCTTCTCTGTGAGTTCTTGTGAACGTTGTTCATGATTGATTTAGAGGGCTTTATTTTATTGGTGTCCTCAATCCCCTCTGGCTTCTCCACACTTCTAGATATTATCCTGATTTAAAAAACCAAGAACAACAACAAGCAGAACCCTATGAACAGCAAGTTCTCTCACCTCAAAAGGTCGCTATACAATAAGCCAACAGCTCATGAAAGTGATAGAAAATAGTTCAACCTTAATTACTAACAAAATTAAACATACTACAACTGCAGTGTTGGAAACACATTGAACTTGTCCCAGTCTTTGACCACATCCTAAACATCTATATACAAATGAGGTGAACATAGTTTTGACAAGTTTTACACCAAATCTTTTTCTTCTGTCACTTCAATTTCTAATTTCCAAATCCTTTCCTCAGAAAATCGCTTTGTTATTGCAAAAGCCCAGATGGCACACTTGACAATTTGTGTGTGTGTGTGTGTGTGTGTGTGTGCTTTAAGCATTAATTTTTATTAATCTTTACTCTGAAACATTATTCATTATACATGACTAACCTTATCAAGAACACTGATTGAATCTTAATGCTCTCAAAGCTTTAACCTAGTAGAACTAGGGGTAGCCTGCTTCTCAGGTGGGTGCCATGATGCTAGGGAATATGCTAAGCCTCCCTGATAAGACATACAATTACAATTTATCAATAATTCACATGCCAAATGAGGCTATGCCACTTGGTGATAATGCTTTCTCAGAGAACTGTAGATTATCTAACAAAAAATCCCAAGTACCAGACTTGCAAGCCTGCTTTTGTATTGTTGGTGATGGGAACCCAAGATACTCATAACATATAGGCTATTGTTGGTGTTCTTTGTTACCTCCTAGAAGTTGAAGGTAGGTACCTGTTGCTGAAGACAGCAAGCACTCAGGACAGAGACATTGGAGGAATGGAGCTGATACAAAGCCACCTCTCTGAGGATTAGCGCTTCTTCTCTTAGAACTTGATATCCATGCTGCCAAGGGAGGAAAGCAACCAATGTTTTTACCCAGTTGTGATGCTTGTGCGCCACAACAATGACAAGCATGGCAAAAGGTCACTAAAAGTGCAATAGCAGCACTTATGTCTTAGAGGTAATCAACTGCTATTTAGGGTATCTGTTTAGATTTAGGGTATCCTCAACCATAACCCAGCCACCCTCCCATGTCAAGTGAGAACATGGATCTTAAAGGAGAACTGACTACTGCCACTTTCTTCAACCAGGATATTCCTCTATGAATTATAAATACTTACCCTGCCCTGTGTGGCAACACCTTTAATCCCAGCACTGGGAGGCAGACACAGGTGGATGTGTGTGAGTTTGACACCAGGCTGGTCTTCAGAGTAAATTCCTAGACAGCTAGAACTGTTTCACAGAGAAACCCTGTCTTGAAAAACCAAGTAAGTAAGTAAGTAAGTAAGTAAGTAAGTAAGTAAGTAAGTAAATAAATAAATACCTTTTATACTCAGAGTAGTAGTTTTCTATAAAGGTATTTGCTGTATCTTTAGCTCTCATCCAAGACTCTTCTTTCTACAGCAAATACCTTTAGAGAAAGCTACAACTCGACAAAATGCAAAGAGCAGTTGACTGTGAGGTTCTCAGCTCCAGCTGATCTACCTAAAAAACAACACATGCTCCAAAGGCACAGGGAACACTGAAGAAGAAGAGATGAAATGGTTGTTAGAAGAAGAGGACCAAGAAGTCTACTGTGCTTGTGTTTTCTAGATGCGACAGAGAAACTATAATCGTGGAGTCTCAACATGGCTGATTAAAAAGATGTGCACAGTCACATCCTTTGCCATGTTAGCATGGATGGGGGAAATCCCACAGGGTCTCAACCTTACATAATGAGCTATAGGCAACTGAGAACAGGTGAGGGTGGAATCTAACCTTCCCCAGAGGTGAGTCTACTAAGTCTACTAATAGTTACCCAGTGCCAAGTGATCAGTTCTAGAAACACAAAAATACAGGCAAGACTAAATGGATTCAGGAGGTTGTATTTATGCATTTATTTGTATGAATATTGTTATTGCTACATGTATGTAGATGTAACAATAGTAATTAAAAATAAGAGGCTGTGAATTTGAGAAGGCGATGTAGGTGACATGGGAAGAGTGGAAGGGGAGAAAGAGAGGGGAGAAGAAATTTTAGTTAAAATTTAGAAAATAAAATAAAACTTTAAAGTTAAAAATTGGCTATGGAACCAAGCAGAATGCTCACTAGAAGACAGGATGGGTAAGAATTATCTTAAAGCAGTCACTAACCTTAACAATTAGGAGACTGCAATGTAAAACAGCTTTCATATTTCATCTTACTGCAGTCAGAATGACCAAGACCTACAAAACAAGGACCAACAAATGCTGGCTGGTGAGGAGGTGAGGAGAGGGAACTCTAATTCACTGTTAATTGCATTATAAAATTGTTGGTCCTCATGAGACCTGGGTGTGAGGCCCAGTGTAACTTCCTGAGCCAAACTCTAGTTTGGAGAACTGTCTTTGGCCATGATTTCCACCTGTGAGTGACTCACCACAGCCCAACCTAAATCTGCCTCTGCCCAGCTACTGCTGATGTGGCAGAATATTATTGGCCCTTATTCTTACTCCATCTCACCCCGACCCAAGACTTCCACCCCCATCACAACCTATACAAGTTCCTGCCTAATACAATGAATAAAGAGAGCCTCCTTTGACAGACTCCTGACTCAGTGTGTGCTTCTCCCCAGTGGCCAGGGAGAAGGTCTGGGTTGTCAACACTCACCATCCCACTCATTTCCAGAGAAAGTCTGGCAGACCCAGCTCTGTCCCTGCCCTTTCTGCGAGAGAACCTGGCATGAATTGGCATGGCAACTCTGAAAATTAGCAAGGAATTTTTTTAAGTCAATAATAAATCTTCAAAGTTGTATCACTGCTTTCAACATGCCCTAAGGATTGCCATCCTACCCCACAGGTAGTGTTGTTTGTGCATTTGTTTGTTTTGTTTGTTATGTTTGAGACAGGATCTTCCTTTGCAGTTAGAGTGGTGGCAATCTACCTAGCCAAGGTAGGCCTTGAACTGAAGGTTGTTTTCCTATATCTGCTTTCCAAGTGACACCCTATCTACCCCTGCAATACTATCCTTTGATCCCTGAATACACGATGTCTTATCATATGTGAAAGAACTTCTAGGATTTGTTAAATAATTACTTTTAGTTGCTCTTTCAGTCATGCTTGGTAGTTCAAGTCAAGAAAAATTATTTGTTCTTCCAACTGCATGATATACATTCAAATCAAGGTAAACTCTAACATATTTAGGACAAGTAAGATTCCTCAACATAAATGCTAGTTTAATTAAAGGAGGCATGCTGTTTTAAGTCACGGGAAGTGGCAAAAATTTATCTCTAAGGTGCTGTTTTTTCTTCTCTACAAAATGGTTAAATATATTGCAATGACCTCACTTCAATTTCTGCTCAAGAAAGCTCTGGATTTAGAAAATTCATGCAAATATTCTATTGAAATGTGGCCTAAGTTCATTAAGCCAAGGTCTCTGTGGCCCCATCCATTGCAGTAACATTCATGGACACAGAAATTGTCTCATAAATAATGTAGTTATAAACAGGTGGCCATTCTGTGCTCTCTTCACTTAAAGCTTTTCCCAAATACATTCTGAGGGAAGTAACTGGATGCCTTCATTAGCTATTGATCTACACAGGAAGAAGGTGTGATTAAAAGCTTTGCAAGGAAGGCATTGATTGCATGTGCATTAGCTTGAGTTGACCTGCATTTTTCTCTGCAGAATGCTGCTGTATATTGGAGCAATTATCAAAAAATGCAACACTAAACCAAAATTTGGAAACTTTTGAAGTTTCAGAAATCCACAGTAATACTCCAGAGAATGAAAGAAGCCAAAGCAGCTAGCATGAACCTGCTTTATAATGGGGTAGTGAATGTGGAGCAGGATTCAGTCCTGCCTGAGGTATGTCTGATGAAGCAGCATGAAAGCTCATTTATTTTCTTAATACCAATGACAAGAAATATCAAGTGGCTCCAAACACCTTCCTGAAATAACTATCAGGTATCTTCAGAATAATTATATTATTTTTTATTATTAAAGATGAAATTATAGAACATTATTTTTCAAATCAAGGATATGTATTGATTTTAAATATCACACCTTTGTGGATATATATCAGTTAGCACGATTATTTAAACTTTTGCCACTATTGGTTAGGATGAAAAAAAATGTGATCCCATAGTTAGCGAATACACTGCATGTACAAAACTCTTGACCTTTGCGCAAATACTCAATATAAAATGGAAATGTGACATACTGTCTATGCATTATTAAATAGGACTTTCAAGTAATTGTCTGATTGCAATGTTGTCTGTGTGTTTCATTTTGTTTTGTACTTTTGTATTTTAATGACAGATCAATGTTTCCTCTACAATATTAACTGTGCTTACGATTTTTCTCTTTGAGGGAACATGATCATCTAGAAATTATGGTCCTATATTGCTAAAGAGTTTTCTATAATTACTCTGTTAAACTTGTAATCTCCACTATTTCCTGCTAAATTTTTGTTTAATGTGTAAACACTAAATATGCTAATGTGAAAAGACAGAAAATCAAACTCTCAGCTGTCATAGCACAGGGCATAACCACTATAGATATGTTGATTTGGTAATAAAGTCTGAGTCTTTGAGACAGTTTATAAGGTATTAACAATAATTGACATTGCTCTCTCACAAGAAATGAGAATAGAAATGCATAGAAGAAATTTGGTTTAGACATTGAACAGTAGGCCAAATAAGAATATTAAATGAGCCGGGCGGTGGTGGCGCACGCCTTTAATCCCAGCACTCGGGAGGCAGAGGCAGGCGGATCTCTGTGAGTTCGAGACCAGCCTGGTCTACAAGAGCTAGTTCCAGGACAGGCTCCAAAGCCACAGAGAAACCCTGTCTCGAAAAACAAAAAAAAAAAAAAAAAAAAAAAAAAAAAAAAAAAAAGAATATTAAATGATAAAAGTGAGCAGGTGACAGCAAATATAGTATACTCAGTCCTACATTAAGCACTACTATGGATTTGACTTAAATATGACTCTATACCATGTTCCAAAGGAAGACTCTTCAAATAACATAATAGAATATGGTATTTGAGTGAAATGAAATACAATACTTAATAATATAAAATTCATATAGTCTAGCATTGACTGTACTATGTTTTTGTATGTGCATATGTGAGCATGTGCATGTGTGTTTGGGTATAGTTGAAAATCTTTCAAGATCAAGTGTCTTCCTGAATTGCTTTTCATCATTGTTTTAATTTTAAATTATATTTATGTATTTATTTGTATTTGCACATGTGTGTATGCATGTCGGGACATGAACATACTGTAGCACATGTGTGGATACCTGAAGATACATTTCAGGAGCCAATTCTCTCCTTCCACCATGTGGGTCCTGATGACGGTACTCAGATTGTCAAGTTTGACAAGAACATTTACCCAATGAGACATCTCAAGTGATTTCACTTTTATTTTTGCAACTGAAACTCACCACTTTAATAGACTAGTTGACTAGCCAGCAAACACTGAGGATTTTTTTTTTTTTTGTCCTCCCCAAAGCTAGGATGACAAAGCATGCATTGTGCGGTATTTTAGTTAGGGATTTTACTACTTTGTGGAGACACCATGAACACAGCAACTTTTAAAAAGGAAAATATCTAATTAGGGCAACTCATTTACAATTCAGAGGTTCAGTCCATTATCATCATGTCAGGAAGCAAAGCAGTATCAGGCAGATATGGTGCTAGAGACGAAGCTGAGAGTTCTTATATCTTGTTTCAAAGACAACAGGAAGTGGTCTGTTACAATGGGTGTGGCTTGAGCATATATGAAACCTTAAAGCCCACTTCTACAGTAACATACTTCCTCCAAAGAGACCACACCTTCTCCAACAAGGCCATCCTTCCTAATAGTGATGCTCCCTTTGAGTACAATTTTCTTTCAAACCACGACATTCCATTTCCTGGGTCACAAAGGATTAAAAACCATATCATAATGCAAAAATGCAATGATCTGTGGCACCCTAATATGTTAAAATTATAATAAGGTGTTCTTGATTATTGCATATGTGACTGGTGGTTTTTTATGGGGACTCCTCACAGACCCTAACACTGTAACCCCATGAAAATTCAAAATGAAAAAGCAGATCACATACATCCAACATAAAATAGCACAGAATATATGTTACTGTTCCAAAACATAAGGAAGAGATCCTAGTGAGGAAATACTGGACCAGAGAAAGACCAACAACCACCTGGGCACATCTCCAAGTCTTATCCAGGCATTCTCAAGATCTCCAACTCCACTTTGTTGCCTGCTACACACTTCTTTATCTTGGGGTGGTTTCACTCCCTGTTTGTAGCTTTCCTTGGCAGATATCCCATGACTCTGGCATCTCCACCATCTTGGAGTCTCCAAGGCAACCCAGACCTCAATTTCACAGCTTCATATGTGGTCTCTCTAGGCCTCCATAAAGGAACACCTCTAACTTATGCCTGGATTCAGTGACTTTCCTTATTCTCAGAAAAGTATTCCATAATCCTTTCTTCTATCCTTAACTCTAAAGCCAGAACCATACAGCTGAAGCTGCCGAGTTCTGTTGCTTACTGGTCCCCTCATTCAATTACATTTTCACCATTTTTCTGTTTTCAATAATTTCCTTCACTGCCTAAACTTAGCTGTTCTGGAATTTGTTCTATAGAATAGGCTGGCCTCAAACTCAGAAATCCACCAGCCTCTGCCTTCCTAGTTCTTGGATTAAAGGCATGCACCACTACACTCAGCCCTAAACATTTCTTTAATTCCTTTTCATTAACTGGAAATTTAACTGGGTGGGATCTTGCCCTGAGATTACCACTCCCTTTATTCCATTTTTTAATCTGTTTATTGTTATGCCCAAATCCCCACAAAAGCCAACAAAGGAGACAGAGTCCCATATGTAAAAGCAAAGAGCCTTTATTTTAAATAAGTTTGCAAACTCCATCTCTCTGTATGTCCAGCGTATTGGAATAACCGGAGAACCTCGAGCTCAAGTAGAATTGAGTTTTTATAGTAGTAAAGGTGGGGTAAGGGGTCTCTGAGGTTCAGGACCCCTGATTGGCTGACATTTGTCTAGGGGTGTCCTGGTGAAGTGCTGGCAGGTGTTTTTATTTACAGTGCTTGGAATGCCAGGAATTTCCTTTGAATGGTCTGCTCTTGGGTGGGGGTTGGATAATCTCAGCCTGCTAGGCATAGTCTCAGGGTAAACTATTGAGACTCTAGGCTCCATAAAAATTCATCAGCAGCCAGAGTCCCAGGTGATAATGGTTAGAGGAAGTAAAGAACTTCCTTTCTTCCCAGACTTAGATTATTACAGCTGGCCCTCACATTTATGTCCTTGAACACAAGATTTAGCTCCTTCTCACTGACTGGTGCTCTTTTTCACCCCAAATTTTACATTTCCCTGCTCTTTTTCATTATAAATCTGTATAAGAGTGACCATTAGTAACCATACAACAGAGTCTATACTAGACTGTTTTAAGATTTCCTTTGCCAACAAAACTAATCCAAAACTCTCTACTTTAGCCTCAGGCAGACTCTTTGGACAAAGGCAAAAAGCAGTCACATTCTTCACCAAAATACTACAAGACTAGTCTTTAGGCTATACAATAACATTCTCCTCTGAAATCTCTTGACCTAGGTACCCACAGTTCAAATAACAGGCAGCACCACTATCTTCCATCCTCCTACTAGGATGGCCCATTGACCAACACTTAAGACATTCAACACAGTTCTAATGTTCCTTCAAACAAAATCATGGTCAGGTTTATGATAGTAACACCACAGTCCATGATACCAAATTCTGCCTTAGTTAGGAACTCTATTGCTGTGAAGAGACACTATGACCTTGGCAACTTTTAAAAAGGAAAAATATTTAATTGGGATGGCTTACTTACAGTTCATAGGCTTAGTCCATTATCATCTTGGCAGGAAGCAAGGCAGCTTACTGGAGAAAGAGCTGAATGTTCTTGACTCACAGAAAACAGGAAGTGATCTGTCACACTGGGTGTGGCTTGAGCATATATGAAATCTTAAAGCCCACCCCCATAGTGACACACTTTCTCCAAAAAGACCACACCTACTTGAATAATGCCACTCCCATCTAAGGCATCACTGCTTTAGAGAGCATTTTCTTTGAAACCACCACATGGGGGCTTCTTTTTATTTGAGAGGTAGAGATTAAACTCACGTTCTCATGCTACCATGGAAGATATTTACCAGCAGACCAAGCTCTCCAGTGTATGTCAAGCATTTCATTAAAACTGGCATTCAAAGCAGAAAAGACGCAGCATTGTGGTTCTTACTCAAGATAATTTCAGTCACACATAGAAACAGAATAAGTCAATTAGAACATAAAATTAGACACTGCACATTATATAATAATATAACTATGGGCATGAATTAGAGGACTCTGAGATGTAAAAATAAAAATAGAAAATATTTTTAAACCCTGGAAAGTCCTGGATATAAAATTCTATTCAAAATAAACTGCATAGCTTTCAGAGATTGGATGCTACTGAAGAAAGAGACGAAAGCATACAAATTTAACAGCGTAAGACGATAAATGAAAAAAAAAACCTCAGTGACCTCTTGACTAATATGAACCAATCTGATGATACCATCAAAAAGAAAATAAGTATACACACACACACACACACACACACACACACACACACACACACACACACACACACACACTACCTGAAGCACTAAGGATAACTGGCCCTGCACTTTGAGTGGGAAGCACAGGAGATCTGACGCTGTCAACCGGGGGTGTGTTGTAAGAGGCTGCTTGTTTGTTTCCTCGCCAGGCAGCTCAGACCCGAAATAACCACTCAAAAACTATATTATTTAAAGCACTGTTTGGCCCATTAGCTCTAGCTTCTTATGGGCTAACACATCTTAATTTAACCTATTTCTAGTAATCTGCGTATCACCATGTGACTGTAGCTTACGGGGTAACGTTCCCAGCGTCTGTCTCAGGAGGGGCTACTTGGTTTCTGTCTAACTCCTCCTCCTTTCCCTCAGCATTCAGTTTAGTTACCCACCCCACCCCCCAGCTTTGTTCTGCCCTGCTCTGCTATAGGCTCAAGACAGTTTGATTATTAACCAATGGTATTCACAGCATACAGAGGGTAATCCCACGTCAGGGGTGCACAGGTGAACCGGCCCCAAGAACTTGAGCATGAGAGATCTGGCCCCACTTTTACTTATCTGTCATGCAGTGCTATGAACAACGGAGAAATGGCCCCGCCTTTTCCCCTTGTCCCACGAAACCTGATGGCTTTGGGAAAGTTGACTTCTGGGTCAAGAAAGTGGGAGAGCTTCCCCAGGTTCTCATCAGCTGCAGCACATGTGAGAGCGGCTCCTGTACCTCTCGGGCAGCAGAGTAGAGCTGACCTTCTTGGGGGGCATGCAGGCTCAGGTGAGTCAACCAAAGTACAGGGGGCAGGGCTACCTGGTCCCACCCTCACCACCTGTGGCCGGTGGGAGAACTGGCATTGAGGTTATGAAAATGGAAGAGGCAGTTCTGCCCCTCACCAGCTGCAACACTGGAGAAAGTGATTCCTGCACTTCATCTGGGCAGCACAGTAGAGCTGATCTTGTTGGGGGAGTTAGGTGCACTGCCCAAGGATGTGAGAGGAATGGGAAGGGACCTGGCAAAACTCCTCACTACCTGTGTGGGTGGTGGGAGAGCTGGCCCTGAGGTCTTGAGAGTAGAAGAGTTGTTCCTGCCCCTCACTAGCTACAGCACTTGGGAAAGTGTCCTCTCAACTTCACCTGGCCCACTTGGTGTAGCTGTAAGTGAGCTGATGTGAGTACCTGAGAGCAGAAAAGCCAGGCAGCTCTGCCCCTTGCTGCTTACTGCACAGGGTGAGCTAGCCAGAGCAAGTCAGAGAGCTCCCCGTGGTGAGGGAGTGGGAGAGCTGGTGGGCTGACCAACCCAGCTACCACCCAAGCCCAGAACCAGAGCTATGAGTTGACCCACCCCAACACCCACACCATCTATGATGTGCTGGAGCACATTTTGCAATTATTTAAGATAAGGCCTTTTCTAATATGCTCAATCAGATGATACAGATGCAGAACAATTGCATTGTAATGAGGTTTATGGGGGTTTTATGCCAATGTCTGGCAAGCTATTAACTTTCAAAAGAACATTGCTACATATTCACATATTGTATTTACCATTGAACATTAACTGTTGGTTCTGTTTGACATTCCAGGTATTTCTTACAGATGTGGTTTTACTTAATCCTCACAGACTCGTACAAGACAGGATTACTGGTCTCATGATGAGAGAATCAGAGCCCAGAATATTTAAGTAACTCCCCTTACCACACATTTGATAACCTTCCTGTGCCTCTTTAGCAGAGACCATGTCCTTCATTGATTTTTGAAATTTGCATTTCTTGGCCTGGATTTAACCTCAGTAGCATAGCATTTACCTTTCATTTCACGGACCCCAACTTTGATTCTCAACATTTGAATAATAATAATAATAATAATACTCTTCAGTTTCATCCATAAATATATGGTTTGTATACATGCAATGATTTTGAAATGGCATGCTAGAAGAAACAAAATAATATCACATTGTTTCTCAGTTTTTATCAGTTACATACATAAAGCAATTTACTAAGGAAGCTAAATGGCAAGAAAAGGCTAAAGAACATAAATAGTCAAAAATTAAGACATTTTGTTTTGAATTCCTGAGACCCAAATGTCCTTGTCAATGCAGTGTGATGATGTGGATCATTTCCTGAGAATGTGTAATATGAACGTCTTCCACGACTTAGCAAGCTCCAGCGAGTCAGCGCTCGCCATTTCAGCCCTTCCATCACCATCATCTCGTTTCTCCACTCCTCCTAGGGGTCCTAAGCAGGGTGGTATCCTTTCCCACGGGGCAGCCCCCGAAGAGATTAGTAAAAGCAGTCGTGTCCATTGGTCTCATCCTGCGTGTCTCTGATGATGTGTATTAAGCTGTAATATAGGACAAGCTTAATCACACAACAAACTGAGGTGTAACATAAAGAGTAGCAAGGTCTCCAGACAATGACTGTCAGTGATGGCCCAAGGTGTGTGTCAGTCTTATTAAGTGTTTTCCTTGGTTCTCAACTTCAGACTTCCCTTCACTGGAGGTCAATAGTCTTGAGCTTTTGGAAGACTGGAAGACTCTTCCTGTCTCCTTCCTCTGGCTCCTAGGATTCTATCAATTAGCCAATTCATTCTTTGGCCTCCAATCCTTTATTTTCTTCCTTTAATTGAAGAGTCAGAAATAATGCCAAACTTTAGACACAGGAGACAGTTTTCCCGTAACGATTTAACATAAGGAAATTGACTTCATTTGCTCAGCAGTGCTGGACAATGCAGATTTGCTTCTGCTATAGAGATGTCAAGTCAAGAGCTTGCCACAGTATTTCATTGGGAAATACTCTCTAGCCTGGACAGCAGAGAACTTGAATATCTTCCTTCAGGAACTCATAAGGTCCAAGCAAATAATCAGAACATTCACGCCTGTGCGAATTGTTCATCAGATGTGAACTGTCTCTGCTGAAGGACTACAATCTTGTGTGAGGCAGGGACTAGGGTTCCCACCATCTAGGGCACTTCCTAAACAGGATCCCAGATATAAGCCGCCAATAGCCACACTGCCTTTGAATTGATTGTCCATTGCTCCCCTGGGGGATGTACAAAACAACTGTTTTCGTCTGTCACTGCCTTGAACCAGCTCGCAGAATGCGCTGGCTGTTTTCTTTCCTCTTTATAAATGACAATTAAATGTGAGAGCCCCTAACAAGTGTAGAGCAAGAAAATTATTGTATATATGTTGTGAGCTTGCCACACAGGATTTTAAGTTGATTTTGAAAATAATCAGGAAAGCCCAAAAGAAATAATATCTATTTTTTCCATTAAAGATTCAGTTTTATACTGAGACTGTATCCTATATACTCATTTGTGTTAAAATTTTATATTTTACAGTATGTAATGGAAATTCAAAACATAATTTACTCTAACTTTAGTGTACCATATGCATTTTTTCACTAAATATTTGAACTTGGCTGTCAATAGCAATCAAACTCCGTATGTATAAAACTTTGTCATTTTCCTCCATTAAACCTGTTACCCTGACAATATCCCTTTGTTATGGAAGAGGAAAGATTTGTTAGTGAAGCTATCATCACCACTTGGACACTAGCTTGTACTGGTTACCTCTGTGCAGTCTCTTGTGTGAATTCTATGGCACCCATTTCCTCTCATGCATGTTAAAAAATCCGTAACTTTTCGTCTCCCTATTTGTTCTTCACAACATTAATTTCTTAGTCTTTAGTTTTCTCCACAGCATTCTCACAAGTAATATTTTATATTTATTTTATTTTATTTATTTTATAAATATTAAATACTTATTTAATATATATTTTATTTTAGACAAAGGCTCAATTCAGTGAGGCCTGGAACGCTCTGTGCAGCTCAGACTAGCCTTAAAACTTGACTGTCCCACCCCAGTTTCCTGAGGATTGAAATGGCAGGAACGCACTACCACACGTGGCTGAAGTTTTCTTTTGTAATAGGAATGATGCTCCTAAAAATAAAACCTGACCACGGCAAGGTATGTTTTTGAAACATTGAACTTATCTCCGTTTTGGAAAATGGGAATATTCAAAACCTTTTATGCCAACATCGCTTCAGCTTTATTTCATGTTCTCCCATCTTCCCAAGTGCATCCCGCCTTATGCACAGAAATGAAGTGTTCCGAAAATTGATAAAAAGAGTTTGCCACTGTGCCCTATATTCTCTCTGCCTGGAATTTCTTCTTCAACCCCAGCCAACCACTTCTTAAACACCCTCTCTTGTCCAGACTAAGCACCACCTTTTCTGAGAAGCCTTTGTTGGCATTCAACTAATAATTACAATAATATGACACGCTGTTCAATAAGGCATAATGGAAATATGCAGGGTGGGAATCTAAGGCATCCTTTTTGTAGGCCAAGGAGAATTTAATAAATGTGGAAGATAAGATCTTGAGGATGAGGTGATCATACGCGGGTTATAAGGCAAAGTGCTCGTCCCAGGAAAGTGAAGGAGCAAATTGATCACAGGGTGGAAGCTGTTTCTATGGCCTTGATAAAAATGCAAACCACTGAAGCTAAGACAGTACGAATGAGACATATATAGGACAGACTTCAGTGCAAATATTCCAACAGAAGGAAAGAGGGAGAAAAGGAGAAAGCAGAGTAGAGGGAAAGATGTGAAGAGGGATAGAGATAGAAATTTCAGAAAAGTTGTTCCGGGCTGCTTTCCTTTACATTTGCTTAAATAGGAACCACTGACTCTAGTTGTCTACCATCCATCCAATCTACTTTTGTCTGTGTGGATCATGTTGTTTTCTCTTATCTCCTTGTAATAATATCTAAACTTGAGCAAAAAAAAAAAAAAAGGAAGATACAAATTTTTGTAGTAGCACTCATTGCTAATTTCTGCAGTTCATCAAAGACACAGAGATTCTCCTCAGATGCTCCTTATTTCTCGGCCTTTTCTTCAGACTCGGTTTCTTTGGTTTTGGTGTTTTGCGGATTTATTTTGTTGTTGTTGTTTGCGAGGGAGGTGGACTTTTGTTTTTCCTGTTATTCAAGAGCAGTGACTGGCAAAGGTAAACTTAGGGATAGTTTGGAGCAGCAGGTCAAGCCTTGTCGTACTTGGAAATAATCTCCAAACACTGACTCAGAAAGCTGCAAAGGCCTGACTTTAGACAGGCTGTATCAGAAGCGTAAGGGCACCTCTCCAAAGAATGAGCCACCCCCATGGATGCTGCCCTCCTGCCTTGTCTCACTCTCCCCCAGCAATGACTGTATCCTGGGCATCCACTGTGTTCTAGACCTCATCTGCCTGTCTGCCCATTGATTCTGCCCAGCATCAACATCATTTTTTATTTACTACCATCTAGTTTTGTTTTGGTAGAGGAAGTTAAGAAGTCTCCAGGAATTAAGCTTTTTTATTTGAGTTTAATTACTTGAAATCTAATTGATAACTCTTAAAATTTTCAATTACATTTAGAGTTACAGAATGAAAATTTAAAAAAGAAGCATATCTAAATGCCTAAGTAACTCTGCTGTTTATCCCTGTTCTCATTCTCTTTTAAAAATGTGCTTGCATGTATCTTTGGGTTTACATGTTCCTTGTTTTCTTTTAAATAGGGAGAGACAGAGACAATCCTGTGATAAACGACATTAAGATTCAAAAGAGGTTTTTTTGTGTCTGGTATGTGTCTCACATCTGATTATATGAGAATGTTTAGAAAAAGCTTTTCTGGTGCCTAAAGATTCTATGCAATAATTATACAATAATAACAAACTATTGGGAACATCTCAAAAAAAGAGAAATTGGTATTCAAATTAGATATATGAAATATAAAAGCTGAAACTAACTTCTTTAAACATCACTGATATATCATCAGAAAGATTGTTTTTATGGCATTAAAGATAGATTTTTAATGTTTTTGTCAAAAATCTTGTTTAATATATTTTGATCTTACCTCCCTCAACTCTTCACACCCACATTGCTAGGAAAGCGAAGAATCAGTTTACTCCAAAGGAATGACACTAGATATGTCAACCATAGTCTAGGGCAGATCCCATGGCAGGAGTAATGGCCAACACAAAAGGGACCCCCTGTTTTATGCATTCCTTTGTTTGGCTTGGTAAAGACACATCTAAGTCTGAATAGCCTAACATTTCCATCCAGGCTGTTAATTCATCCTACACTAGTCTCTTTCTTTGAACACCAGGTGGCAGTAAGTGAAGCAATTATCAAAGATGAGGATGTGAAGTTTGAACATCTTGAATTCAAAATATATACAGTATCTTCAGCACCCTAGAATTTATAACAGGAAAGAAATAATTCTGATCCTGGGCTCTACCGTCAAAGTAATATTCATTTCCTTGGCCTCCATTCACCTATAGTGTCATCTAAGCATGTCTTTTAACTTCTTCAAGGCACACGTCTCAGTGAAATTATACTGTTTTTCTAATTCTGAATGTTGAATAAATTAATAAAAAGAAATGAAAAGTGCCAGTAAATAAAAAGGCCTTGATATGATTTAGCACACGTGTTGCCATTTATATAGGAAAAAACTAAAATAAATAGACATTTGGGGACCTGTCAAAGACAATTGGCCAACCAGGAAATGGCTTTCTACTCTACTCACTACACGCTGGTGTGTGTCATCTTTCTTCTTTACATATTTACTTCATTCTCAGGTCTAATTGTGAATTAATGAGCTGATGACAGGTTTATGTGCTTAGGGCTTATTTTGTTCTTCTACAGATATCAAATTTTATTTTCAACTCAGGTGATATTTTCTGACTTGCATTTATTGTACTTGTGAGACAGAGTAGCAAACTTCTCTATGGGAATAGCAAAGCCTGGTACAAAGCACCTGCTCTAGAGTCAAGGGATCTAAATCAATAACTCTGTTCTTTCTTAACTGTGTCTTCAAGGGAGATGGGCAAATCTAACTTCTTCTGTTTTAACAATTCTACCTGGGGTGGGGAGGGGATAAAGACGGAGAGGAGATGTCAGAAAGATCTGTTGTGTAGAAAAAAAAATGAGTTCAACAATATTTATAATTTAATTCCAATTACTAAGAATCAAAATGAAGTGAACACAGTGGAGTTTAACCATGAGAAGTTCTGCTGTTTGTGTGACCAGTTTCAAATGATACCGTAGTTAAATCGACTCTGAAAGGCTCCTGAAATTACTAGATTTAACCAATCCTTGGTGTGTTTATTTTGTTATATTTTGTTCGTTGTTCTGAATCTCTGGCATTGCCTTATTAGGAAAACGAGATCACCAATCTGCTTGATTTGGGGGTCTGTTTTCTTCATCACTTTTATATCTGCAATCACCTCGCCCTGCCTGTTCCTTGGAACAGTGACTCTACTTACGTGAACTGCCTGTATACAATGTTGAACTAAACTGTTACAACATTGGGAAACAGAAACAAGGACGGGCTATGACTCCTGTCCAGCCTGAGACACTTCAGTTGCCAGTTAGAGGCTCTGGCGTGTTGAATATCAATGTCTCATTAGATGATTAATTTAACCTTCAATTGCTTCAGCTTAGTTACCTAGAAAACATGCCATTGCCATTAGAGGAATAAATATCTTAGAGAACTCCTTCTTCTTCCTCGTAACTCTGGAACAGAAATGGTTAATGGTCAGAACAGCCATGTTGCTTTTCTAACCAAGGCAATACTGACTACTATTTTACAGTTGATGATCCACATTGCCCTCCTTCTCCCCATCTTCTTCCATGCCTTGTTCATACAGCCACACTACCACTTCAGTTCATCTAGATAGATGGATGTATTCTATCTAGATAAATAGAATTTATGATTTTCAGATGGCCACCTCCCTTCACTGCAAATAAACCCTCTTCATTCTGCAGGCCTCAAGCTGACCTTACAATAGATAGTTTCCATGAATATGAAGGGTCCTAACAGACTTTCTTTTTATTCTCCCTCTCCCACCGACCTCCCCTAATTCAATGCTTCATGCCAGTCCTCTCCTTCTCCATTTCTCTGTGCTTTTTGGCTTAGGAAATTACCTGGTGGTCACGGTTCTCTCTCTGACCTCACTTCTCCTTGACTTTAGCCAAAATTGTGTTTTATCCAAGCTGAGTTCTGTGTCTTTTCTATGAGAATTAGGAGTAAACTCATTTCCTGTCTTTATTAGGAGATGGCCATCACACTCCATCTTCTTTGACAGAAGGGTTGAGTCTCAAAGCGGCTCAGTACTGCATGTCAATGAGGAGTCCCATGAAGGATTTTATTTCAACCATTTTAGTTTAGGATGTTTTAAAAAGTGCGGTTGTTTGTTAATTTGTAATTCATATCTACCTTGAATGTGAGCATTCATTTGTAGTATGTTTCTAATAAAAAAATATGTGATGGTAAATCACAGTTCAAAGAAGACATATTTATGTTTTTAGATATGACTCTAGAGCCTTCGAGACAATGGTGGATCTTGGTTCCTGATCAGCAGCTATCAGGTAGAATTCTCCAACAGAAGACTATTTTGAGGGAACGTTCAGTTCATCTGGGAGGAGCACATAAAGGCTGTCATCTGGAATATCCCATGTACCATGGAGTAATTAGCTTCTCATGATGCAAAAATAGCGGCATCAACTCAAGCTCGCAAGGGATCCTTTGTGAGCATAAATTAAAGTCCAGTACTTTTATCATTAATCTCAGTGACCAAACCTAAGAGCAATTTTAAAGCTAAATCTTTTATATTTCTGAATTAAACAATATTTTGTACTTGTTTATAGCTCACATGCAAGAGTGTGTGCCTGAGTGCATATACATATGCTCGACAACACACATACATGAACACACACTATCATTCACTATATATTGAGGTAAAATTTTTAATTAGAGAAAACCTCAATACCATAGCATTTTAATTTTAATAGTACTGTCTATCATTTCTATATGAAAACACAGTACTTTATGCCATTCTGTTTGTATAATATTTTATACTGTATACTATACAACACAGTATAATTATAAAGTACATTGTGTTTTAATTTTTGCAAGTGGCAGTATGTATGCATGTGAACCATTAATTTATATACATAAATATCTCACATTTTTCTGACAGAATTATAGAAGTTCAGTTTATAGAATTCTTTTTCTGGTTAATCAGGTATTCCCTTTCTTTCATAATTCAAACTTAACTCAAAGTTTCTCTACGTATTCTTCACAATGTCTGCATGTGGCACCAACCCTGAGTGTGGATGAATTCTCAGCATATGCTGTAATGTTCAAAATATATTCAAGGAGGAGAGATGGTCTGCTTGTTTAAACAGACAGAACCATATGGCTGACAGAATAGTAAGAAACACAAAATATAGTCTAATAGTAACATATTACAGACTACTTGAAAAACAGAAAATGGTAAATTAAATGATTACAATGAATATAAATGGTTGAAAGATGAAAATTAAGAAAAATAATGAATTATACCATGCTTTTTCAGAGAACTTATCAACACAATTCCATCGAATATCCCTTAAACAAATAAAAGAAGCTTTTGTGTTCAAAAAACTCTTAGAAAGCTGAGCTGTCCTGGGAAGAGTGTGTGCTGTAAATATAGAATGCTTTAAATATAGAAAAGAGAAAGAAATAGGTAACCCAACCCATGGGACCATACTGTAGATATAAGAAAAAGACATAAAAACATGGAAGAATAAATTGATAAATTAGACCTTGTTTGTATTGTTTTCCTACTCTGCAAAAGTGAACGTTAGTAAATATGATAAAACAAAAACCCACAGTCTAAATGAAATACTTGCAAAAGACATATCTGATAAGAGAACATTAGCTACACTGTACAAGAACAAAGCAACCCGATTTCTGAAGGAGTCAGAAAACTTTTGAAACACACACCAAGGAGATAATAATTACATGTAAATATAAGAAATATGCACTGCACAGTAATTGGAGAGTTGCAAGTCAAATAACAGCTCTGTTGTTGGCAGGGTGGGTAAGATGAAGCTATATCGGAAACAGTGACACCCACCAGCATCCGCAGGATGCAGGGCTGAACTCTCAGTCATGGCTGCATGGCTGGTAGAAGTAACAAAGATACGGCCCCATTGGGACAGTCATTTTCTTACCAAATTAATTTCTCTTACACAATTTAGTGATCGTATTCTTTGGCATTTACTGAAAACAATTGTAATCGTATGTCTATGCACACACACACACACACACAAAAGTTTGTTCGTGCGTTTATCAATGCTTTAGTCAAAATCGCCAACTCTTGGGAGCAATGAAGACATGAATTAATAAACTATAGTAGATCCATATGAACAGCACTTCAGTGCTCTAAAGAAGTGATCCTTTAAGCGATGTAATGTCATCGGTTTTAATAGACGCACGCGTTGGTGAAGACGTCGATAATGAAAGGATTCTATGCACATCTGGGAACAAGAGATTTGTAGAAAATCTCTAAGAGACATTCTCAGTGCTGCTGGGAACCTAAATTTGCTCTACAGTTATAGTTTCAAAATTCTAGGAGTGTGACACTGTTGCTTCTATTACCATTGAACTCTTCCTACATCTGAAATCAACCAAGGAAGAGGTGACTTGTCCAGCAAGCGGTTTTGAGAATCACTGACAAAGGAACTACTGCTCCAGAGAGCAAACTCAAAAAAATTATTTGCCTGTCCAGAAAACAAATTCAAAAAAATTGTTTTCCTGTATAGGATGCAGTATCCAAGCTCCCGCAACCCCCACCCCTTCCTCCAAAGCAGCAGGCCATGTAGATCTGGGGTTTCAAACCATGAGTACTGACTGAACTTCTGCAGTAGGAAATAAGGGAGCAAAGAAAGGTACTGCAGAAAAAAAAAAACGTCCTACCTAAACTCATCTAGCGTGCCCTGTACTTTCTGAAAGCTGGGTCCTTAAGTCCACCGTGTCTCAGAATCCACCATCCTCTGATGGTGGATTTCTTGTTGCCTGTCTTTAAGGAATATAATTTATTGCTATTCTTGTCAAGTTTCTGTGTGACACAAGCGCAGACACAGCACGCACGCACACAAACACACACACACACACACACACAGAGAGAGAGAGAGAGAGAGAGAGAGAGAGAGAGAGAGAGAGAGAGAGAGAGAGAGAGAGAGAGAGAGAGAGAGAGAGAGAGAGAGAGAGAGAGAGAGAGAGAGAGAGGACAGAGATGCTGGACAGGGCTCAGCTCTGAAATTCCTTGGGGCAAATTGTGCATTAAATTAAGGTAAGGGATCTAAAGTCTGGGAAAATATCCTTGACTACTCTTCCTCCCTATTTAGACCTTCACCGTTTGCAGTCCTCCTTCAAAAAGAAATATACATTATTTACCTATCTAGGAGACCGCACCCGTCTCTTACAAGAAGCAGGTAAAGAACAAAGACTACAGGTGGGTTTTGAGTACCACTACCCAGCTCAATAAAGGCAAGCCCCATAGGAAGGAACAGTTCTTGGCCTCATCCTGGGGCCAGGGAGGAACGTAGAGGACAGTGCTTCGTTGCACCCTCTCCCCGAGCTCCAGCGCTTTGCTACTCTTCTCAACCTTGGAGTTTTTTTTTTTTTTTTTTTTTTTTTTTTTTCAGGCTCAGTCATCAAGCCACATAAAGTGGCTTCTCGGAAACATTAACAGATTGCGCTGAACAGGAGGAAGGAAGGGCCTGGAGGGAGGAGGGGAAGGTAAGAGAAGGGCTCTTTTATCTGCGGGCCACACAAGCACAGGCTCGCACACACCCTACCAAGCAAGGTGGCAGTGTATGCGGGGCTGTGCGACCCCTTCCTGTCCCCTTCAACTAGCCCACAGTACAGAGGCTGCCGAATCCCGACCGTCACCGCACCGCGCCCAACCGCTAGGTCTCCGCCCTGCGCGGTCCGCAGGGCTGGGAGGAGGGAGCGAGGGGTGGGGACCTGAGAGCCCAGGGAGCTCAGAGGAGGCCCAGCGACGCGGCTGGCTGCCCGAGGGCGGGGTCGCTTCATCCAGGGCAGACTGCGAGCAGACTCGGTGCAGGCCTCTCCAACGCTCCAATTGCGATTGAAGGCTCTCCAATCCTCCTGGCTAGCCTGGGTATCCGCGGCTGGTCGTAGCAGGCGCGAGCAACAGGATTTCAAAGAAAGAAGCAGTGGCAAGAGAGAAGTGTGGGGAGAGAGGAAGAGTTCCCCTGGATTAGACTCTCGCAGGTGCACATACCGGGTGGGCATGATCCGTGAGGCCAGGTCGCAGGTCAGTGAAAGTCTTGTTTTTTTTTTTGGTTTTTTTTTTTTTTTTTTTTTTTTTTTCTTGATCCTCCCTTCGATGTGGCAGAAATGGGGACCTAAGGGTTTTCATCCCTGGGCTCCCCTCAACTGCCACACCCACCTGTGTCCATTTTCACATAACTCGGATTTAGCCACCAAGTATTGCGCCACCAGGGTTTGAAAGTGGGTGGGTGGTCAGCGGAGAAAGAGATCCAACTATTTCAACCGGAAAGCTGCCCCCTCCCATACACACTCCTGCAGCTTCTCATCCTACCAGTTCTGGTAATGTGCAAAGAAAAGGTAGCGATGCTTAATAGATAATCTTTTTCTCTCCGGCTGCTCCAGCAGAGTTGTTACGTGGGTCTCAGTACCAGGGCCAGCTCATACTTCTTGACTAGAGAAAAGGCATATGCCCTACAGCTGTGTCTGCAAAGATGAGCACGCAAATGCAGATTAGCTGATTTACCTGGGAGAGACCAGAAAGGCTACGCATCCCGGAAAAGCACTCACAGACAGATAATAGATCAGCCCCTTTCCCAACAGCTTATTTTTTCAGGCCAATCAGCACTGTATAGTGGAATTTAGTACGTTATATTTCGACTATGTATGTAGTACAACAGTGTGATCCAAAAAAGATTATCAAGCAATCACACAAACAAAAAAAATTAATGCCAGCTTTTGTAATCATAACAAAAAGTTTTACACATTTTTGTTTGTTTGTTTTGCGTTGTTTTATTGAGTTTAATATCCAAAGTAAATAATATGAATACAATGGCAATTTTTTTCTAGAACAAAGCTTGGGGAATTTTTTTCAAAGCTAATTTAGAAAAGATAAAGACCAAATTGACATATGCTTTTACACAAATGATGGGATTTTCTGAAAGGGAGTCGGTGTTGGGAGAGGGGGTCTCTTCTGCCTAGAAGTATGCTCTTTTCTATCTCCTTTCCCTGTGCACTGGAAAAGATACCTTTTTCTTTCTGTTTTGGTCATTTTCATGTATTTAAACTAGTGTTTTCATTCTTACAATTTAAAGTAAATGGGGTTTCATTTTAAAAGTGTAATTTAAAAGAGACTTTTATCTGATTTCCATGTATAACATTTTCAAGACAGGACTGTCTTGATAATTAGTTATCCTAATCATTCACTACAAAATGATAGACAAACTATGGAGTTTGGTGTTATGGAAGACATACTAACCGTCTATAAAATTGATGCCAATTTTGTTTGTGGTATTTAAAAAAAAACTACAGTTGTTTAAAGGAAAATTTCCTTTTAGAAGTAAACCGTGGTGTCGCTGGTAGACAGCAGCACTTTGTCACTGAGGCTGGATATGCAGAAGGTGTGCCTGGAGTTCGGTGATGCACAGCTGGGCTTTCAGTGTACCTGATGCTGCTTCTAGGGAGAGCTGAGTCAGGCTTGGATGTCTGCCAAAAACATCCAGCACCTCCTAATCCTCCCCCCCAGCCCCAGGGGGAGCCGCAGGTGATCATGGGAGCCATCTAGTCATAAAGCTTCTGTGTTTCTTGCTACTTGTTGCTGAGGTGATTTGGCCACAAAGAAATTCAGAGGAGTCAGTGTGTTTTATTCGGGCTATTTAACATGTTCACCTCACTTCATCTACGGCAAGGGAAATCATTTTGAGCATTCGCATAGATAACAAAACATATTTGATCTACTTGTATTATATGTGGGCACATGGCTACAAAGTGTGAGACGGGTTTGTGTGGTATTTTTCTAAAACTTATCATTAATCTTATAAAGGAACTAAAGTTTATTAATATAAATGAACCATGTTAGGCATGCTAATGATATTTGATTTTGCCTAAAGCTCCATGTTAGATTTCTAATGTATTTCCAAATGTTTATCATCTGAGTAAGTGACTCATACTTCAAAGTTGTCTTTGATTGTTCCCTCTCCCTCATGACCCCGTTTGCCCCTATCCACCTCTAGAAAGACCTATGAGTGTTCCCTCCAAAACATATCTCTATTCCACAATACTTCTGCAATGTAGCTCACCCATCTGAATTTCTATCTAAACAGTCACCAAGTCAGTATCGGTTTATGTCAGCCTCATGGTTTACTCAGAATCATACTTCAGACAGAACACTTCTCTTATTGCTTGGATGACTGGTTTCTCTGTGATACATTCTCCATTCACAGCAATATCACCTTTATCCTTTGAAATACTCACTGCCTCATGTCTGCAAAAGAAAATTAAAATTAAACATGGAAACACTAAGACTAGTAACAGCAACAACAAACTTCTTTTGTAATGCTGTTTGCTTTCTAACCACTATGGTTAGTCTCACTTTCTAACATCTACAGAACTCTTCTTCCCCTCTCCCTTCCTCCCTTTCTCCCCCACTCCGTGTGTGTGTGTGTGTGTGTGTGTGTGTTTGTGTGTGTGTGTGTTCTTACCACACCGGTATTTTAGTACCTGAAACTCTAGAAGCAGTACCACAGGCAAAGGACGTCTCAAATACTGTCTCTGTTGCCTGTTGTCTTTTGAGTGTGTGACCATCTCCTTCTCAGACTTTGTATCACAACTCGAAGATCTCTGTCTCCAGCAGATTGCTGTTGACACCTTGTCAGAGTAGGTTGTTGCCCTTTGGTTTTGATCTCAGAACTTTCTTTGTCTTCTCTATAGTAATTGTTATGCTCCTCAGGTGTTTTTCAGAGTTGAACATCAAAAAGAAAACATCTTCATTACTGTCTTAGGTTTTAGAATAGAGTTGCCCTGTAGAGGGATTGTATGTATTTATATGAATAATGTTGCATGCATAAATATATGAATTATTTCACCATAAAATTCATCAATAATAAAAATGTATCATCTTATGGTTCAACATTGTAAGTAATCAAACATCTAGCTTGTTTACAACTCTGCTATGATTTTGAAGAAGTAAAATTAAAATAGCCTGGGATGTAATCCCATTTATTATCAGTACATGCAGTAATGTGTTCAAAGATAAGTAGAGTATTATGTATATTAAGGAAGGCAGTGACAAGTGGATTAAAATATCTTAAAGAAAAGTTGAAATATATGAACTAATATGATTTCTCTATAAGTGGAAACTAATCAATAGTCTCATGACACTATTAGAGTAAGACCTTTAGCATTTGAGGATCACCGAAATCACTGTTTAAGATATTAAAGTACTCGTTTTAATAAGGACAGAGACTTGAGTGAACTCAGGGCATGGGCATATGCTGAGATGACCTCAAAGGTTCCTTAAGATCTTAGTGTTTTCTCTGGGTACTTGATGAAATTATCTTACATATTTGAAGTACTTATTTAGGAGGGCTCATAGAGAGCAGAGGGGCCATGAAGATGCATCACTAGTACTGGGATAAAGATAGGCATTTCATCACTGATCCTGGTTAATGGTAGTATCATATAAGGAGAATTTTATCCCTTCCCCGGCATTTTGAATATAAAGTAAGCCTCTCTATTGCCTTCAATTTTCAAGATTCAAAGATTCCCCTTAAGACCCACAACCAGACATTAGACAGATCTCAGGAAATCCTGCAGAAGAGAGGGAGGAATGATTGTAGGAGCCAAAGGGGTCAAGGACACCACAATAACCCCCACAGAATCAACTAAAGAAAAGCAACTGACAACCAGGGAGCCTGCAAGGAGATGACCTAGGCCTGGGAGGAGAGGAGGGAGGGGACACTTAGGTCAGGATGTAAAAACAAAAATAAACACATATAAAAATCATAAAGTAAATAAAATAAATGAAGACTGGAGAGATTGCTCAATGGTTAAGACCACTTGCTGTTCTTATACAGTTCCTAGCTCATACGGGGTGGCTCACAATATTCAGTAACTCCACTTCTAGGGGATCTGATGCCCTGTTCTGGCATCTGAGGGTACTACAAACACATAGTACACATGCAAACATGTAGCCAAAGCACTCCTACATAAAAACAAAAGCAAACTTTTTTATAATAAACAAACCAGCAACTTTGGTGTTAGTAATTTGTTGCAAATGTAAATTTTGGTTGACTTTTTCATTAGTGTGTGTGTGTGTGTGTGTGTGTGTGTGTGTGTGTGTGTGTGTGTGTTCCCATTTGGCTTGGGTTTTATTTTTCTCTGTTCAAATTTTGGCAATGCTTTATATTAAAGGGATCCATGAATTTTCACCAAGCATGTTGTAAAATTTGTTATTAAAGTGGCACAGTGCCACAATAAAGGGTTAGATTGGACCTGTGTACTAACTGAAGAAGGTCTTCCATTTTATAGCTCACAAATGATCTAGCTCATTTTATATGGGAATGTCTGGCATTTTCAGAACTAGGTGGAGTCATATCAACACTTGGCATGGCAAGGCTATATAAAATAGACTTTACGTGATGTCATAAAACACTATAAAAATCTGTGAGAGCTCTTGGAAATACGTACAAGATGCTTTTATGGAATCTCAGAGATTGATTTTGGTGTGCTGCTATCCTACAAAAATGAAATTTCTTCATTGAGGGTTTTATTTACTCTTTCCTCTTTGCATTACTGGAAGGAAATGGCCTTCGGTAGCAAGGAAAGCCATCAGCCCTTGGCGGCTAAAAAAAAAGTAATGAAATTTGGATAGTTGAAACCCTTGTGGGTGGGCAGGAGAAGTGCCAGACCATAATAAAGAGGGAAGGAAAGGGGAGACCTTGAGTGGAGCCAGAAACTACTCAGACAGGTAAATGTATATTGGCACAATGTATAGAGCCGGGTGCTTCTGTCCTAGGAGTCCCACGGAGGAAATGGTCCTTTCTGGCTCTTTATCTAAAATAGCAATTATTACCAATGAAACACACTGTCATTGCTTATTTAATACAGAAAATAGAACTTTTGGATTTTTAAAAGTGGTAGGTATAACAGAGACAAATTATCATAAACTGTTGTTTTTTTAAAAAAGCTATCATTGTAATTTCATTGCTAGCTACTTTGCGTGTCAGGGGTTGAGAGCACCGTGATTGTTCAGAATGTTCTTTAAAATAACTACTTTGATCGTTTTAAACAAAGCTTCCTGACTCATTTACCAAAAATACCTCAAATGCACCTATGATTTTTTTCATTACATATTTAGAGGAAATGAGTGCATATTTTAGCACCCCACCCTGCGGTAAAGAAATGTCTTGCTTCATTCTTTTCCTCTTTTCTTTTCTTTCCTCTGTTTTTTTCATAAGCATTTGACATAAATGCCGCTACATACTCCCCTTTCAGGTCAAACAATACAAACAAAAAGAAAATTGAGTTTGTAGATGAAGATTAATAATATCAGACAGGCGCATTAAGACATGTACAAGGACCATAATTTTTAATGAAATTTGATGTGTATCGCATGCCAAGCTAGACTGCATGGTGACTACTCAGTGGCTTTTTAAATTTTGGGATAATTTCACTCGTTATGGTCCCTCACAATCTTGCTTGTTGCTCTTGAGGCAAACATCTTGAAACCTGAAGTAATTAGGATAAAATATAATGTCAATATTTTAGAAGTCAAAATGAAATAAGTGTACATATTCAATTAAATATCAACAAGTAAATCAGATATAATAAATGTTTATCGTATTTCATGCATCGATTTGCATTATATTAAGTAATTATCCTTTCAGATCTATTGGGTAGCACTTCCTCAAGAACATGGCATAAGGAAATATGTTGTAAATAGGTAAAACAGAATGCTTTGCTGGCAAATTACACTTTTACTTTCCTCTGTATGATAAAATTAATGTTCCTTTTAGCAAATATAATAGATCCACTCTTTATGAATTATCCTTCTAAGGAATAAAATATTTCAAAGTAAAGAGTTTGTTTTCCACTCAACATATTGCTATGAGTGTCCAGGGTATTGCTATGAGTGTCCAGGGGATGGGCCTAGAACCCAAAATCAACCTTTCTTAACTGTGCTTCCTGGCGGGAAACTGGCAGATGCAACCACACCTAGCTACATAAACCTTGGCATGTTACTCTGTGCAAACTCCTCAGCTCCTGGCAATTAACATGGAGAGAAGGGAAGTGGCATCCTCAGGGATCGATTGGGATCAAAGTCCTTATGATCTCCTCATATCATTTGACAGAATTTCAAGAATAAACTTTAATGGGCTAACTATGAAAAATGCCTCTGAAAATTCCTATTATATCCATATTCTATTTCAGGAACATTGTAAATCATGCTTATAAGATGCTAAAGCCACATAAAATAAATTTGTGCTTACTATAGTGACGCAACTTTTTATTAAGGATTTTCGTGTTAGTTGCTTTGCTTTTTCAGTTAAATCTGATGTCTCAAACTCAGTTTCATTCTCTGGAAAGTCATCAATATCTACTTTAATGATTACTAAAGAAATTAATTACATATGTGTGTATGTATATATATATATGGCAAAAGTATAGAGATAAATATATACTCAGCCATTTTATTGTGCACACATGATAAGTAGGCATTCAATAATAATGATTATTCATTTGGAAAGCTAGCATGTTATAATAAGGATGTGTTTTGATTATATTTTAAATATAATCAACAATACAGATAATTATTTTTATTTTATATAGAGTTCAATGATTATTAATGAGGCTTTTCTCTAGCAAGTTTTAAAGGCAATTATCACTTTTCATTTCTAAGTTACTACCATTTCATTTTGAATTTACCATTTAGTTGGTTAAGCATTTTGGTAAACCGTCATTGCTGAACATTTTATATGAATTATCTAAAAATTAAGAAGGAAAATATGGATGAATCTTGAAAAATAAGAGATAGATAACGCCCCCTCTTTATTTCTGTTATCCTTTTGAACATGCACTATGATAATTCTACATTAAAGAAGAGTGTTCATTGATGGAAGTCATCTGTCAGATGTTCTACTAGCATTTTCTGTAATCAATAGTTACTTATCAATGTTGCTGTTGTTTGTCACAATATAGTTTCTTTGTGTAACCTAGAATGGCCTCTGACTCCTAATTCCCCACCATTCCTATGTTCTGGGATCACTGGTCTGTGTTTGCCCCCCCCCTCTCTCTCTGTGTGTGTGTGTGTGTGTGTGTGTGTGTATACTTTATATAACTGTCAGATATATATATATATATATATATATATATATATATATATATATAACTTTTAAGAGATATTTTGGAAACTATATGTCTGAAAATTTCTTACCTATAAATGCCATTCAAATTTGCTCTAATAATTTTCTATTCAAAATAATATCTTAGAATTTTCAAAGAAGCAAGGTTTCTGGGCATGGATATAAATATCTGGCACAATCTCCATGTACGTGACATACTAATAAAAACCAGAACCTTGTCATGTAGACATTAAATAAGGGTAATAGTTTAACAGGTTTTATTCAGTGTTTTCTTCAGAAGCCCACAATTCTCTTCAGTTACAGAAAACGATGGGCCATGTACTGCCGGACGTTGGCTAACACCACTCTAAAGATACTAGAAGAGAGACAGATAGTGAGAATGTTGCTGTTAGGGTGGACATAACAATATCTTGTTGAAATTACTGATAGTAAATGTATTAGTTTAGTCGTCTTACTTAGGGAAGATCCCACTTATACAGAGCACAGCGTCAAGGATTTGCAGCTGTTCCCTTTGAATGGCCCCAGTCACTCTTTCAGGTGAGGATGGTAAGATGCAGAAGTCTTCAGGTTTCCAACAGCTCAGTGAGTGATCTCGAAATTTTAGCAATGTGAATATTGTTTAAGGTTAAAAAAAAAACATGCGTGGCTAGACGTGTAACCCCAGTTGATAAAGAGTTACCTTCCATTAAGAAAGTTACCGTCCATAAGTTTGATCAGCAGAACCTATCTTAAGTGAGCTAGCAATAGTGGCCTGTCTTTTAAGTCTCAGCATTAGGCACATGAGGCTCCTGGGATATATTTGAAATTCTTCTATTTGTTGAGTTCCCGTCCAGCAAAAGACTCGATCTGAAATCAAGCAAGTGGAACAAGAAAAACCCAAGCTTCTAAAAGGTACCGATCACCTGATAAACAACACTCAAGGTTTTACTGTAGTCTTTATATGCATATGTACGCACAGAAACACACTTACACATAAGCACACACATTTATACATATGGACATATATACACACACACAAATGCTATTCATACACAGGGACACATGTATGTATGTATGTATGTATGTATGTATGTATGTATGTATGTATGTATTGCCAATAATTTCTCAGGAACTGGCGGAGTCCAGAGATCACCTCCATCATTTATGTTTGGATTTTTATCCCATTTGAGCTTTCAGATTTTGTTTGGTAAGCGCAGCTGTTGAGAGATCATGACTTCAATAGACCGGTCATATTCAGGAAGCAGCATTTCACAGAAGGACTCCCCATCCTCTGACTCATATCTTCCCCACCTTTTTCCTCAATATTCCCTGGGTCTCGGTGGTGAGGGCTTTCACTAATTTGGCCAATTACACATCTTTCCATGGAATGTTAGCCATTGCAAAACGAAGTTTCACTGATCAAATAAGAGGCCAAGTATAGGGTTATAAAAACAGATGTTTCAAAAAAAAAAGTTTGACAACATAGCTATTTAGACAAACAATGAAGAATCTACACAGAGGCCTAAGATCTCTACCATGGGCTTTTGATTAGGATTACTGGGCCAGTGAAGCAGGCCTCAGATCCAACAAGAGAGCAGCTAGTTACCCCATGACGGTAGTGTTACTATTGTGCCAGTAGGCACATCTTGCCTGGCAGGTTGATGATGTTGCAGTATATAGGGTCAGTGCCAAATAAGATCACTGATTTCTCCACCCCCAGAGCAGCCTGTATAGCTTCTTCTTGTACTATGGACTCTAACCAACAGCATGGAACTTCCTTACCTGTTTTGAGATTAATTTCTTTATGTCCAGCAGTCAAGGTGTGTGATGTCTTCAGGAATATAGTATGTGAAGTCTAGTCTTGGCTTAACATACCTGGAAAGATGAAACCTCTATTAATGGATTGGGTTAATCAGATTGACCTGTGAGTATGTCTACGGGGCATTTTCTTGATTGCTAATTGAAGTAGGATGGCCAAGCTCACAGAGGACAGTACCAACCCTAGGCAATTAGGCCTGAGCTATGTAAGAAAGGTAGGAGACATGAGCCTGGAAGCAAGTCTGGAATTTGTGTTCCTACAAGGTCTTTGCTTCAGTCCCTGCCTCCAGATTTCTGTTTGCGCTCCTATACTGGCTTCCTTCAATGATAGGCTGTAATTTGCAAGGTGAAATAAACCCGCTCTTCATTAGGTTGCTTTTAATTGTAGTATGTATTACAGCAACAGAAAAGCCAGAGAAGAGGCTTACCATTGAGTTATGATGGGTAACAAAGGGCAATGACTGTATCCTGTTGTTTAGGAGACCTCTAGACCCCCCTGGACAATAACTCACCAGGAGATGCCCCAGGCCTGGTACTATGATTTTTTTATTTAATAACCCATGTCTGTTGGAAGTGACATTACTCACCCAAACAAGGCAATTCCATTCCAACTCTTCTTCTGTATGTTGTATTTTGAAATGAGCTCTACTACCAGTGACTTTTCTACAATCAGGAAAGCACAGGAATTTCTTCTGTTTAACCACAATTGTACTTCCCAGGCCAGGACCCTCGCCATTAAGCTTACTGTGGATGACTGAATACACACATCTTAACATATACTAAAGTTGGTACATTAAAAAACTGCTAAAATGCTAATCTTTTTCTAAGGTGAAACATTAACCAAAAGATACTGAACAGATGAACTATGGATCAGAGGGAGACAGCTGTAATCTCCTAGGGCTAGTGATCAATCATTAAGCACCATTTGGCGAGTCTCCAGAATGAGCAGGACAGGTTTTGGCATCTAGGCTGGTGCTGGTGCCACTGAGGTTTGTGGGGAAAGAGGCCCTGGCAGGATCCCAAAGACCTGGAGAGGGTATGCCCAGGCACCTCCGGCTACTTTCCAGAACTCTCATATCTGTTCTCAGCATTTAGAGTTTAAGACTGTCCTTTGCTCTCTTACTTTTTAACCCCCATTTCTTCCTTGAGGATGTCTGTGTTGAGAAGCTGCCCAGGTAGTATTGCAAACACTATAGACTTCCCTGAGAAAAACGTGAAGACGTAATGCTGGTTGTGAGAGAAACATAATAAATTATCTCCCATTCCCCATAATTGTATTTTAAGAAATACTATAAAGAAGTATAAGACATGACAGGGAGGTGTGAAAAAAGGAAGCAATGGCTAAATTGGTCAGAAGGCAAAGCTGAGACCAGTACTTAGTAGCTCCTTTGGTTTGAGATTACTACCTAAGGCTAGAAGTCTGTGTGGTAAGTCAGTGCTACAGTGACCGTCAAGGGACAAACTTGAGGAAAGGAGGACAGACTGTGCCTCATTTGAACTCAATCCCTTTCTGGAGATACATAACACGGTCGGGATAAATGAGTTAGAAATTAAGAAATTTTCATGGAAAATTGTCTTTTGCCATTTTGGTTTGGTTCGCACAAAACTATTTCATGTTTTCTTGCTACCCCTACTCAATTACATTCTTGAAAGTTCTGTTTTCTGTGTGGAGACAAGTTACTGTGACAAAGGGGAGCATTGTACCTCGGAGTTTTACACCCCAGACACTAAAATAGTAAGAGAGTATGGTAATGATCTACACATTTTGAGTAAGTTCGTAATCGTTGTTCAACATTCCTGTGACAGAGTGCTCCCAAGAAATAAACTAAGGAAAGCCCCTGCTATCTCCCCAGGTGAGACGTACAGGAGTGACTTCAGCATCCCAATGATTCTTCCTCCTTATAAATATCAGGAAATATTTCTTAGAGGAAAACAAATACCAATTTGTATTTCCCCATTTGCAAGGAATGATGCATATTTTTGAAATATATCTTGGACATTTTGGTTTTTTTTTTCTTTTGAGAACTCTATGAGTGGATCCTAAGCTCATGTTTTGAACTGGTCAGTTTTTGTTGCTGTTGTTGTTGCTGTTGTTGCTGGTGGGTAGTGGTGTTGGTGATGGTGGTGGTGATAGTGGTGGTGGTGGTGGTCGTGGTGGTGGTGGTGGTGGTGGTGGTGGTGGTGGTGGTGGTGGTGGTGTGTGTGTGTGTGTGTGTGTGCGTTTTGACCTTTTATTTTTTGAGTTATTCATATCATCTGTGCATAAATCTTCTTTCAGATGTGTAGCTTGCAAGGATGCTCTCCCATTCAGTGGCGTCTTCTTCATTTGATTGATCGTTTCTGCAGCTATGCAGAAGCTTCTCAGTTCTGTGATGTTCTGTCAATGGTTGACCTCAATTCCAGAAAAATGGAGTCTTAGTCAGAAAGTCCATTCCTACATCAATAGTCTGTAGAATACTTCTAATGTTTTCTTTGCGAAGCTTCAATGTTTCAGTTTAGATCTTTGATTCAATTTCAGTTACCTTATGTGAAAGTGAACGCAGGTGTAATTTCCTTCTTCTCTAGGTGGACATCTAGCTCTCCCAACTGTGTGTCTTCATAGAATGTTGGATGGTTGGAGTTACACATTCTCATGTTTGGTTCCTCTATTTTGTTCCATTTGTCCACATGACTATTTTTATGCCACTATCATATTGTTTTCACTACTATTGTTCTGTAATGTATCTTTTTTTTTCTTTTTTTCTTTTTTTTTTTTTTTTTTTTTTTTTTTTTTTTTTGGTTTTTTGAGACAGGGTTTCCCTGTAGTTTCTAGAGCCTGTCCTGGAACTAGCTCTTGTAGACCAGGCTGGCCTCGAACTCACAGAGATCCGCCTGCCTCTGCCTCCCGAGTGCTGGGATTAAAGGCGTGCGCCACCATCGCCCGGCTCTGTAATGTATCTTAAGGTCTGGAAAGATAATTCCTCCAGCGTTGTTCTATTTGCTTAGGATTGTTTTGGTCCTTTCCTAAGTAGGATAGCAATTCTTCAACCTTTGTGTAACTAGTCAAAAGTCAAATACTCTACTTTCTAATCTGAGCTCCTAAGGGTTATGATCAGCCATAGTGAAGCCTGGGTTCTGTCTCACTATAATTATACTCTCCACGGACCAATGCAAAATGTTTGTAAGGAATGAACTTTCAGTTATTGTGTAATAAATCAATGTCTTGTTTGGAAAAAAGCCAGAGTTGCCTACCACTTAGAATTTTCAGCAATACATTATGTGGTGCATAGTCTTGGTTGTGACCAAACACATTTCGTAAGAGAGACTGTCTATTGAATAATTGCTTTGATCAGGTTATAGGCTTATAAGCATGTCTATGGGGCCATTTTCTTGATAATTGATTGAGGAGGGGCTAACCTTAAGTTTATTTTAAGAAAACAAAATCAAAATATTCTTTCCTTTGGTTCACTTAATTCTTAATAAAACCACGATTTTTCCTCCATTAATTTCAAACTAACCTTCAGAGAAATTTCTTAAATGTGAAGGTTAGAGATTACCCCCAAATATTGCTTATCTGCTCACCCTTGTGGAGTTTAAATTTTGCAGCCATCGACTTCCCATTTAGAGGAGACTGAGGCTACTAGAAGATGAGAAAAGAATGAAATCGTAAATATAAACAGCATTTCAAAATAAATTGTTCAAAGTGATAATTAGAATGGAGACTTTTACACAGTTTAGATTTTTTCTAGTGTGATCACTTTACTTCAGAATTCAAGTCTTCTGAAGTTTACTGGAAGGTAAATTTGAGGGAGGATGAGATGTTTCCTTCCTGCGGGCCTTTCCGCAGAGATATACTGTGGTATATCTCTTAGTGCCATCCTTGTTCATCTCACATCCCAGCAGACAGGTTGGTGAGTCTCTAAGGGTGTAGCTTCTAATGTTACTAAGAGGCACATTCTCAGAGCAAACTCCCTGTTCCTATGGGTCCTATACTCTTTCCACCCCCTCTTCCACTATGTTCCTTGAACCTAAAAAAAAAATTGTTTTTGAAATTATAAAAGGTGGTATTTGTCATCTCTCAAATGGACCATTTCTGATAAATAATACTCATTTAAAGAGTTCATTAGTTTGGTAAGTGCATTACTAACTATGAAGTCAAAATATCAACAACTAGGAACACAGACAAATAAAATTATTAATACTTAAATGATGATTATTATATTTAACTTATAGATGATATGCTTGACATTAGAGACTCTATCTTGGTAGCTAACTAAATTCAATTTTCTTATTATGATAAGGGATTTTTATAATCCAAAAGGGAGAAAATTTAAAATGAAATAACAATATATAAAGAGGACATCTCTTTATGTCTTTCTCTCTATTGTACCACCCAGACATAAGTTAATTAAAAAAGATATACAGAGAAATGACAATATCTGATGGAAATAACCCCATTAAATATTCAATCACCTTATGAAAACAATATAATTTAAATAGTGGGTAAGACTGAACTAGTGGGTATCTCATAAAAATTGCAATACATACATATATATATATATATATGGAAATATTCAAGTTAGTACTTCAAATATGTAGGGTGAAATATTAATTAAAAGGTATTTTTGAGACACATTTCTTACATGTGGTTAAAGATCCCTTCAGATTGCTACCTTACCAGTTATTCCCATGTGTATTTCAGAATAACCAAAATTATATACCACTCCCCTAAAGGCAAGCTCTAACATTCCCTGACACATTTGACCTGGAAGGTATCAGTTGGTAGATGAGATTTGGCAATGTTTTCTTTTTCAGAATTAAAATTAAAATAAAGTTTTGACTCCACAGTTCCAGTCTTAGTCTTTTGTCTTACATATTATGAATGCCATGTCATGCAGTAAAAATATTCAAGAGAAAATAATGCATCAGTAGGTAGAAGCCTAAATGTTCTATAGTGAAGGACTAGCTACCAAATTTCAGCACATGTATACAGTAAAAGGATATGAAGCTATGTAATAAGAAATGGTCCTGTTATTATTAATACAGAGATATTTCCAGGTTATAGTTGATTTTAAAGGTAAATTTTATCTTTTTATTTTATGTATATGAAATCTTTACTGAATGTTTGTCTGTATACCATAGGTGTGATTGATGGCCATGGATGGCCATGGAAGCCAGAGAGGGTGTCAGTTCCTCTGGAACTAGAGTCATGGTTCAGGTGAGCCACCACGTGGGTGCAGAGACTGGACTCCTATCTTCTGCAAGACCAGCGAAAGGAAAATAAGAAAGTAGAGAAAGTAGGAGAGAGGGAACCACAGTGTTTTCTAGGGAAGGATTTGTTTCATCATTCCTGAAACAACCTGTGATTTGGAATTTATCCTTATTGTAAAAAGTTCAACTAGTATAACTCATTATCTTATTATAGTTGTTCAAGGTATTTCAGATGTTGGAGAACAGTACCCAGATCCAGTGTGTAGGAGATATTCTAGATCGTATTGTCACTAAATGAAAAATTAACAAGATTAAATGTGGGGATTTAATTCATCCACAAAATTTTAATGAGAACGTATTTAATGAAAGCATGATACATTTTCTCATTTTAAATTAAGAGATATATCTATATCTATATATAATTCAGATATATTATATGTGTATATCTGGATGAATGTGAAATGTCATTCTCAAAGATATTTCATGGTATAGCATACACATTAAGGTTCTGGCTCAGAAAAGTTTGGCTTTCATTACATTCGTTCTTTTCAAAATTCTAAGATAAAACCATAAAAATATTAGAAGAAGATATGTCAAGATGTTTTCAAAATCTCAAAGTAGAAATTATTTCAATGGTGGTGGTACAAAGCCTTGTAGCCATGATAAAAGTTTTGCTCATGTTTAAACATAAAGCAAAAAAAACCAGCCTACAAATTACAATCCCAGAGAACCTAGACAACAATGAGGACACTAAGAGAGACATACATGGATCTAATCTACATGGGAAGTAGAAAAAGACAAGATCTCCTGAGTAAATTGGGAGCATGGGGACCATGGGAGAAGATTGAAGGGGGAAGGGAGAAACAGGGAGGGGAGCAGAGAAATACATAGAGCTCAAGAAAGTTAATAATAAAACAAACAAAAAAGTTTTGCTCATTCGGTTTAATTACTTAAATACATTAATATGAACAAAATTCAATATTAACCAAAAGAAACAAAAACAGATAAAAATATGCATCATTTACAAGGGGGAACGTAATTTATCACCATGGTAAGCATTCTAAAACATAATAATTAGAAGCCTATTTTAAAGCATAAAAAGCTGCACACAGTGCACAAAAAGAAAAGCGTAAACAGTATCTGAAGTTATGAAAAGATCCTAGTGCCACTCACAAAAAAAGTTGAATCTGCTTTTATAAAGTATATTTTATTAAAAAGTATATTTGTGTTTTATCTACATGTTAGTGTGTGCACAACATGTGTACTGTACTAGATGAGGCCAGAACAGGGCATTAGATTGTTTGGATGTGGACTTATGGACAGTTAACTTCTATATGAGTTATGGGAATTGAACCTGTGCTCTTAACCACTGGCCTGTCCTACCAAGGCCTGTAATCTGCTTTATAGTAGGTTCACATTTTTCTCAATTAATTACCATTATTTATTTGTCACAAAGTTTGATTTATTTCAACTTCATTTAAGTAGTTAGATCAGACCCTGCCACCTGAGAGCCAGCAATTCCACTGCCATTGTGTCTCCTTAGGAGACGTTCTGTTGGAAAGACGCTTGCATTCCTATGCGTATTGTACTCTACTCAAGAGCGATAAGGCATTACAAATCTATTCTCTGATAATTAAACTTTCCATACGGGCACCGATGAAGGTTTAGACATTGTGGATTTACAGATTATTTCTACCCAACCCCCAGTCCTAAAACCCCCCATCATCTTGTCTTCTCATGTCCACTGCAGAGACAGATGGACCAGCCAGGGCATTCTCCCCCAGCGTTGCTTCTCTGAAACCACGGAGTCAGGAAATGTAATCAGAGTGCTCAGCTGAAGCAGGGCGAGCGCATTCCTAATGGGGAGCTGTGACTTGAGAAATCACATCCATTAGACAAAGTGATTAAATATGCATCAGTCCTCTGGAAGGGAGCCGTGCAGATATCGGATACCGCAGCAGTGCAATCCCGCGTGCTCTTTCTAAAAGGAGCATGTTTTGGCCGTCGACGTGTATCGTTTGTCAGTATCTCAGGTCAACTGCTGAAAGTGGGTTTTCATGAGAAATATCACCGTTGATGGTTTTCTGTGAACCATAAAGTAAAAGCCGTTGGATCTTGGTAAAAATCACAAAGGAAGTGCTTCCCACTTGATCATCTCCACGCTAGTATAGGTTTACTTTGAATTATTGTTGTTTTGTTTTGGGTTGTGTTTTAAGATAGGATCCCATGTTGCCCAGGCTGCACTCAAACATGATGTAGCTGAGGCTGGTATTAAACCACTGGTCCTCTTGCTCCTGTCTCCTAGGTGCTAGGATCCTAAGGACATACAGCCACACCTAGATTGGCTTTATTGCTCTTTACGGTTTGGGCACTTCAATATTTCTAGTCATTTTATTAAATGTTTACCCTGGAAAACTTTGTGTCCAAAAATTGGACTTGAAAAAAACATATGCATAAATGCATATCTTAAATATCTGATTTTAAAAATAAAAGATTGTCAAATGCAAACTAGCATTCCAAATAACGCCCTTAAAATGTTTAAAATATTTTAGATATAAGGAAATGTCGCTATCAAAAGAGAATTTATAGTCCTAGTAATTACTTTTTTCATCTTATGTTAGCATGCTTACTGGTAACTATCTCAAGAGGTAATACAGGCCCTTACAAGTTCTTTTTGGAATGAATATCCTTTTATTTTTCTTCCCAGTTTTCATCAGCAAATATTTGGAAGATAACTGGCAGAGTATGTTTGCTGGTTTGGAATAAGAGACAATCCCAGCATGTTAAAAAGTGTACTTATTAAATATAGTTCTATACCTTTATTCAAGACAAGTTCCAGACAACTCAATCTGGTGTCTCAGAAGATAATAAATTACTGAAAGTACCATCACTAAACTGTTTTATTCGTAATTTCCTAAGGAGTACCCTCATGCAGAGCAATCTGTTTCTTTTGAACAAACACTTCCCTGTATTATGCAATGTGCATATTCTGAGTTTCTCAGTCATGAAGGGGTAGACCACTGAGATCTGTCTCTACTGTCTCCTGAATCAGCTGTAGTGATGCTTCTAGTGATGCTTCCTTTCCCAGGACCAAGCACAGCACAGGGGCAGGAGGCTGGTCTATCTGATAGCCCCGATGATTCAAATGGCATGTCCAGAGGGAGGCCTACCTGATAACCTCTCTGCTTACATAACAATATCAAGTGAGTCCCTTACAATTTACATCTAGAGAAGAGATAGAGCACTTTTCTTTATACTACAAGGAACCTTGCAAGTGATGTCGCTGAAACTATGATTTTAGTAAAGGATTTTATAAGCTGTGACGTTTTAGCTGGTGGAGTAGTGGGTTTTATAGAAAACAAGACCTGAGAATAGGAAAGCTCTTGACTGAGATGCAAAGCAGACTGGTCATGCCAATTTACAAGTTTCTCTTTCGTATTTGGAAGAATATCTTTGTATAGGGGCAACACAAGCTGAATTCAAGTCCTCTGTCCTCCATCTCAGCTTCCTGAGAGTTGTGATTATTGGTATGATCTTCTATGCCAACCTGAAATATTTCCATAAATACGGGCACCATAGGCTTGCATGGCATTGTCCCAGTTGTCTGCATAGTTTTTCATAAAATGAAGTCCTGATTTATCATATACAAATGGTGTTCTACTCTTCTTTATCGCTAGTATCCAACTTTCTCTGACATTAGACACTTACAGCTAATAACCACTTATAACTGAGGGCATATCATGTGTATCTCTCTGGGTCTGGGGTATCTCACTCAGGATTATTTTTCTAGTTCCATACATTTGCCTGCAGATTTCATGTTGTTGTTTTTTAACAGCTGAGTAGTATTCTATTGTGTAAGTGCACCACATTTTTTGTATCCATTCTTTGGTAGAGGGACAACCAAGTTGTTTCCAATTTCTAACTATTATGAATAAAACTGCTACGAATATAGTTGAGCAAGTATCCTTATGGTAGGATGGTATGTCCTTTGGTTATATGCCAAGATGAGCGATAGCTGGGTCTTGAGGTAGATTAATTCTCAATTTTTTGAGACACTGGAAAACAAAGTTGTTGTATCACAGTGAGAGCAACTGCTTTGGAGACATGGATGAAATCCATGTCTTAAAAGGAAGGAGTCATGGATGAAATCTTGAAGGATGACCATGAATCCCTCCTGGGCCAAAGTGTACAACTCAGGATCCAGGGTTTTGAATGGGCTGGTGGGAGTGCATAGCTGGGAATGAGGCCAAAACCAACTGTAAGCCCTTTGTGGTTGGTCCCATACTCTCCGAGAATACCACTGTTAACTTTTAAACACAGAAGTGACTGGGTTGACTGTTCTAGTTGCCACTCTGACAGCAAAGTATATCCGATGAAGATGAGAAAATGAGATTGGAAATCTGGGGACTGGGAGACTGTGATGATAGTTCAGAGTAGAGATGGACTAATATAGAACCAAAATGAAAGCCTCTGTGATAGGATTCTTTATGGATAAGAACTGAATCCATGAGCCTCCAAGAAATGGTTGGTATTTACCATTTTTAGAACTAGCTATTAAGAATCAGAGTCATTAAAGTAGAAGTAAAATTATAGTTTTCTGATCTTCAAGGGTACATCTAAGCAGATGCTTTTCATGTGGGTATATTGAGTACCTTTTCATTCTTGGTTTGTAGGAAACAATCCATATGGCAATCAATAAGCAATTACATAGAGAAAAAGGTGAGATATTGTTCACTTCCTGTGTCCCATGATTGATTGCTCCCTGAGATGCTTCCTGAGAGTCACAAATTACCAGCTGAGAAATTAGAAGTATCTTTTCTTTGAGTTTGCACTGAGTTTAGGTCCCCATTAACTTGCTGAAGTATAAGGCTTAGTCCATATAGTCTGTGCTTGTGAAGAGCTTTGAATTCACTGTGCAGATTCAAATTCTTAGATGTGGATTAGCTGGAGGACATGGATTCTGTTTGAAAAAAAATTCCCTTAGGTTTTTAACTGTTCATTCCTTTTCATGCCCTTGTGACTCTCTTTTCCTCGCTCTGGGTCAGAGTGCATCTGGCCGGTCCAACCTGGAGCACATGAAGGACGGGACTAGAGAAGGACCACACATCAGTCAATCCAGGTGCTTCAAACCCTGGTTCCTGCATTTGTTTTCAGTATTGCAATGTATTGATTACTTCACACAAAGCTGTAATGTTTTACAACACTGAAAATCTGATGGAATAGTACCAACAGTGCCACAGGTATGCTTTCACCATTAATTACTCGATTACGAAACAGAGAGATTTTAAATCACACAGAACTCACGAACTTTCATACCAACAGAGGTTTATGAATACAGCAGTTAGTAAACCAGGAGAAACAAAAGCCAATTGTGACCGGGCTCCTAGACTCTAGGATCTGGAACGATTGCCTACTTGAAAAAGTCTGTCTGGATGTCAAAGACTTTCTGAGAGCAATTCTTTGTGAACACCTGAACACAGCACAATAGCATAACATTACTCTCATCTGTTCTTTTAAGAGGTTTCTTGATTTGAGACAGGTTGTATTTTGTTTCATGTGGTGGAAGTTTATGTGGAAACTACCGAAGACTAAAAACACAAGATCCTGGAGGAGATTAAAGAAGGGGCTCTGGGTGTGGCTCAAGAGAGGGAAATGCAGGGAAGAACACGATCTGAACACTAAGATTATTTAGCAGTACTGAAATACCTTATGTTCTCAATTGGGCATAATCATGCAAACTTTGTAAAGTGTTTCATACCAATGGCAACACATTGGTATGAAGAAAAGTGAGAGAGACACAGGATGACTCTGTCCTACTTAACATTCCTCATTCAATTTTTAATTTAAAATACTCAGTTTTTCAGATCTCTACCTGAGGTGAAAGCGAATAGTTGTTTGGTCTTGAAACTATTATACAAGGACTCGGGTGTATCCCAGGGATAGAATTCTTGGCTGGTATGAGCAAGGCTCTGGGTTTGAGCCCTAGTAATATTAAAACAATAACAATATCTGAAATGTAGAGATCATTTTCCTATGTTTCATGTTCAAATTTCTCCTCTGTTGGACTTCCAACATATTATTAAAGACAGTGTGCATTATTATGACGTCTTTGATCACATGCCTTTTCAGAGAGCTGGATTCCCAAGCTGAATCCATGCTACTAAAGAACAATGGTTTGTCTCTGCATCTGCATGATGTTTAGTACCTTTCCAGCTACTTTAGGTGTCAAATAATAATGGATGCCTCTGCAGTCCCTTAGGTCACTAATATGCTTGGCTTTGTTGTCAGGGTAGCAGCCGAACCATATCTTTCACAAACAGGTGTTGATTTTTTTTTCCATCCCGGGCGAGCATCTCACCTTCATTAGGAGAAATGCCTCCAGAGGCCATTTTCATGTCATGATATATTTCAAGCAGGATAGACTTCACAGGGTCTAACCTAGTTTCAGCTGCGTGTCACTGGATTGTTTTATATCATTAATAGCATTAGCACACCCTAGAACTTTGCTGAGATGAAAAAAAAAAGGTATTTAGTTTTCCAGAGGCAATACAGGATGCTCCGTGAGAAATGCCAAGTCATGATGGATGCACGGTGGGAAGGAAAACATGGTCTGTGGCAGAAAAGACCTTTACTATTAAACTCTGAAATGAATCTGAGTCCTGGGTGATGAGAAGAGTCTCACAATGTGCTCTTCGGTTTGGAAATGTCCTCCAATGAAGGCAGCGGACATGCTGAAATATTGACTGGGGCAGGAGAAAGGTTGGGAGGTAGGTCATCAAGAACTTTGCATTTCCTCTTTGTTTTTTTTTTTTTTTTCTGTACAAAGCAGGGAGACAAATTGCCTGTAACGCGGTACAGTTTACTGCAGAGGTATTGAGATGCAGAAATATGAGATATCTTCCATCATCTATCTTGTAGGGCCATGTTTTCTGTTTGGGAATTTTCAAGGCAGATGGCAAAAGTTCCTCATTCCACAAATTTCAAGAACAAGGCTCACAGCGTAGATCTTCCTGAGATTACCTGATAGTTACTTAGTGCAGCATTCACAGGACTCAGTTATGATGCTGGGGCTGTGGAATTGACTCAGTGCTGCTGAGTAGCATAAAATTTTATGCTTATGTTTAAACATGATTTTTTTTCTAACAAGAGGTCATATTTAACATTAGAAGATATTCTTTTTTTTTTTTTTTTGGTTTTTTGAGACAGGGTTTCCCTGTCGTTTCTAGGGCCTGTCCTGGAACTAGCTCTTGTAGACCAGGCTGGCCTCGAACTCAGAGGTCCGCCTGCCTCTGCCTCCCGAGTGCTGGGATTAAAGGCGTGCGCAACCACCACTTGGCAGAAGATATTCTTATAAGATAAGAATCAAAAGACACTGAATAGACATCATCCATTTTTGTGATGGAGGAAGATTTGGTAGTTGTTGAAAATAAAATTAAAGAGCCAGGTAGTGTGGCTCATACTCATAACCCCATGTCTTAATTAGTGTTCTGTTGCTATGAAGAAACATCATGACCAAGCAGCTCTTATGAAAGAAATAATTTAGTTGGGGTTGGCCTACAGTTTCAGAGATCTAGTCTATCATCATGGGTGGGGAGCATGGCAGTAGACTAACCAGCATGGTTCCTGAGAAGGAGCCAAGAGCTTTACATCCTGATCCTCAAGCAGCAGGCAGAGGGAGAGACAGAGACTGCTGTGGGCTTTAGAAAATTCAAAACTCATTCCCTTCTCACAACACACCTATGCCAACAAGGCTATACCTACCAAAGGAGGCCACACCTCCTATTTCCTCTCGACAGTTCACCAACTGGGAACCAAGCCCTTAAATGTGTGAACCTACAGGACTTGCTCCCTCAGCCCAACACACTCTCCTTGTGGTCTGGACAGCTTGGTCAAGGTTCCTTTTTACTGGTTAACTTTATATGCACATCACAAGACAGTCACAACATAGTCCTAAATTTTTTTAAACATATCTCTTTTTTTCTTCACGATAGGTTCTCACTGTGTACAACTCTTTTTTTTTTTGCGCATGTCTTTTTTTTTTATTAAAGATTTCCATATCCTCCCCCTTCCCTCCCCTCCTTTCCACCCATACCCCCACCACTCCACCCCTCTCCAAGACAAAGAGCCATCAGGGTTCCCTTCACTATGTTAAGTCCAAGGTCCTCCCAGCTCCCCCTAAGTCCAGGAAGGTGAGCAACCAAACTGACAAGGCTCACAGTGAGCCCATCCATGCTGTAGAGTTCATGTTCATTGCCATTGTCCTTGGTTTCTCAGTCCTCCTCCGCCGTCAGCCACATTCAGAGAGTCCGGTTTGGTCCCCTGTTCCATCAGTCCCATTCCAACTGAACTTGGTGGTCTCCCATTAGATCTGTCCCACCGTCTCAATGGGTAAACGCACTCCTCACGGTCCTGACTTCCTTGCTCATAATCTCCCTCCTTTTGCTCCTCATCGGGACCTTGGGATCTCAGTCCGGTTCTCCTATGTGTGTACAACTCTTTTGTTCTCAAAGCTGACATCAAACTCACAGACAGCCTCCTGCTTCTGCGCTTAGAGTGCTAGGACTTAAACTGTAGAGTAAACCACTGAACTGTAGATATGTCTTTAGACCAGATAGTCTGTGGAAGAATTTCAGGATGCACACAATCAAAGTACTTATTCTATGTCAGTGGATGTTCTGCTGTTTGACTATATGTATGAAGAGTTAAAGTCTTCTATTGCTCTAGATGTCGTACATGGAGCCTGTGGTATTTTAGCTCCCATAATAATTGGGGCCTATTCACAATAGAATCAACCGGAATCTAATTTGTCAATGCTATGAGGTTTGAAATGTGGTCGAAGCTTGCTTTGGGTGCCTGAAGGAAAAGGAAAAGGCTTACCAAGGTAACAAAGGCCATGACTCAAATGCTGTCATCCGAGAGCCTCTGCTCCGCATCCAGCGCCGAGAAATTGGGTTCGGTGACCTTCTCCTCCCACGGATTTGGTAGTTTCTTGTCATAAACACAGCTATGACATCAGTGATGGAGATTTCCATCGCCCAGCTTGTTTATATTTGTGAGATTACGCAAAGAATTTTTTTCTTTTTTTTTTCTTTTTTTTTTTTCTTTTTTTTTTTTGGTTTTTCAAGACAGGGTTTCTCTGCAGCTTTTTTAGAGCCTGTCCTGGAACTAGCTCTTGTAGACCAGACTGGCCTCGAACTCACAGAGATCCGCCTGCCTCTGCCTCCCGAGTGCTGGGATTAAAGGCGTGTGCCACCATCGCCCGGCTTAGGCAAAGAATTTTAAAGGAATTTTCAGAAATCACACATGAACAACGTCACTAAAAGGAAATTTAAAATAACATATTTTTAGCAGAGAGAGAAATTAAAGTAATAAGAATTCCAGTTTCACCCATTACCCAAGATCTGCTTGCAGTGATGAAGCGTTGAAGTGAGGACTCTTTATGGAGCTGAGAGACACCTTTACATTTGTGTTAGTTTTGAACAAGCACAGGAAAATTAAATTTGAAATCTTTAATGTCAAATAGCTAGAAGACTTTCCTAAACAATATAGGGAATTGTGGCTCTTCAACGTTGTAAGAGGCCATCTCACCCCTGGACTTTATTTTGTAGTTTCTCAAATTTCACATTTGTGCTCACTCCTAGGTGACAGTTTGTATCTATTCTTTAGAAGTTTACTGTTATTAGCCTCAAACCAAATGATAATTACTAAAGAGCCTTATAACATTGAAAACATTACAAAAATATGTTCATTTATTCTGAGTAATGTGGTATGGCTAATAGATTTTGTTTTTCAGCTAACTACTTCTCTGTGCCATGCTAGATTGGTACAATATGCTGCTGGAGATAATACATAGGACAGATGCCTAGAGGGACATATGTCATTTTCTCCATGGACACATGGTCTTCTAAACCAGTGGTTCTCAATCTGTGGGTCTTGACCCTTTTAGAGCTGGTTATACAACCCTTTCACAGGGGTCACCTAAGACCATAAGAAAGCACAGATACATTTACATTATGATTCATAGCAGTAGCAAAATTGCAGTTATAAAGTAGCCATGAAAGCAATACTATGATTGGGGGGTCACCACAACACAAGGAACTGTATTAAAGGGTCACAGCATTAGGAAGGGTTAGAGTCACTGTTCTAGACTTTTCTCCTGGACTCTACCTAGTAGTCTCTCACAAGCATAGGCTTGACAGCATTTTGAAGTTTTCTACATGTTGAGGATATCTGTTCTCCCTCCATTACTTATGCCACAGAGCTTCTATAGGTAAGGAGAATATTAATATATACCATTGATTGCAAAAACACAAAACCAACTAGAGAAGATGGGCACTGCTGTCATCTTCTCTTTTAGAGAAGCTGGGGTTTAAGGATATAAAGACATGCTGCCTCACATGACTAGGAAATGACAGAGTTGGAAAGTAAGGCAAGACCTGTCTATTTCATAATGACTGATACTGTATTGCATTCCTCCAACTCAAAGACCTCCTCTAAAGGGAGTTTCACATAAATGGAGAAATCCTTGAAAAATAAAGAAATTGTTTTCAGTTTCCAGAACACCCATCTGACATATATTTTATACAAATCAGGAATTTGTGTTTAAAACAGAGACATTCCTAGTTATATAAAACATTGGAGAGGTGTGTTAGATGGAGAGATGGCTCAGCAGTGTAGAGTATTGTTGCCCTTGCGTTGGACCCAGGTTCAATTCCTAGCACCCACATGGAAGACTGCAACCATCCATTGCTTCAGTTCCAGGGGATTTAATGCCTTCTTCTGACCTCAGTGGCCACAAGGCATCCACATGGTGCACATAAACTCATGCAGGCAAAATATTCGTGCACATAAAAAAAAAATAAATCTAAAAAACATTTAGAAACATCAATGTATGTAAAGTGGCTTAGGGTTGTGGCACTTCTTTAGGTGATGGCTGTTTGCCTTGTTTCTTTTCATAATAAAGCATCATTTAGAAATCTAATTGAGTTGCCATAAAATTGTACTTTTGTTCTATAAAATGATAGAAGTAGATGACAAAAATTTTATGAATTTTTTTCACTTTAACAACAAATTTAGCTGATAATCATTGAACTTAAATAAGCTTTTTTCATCTGCGCTATGTTACTTAATCAATTTTATATATGCCACAATGTTTATTCAGGAGAATATCAAAATTAATATTATGCTGAAAACGTGAATTGTAAAATCCATTGCTCTCTGTTTGCTAGTCATCTTTGCAGTGTAAAGAAACAGGCCACCCTGTACATACAGATATATACAAATTATATCTTCTTTTTTTCTTTTTTTATTAAATTATATAATTTTACAAATTTTCTCCTCCTCCCATTTCCTCTCCCCTTCCCCATCCTCCTCCCCCTCCCCCTCCAGTCCAAGGAACAGTCAAGGTTCCTTACCCTGTGGGAAGTCCAAGTTCCTCCCCCATCCATCCAGGTCTAGGAAGGTGAGGATCCAAACAGACTAGGTTCCCACAAAGCCAGTACATACAGTAGAATCAAAACCCAGTGCCATTGTCCTTGGCTTCTCAGTCAGCCCTCCTTGTCAGCCACATTCAGAGAGTCCAGTTTGATCACATGCTCCATCAGTCCCAGTCCAGTTGGCCTTGGTGAGCTCCCATTAGATCAGTCCCATTGTCTCGGTGAATGGGTGCACCCCTCACGGTCCTGACTTTCTTGCTCATGTTCTCCCTCTTTCTGCTCCTTATTTAAACTATATTTTCTCTATAGTTTGGTGATTGATTCATTAGCTAAACCTATAAACAGTGTTTAAATATTTGAAAGCACAGTCTATGACATCCATAGTTAAAATTTCATACCTCAGATAAACTATAAAACAGTTTAATTTCTACAGGTTGTCTTTAAATTTTTCCATTTTGTGCATTTTGAATAAATAGCTACTATTTGTACTATTGAGTCTTAATTTAGAGAATCTATTAAGGCATGCTCATTTTGTTTGTATTTTAATAGTTATTTCGTTGCCAAGGATATGTGATTAAAATTACTGGAGACTACCAACATTAAACATGTTAAGTATGAAATCTTCACTAGCACAAATAGACTTTTAAATGCATGATGGTATAATTAAAGTTATGAAGTTTGAGACTTAATGGCAAGGACTGGAAATGTGGCCTTATGATTATTATCATTGCCAGAAAATGCCAGAAAACTAATTACACTAATCAAGCATGACAATGGAACAATAATTATGGTCAATCTTGTGCAAAAAGTAAATGCAACAGAACGTGTCTCTATAACATTGACGAAATAGAATACTATCACTATTAATTGAAGGGGCTTTTGTTTCTCACAAAAACATGAGATAACTTGATAGTTCAACATGACTTTAAAATAAGGGCAGTGAAATATTAGTACTACATGGACTTATGAATGTGTGCATCTCTTTATATTTTTTCTTTTGTACTTGAAAGATCATTGCTTTCCAATGTCAGGTACAATATCAACAACAAATGACTTTGGAACAGCAAAGAACACAACTATTACTCTGTTATTATCTGATAAATTTTTATGACGCACATTGGAGTGCATGTCTGAGACATTTCCTGTTCCTTGGTCTTGTTATACTGGAGGTATGTTTACAAAGCAATGCAATAGGTCCTAGTAATGTCAGTGCTAAGGCCTAGCCTGTCCTCACAGTTCCTGACTGAAATGACAAGTTAATGTTATTGATGGAATGATTATGGCTCAGCTTCCTTGAGACCCAAACTATTAGTGGAAAAGCAATAAGACAATAATATGGGAAGGAAACAGCAGCTCCTGTCCGTGGTTATCCCCTCCCCTCCTCTCTGCATTGTATCATGAACAAAAGCAGTGCAGCAGCCACTAATTATAGGAAACCTTCTAGACTTTTTTTGTAATTGGATCTATAATTTTTCCCATAGCAACTATGAGCTAAGACTTCGTTCACAAACCAGGGCTGGTACATTCCCTGGAGTTTTTACCTTTTTCCTCTGTAGAATCTTCAAACGAAGACACCAAAATAGATATTTGTGTATACTTATACTGGTGAGTTGGTGCTTTGTTTTTCTTTTTATCTTTCTCCCTACCTTTCTTTTCTTTTCTCTCTTTCTATCTCCCTTCCTTCCTTCCTTCTTTCCTTCCTTCCTTCTTTCCTTCCTTCCTTCTTTCCTTCCTTCCTTCCTTCCTTTTTTCCTTCTTTTCTCCCTTTCTTTCTCTTTCTTTCTATCTCAACTTTATTTCTGATGTTTCTAATTATTTCATCTTAAGTAGTATGGAGTGGTTGAGCCAAGCCACTAGAGCTCCAAATTCAAACTTGACCTCAAATCTGAGCTTTGTTTTTAACTAGGACAGGACTTGCTGGTCAACAATGAACGCTATGACAATGAATGCTATAAATTTCAAAGACTGATGCTGACATGTGTTAACTATATGAGGTGTCTATTCATCTTACCTTTCAAGAACAATGTTATCTATGAAGAAGCCATGAAAATGATAAGCTAAAAGAACATGTTATGTTCTATGTAGGTAGTAATTCTCATTATTGTTAAAAGTTTTTGTTTTTCTCTACAAATAACATTCTACCACATGCATGAATAATAAAAACATCTTATTTTCCATGTTCAATTTTCAAAATTTTAGTTGCTTTCATAAAAAGGCAAAGTAATTATGAAGTGTTACCCATGGAAATAATTCCAGAGACAATGCAGTAATATAGCAATGTCATCAAATAACAAAAAAGACTATTAGAAAAATAACAACAACACAGCTGGTAATTCTGGATAAACAGGAGCATATTGTGAAATGCATGTATATAACCAGAAACTTTATTTTTACAGTTTAAAAAAGGAAGTCAGCAATGGTTAAAAGAGAGAAATTCAGACTGAACCAGAAGGATCAATGAAAACACCTGTACTGGTGTTAACAAGTGAATGTTTAAAGACAAGTCTTGGAAGAAAAAAAACTCTTGCTGCCATTTGTCAACCATATTTTCTTAAAGTAAATCATTTTAATTTGAAAAGTCCCCAAGTCTGTTCTTATTCCTTCATATTATTTAGAACATTTTGTCTTCATTTTCATCATAGGGACAAGCTTTTCAAGTGTTTTCTAGTTCAGCAGCTATGATATTATAGAATGACAAAGAATGACTGAATTCTTTCTTTTAAAGAAATTTAAAACAGCAAAGTTCATTTTACTTGATGAATACAAAGCACCTGGATGCGGAGGATCTAGAAGATGCAGTACCCGGAAAGAGCAGCTGGTCATTGTCAGAGAGGTAAAGGGAGGAGAGCCTTCAGAGAAGACCCCTGCGGCCTGGAACTGTAGCTCAGTTGAGAAAGTGTTTGCCTTGCAAGCACAGGGACGTGAGTTTGATCTTCTAGAAACCACATTTTTGAAAGGTGGATATGATGGCATATGCTTATAATACCAACGCAGGAAGGCAGAAACAGGAGGATCCCTGGGACATTTTTGAAAGTTGGGCATGATAGCATATGCTTATAATACCAGTGCAGGAAGGCAGAAACAGGAGGATCCCTTGGACTGGGGTGCCAGGGCTGATCATTTGCCTGCTTTTCCAAGAAGTCATCCAGGCAAGCCAAGCCCACCCACAGTGCCATAGGCTGCAGAGCTCCTGAGCAATTGAGAGGCAATTTGGTTGTGGGCGTTGACACACCTGGTGCAGAGTCAGTGTTGGGCTTCTGATCCTCCAGTTGTAGCCTCCAGCCTCCCTAGACAGTAGGCTTCAACTTCAGAGAATGCCGGGGAAATGCCATGAATATTTATATACCGAGGTTCCCCTTTGATTTCCTTTCTATCATTTTATTTCACAGATGTCATCTAATTAAAATTTTGACCTATTGTGTTAAGGCACTTTCTTGTTATGGTTTGTATATTGACTTTTAGCAGTGCTTAAGATAAAACCCAAGGGCTTGCAGGCCTTAGGCAAGTGCTCTGCCATTGAGCTGCCATACTGCCTGTGTTTAAGGAAGGAAGCTTTGAGCTTTCGTGGTTATACTCTCTTCAAACCCCAGTGAAGATCATGAAGGGGGTCACCAGGATCTCAGAGCAATAGCAATTTAAAAGTTTGGAGGTGTGCAGGCTGAAGTGTGGCCCTCTATCCTGTACAATAAAGCTTTGAAGTTAAAAAAAAAAGTGAGTTTTACACTACCAACTAACTCTTCTTTGCTATACTAAGCTTTAGGATGAAGAGCTATGTGGGGCAGGGACTAGTTTAGTTTCAAAGAACTCAATGCTTTCTTGTTAGTGAACTTATTCATTTTAATCTCAATGTGTGTATGTGAAAAGTCACAGATTGTACCTTCTCATTAATCTTCCTAAAGTCACTGCACTTAGGGACAGGAGCATATGACAGTATGAGGACATATATATGGGTTATATTTTGACGTAAGTTCTCAAAGACTTTGCATCGTTCTTCCTCCTCTCACGTAGTTTTCAATTAAAGTGAGGAAGATGTCACTTAGAGATTATGTCACTGTCACTCGAAGGGTATTATGAAGGGAACGAGTCTTTTCTGTACCACATAGATATCAGAGGGTTTGTGATTACTTGCCCATGCCCTTAGGGAAGTTAAGAACAACTTGCCTGTCATGTTAAATTAGATTTTTAAAGAGCAGTGAGCCGGAGATTTGGCTTAAACAAACCGACAAAGTGTGGCTTCTAGATTCCTGATGGGCAGGCATTATTTGATTAAATTTCTAGGGATTGTTTTATTTAATTACAAGAACAGCTCACCAAACAAGTTAGTCACTGATTGAATTTCTAAACTCAGGTCTGTTGAATAAAGCCAAATGAATCATTTTTCCTACCCAGGAAAATCTTCAGTGATTCAGATGCCAAGACCTTCATGATAAATAAATATTCCAGGCCATGGACTCCTTGCTATAAGCTTTTAAACACAGAGAAATTCTTCTCCTGGTGTTATATTTACATATTTTTCTACACTGAACAGGAAATAGAAGATCTTAACCTTAGTTATTGCATCATTACCTATGACACACTTAGCTAAGACAAAGCATCTAACTAACCCTTTAAATGATACCTGTTTCTCAGCAAAGTGGACTGAAAAGATTGACTTCAATTTCTTTTAAGTACCCATTAAGTACTGAAGTGGTTTCTGGTGGGATTATTGTGTTGTAAAGTATAGATATGATCCCACTGGCAAAAACCAATGTAAAGAATGAAGACAGAATAGAGAATATTAGTAAGCATTACCCCTAAGAAGAGTTTTCATTGCTTGTTGTGATCAAAAGTTCTTGAACTTTTCCAGAATATTCACCAATATTTTCTTTCTGTTGGTTCCCAAATGAAAGCTTCATACGTTGCATCTGTGCCCCATTGAAGGATTTAATTGTTGTACACTTTAAAATACGGTGATACCAAATGACAGATCTTAGAATGAACATGAAGCAAGATCATCCATGCTTGAGATAGACTCTGTATGGAAATAGTTGATTCTCTAACTTACATTTGGCTGTGGGAAATCATAAGGGGCTCTTACAACATTGTGTAGTGTTTTCCTTTTAAGATGTATGGTGAACTCTAAAAGATCTTCTCATCTAAAAAGGCTGATGACTAATTTACATGCTAACTTTATTAAGCAATGTTCCCATCAGAACAATGAGTTTGAAATTGCAGGCTGAGATTTGCATATTAAATCAAGATGGTTAATAGCCATTGAGGCTCAGTAGGGAGTAGGTAATGTAGTCTTAGAATATTTGGACTTTCATCTCTAGGCCATAAAATAGATTTGAATGGTACATTATTTATTTCACTGCTGTGACAAAATACCTGGCAAAAGCAACTTAGTAAATTGATTTTGGTTGACAATTCCAGGGGATCCATATCCACCCATGGTGGCAGGGAAGGGAAAATGGTAGGAATAGAAAATGGCTGGTCATCTTGTGGCCACATCCAGGAAGCAAGCAGTGATGAATGCTTACTCTCAGTTTGTCTTGTCCTTTTTATTCAGGCTTGGTCCCCAACTTGTGAGATGGTATCATCTATTTTAATACTCGGGATCCACACAAGTGACCTGATCTAACAGGTTCTTGACAGAGATACCCAGAGTTTAGTTTTTGGTGAGTCTAAACCTCATCAAGTTGATAACCAAGATTAACCAACACATGTGAGACAAATAGAAAGTGACAGTTAAGAAGATCATTTGCTTTAATGTATTATTATTATTAATAATGTATTATATATGAGAAGTTGACTGCTATCTATATGTGCTGTGCAGGAGTCTTAGTTAATTAGTAACTTTAGGAAGGGGTGATAGTACATATTTATAATTCCAGAACTTAGTACTCAGTGAAGAGAAGATGAGGGCCCAGGAAGAATGTTCATGAGTTTGAAGCTTGTCTGGGCTACAAAGAGAGCATATAGTTGGGAGGGGTTTGGGAAGGAGGCAGACTACCTTCAGGTTCATAAGTATAATCCACTGATGCTCTTCCAAGTAGAATTGCTCTTTTGGTGTGCCTTTGGGCTTCCTTTATGTAGTGCCAAAGTCATGGTCCTTTCATGACTTATGAGAGTATTAAAGTTGTTTGAATATGGGATTATTTTTTATCCCTCTATTTTAAAAGCTTATTAAAATACCATCAAAGAACAGAGAACAATTGATGGTGGCATTCCGAGCCCTAAATGGAACAGCTATATCATTCACTCCTAGTCACTGAGAACATTGCTGAAGAGTGGGCGGAAAGAATGTAAGAGCCAGAGGATGGGGAGAAATGCAGTAGAAAAGAAGCCTTCTGCGCATGACACAGCCATTGCACACATGAATTCATTCCAGCTGTGAATCTCTGCATAGACCTGAACTTGACTGGATCAATCAACATTTATCACGAATAAGAGAGGATCCCATGAGACCACACCCCTCCCAAGGGACTACTGGCAATTAATGGCTGTTGGGGAAGTGCCTGTCATTTTTTGTCAGCCGTGTAGCCTCTGAGAGGATTGCTTTTCTACAGTGCATGACCTCCCACTCAGGCTTACTCAATGCTAATTAAACTTATTTGTGAGGGCCACATACAAATTAGACATGACGGTGGGAGACGGACTTGCTAGGAAGAGGTGTCTCAGTGGGTGATGGTTGGAGGAGAGAGTATGGTAGTGTTAAAAAATAACAAAAGCTTGTGGTAGAAATGTTGGACACTGTCAAGTAAAGTATTAAGTAACAAGCAATAAAATGCTTGTCCAACACAGGCAACACTCTCGGCTCCTTCTCCAGCACTACATACGCAGACCTAAAAACATTTATTAAATCTCCTTATTCAAAGTATAGTTTGTTTTTAAGTGTTTTCAATTATTTGCTCACCTTTCTCCCGACTAAATAGAGAGCAATTTACACAGGAACTCAATAAATGCTTCAATGAATGTCTGCAGTAGGTTGACGAGTTTGAATCTGAGCGACAGTGCAAAGTCACCGAGGACCCAGATAATTTGTTTGACTTGTTCTTCAACCTGACAGTTATCGTGCAGTCCAACACCATTATCAGAGGACTAACATTTAAATTTGAGGCGGAGTGTTAGCTTCTCCTTTTTCAGGCATCGTATGACATTCTATGTAACTCTTCTCACATTCCTATAGCCTGCGCTAAATTCATCTTCATTCATGAGGAAAGCTAGACAATGTACTGTCCCAATTTTCCTTAAAGTATTAGCCTTTTACCACAACAATGTACTTGCCTAGGAATTTAAAAGAGAAAAGATGTTCATGTAGCTTATACTTTTAGATGCTGAAGGTTTAAGATAAGCTGGTCCCATCGATTCAGTATCTAGTATTCAGTATCCAGTATTCAGTATCTAGTATTCAGTATCTAGTATTCAGTATCCAGTATTCAGTATCCAGTATTCAGTATCCAGTATTCAGTATCCAGTATTCAGTATCTAGTATTCAGTATCTAGTATTCAGTATCTAGTATTCAGTATCTAGTATTCAGTGTCTAGTATTCAGTATCTAGTATTCAGTATCTAGTATTCAGTATCTAGTATTCAGTGTCTAGTATTCAGTATCTAGTATTCAGTATCTAGTATTCAGTATCTAGTATTCAGTGTCTAGTATTCAGTATCTAGTATTCAGTATCTAGTATTCAGTATCTAGTATTCAGTATCTAATATTCAGTGTCTAGTATTCAGTATCTAGTATTCAGTATCTAGTATTCAGTATCTAGTATTCAGTATCTAGTATTCAGTGTCTAGTATTCAGTATCTAGTATTCAGTATCTAGTATTCAGTATCTAGTATTCAGTATCTAGTATTCAGTATCTAGTATTCAGTATCTCGCCCTCCTGGGCTGCATCAAGGGAGCACAGTGTAGTGAGAGTGACAGTGGAAACACATGGAAGAGATGCAGTTAGAAAAATGAGGTCTGGGAGTCAGGGATCACGCTTGCTCTTGTTATGGTAATCTACTCTTGTCTCTCTCACTATTCTTCAGTCCTGGTCAGCCTCAGAATTGTCATCCTGAGAGCTGGAATGGCAGGTATGAGCTGTATTATAACCTACTCTTAATGACAGAGGGATCTTGCCAAGTAATCTCTCCTAAGAACAGATGCAGTGACGTAGTCGCTAGCTGCATCTCTTACAGGGTTTGCCATTTCGTACACCACCCTGTTGGTGGTGCTGGCATATAAATGTTTCCAGAACAAACCATATCCAACCCATAGGAGACTGGTTACCTGGAATTTCCATATAAAAAAGAGCTGGACAATAAATATCAAAATATGCATTTCCTGTTTTGTTCCAAATAACTAATGAAATTTATAGATGTTTTGGTTTTTTTTTATTTTCAAAAACGATTCTATCATAAAATAATATCATTTTATTTAATAATTATTTATTGGCACCATTACTTTTACTGAAAGTCAGAATGATTTAAATGGATATTTTAGACAAGTCAGAATGATTTAAATGGGTAATTTAGACAAGAAAAGCACGTTAGAGATTATCATCAAAATTTTATATTTTCTATATGAGGTAACCGGCACTAGGGCAAGCTAGGCGACCTGCTGAGGGTCTCAGAGGTAATAAAAGCAGTGAGGCTGAGCATGAATATAAATGAGGCTCACAAGACTTTCTCTCTACTACATTAGGATGGGCATTATTGACTAAAGGAGCCTGTGTTTGGCACTTTGCTTCTCTGAAATGAACATTACATTATAAATATTTTAACATTAATGCTAATCTGATGTCTTTTTCTTTTTAAGTTTATCACATGGAAAGGAAAATTCTTGCTAGGCTGCTGGTGGTTTGCACTGTGGAAGTGTGTTTATATACCATTGTCAGGTTGCTGGTTGTACTACAGAAGGGTACTTATACACCATTGTTAGGTTGTTGGTGACTTGTATTATAGAAGTGTGTTTATACACCATTGTAAGTTTTCTGGTAGTACTGTAGAACTGTGTTTATACACCATTGTTAGGTTGCTGGTTGTACTGTAGAAGTGTGTTCTTACACCATTTTAAAGTAGCTGATGGGTGACATTGTAGACGTGTGTTTAGAAGCCATTTGATAGGAATTCAGAGGATGCTTCCATAGAGAGATTATGCAGCGTTTCCACAGTTGAACCAGATACCTATTTAACTCTTGATGAATGTGCTATACCATGCAAATAAAACGATCACAAAACTATCTTGGGAGCTTTAATAAGTTTTAAATGCATCAACAAGTTGTGTAGACATTGTGATGTATAGAGGATATAAAATAGACCTAGTACATTATTTTATGGCAAAAGAGACAGACATTTAAATTGTTTCCATGGGAGAAACTAAAGTTTCAAGAAAACATCTGAACTAGAGGAGGTGAAGTAAATTCAGTTTCCTGAACATGCAGAGAAACAAAAAGACAAAATGTAAAGTATTCCTTCCTTCCAAACTTAATTGACTCCAGATGTTGGTGATGATGCCAAGAAAAACTATTGACATAAAAGGGTTACTTTGCTCATAGAATAAAAAACACTATATCTTCTGCCATGGCATCTACTTTAGACCTGGTATCCCATGTCATCCTGCTCCTTTCTCCCTGGAATGGATTTAAGCATCACAACCCCTGCTTTATAGATCATGGAGCTTCAAGACTCTTGAAAAATATATTAACTGTGCCTTTTTTCTTCTCCATGGCAATTCAGTCTTCAGTTAATTTATCAGTTCTGTTTCCTTTGAAGTGGTAGTCACCACTTATGCCAATGTATTACTAAGTCACCTTGTCCATGTTAACAATGGCTTCTGATATATAAAGGGTTTTACTGATCAAATCCACCACCACTGGTTCTGAAATTTGGGACAAAAATCTAAAGAGAAACTGAGTTTCCAAAATCTCAGACTGTCTTCTCAAAGGTACTTCATAACACTCATTACAACAGTGAGGGAAGTTCTCACTGCTTAACTCCAGTTCCTAAAATAAACATCTGCAGCAATACGGTGACAGAGCTCACTAGCTACGGTATGGATTTCTACAATACTTCTACCAAAATTTCAAAACTTTATCACTAAAATGAAAAGAGCCATATTAATCCAGACTGAGGATTATTTCACAAAACTGGTTGCCTTCAAAAGTATGCAGGTGGTGAAAATAAAGACTTCTCTCTCTCTCTCTCTCTCTCTGACACACACACACACACACACACACACACACACACACTGACAAACACTCACATGTATGACCTCTTCTGGCCTTCACATATTCTCCACACCACACACACACAAACACACACACAAACACACACACGTATGACTTCTGGCCTTCATAGGTGCTTCACATACTCCCCACACCATACACACACAAACACATACACATAATGAAAATAAAACTAAGTTAGTAGAAATCAAAGTTTGGTGGCTGCTGAGATGCTCAGTGAGAAAGAAAACTTTCTTTGAATGCAAAAGGCTCTAAATCCAGATCCCCAGTGCTAGTGTGGATCTTTGAATCTTCTTCCATCAGTTGCTGGATGCAGTTTCTTTGATAACAGTTAAGGTAGTCATCAATCTGATTACAGGGGGAAGGCCAGTTCAGGTACCCTCTCCCCTATTACTAACTGGCTTTTCGGAGCCTATGCTCTTTGGAAGGATACCTTGTTCAGCCTAGATATAGAGGAAGGGCCTCAAAGTGATGTGCCAGACTTTGTTGAGTTCCAGTGGGAAGCCTTACCCTCTCTGTGGAGTGAATAGGGGGTGGGGTGAGTGGGAGAAAGAGAAGAAGAGGGAACTGGGATTGATATGTAAAATCAGAAAAGATTGTTTTAAAAAATAAAGGAGAGAGAGTCAGAAAAAAATATTCTCATACAAATTGGTCAGATGTCTTGCTTTCATGAGACAAGGCAGATGAGGCATAATTTATTTATTAATTGATTTTATCCTGTACCCTGCATTTTCAATGTACCCTAAATTTCCTGTAGTCACATATCAGTGAATTAGAGAAGTGTATCAGTTAAATCTACTTCTCCTCCATAGTAATATTGACTTAATGACATCATCAGCATGAACACACAGGTACACACACACACACACACACACAGTTGTCTATCTACAACCTATGATTTCTCCTGCACACTGGTTTAAGGTATCACTTAAAAACTGTGTTAAGTGTTAAGAGTCATTGGAGCTGGGGCTGGCCAGATGGCTCGGTCAGTAATGACACTTGCCTCCAAACCTGAAGACCAAAGTTTGATCCCTAGAACCCACATGGCGAAAGAATAGAACTGACCCCTTACATTAATTAGTCTTCAGTTGACATTATCGGCAACTCGATTAAGCCATTTCATCTTTACAAATGAAATACGATTCGAGCCAAGTCTTATTTCTTGTACCAGGGAAGTCTAAGATTACAGATGCCTATGGATAGATTCGAAAGACTCTGTGAGGCTTTCCATTTGACATTCCGTGATAAGACAAAGCTGAGATGACGTGTTTGCTGCCTGGAAAACTGAGATCACCAGGGACAGTCAGATGAGAGAGAAGCCTGAAGACAAAGGAAAGGCTTGGGGCCCGCAGCAGATGTGGAACAGCCATAGAAGGGGTTAGCGCACTGCAAGCAAAGACCCAGCTCATGCCTCCTCTCCCCCTGACTGAGTCTTCCTTCCAGAGTCCAGGTGAGATGTCTTTCCCGGGTGCTCTGGCTGTTCCCAGGTGGCAGGATCTCTGTCATTGTTTACCTGCCCATGTTCCCCAGGGGACTGTAAGCCTTCGGGGAAAGGACTAAAAAAGTCTCCTTTGTATCTGTGTCTCCAGCATCTGGCTTTAGATACGGTACTCAGCAGACTATTCAAAATAAAATTTGCCACACTCACACACACAAAATAACAAGAAGTAAAACAGTAAAAAATTATACATGGCAAACCAGATGTGAAGCTATGAGACGAGATACTAGACTTTTAAATGTCTATTTGTATTCCAAACCTCCATGGAACATACCTTACATATACACAGGAAATTGTATTTTTCTAAATGTTGTTAGTAAGGCATGATGACTTGGACCTGTGCTGAAGGCAATTTGGAGACAGAGTCAGAAAGATCATAAACTAAACATCATACTATCCCCAAAATGGAAAAAAACTTATTTGCTGAAATAGAAATAAAATAGAACAAGCATTTTAAAGAGATATCAGAATGACACAAGGCCAAATGTTTTGCCATGTGTGAAAACTGCCAGAGGTGACCTTAAAATCGGGATAACTATTCCTTGTCTTAGTGATTTGTGGGATAATAAACTGGCAATGTATAGATCTCCTTGGTCTTCATTATTGCTAAATTTAGTCTTTGATCTTGATTTTAAAAAGTCTTCAAGGTGTCTGATTTTAAGATAAACTATAATGACAACAATAACCCTGTGTAACGTAACCAATCAATAGTAAAGTATGATATAGTACTACTTAATTTTCAGTTGCTAAAAAACCCCTTCAAAAGAAGGCTGATTTTCAAAATCAGTACTTACCATACATTACACAGTAAAGCAATTCGTGGCCAGAGAAAGAAAATTTTCTTCTACTTTGTTTGAAGCACACAGAAATCACATTTGCAATCAATCCATGTAAATGTAAAAATAATTGACGTCAAGGTAAAATGTAGGGGTATATGCTTTGTTTTGTTTTGTATCTATAAGGAAAGGGACAAACTCATTCATACACTTTACATGGTCATATAATCCATGAGATAATTGCTACTGTCTAGTCACCAGCTTTTCCTCTGTCGAGTCGGTTCATCCTGCGTACACACAGTGGAGTATGTGATCTGATGCCTTCATTTCTTGAGGCACTTACCCTCTTCTGTTTGTTTGAGAACTTTTCTCGATACTAGAATAACTGTCACTAATGCGCTGTGTAGTTCAGTATAGGAATGAATTCCACCACTTTGGTATTTTTGAAATAGTTTTCTAAGCAAAGCTTTAACTAGTGTAGCTACTTCAGTAGTCAGCAGAGTAGAAGGGAGCAGGTGCGGGGAGTTCCTCAAAACAGAGAGAGAATGCGAAGTTGGGTGGGCAGGGAGAAGGGAGAGATATGAAAAGAACTGGAGGGGGAAGCAAACATGGTCAACATATATTGTATAGAATTTGTAACATTATAAAAGATACCTAAAGGGTAGATCCCGCTATACCCACCCTGAGAACACACCTAAGAAGGAGTCTGAGTTAGCCTGCAATAGGCATGTGCACACATTTGCTGTGCCACAATTAGCAACAGCTACACAGCTACATTATTGAACCCATTTCCCCAGCTACTTGAAGATGGATGAATGCAGAAAATATAGCATCTATACACAATGGCGGTTTATTCGGTAAGGGTCATTTGAGGTCATTTGAAGGAAAGGGGATGCATCTTTAGATATTATTTAGTTAAGCAAAATAGGCCAGACTCCAAACAAACTAGAAATATCAGTTGCATTTTCTCATATGTGCAATTTAGTTTATGTGCAGTACATATTTAAGGTTATGTACACAGTATCATATGGAATGGAATGGGGAATATTGGAGAAAAGGAAAGAGATTTTCAGGATTGGGAAGGGAGAGAGGAGCAGTAGTGGGGTGAGATGAATACGAGCAAATGTAAATCTTGGATTGAAATACATCATTTTTACAGTGAACATACACTAAAGAGCATCATTTTATAATCAGAATATATAAAATCATATATATCATAGAAATATGTAGCCCCATGGAATCTTCATAAAGAAAATGAGCCACGTGCCCAGGTCTGGATAAACACAGATCTCTAGCACTATAGACTATGCTCCTTCCCGTTATTAGTCTGCAATGCCAAGATTGGAAGTCTGCACAATCAAAAAGATAAGTCTACATTGTTTCAGACACGGTTACACTCCAAAGATACACTTTGCGCAAGGCCTCTAATTCGAATAATTGCTTTAGTGGCGCCATATATCTGTGGACAGCAGTTAAATGGAGACATGGGCTGGGAGTTTTGCCCTCTCATCAGGCAACCTTCCAATGGTGCAAGGAGGGAAAATGAGGAGCTAGTGTCCAAGATGGCAAGGAAGAAGTACTCTAACTGAAATTTCCATCCCAATGCACCATACTGGTCAGGACTATGGTAAAGACAGGTGGTTACTTGATAAACAAGGTTATATTGTATTTAATTGTTCACATCTGACGCCATTGTAAGGTTAAAAGCAAACAGAAATGTTATACTGAGGATAATAAGGGTGACTTATAGATTGATACAAACTGGCCTAATTCTAGACTCCTTACTCAAAACTGACCTTTGGGAAAATTTTAGGTTAGGTTTGGGCTGATTGCTGAATTTAAGATAACAGAACAAATAATACATCTATCACATAAATCTCTAATAAATGTATATAAAGTATATGACAAACAATTGTTGTACTGATCTTAGAGGGGCAAAAGGTAAAATGACCAAAAAGACAAGCAATCCTAAATGCGAAAACAAATATAATTTTTAAAAATTATGAAATCATATCCAAGATTATAGGTGCTTCCCTCACAGTGGAATAGATCATATGCAAAATAATTCAATAAAAAATGCAAGAATGAAACTTTAAGGCTGAAAATGATAACATTATTCAAGAGGTTTATCGGATCTTTTACTGCATAATTTTATGCAATGCTAATAAACATATGGATGTAGCTAGGAATGCTTTAAGCCTTCAGCCTGAAGTCCAGAATCTCCATTTATCCAAATGGTCCCAAGCCCTCAGGACCACTTAGGATACACTTTATCTAGAGCTACAGTGTCCAAACACTAGTGGCTTAAGAACAGGTTTCTATTAATGTTTATTTTTGCATCTGTACACAGACACAAAAGACACCTTGCAGAAAAGTGCATGGTAACTGTGTTGTATATTGATGACTAACAATCAAAATGATTAACTAATGTGTTTATATTAAAAACAAAATTATTGGTGCTTGGGATATAGCTTGGTAGGTAAGATAACGAAACTAAAATCAGCAAAAATCGAGTCTGAATCTCCATCATCTACATAAAAGCCAGGCACAGCTGACCGTGCCTGTAATCCTACCACTGGGGAGCAGACACACAGATCCTGAGAATTCACTGGCCAGCCAGGTAGCTGAAAAGGCAAGCTTCTAGTTTAATGAAAGACCATGTCTTAAGCTAATAAGGTAGAGAGTAAGAGAAGACACTCAATATCTTACTGTGGCCTCTTCATTTCCATGTGTGGACTCACATACCACACACATGCACAGCATTACACACACACACACACACACACACACACACACACACACAACTTGAAGAAACTATCACATAGCCAGCAACAGGTCCTTGGGAATTTTTTTTGATGATTAATCCACCAAACTCTCAAAAGAAAGAGTTATAAACATACCTAAGATTTTCCCCCAAAATTTCCATTTTGCCTCCTGTCTTGACAATCCAAGTGAAGAATATTTTTTTTGTTTGCAAAACAATTCTTACTTAGAATAAAAACACCATGGTTTTCTAGAATGAAGTCAGATGCATAAGTGAAATTATGTCAGGACAAGCAGTGGGTCTCTCCTTCCTCAAGAGAGGATGTCAGGTGTTCAGATTACAAACTGAAAGCTATCCCTTATTTACAACTCCAAGAGCAGAAAGAACCATCCTCAAACTCCAGACTCAAGTATACATCATTGTTGAGTTTCTTACTTAAATTGTCCAACTGTACAGAAGCTACACTGCACTTAGATTTTTCTTTCAGTACATTGATGTGATAGCTATCAAGGTGTACATTTTCGTTTTCATTTATTTATTTATTTTTTATTTATTTATTTATCTATTTTATTCTGTCATAGATTACATCTGACTGCAGGTTCCCCTCCTCCCACTCCTCCCAGTTTCCCATCATCTCCACTCTCCCACAGATCCACACCTCTATTTCCCTTCGAGAGAGAGAGAGAGAGAGAGAGAGAGAGAGAGAAAGAAAGAAAGAAAGAAAGAAAGAAAGAAAGAAAGAAAGAAAGAAAGAAAGAAAGAAAGGAAGGAAGGAAGGAAGGAAGGAAGGAAGGAAGGAAAGGGCAGGCCTCCTAGGGATGTCAACCAAACATAGCAAGTTACAATAAGACTAGGCACATACACTCAAATCAAGGCTGAACAAGGCAACTCTTAAGAGTTACTTAAAGCAGGCAGATGAGTCAGAAACAAACCCCTCTCCCACTGTAAGAAGTTACACAGGAATACTATGCTAAACAATTATAATACATATGCAGAGGACCCAGGTCAGACGCGGAAAGGCTTCCTGATTGTCACTCCAGTCTCTGAAAGCCCATATGAGCCCTGGTTAGTTGATTCTGTGGGCCGTGTTCTTCTGGTATTCTCAACCCCTCTGGCTCGTACAAATTTTCTCCCCCTCTTCTGTTAGATTCTCTGAACTTCACCTAACATTTGTCCTGGGCCTCTGTATCTGCTGCTGTGAGTTGCTGGATGGAGCCTCTCTGATGACTATTATGTTAGGCTCCAGTCTTCGAGTATAGCAGAATATTATTAGAAATCATTTTATTGATTTTTTTTTCTTCTTGCCAGTCATGTTTGTTCTGAGCTTGTTCTATCCTAAGTCTCTGGCCTATTCAGCCTCTGGGTCCTCACTGTGGGACAATGGTCTTGTACCCTGTAAAGATTTATCATTTGTATTGGTTTAATAAAATGCTGATTGGCCAGTAGTCAGGCAGGAAGTATAGGTACGGCAACCAGAATAGGAGAATTATGGGAAGAGGAAAGGTTCAGTCTGCAGTCATCACCCAGATGCAGAAGAAGCAAGATGAGAATGTCTCACTGATAAAAAGGTGTGTTAAGATTTAAGAGTTAATAAAAAAAAAAAAGTCTAGGCTAATAGGCCAACCAGTTTTTAATTAATGTAGGCCTCTGTGTGTTTCTTTGGGACTGAATGGCTGCGGGACTTGGCAGGACAGAAACCTCTGTCAACAGGTCCTGACTCTCCTGACAGTGTCAGGGCTGGTCTCTCTCTCATGGCTTTGGTCTCAAGTTGAACCAGTCTTTGGTTGGTCACTCCCATAAGTTCTGCTCCATTTTTACTCCAGCACATCTTGCAGGCAGGACAGATTGTAGGTCAATGGTTTTGTGGCTGATTTGTTGAACCAGTCTCTCCACTGGAAGCTTTGCTTGGTTACAGAATATGGCCAGTTCAGGTTCCATGTCCCCCATTGCGAGGAGTCTTTGCTAGGGTCACCCTAGTAGATACAATATTTTTATACTTTCACTTGCGTGTCTGTGTTTTAGCTGTACTACTCACGATAAGCAGGGAGCAAAGATGGAACCAGCCTAAAATCTGTCAACAGAATAATGAATAAGGAAAAGAGGGTACAAATCCACAGTAGACTTTAATGCAACCATTTAGAACAATGAAATAATAACATTTGAAGAAAAACAGATGTAACTAGAAATCTTATTGTTAAGTGAAATTAAAAAAGACTAAGAAAGAGAAACACTACATGATTTTTCTCATACCCAGAACATTTATTTATTTATTTATTTATTTATTTATTTATTTATTTATTTATTTATGACATGATTCCAAGGGGAAGTATTTTTATTTATTTCCTTAGTGTGACAGCAACGCATTATTGGTAACACAAAATTAATCACCAGTTTATATAATAGACACACTATCTAAGCAATTACCTTGATCTTTCCCCTTTCTTCCCATCTGGTTATCAACACCCGCGTCTGTCACAATTAAAGTTCACCTATTAGGTCAGAAGATTCAATGCCTCACTTTAGCCTTCTCTTCTAATTTGTACCAAAACTAACTGAATTATTTCATTTCTTCTGGCTCTTTAATAGGCATTCACTTAAATATATAGATAGAGATAGAGATAGAGAGAGAGAGATTATACAGATGATATAGATATAGATATAGATATAGATATAGATATAGATATGATATAGAGATATAGATAGATATAGATATAGATATAGATGAGAGATAGAGATAGAGGAGATAGAGATATAGAGATAGAGAAAGAGAAAGAGATAGAGATAGAGATAGAGATAGAGATAGATATGTGTTTAGACATTTCTGTACATATGTGTAGGTCATGAAACTAGAAAGAGTATCATGTGAAAGAAGATATAATGAGGGAGTTAGGAAGCAGAGATGCTAATAAAATATATGTAATAATAATGTAGAACTTAGGACTAGCTGGGGGAAGAAAGTTAATCAGCTGGAGTGGGGAGGGGTGTGGAGGAAGGCAGTGGGGAATAATCAGGAACAAAGTATAATGACATAAATAGTATATATCAATAAGTCACGATGAAATCTATTATTCTGTTTTTTGTTTGTTTTCTGGAGCTGAGGACAGAACCCAGGGCCTTGCACTTGATAGGCCAGCACTCTACCACTGAATTAAATCACCAACCCCCAATATCTATTATTTTATATTCTTGCCAAAACAATTTATTTAAAAAAAATCAGAAAGAGGAAGAGAGAGGGGGAGAGAGAGGGGAGACTGGTATTCCCAGAAGCTGGCTAGCTGCGGTCACACAGTAGAGTTTCATCAATGACCTGATTCTAGGACACAGAGTACCTCTATAATATGATTCTGGTAATTGCTCAATATTTCCCAAAACATTTTGTTGTAAATGGATTTGCCATTTTTTGTATAGTTACTGCCTTCCTTTACAGTATATAAAGGAAGAAACCCCATTAGATAAAGATAAGAAATCTTTAGTTAGCTTAGTGATCTTGCTGTCCCACTTGGGTGTGGAGACTTGTGAAGGAAGGACACAGTATCTCCTTCGGTGCCATATGCACAGACAGTGTCAAGCACCATTTGAGTCTTTGGTTCTAATTTCATAGTGTTACCAAAATGGAGCATTGCATTCCTGGTCTTCCACAATGCTTTTCCTGTCACTGGAGTTGAGATCCTACAAATGGAAATGATGTGAAGTGCTGAAGAGAAGATTTAGCAGCCGTGCTGACAAAGAGCCCTTTGTGTTTATGGTCCATCAGTAAGTGCATCCAAGACCGTCACACTGGAGCTGCTGCTTTGCTCGCATGATGCCAACAGGCACTTGAATTTCTGTAAAATGATGATTTCTGAATTAAATGGGTTTCTTTCAACTGTGTTATCCTGCAACAAAATTCAATGAGTGATGATGCTTGTGTCTTCACAGCATCAGTATGATGGCTGTGTAATGAGGCTCTTATTAGTAACTTAAAATTGTTAGTATGTTGACCACAGATGAGTAAAGCTGCTCATATTTTAGAAAGAAAAAGAAATACCACGCACTCTCTAAGCCACTTCACCATAGGACTCCCAAGTGTAATTAGTGCTCAGACACTGTGACTCCAGTCAAGTTCTGTTTCTAAGAGGAAAGCTCATTCCTGATCCAGGAGAGTACATTTATAGAAATTTATCTTACCAAGTCTAAAGACTTAAAAAATTGATCAGCATTTCTAATGGATTTCCCATTGATCAAAGCAATGCAATTTTGTATGGCATAAAATATACAATTTCTGTATGGATTTTAACTCATCTTAATTAGTAAAGGTAAAATAAGAGATTCTATAGTAACTATACCTTGTCTTGATGAACAGCAGTTCCGATTATTAGTCAGTTATCACAGGTGCACTGTACATAAGGGTACTGATAAACACGATTGTATAAAGATGATACATTAACTGCAACATTATTGGTTGTTTGGTTATTTGGTTTTTGGGACAGGGTGTTATACAGCCCAGTCTGTCCTCAAACTTGCTATATATCACAGGCTGTCCTTGAGTTCATGATCTTCCTAGCTTCATCATGAGGGATAGGATTGGAGGCATGTACCACCATGGGACAGTCTAACCTTTGTATAAGTTCAATTCTATGATTGATTTTTGGACAAAGTTTTTTTTAATCTCTTATCTTGGAAATGATTTGTTTGCCTATTTTTATTAGATCTTGAGGAATTTCGTAAAATATATTAGACCATGTTCACTGTTCACCCCCAACTCCTCACAAATACCCTTTCCCTCCCCACTCTGTGTTGTCTGTTTTTTATAACCCCTCGAGTACAGTAGCATCTTCCAGCACTAGGAAATCTAGCCAGTGGATACAATGTCTCCAGATCAATACTAGCTTCATTTCTCCAGGTTTTATGTTTCAAGGTTGATTTATCTTGAGCAATAGGGTTTTAAGGTCAAGTTCTACTTGGTAATCAACAGCATTGGCAATAGCCTATAATGTTTGGGGGTGTGTGGGGCCCTATAGCCAAGAACCCCACAAAGAGATAGACCATTTCAAACATTGAGGTGTTTTATTTGTTACTCTGTGGTGCCTAGTAGGGGGATTGTTTATCTTTGATAGGGGAACTCCATTGTAGCTATTTTTATATATGTGTGTATTTGTTTTAGAAAGTTTATACTGTAGGTGTGTATACACCTTTTTTAAAAAGGTTTTTAGTGTTATTTATTCTATCGCCCTGTTCACTTCTCTGTCCTGGCCTCTGATCTCACGCCCTGTTTAACCCTTTCTGGGCTTGCCCTTGGCATTTCCCAACTTTTTTCTGTTGGTCCAGTGCAGAGTGCTAGTTTTCAAACTTGTTCACACAACTTGCTTGTCAAAGTTCACACTTAACTTGTCTTTTAACTTGTATTTTGTGCTCTCTCTCTCTCTCTCTCTCTCTCTCTCTCTCTCTCTCGCTCGCTCTCTCTCTCTCATCTCCTGCTCTTCCTCCTCCTCCCAATCTCTCTAGACATGAACAAGAGAAATGAGGAGTAACTATGACACAGACAGAAAATGTAACTGTCTTGAAATTTCCTCTGTCAAACAAACACTTCCTTTAAATTAAACCTCCTTTGATTTCTCAGAACAAGGACAAAACAAAGCCAGATTCTTAGCCGGAATATCACACAAGTGTACCTGAGCCCAAGAAAGAATCATTTCTCCCATGAAACCTCAGGATCCTGGTCTCCACAAAACTGTGTTCCTCTTCACATTCCTGTCTTCCAAGCTTCTACAAGGATGGTCTTTTTCCATATGCTCTATGCTCAACAGCTTTGCTCACACAAAGTAGAATCTTTTCCACCTCCTGCTACGAACCAGTTCCAAAAGCCTAAGAACTACATTGCCACATTTACGACAATAGCTCTTTACGACTTTGCAGCAACCTTTTCCTCTATTGGTCACTTTTCTCGTTGTAATCAAGTGCTAGACCAAAGGAAATCCAGGAAGGAAGAATTGATTGTGTCTCACAAAGAATGGTGTAGTCTGTCATGGGGGTAAAATTGGTGCTTGGAATTGCTGGCCACGTTGCTTCTATACTCGGGATAGAGAGGATGAATCCTGGTGTTCCTTTCTGTTCAGTCTAGCAGTTGATGTGAATCTCCTTTCTTCAGGTGACCTAAGTCAGATAATCCACCACAGCACACTCAGAAATCAGGAGATTCTGTATCTTGTTAATTTGGTGATCACTGTAATCTGTCACACATTCCTTATTCTTGCATTGGGTTTTCTAATAGCTTTCTCTTGAAAGATGTATATTAAAATTGGGGTGGGGTTCCACACTAATAAGGTTCACACCATCACATCGTGTTAATGGCAAAAGTTACCAAGCTATGTTATCTTCATTGATATTAATGATTTAGTTTAATACCCTTTTAAAAAACACTTATGCAGATTTCATTCAGCTAGAAAATGCATCAAAATGAATATCAAGACAGGTAACTCATAAATATAAAATAGATATTTAAAAAAATGAACGAAGTTCAGTCAAAATTTTATCTGTGAAAAACATCACTCTTTTTAAAGAAGTAGCATTTTCAGAGCAGGTTTTTTGCTTAGCAGCAGACAGTATCAATATAAAAGATAAATTTTACTTTTTTTTTTGCATTTCCACTGTTTGTATATGATTTAGATCTGAACTAACTCTATCCAGATTTTTAAAGTTTTTTTTAACTTTCTTTATATTTATTTATATATCTTGATCCAATTTGAAAGATTTTTTTTAAAATTTGGTTTGTTGGACTGGCTTAGTATAGACATGGTTTAAGTTATCCCAAGCAAGAAACTCAGAGGGCATGGTGATATAAAATAGCCTGAGATGACAGCGCAGTTGTACACTAATCACTGTTTCCAACTCCCTGAAACAAAGGACAGACTCTGTCATTGTCCTAAAATTATAACTATGGCGGCAAAAATATTGAAAACTGCCAAACAAAACTTGCTGTTTAAATTTCTGAGAAAGATCTTAAAAAGAATGCCTCCATTTTAAAATGCAAATATTATATAAAAACATTTGTTGATTATATTCATTCAAAAAATAAAATGGAAATCACCAATGATACTCACATAACGCGAATCTAGCCTATCTATTCTCACAAAACATACGGTAGTTACAATTTGAATTTCTATCATCAGGAGCCTTCTATGTGGTCAAAATGATACAGAGGTCCAGTAAGAACTTTGCTAGGTATAATAATGGTCAAACACGGCTCATATTTTCCACATCTAGTTACGAAGGTAAGAATTAATATGGAGATTCACTTCCATAATTTCTGAGTCACAATTTGGACTGTTAACATCTAGGGGGATTCTCCCATGAATGTTCTCTGTACAAGAAGACTACAGCATCCTGGAAACTAAAAAAATATCTTCAAGGTGGTATTTTACACTGTCGGTTGCCTCTGATTTTTGACTCCTTATAGGTTTTGAGAACAATATCCATTCCAGACACTAGAGTCCCTAAGACTCTCCAGAGACTGCAGAGATCTGAGACACTTCTCTGCCTGCAGGAGGGGATCTTCTGTTCTTTGTTCAGAGACTCCATTAGTGATACTTAAATGCTTCTCAGAAGAGAAATCAAGTGTTGGAATTCACTTCCCTTTGAGTTAAGAAATATTGATTATGACTTTTAAAAGAGCCAAAGAATCATAATGACATTTCCTGAGCGACATACTTTGTTCTAATTAACAGTACTTATAATAAAGTTTCAAATAATGAGAATTTACCTGAATGAAATGGAGCCACAGACTAAGTGCCCCTGCAATCAGTACTAGGAAAAATTCTGCAGTGTCTACAAAGGCATTTTTAAAATAACTGTAAATATTCTGAGTCTTGGTTTTGGGGGTTTTTTGTTGTTGTTTGTTTGTTTTTGACAAAAAAGAAGTTGCATATTTGGAATGTCAAGTCCTCAAAACTAGTAAATGGTAAATACAAGGTTCAAATCAAATATTTTCCAGCTCTGAGCTTCTTCTAAAGTCATGACATTAGATCAGATGTTTGCTACTTTAGAGAGACATGAAATGTTTTGTGTTTAAAAGGCCAAGAAACTATTGGAAAAAGTCTTTTCAAACTTATGTGGTTAATAGACATTAGCCATAGAGGCGTAACTGACTCAGGTGATGAATTAAAACAGATACCTGAGGAGAGGTCACAGCGCTAAAGGGTTCACACGCACACATGGCTTCAGGTGTCAAACACTGTCTGGTACTTCCCACATTTTCTATCCCGTATGAAATGTTTGTTTGAGAGTGCGATGATTAATCCTGCTTTTCTAATTAGGAAATTACAGTTTAAAGTGATCACACTATCTTCCTAGAGCCACAGCTAGGAACAATAGAGCCAAGATTGAGATCATGGAAGATTAGTCTTTGTCTCTGAGCTCTGACACATTGTGGACTTTTATTACTCTAAGGCATGTGGACTTCAGGGTAAACACAGACTGCTGGGAATATTTTACCCATTTTATATTGTATGAATGAAAAGCGGGGCCATATACTCAGTATTTTATGAGAACTTAAAATTTAGACAAAATTACATAAGTTAGTGAAAGTGAAAAAATTTAAACGTATATATGTTTATAAAGCCACAGGCAATTGACAATGGCTGAGGGTGTCTGTTCTAGAGATGGGCCTCCAATCTCAAGCAATCACAGCCCTAAACACATATACATATGAGGAACACTAAATAAACTTAAAAGGTTTTGTTCATAAGAGTGTGTGTGTGTGTGTGTGTGTGTGATTGTATGTGTCTTTGTGTCTGTGTAAAACAATAATAATTAAAGAATAAGTGGCTATGAAGTTAAGGAGGAGCCAGAAGGACATAAGAGGATTTGAAAGTATGACAGGGAGTAAATGTTGTAAATACAATACTTAAATATGAAATTAAATAAATATCAAAATAAATAGAACGAACAAAATAATCTACATCTTTACTTCTAAGATTGATAAAAAAAAAAAAAAAAACTACGTTCCTTTCATTGTCTTTGCTTTGGTAGGAAATTTTGTCAGCTACGCTGAAAGTTGGCAATTCAGCTTTCTAAAATAAATGCTAGAAAGGCTAAATGTACCTCCTGGTTAGTTTACCACAGCAATGGTTCTTCCTTGTCCTTGCTCGTTGCTTAGCAACAGATTGTCTGAGGTTACATTAGAGCTGACAGGTCTGAGGGATGATTGACTCTGTAGAATACTCAGAGGAGAGCATTGCATGTCTCGAATGGATATAAGAGAAAAGGGTGCAAGAGTGGACTTGCTGATGGTGATGAAATCATGCCAGCAGCATCAGTGAGGGTGAAAACATAAGGAATTAAAATAAAAATAAATACGCTGAAAATCTTGCTTTGCTTTTTGGCTGTCTTGTTGCTGGAAATATGCTAGGAGAGCAGGGGAGTTTTGTTACTCATTGTTTTCTTCCAGCATTTCTTTCCTTTTTGGTCACTTGTATTCTTCTCTAAATGTTCTCTCTCTCTTTCTCTCTCTCTCTCTCTCTCTCTCTCTCTCTCTCTCTCTCTCTCTCTCTCTCTCTCTCTCTCATCTCTGTGTGTGTGTGTGTGTGCATGTGTGTGTGAGTCTCCCTCTCCCTTTCTCTCTCTTCCTGCCTTCTTTCCCTCTCTCCCTCCCTCTCTTCTACCCTATTTTCCTCCAAACATGTTCCCTTATTCCAACTCTCCTTTTGCCCAATGGTAAAATCATACAGAATTCTAAATATTGTCTTTAAGATGATTTATGTTTACCTATACCAACTTTCAAACGGATAATTTTAATCTTCTATTTTATGTGTTGTTCAAATAAAACAAAATTCAAAAATTTGTCTTTAAAGTAAAGGTCTCCTATTTTGACTAATAAAACCTCTCCATGAGTTTGTGCATGATTGCATAAATATCTACTTTAGTTTAAAAGGAGTTCTTGGTCCAACAAGATGGCTTTCTTGGCAAGGGTTCAACTCCCAGGACCCACCTGGTAGAAAGAGAGAACAATTGGTTCCTCTGGTCTTCAAGCTCCCTACACCACACATTTTTTTGCGTTAGTTCTTAATGAAAAGTTCCAATTGCCAAAATATAGTCTGTAAAAGAAGACACGTTAGGCCCTTCCCATTTCAGAATTACTGGATATGCTCAAGTATCTGTATGTATTTAAGTTACATAGTTAATTCCCATATATACTGTTGTCAAAAACCACAAAGGTAATAGGTTAACTGTGAAATAATCATGTTGCAGAAGTCATACTTAATTACTCCTTGATGACTGCCTAACATAAATTTGAAAAATTACAATTCTACTGGTATTTATGGAAATATGAGGAACTAAGACACATTAATTCCAAACTAAAAAATCTTGGCTTTATTTAAGATAGAATTCCTGTGCACAGAAGCCCATCATGAGAGAGTTAAGGGTTACCAGGACATTTGATAATATGGAGACAGGCATTCCACTAATCCCACTCCCCCGCCATAGTTTACACCTGGTACCGTGTCCAGTGTTCCCTTATGCTGGCCCAGGAGAATACAGAGTCCTCCCATGTGTCACTTTGTTCCCTTGGCATATATCAATAAAATAATTTGCAAATTGTTGACAATTTATCCCCAAACAGATTTAAATGTTTTGAGTAGATAACTTTGGAGGGATATGAAGCAGACAGTACTTTGAGGGCCGAATGCAGATGATCCATGTTTTCTACACTAGAAGCTTCATGTTGGCTTTTTTTTTTTTTTGGCTCAAAGTATATGTTTGGGATCTCCTTACAATTTATAGCTTATTTTTATTTTTATATAATTAGTTTTATAAAATTAAGACATAACCATGGAAATGAACTCACAGCATTGTCTCGTGCCTCTAGTCATTCTTTCCCTAATGTTTCCTGTTTTCTTCAAATCTGTTAGGACTACACCGCTCTCATTTGCATTAGCTTTAGGCATCTAATTTTCTAACCTGAATGGTAAAGTGTGTATTTACTTGTGCAATCCCCCTTTTACCCCATTTTCAAGTTCTCATCCCCTTGAACTGTATTTATCTTCATTTTTCCTGTTGGATTTCAACTTGAACTGAACCTCTGTCTATTTCCAGTGTTACCTAACCTAACATGTCTGTTCCCACTGTTGTTGTTTTTTTTTTCTTTTTTTTTTTTTCTATGCTATGATAAAACACTGTGACCAAGGAAACTGATGGAGGAAAAGGTTTACTTGGTGTTACTGTTCCAGAGTAACAGTCTGGAGTTGTGGAGATACAAGGCAGAATGTACCAAGCATGATTCCTGGAATAGGAGGCTAAGAACACTTATCTTGAATTGAAAGCAGGAATCAAAGCGCTTGTTATCAGTGATAGGAGTCTTTAAACTCACAAAGTCCATTCCTATGTGGCATACTTCAAGAAGATGCAATGTCACATCTTCTAAATCTACCCAAACAGTGCCACCAACTGGGGATCAAGTATTCTCATGCCCAAGATTGCATGGGATGTTTATCATTGAAACCACCATAACTCAATATAAGATTAGGACATGAACTCTCCTGCATTTCCTGCATGTCATACCCTATCCCCCAGCTTATGGTCACTACCTCATTGTGTGTCCAGTGCCCATATACACCTATATGCTTGTTCAGTAACCACACTTACATTTTCTATAAGCATTAATAATTAGCAAGATAGCAAAACAAACTGACATTCTTGTTAAATCATAAAAATGTTTTCCATGGTCATAAGTAATAAGGTGGTTTGACAAAGAGAAAGAAATAAAATCCTCATTTAACTGTTGTAGCTTGAGAACTCCATCAAGCTTAACTAGATCTTTTCTTCATTAATTCCATCGACTGGTCAAACTCCATGCATATTTTGACTTGCTCTCTGTCTAGACAGCTGTTGTAATATATAGCCAACTCTTATTGAAGAAATGAATTTCCTAAACTTTCTTCACACTTTTTGCTAACCAGTCTGATCTTGACTGTTTCTTGTATTCTAGGCATCTTTTGTTTTTTGGAAATACCATTTAAATCCAAACAAATTTTCATAGAAAATAAGAAAGGAGATAAATTTTGAGTCTTTTTATGCCTCAACATCTGTTATATTTGTTATCAGGCTTGACATGAGGCAAGTGGACACAGAGATTGACACACCCTATTTCTCTTACTGTGTTGGGGTGAAGAAGGTGGCTGGGACGTTTTAATGGTGATCTGATGGTCCTTTATGTACAGTGATGCTCTGATTTCTGGAAGTGTTTAAACTTTCCAGAAATGTGTACATGAAAGGCAACTGCATTATTAGCATTCTATTTCTGACATTGCTTATCAATTGTATGCTGAAAATGTATTTTTATATCCATGCCTTTAGTAATAAAAAATACATCCTTATTGTTGCTGTGGCCTATTATTTTATGTAATAGATTTTCTACCTTTTCAAAATTCTCAAGTAATGACCATTTTGTCTTTTTTACCATCTATAATACTTGCACTTTTTAACTAGATTTAAGTCTTGGTACATTCACTTGGGTCTACAACTCTCTGTTTGGTACTACTGGCATGTTAATTTATCATTTATTGTCTAATTACTACTGGGAAAAGAGTGGATTGCTTTTGGAGGAGGTTGCATCTCTCTGTGTGCAGGTGTAGGCTTGTTACCCCAAATAACTCATTGTTCAAAGGGAGGAATGGCTTCCAGCTCTGTTTATATGCCTTGCATCCTTATATGCAGGCTACATTTTAGCATCCATGTGCAAAGAAAGAGAAGCAAGAGTCTTTTTTATTAACTTTTTGTAATATTGCAATTTCATTCTAAAGAAGATATGATAAAAGTCATAATAAAAGGTATTATGACCGTTTAGTTCCAAGTATCAGTTCAACTTGGTAATAACAAGTACTAGTGTATTTGCTAAATAAAAATGAGATCAGAATACTTTGTTTAAAAGCAAGTATCTTTTTTTTTTTTTGATGGAGGCTAATTGTTCCCAACCACCCAGACTCCCGAAATAATCACACAACAACCATATTATTTAAATCACTGCTTGGCCAATCACTTAAGTGTATTGCTAGCTAGCTCTTATATCTTTGGTTAACTCGCTTCTATTATTTTATATTTTACCACATGGCACATGCCCTAGCAGCAAGGTTGACTTTCCCCTTTGGTGGCTCTATGGCTTCTCACTGACTCCACCTTCTCTCTCCCAGCATTCAGTTGAGTTTTTACCTAGCTCTACTCTGCCCTATCACAGGCCAAAGCAGCTTCTTTAGTTATTAATCATTAAAAGCAATAAATATACAAAAAGACTTCCCATACCAATTTTTTGATATGAGTATGGCATTTTATGATATAAAATATTTAAGTCAAGAGTATAACTAAACATGGATAATCTATTAAAATAATCCATAATTGGTCCAGTAAATTGTTCAGAGGGTAAAGCTGCTAACCATCAAGACTGGCAACCTGAGTTTGTCAGGACCTACATCAGAGAAGGAGTATACTGACTTCTGAATGTTAATGCCCACCCCACACCATGTGAGGTACAACACAATTCTAACGTTTTATTAAGGAAACACCTACACATTTAAATAAATGCAATAACTTTTGTGGAAGAGTAATTATTAATTGTAGACCAGGAGTTGCTTTTATTAAACATATTGCATACTGAATGTGCTTCTATACATTTACATTTTTTATTTAAAAATGTGTGAATGTTAATTTCGTTCCATCAGCTATCCATTATAAGGTGCTTATAATCTATTAGTCTCTGAAAACACTATTTAAAAGTTGTACGTTTTTTCTTATATATTCATTTTGTTGCTTAATAAATTTTGACTTTTGTATTGATTACAATTCTATTAAATACAAAAACATTTCAATAAACATCTTCATACTTGTTTAAAGGAATTTGACATTATTGACTTTAGATAAATACCTAGAAAGGAAAGCATTTGGTAAAGAACATCAGCCAGTGTACTTAAGAATTTTGTAAGATCTGCAAAATATCTATGCACACAGCTTTGTAACTTATTTATTAATTTTATTTAGGGTTTTCATGTAAAATGTCATTATTATTTTGTTAATACCTTTGATGCATTAATAAACTATATTTGGCTTCCCATACTTTATTTTTCTTTGACTACTTGACTACTTGTGATGTCAGTCATAGATAACATGAACTGTTGATTAAGTATTTGTATATTTTTTCTTTTTTTTAATATTTTAAAAATTTCCATCTCCTCCCCTCCTCTTCCCCCTTCCCTCCCCTCCCTTCCACCTATACCCCCACTCCCTCCCTCTCCAGACCAAAGAGCGAGCAGGGTTCCCTACCCTATGTTAAGTCCAAGTTCCTCCCAGCTCCCCCCAGGTCCAGGAAGGTGCTCAACCAAACTGACAAGGCTCACACAGACCCCGTCCATGGCGTAGAGTCCAAGCCCATCGCCATTGTCCTTGGTTTCTCAGTCAGTCTCCACCGTCAGCCACACCATCAGCCACATTCAGAGAGTCCGGTCTGGTCGCATGTTCTATCAGTCCCATTCCAAGTGGTCTTGGTGATCTGTTAGTTCTGTCCCACCGTCTCAGTGGGTGAACGCACCCCTCATGGTCCTGACTTTCTTGCTCATGTTCTCCCTCTTTCTGCTCATCAGGACCTTGGGAGCTCAGTCCGGTGCTCCAATGTGGGGCTCTGTCTCTATCTCCATCCATCGCCAGGTGAAGGTTCTATAGTGATATGCAAGATATTCATCAGTATGGCTATAGGATCCGGCTTTTTCCGGTTCCCTCTCCTCAGCTGCCCACAGAACTAGCTGGTGGCATCTCCCTGGATACCTGGGAACCCCTCTAGAGTCAAGTCTCTTAACAACCCTAAGATGGCTCCCTTAATTAGGATATATGCTTCCCTGCTCCCATATCCACCCTTCATGATTATGCTGTTTCATAATTCTGAGTGTATAAGTACAGACTTGTTATTTCCAAATATAACATTGCATAGCTTTCAATATATCCTATCTTGTAAAATTTGTCTCTGCTTCTAAAATGCCTTTCAGTTCTCCACTGTAGCAAGTAAGTAGAGAAAGGATAAAAGATACAACCATTTATGTCAGAAATGTAGAGCTTCCTGCCACCACCTGAAACCTAGCACCTTCTCTTAAGCTGTGATTATCTCCTGACACGTGCTTGTAATTCTATTTGTGTTTCTTCAAGAGAGTAGTAAAGATGCCTCAAGCTCCTTCTCCTAATCACATCTGCCTTGATGACAGAGAAGTCAAGGCTGCCCTTGGAGAGGATAGTGTGCCTTTTTCACCCACAAGTTTATTGAAGACAAAGCTGTATTTTCTCTTAATTCTCACAGCTATAAGTATATGATATAATGAAGTGTACATATTTAGTATTTGGAGTGACACTTCTTGTAACTAAAGATGGGTTATCAGTTTAGAAAGGAAATGTGAAGTATACTATGGCATGTCAACTATCACATAAACTCCAAAAAGCATTTCTCAAAAACTTGTCCTACAAGCCCTAAAACAAACTACGTTAAAAAAAAAAAAAACTTGTATTGCTTGAAGAAGTCTACAATTTCTTCTTGTCCCTAATTTGTCATCCAGCAGAGTAAGGGAAGCTGGAAGCAGCTGCAGTAACAAATGAGCCACACCTCACTTTGACGTCTCTTGGCATATAGAAGATCTGTTTTCAGTGGTGTCACCTGAGGGCCCTGCTAGTAGTCAGCTCGCTTGCAATGCGCCCAGGTGCCTGAGGAGAAAAGTAATTCACTTCGTCCTAATTGAAGCTTCTTGGTTTTGTCCCGAGAATGGGAGAAATCCAGGCAAAACAACAGTTTCAACAATTTCTTCTTGCATTTATATACCTGCTATGGCCATTACTACAATTCACATGCAGTTTACATTGGGCTTTGGAGAAAAGCAAAGCAGAATATAGCGACTCTTTGGCATGTGATGAGGTCCCTTAAAACACAGTCTGTCAACTTGTTGCTCTTGCTGCTTCTGCTGTTTTGGTTTGGTTTCAATTTTTCGGTTAGAGTATGCAGTATAGCACAGGCTAGTCTAGAACTTAAGATTTTCTGCCTTTGCCCCTGGAGTTCTGGCATTATAGTGATGGGCTGCCATGCTGAGCACGATGAGAAGAAACTTTTCTGATTCCTACTATAGACAGCAAAGTCCAATGTTTATGTTGCCATTAAAGTCCTGAAAAAACATACTTCATGACTCAAGAAAACATTCCCAAACTTTTCTATCCTTTTTACTTTTCACTTTAAAATACAGAGATGTGTACATTGATGTGAGCAGTCACATTCAGGAATTCAACATTAACACCAGTGCCAGGTGTTTTCTTTTTAAAAAACATTGATCATAACTGACAATAGGGACAGTGTTATTTCATTTGACTGGCATTAAACAACTTCAATGATTGATATGTGTGTGTGTCTGTGTATGAGAGAGGGGGGGAGGGAGAGGGAGAGAGGAGAGAGAGAGAGAGAGAGAGAGAGGGAGGGAGAGGGAGAGAGAGGGAGAGAGAGAGGGGAGGGAGGGAGGGAGGGAGGGAGAGGGAGGGAGATGAAAATTACAGATTTAAAATATTTTTTCGTGGGAGTTGTAATTGGTGTTTCACTTTAAGCTGTGATTGTTAGATTCAAATGTTTTAACAATGAAGTAATACACATTTCTTGCCCAGCAGTGGTTACTTCTTAGTTTGAGTTTATACACACATTTCCTCTTATATTTGAATCTGCTGTTTTTCTGTTTATATTTTGGATTTTAAATTCGGATCCAAAGCCCTTGTGTATGAAAGGAGAGCACTCTACAATTCCATTGGTTTCTTTCGTTTTGCTGTAACTAATGCTTGACGAGAAGCAAGCTTTAAGGAAAAGGGAGGCAAATTTGACCCACTGCTCAAGGCTACAGTCCACTATGGCAGTTAAGTCATGGAAGCCTGACATCGAGGCAGCTGGTCGCACTGTCCATAATCAGGAAGCTCAGAGTAGTTAATGCTAGGGTTCAGTTAGCTTTCTCCTTTTTATGAAGTCCTGGATCCCAGGCCATGAACTGGTGCTGCCTACATTCAAGGAAGGTCTTCGACTTCAGTAGATACTCACCCCCATTCATATCCACAGTTATGATCCATATATATCAATATATATTATCCTTCTCAGTTGGGTCCAGAGTTACCTCATAGGCAACTGTAGGTCCCATCAGGATGGCTATGAAAACAATCGCAGTCACAAAATACACCCTGGACTAGAGTTTGTTGACATTAGCTTTTAAAGTGTCTTCTCTAGAAGCCATGCAGTTACGTTTCTCTCTTCTTCACTTTTAACCAGGTCTCTTAGGTAAGGAGCCAAAGGGGAAATAAAACAAACAGGATGAAAAGATGGCGATGCTGCCTCCCCCGGGTCCGCAGAGCTTTGTCTACTTCACCAAACAGTCTCTCGCCCTCATTGAGCAGCGCATTTCAGAAGGAAAAGCCAAGGAACACAAAGACGAAAAGAAAGAAGATGATGAAGAAGGTCCCAAGCCCAGCAGCGACTTGGAAGCTGGTAAACAGCTGCCCTTCATCTATGGAGACATTCCCCCTGGGATGGTGTCGGAGCCCCTGGAGGACCTGGACCCGTACTACGCAGACAAGAAAGTAAGTTATTGAGACTTCAGTGATAGAGTTCTGATGACTTCATTCCATCCAAAGATATGTGAAACTTAATGACTTCATATCATGAGCGTTATATGAAATACATATTAGGATGTTGAGAATATGTTCTTTTTGTAGTATTTCATTAAAACTAGTAATGGAATTGGCCTTCTTATTTGATTTGGTTTGATTAATTCTTTCAACATATTCAATAGAAAAATCTGCCTTTTTAGGTATGGCATAGTGAACACAACTCCTCTAATTTTATAATTATGGCTATAATTTTTTACACTTTTTTTAGTAAGTAGGGTGCATGATTGAAGTCCCAACTTGGAGGGAGTCGATTCTCTACTTTTCTATGTGAGGCCTAGGGATCAACTAAAGTCTTCATCAGGCTTAGTAGAAAATGTCTCTACCTGCTGAGCTATCATGCCAGCTATTCACAGTAATATTTAATTAATTCCTGTGTGCATGTGGATTTAAAAATTCCTTAAGTTTAACCACAAATGAGTAATGATACCATAAATCACTATACCTTAGTAATAGTTTTATTTTCTAGTGAGAGACAGAACAGATTGGATTCGAGGGGAGGTGGGAAGGAACTGGGTGGAGTAGAGAGACGGACAACAGTAATCAGGATATATCATGTTAGGAAAAAAATCTATTTGCAATAAAAAAAGAAATTTATAAAATACCAAAGTTGTTCTTTTTATTCTTTTAAATTTTGACTACAATGTAACTTGGTCTTGCAAAGACTGTGTAATAATATAGTGGTTTAAACGTTAGTTTTGACTCCTTTCTTTGCCTTTTATGACACAATTCCTCGCCATGCATTTGTCGAAAGCTGGTTTGTTGAGACAATGCTTACCTCAAAAAAAAAAAAAAAATAGATTTCCCCTACAAAAGACACAGACTTAGGAGCTCATCTTCCCAATTTGATGAAAAAGATTTATTGTAGGAAGCTGATTTATAACTGCATGTAAACCTCAGTTAAAAAGTAGAACAAAAGAAAAAGATCACTGCCTTCTAGACAGCACAAGCATTTTGCTTTCTAAGTACAGGGAATCATAATTTAGGCCCAGTGTTTCAGACTTAGTGTTTCTGAGTTCCTAGCCTAGGACTGTTTTTAATATGCTGAGGTTAACATTTTTTATTTGTCTAACTAAATGCAAAATTTACGAGAAATGTCACTTGCCTTGCACTGAAGAAAACACAATACCTTTATACCTTTTTATACCTTTATTGATTGTGGGTTTCACATCATGCATTCTGATCCCACTCATCTCCGTCTCCTCCCCCTCCTAAATCAAAACCAAATTTAAAAGAAAAACCAAATACCAAACAAATAAAAACACAAAAACAAAACCAAAAAAGGTTAACCTTGTGGTAGCTGTATTGTGGCCTGTTGAAACATACAACTTACCCTTCCGTCCATTCATCTTTACTGACAAGTGTTCATTTCCATGAGTCGCTGGTCTGGCTCAAGGGAAACAAAATATTTTAAGGATTTTTTTTATTTAAAAAATTTTAAGCAAACTTTTTTTTTGTTTTGTTTTGTTTTTTTTTTTCTGAGACAGGGTTTCTCTGTAGCTTTGCAGGAGTCTGTCCTGGAACTAGCTCTTGTAGACCAGGCTGGCCTCGAACTCACAGAGATCCGCCTGCCTCTGCCTCCCGAGTGCTGGGATTAAAGGCGTGCGCCACCACCGCCCGGCTTTTAAGCAAACTTTTAAAACTGAATTTGGCCAATGAACTCCAGGACTTTGTATTTTCAGTAAAGGAAGAACTGCGCTACATACAAGTATATATTATTTTTAACAAAAGTTCAATGAATGAACTTTTTTAAATTTTTTAAACATTATAGTTATATAAGTAAAATACGGGAATCAAACTGAGTAATTGGAAGGATGGTCCAAGCTGGGGAGACAGCTCCATCATCAAAGTGCTTGCATTGCAGGAGGCCCTGTGTTTCTGCCCAGAACCCACATTAAAAAGAAAAATGGACTTTATGCTTTATAACCCTAGCCCTGAGAAGTCAGAGACAGATGTATCCCCTGTAGCCCACTGGACAGTCATCCCAGCAGAATCTAAAAGTCACAGGCCAGTGAAAGACTCTGTCTTATAAAAACTAGGTCTGTTATACCTGAGAAAGACAAGCGAAATAGTCCTATGGCCTCCACATTGGCATGTGCATCAGAACCTTAGGCAACGCGCGTACACGCGCACAAACACCAAAAGAAGAGAAGGATATTTTCAACTTTGATATGCCTTACTTGTGAAAAAATTTTTAACCCATTTTGTATTAACTATGACAATTCTCAACAAGCTTTAAAAACTCTCAAGGTATTGTGGTAAAAAAAAATCAGTAATAGTTTCTACTCAATCTTAAATTCTGTGTAATAGAAAAGAGAAATTTATTCTTAAAGCCAATTTCGGTTATGACAAGTGATTGTAATCATTGAAGGACTCTGGCAAAGGAAAGACTTAATGCTTTGGAGGCCTCCTCGACATGGCCAACTCGCTCCCCATGGTCTGCCGGGAGCTGAGAAGAACTATGGCTGTCATCCAACACATCATCACAAACACATTTACATCATGAGATCTTTTTGGTAGTTTTATTTTGAAGCAATTCAGCATGAACTTTGTAGTTTGTGACATGTTGTGGCAGTGTTTAAAGACTGGCCATGCCTACAAGTGAGTTATATACATCCTGGTATACATACTTGTATATAGCTCAAGTCCTCATTTATTGCAAAGAGGCAGCCTTGAAGTCCATTGACCAAAGTGACTGACACCCACTTACAGGCAATGGAACTGCTTGCAGAGTTCCATGGCAGCCTTTCTTCTGCCCTGTGCTACAATGTGGAGGTATGAACTTCTCACAGCATTGTGTTGGATGGAAATGCTGGGAATATGGTGTCACCCTGATTCTTTTTTTTCTCCTGCAGACTTTTATAGTATTGAACAAAGGAAAAGCGATCTTCCGCTTCAATGCCACTCCTGCATTGTACATGCTGTCACCCTTCAGTCCTCTAAGAAGAATATCTATTAAGATTTTAGTACATTCATATCCTTTCCGAAGCCTGGCTTCAGCAGTACCCCAGGATGTTGGGCTTGCTCCTGTCCTTGGACGTAGATGTGAGCTCGTCTGCACCTTGAAAGGTCTTTATAGAGTCCAATATAAATTATTCTCAAAGTAAAATGAGAGGGTGGTCTTATTAGCATTTTGGAATATGTTAATTTTATTCCAAGCACTGAAAGAATAATCTATGCATCCATTTCAATTAATTTCTAAAGAAAAGTTGTGTTTGCATTTAAATAAGTGTTTCCTTTGGTGGTGTCCCACACTCCTTGACTAAGGGCTACCTTATTCAGCATGCTGATCATGTGCACAATTCTGACGAACTGCATATTCATGACCATGAGCAACCCTCCAGAATGGACCAAAAATGTAGAGTAAGTGTGCATTGCTATATTTTAAAGTAGGGCTAAGTGATCATTTTATGATTTTTTTATCCTGCTAGAAGTTAAGAGTTTGAGTCTATAAAACAATGTAGTTTATCTTTTCATGCATACAATTTTATTTCAGTTTTTCCTTTCCTCTGTGTTCAATCATTGTTTGAGTAATTAGATGCCACCATGTTTATGAAGAGTGAACTTGTCATATCCCCTTGCATGTTCATAAACATGATATGCACATCATGTTAGTGGCTATGTTCTTCTTAAGCACTCTATTGGCATTGACTAGGCAGATCTAATACCTACATTCTCAGTTCCTTAAAAACCTGTGTCTTCTGTGAGTAGCTCTCATAGGGACATTTTAAGAGTTCCAGGAAATCCCTTGTGTAGTACATTCTGTGAGGTGGGGTGATCTACACACCACCAGCATCCAGGAGATGCTTCAAAAAACTATAAAGATGTCAATGGGATGTTATTCATTTCACACCTAACATTTCAGCCGATTATTTTTTTTAGATACACTTTTACTGGAATATATACTTTTGAATCACTCATAAAAATCCTTGCAAGAGGCTTTTGCGTGGGAGAATTCACCTTCCTTCGTGACCCTTGGAACTGGCTGGATTTCATTGTCATTGTTTTCGCGTAAGTACTCTCAATTTTTTTGAACTGGAAAATTTATGGAAGTCTCCAAACAGTATTCCAGTAAATACAACTTTTGGAGACTGATTTTTCTTGCATGCAATGGCTATATTTAAAGGTAAAGGATTTGTATATAAATTACTTATTCACAGTCATTTCTTTTTCAGAAAGTGTTTTTCACTCAAAACACATTTAATGTAGAGATAATCTTTCTTCCTGCCCAGGACTTGAATTGGCATGTTTGCATACAGTGTCAATTAGGTACACACTTTTCTTAAGATTTTATTTAAAAAACTTAATAGTGTGTGAGACACACTCTCAGTGCTCCCTAAGGACTAAGCTTCAGATTTTTTTTTCTTTTTTCTTTTTTTGGTTTTTCGAGACAGGGTTTCTCTGCAGCTTTTTTAGAGTCTGTCCTGGAACTAGCTCTTGTAGACCAGGCTGGCCTCGAACTCACAAAGATCCGCCTGCCTCTTCCTCCCGAGTGCTGGAATTAAAGGCGTGCGCCACCATCGCCCGGCTAAGCTTCAGATTTTAAGCACAGTGTCTGTATTCATGAGCTAGTAAATAAATTAAAACAAAAAGTTATACTGTGTACTGCTCCTACCACTAATGTATTGTAAAGCTATTGCATGGGCTCCATAGTCTGCTTTAAGTATAATTTAAAGTTATTTATATCTTTTTGAAAATGCATTTAACAGAAACATTTATAAAGTCTCAACCTTAATAATTTCCTCTATTGTCTTGAATTACAAAAGTAATTGATATTTATCTGAGACATTTTGACGATTCAGAAGGGTCTTAGATTTCTAGTCTTGGGGTCCCTCATCCTTGCCCACCTCCTCTCTCATCATGTTTCCTCCAATAGAAAAGCTGTAGCTCCATTGTCTCCTGTGGATAAGAAAATGGCAGGATGGATACCCTTCTCCTAGCTCCTCATTCTCTACTGTTAAATTCTTGTGTCACAAAGTTCAGCCTTTTTAAGTATGCAATTCAGTGTTTTCTAGTATGTTCGCAAATTGTACAGCTATCACTACTATCTAAACTGAGAATATTTTACTCACTCCAAAAAGAAATCCTTCACTAATTACTAGTGACCTCCTAATACAGACTCTTGGAAACACTATATTGACTTTGTTCTATGAAAACCTTGAATGATGAACATTTCATCTGGATGGAATTTGTTGAGTTTGGCTTCTTTTCCTCAGTATAGTACTTACAATGCTTTAAAGGAGATTAACACTATGTATTACTATACTAAGCTGATAGTGGAAGCATTAAATTGTTTAGGTAAATGAACCACATTAAAATACAATACTTGTATTTTAATCAAATGATTCAAATCCATATATATTAGGTTACATTAGGTTAGAAAAAAAAGACTTGACAAACTACGTACAGAAAAATACTTAACAGTAGCAGCACGGGTGAGTATTGTAGACTCTACCTATATTCTGAATAACTCTGATTTAATTCTACAGGTATTTAACAGAATTTGTAAACCTAGGCAATGTTTCAGCTCTTCGAACTTTCAGAGTCTTGAGAGCTTTGAAAACTATTTCTGTAATCCCAGGTAAGAAGTGATTGATGTGGAGCATTAGGCCACTCAACTCCAGCTGTTTGTGAGTTTTCTTTGTCTGTGTGTGTGTTGTCATTGTGTTTGTGTATAAACCCCTATTACAGATATGTGACAGAGTTTGTGGACCTGGGCAATGTCTCAGCGTTGAGAACGTTCAGAGTTCTCCGGGCATTGAAAACTATTTCAGTCATTCCAGGTGAGAGTGAGGTTAAACACAGGGGCTGACTTTGACCTTTAAGAGAAAGGCAGTTCCTTCTAGAGCGCAAACCAAATTACATTTCTTCCATTTTTGCATTGCAATCTTTATTTTTAAAGTCAGCCCTTGAGTTTAACCTGCTGCATGGGTCTTGGAGAAGGCAGATGACCACTTGGCTCACATCTCCACTTGAAATTTTGCCCTCCTGCCAAAGGGCTGATTTTCCACCTTTTCAGGAAGGAAAATTTCAACCAATCAGAACTTTCTATAACGAAGAAGATAAGACATTTCCGCATGTGGGCAGTGCATGAAACTGTCTTATCTCCTTCAGCAAACTCTTTCTTGTGTGAGAACTGCTTCAGTAGACGTTGTCGCTGTGAGCTTTCATTCAGTTTCTTACGTTTTCCGTTTCATTATGTAGAGGTAGTTTGTCCGACGTTTACTGAGTTAGTGATTATAAAAGCTACATTTGTGAGTGAGCGTGGCGATGGTTTCAGCCACCACTATTCTTAACTAGTGAATCCGAAGATTCTTTGGGAATTGTTTCACTAGTTTTAACCACTTGCTAAACTTCATAGAAACAAACTGTGCAGAGCCACACTTTTGAGCCAGAAGATTTCTCTGGTTTCAATTCAAGGCCATTGACTTGACATAAGCATGCATTCCTAGTAAGGCTTGTCTTTTTGATGTGCTTCTCACTCAGAGCCTATATGTCATTGTGAATGTGCTTTTCTCCCCTACATTTTAAGGACTGAAGACCATCGTGGGGGCCCTGATCCAGTCGGTGAAGAAGCTGTCTGACGTCATGATCCTCACGGTGTTCTGTCTCAGTGTCTTTGCATTAATTGGACTACAGCTGTTTATGGGAAACCTAAAGCATAAATGTTTCAGGAAGGAACTAGAAGAGAATGAAACATTAGAAAGCATCATGAATACCGTTGAGAGTGAAGAAGAACTGAAAAGTAAGAATGCCCCTGTAGTTGCTATCAGGTAGAAATAACACCAAAAGTTCGACTCTCTTCTGACAGTGCATGGGGCTTGAATTTTGATTATTTTGAAGGTATTCTAATATACAATGAAAACTTGTCAGTATGTGAATTCTTGTCACTTTTTTTTTTTTTTTTTTTTTTTTTTTGGTTTTTCGAGACAGGGTTTCCCTGTAGTTTCTAGAGCCTGTCCTGGAACTAGCTCTTGTAGACCAGGCTGGCCTCGAACTCAGAGAGATCCGCCTGCCTCTGCCTCCCGAGTGCTGGGATTAAAGGCATGCGCCACCGCCGCCCGGCTTCTTGTCACTTTTAGAAATGTTATTATAAGCATTTATTTTTCTTGGCTTTCTAGTGATTCTCTGTGTAGAAAGCTGGGTTAGTTCCATAATAATGAATTTCTACATGATGAAGAGTCAAGTTGCTAGGAACTAATAATGACTCACACTAACCATTGGATCTATGTATACAATATGGATTTTGTTCTATAATTTTATTTTTATAAAGACACTGACTAATTATATAATTTAATGGGCAATGCAATTCTATTTGCATTTAGATTAGACTTAGAACTATAATATCTTATAGCTAAATTAATGTTAATAATGATAGAACTATCACGACTAAGATAGATAGCTATTGACAACTTAGTTTTATCAACACCATTGTTATAATAATGATATTTTATCAACATGAATTCTATAAATAATGATAAATTTGAAAGGCTTTGTAGCACTTCTTGATAGTATCTTCATTTATGATTGATGGAGTCAGCAAAGACTAATTCAGAGAAATCTTCCCCTTTAGTAGAAGATGTGTACAGAATCTCAGAAGTCTGCCGGAAAAAAAAACAAATGCTAACATCTCATAACACGCACACTGCACATTCTCTAATGGTTTCCCCTTAGACTGCTTTCCCACAGTTGCTATTGATGAACAAGAAGCAAAAATGAAATCGGGTTGTATCCATCTTGACACCTGGATAGTGTCTGTGTGACATGCCTAATTACCTTAGGGCATAACATTCCAATCTGATCTCAGGATGAGGTAGGAAACAAAAAACCTTACCAGTTTGCATCCCTTTTACCAAAAAGAAATTGGAATTTTCTTTGATATGAGGGAACTTACTTTCTACTTATTCTAGATGTTTTTAAATACTGGTGAAGTAAAAGCAAACCAAGCCTATCTCAGATGGCGAAAGTGTGTAAAAAAAAAAAAAAGGAATGCAGGTGGGGCTGATAAAAGAAAAACAACAGGTTCCACAGTAAACTGTGCAGTGTGCACTTCATTACTATCACAGGTTACTACAAATATCATGCTTTCTTCCTTTTATCATTCTGTATTTTTTATCCAATTTCTGATTTTTATAATCAATATCTCCAGGTTTCAACTTCTAGAAAATATTATTTCTTCATTTTTTGCTATCGAAGTGGTGAATGCAATAAACAGTTGTCTACATTTATATTCATTTTTTTAAAATTCAATTTGCAATTCTTACCTAAATTTAGCTTCTTTAACACTTATGACACTACCATTCCTTTTATTCTGAGCCCTAGCCTCTTCTGAGTCCATAGCCTGAATGTCTTTCAGACCTTTGTTAAAAAAAAAAAAAAAAAAAAAAAAAAAAAAAAAAAAAAAAAAACCTTCAAACACATTTTTATTAGAATTTGTTTGAGCTAAGAACGACTCATGAAACCAGTTGACTTGGGAACAAGAAGATGTTCAGACAGTTCAGTCCATCAGTGTGGTGGGCTCTATTTACAGACAAAGAAAATGCTCATGACTTAGAGAAACAGCTTCAGCGTTATAGATCGGCATTTGCCTGATATGGCTGTGGTCTGATCAGTTCACAGTTCACAATGACGAGCATACTGAAGAGCTGCCATTCCAAATATATTTATTGCAATGTGGTAGATGTTAGTTCTTGCTTACCAGCATGTAGTTCAAAGCAATCTCGTTGCTTAAAGAAGATGGCTGGACAGCTATGACCTTTACAGTACAGTTATCTATTGTAGCCTATCCTATAATGAAGCCATTAGTCATGAATGCATTTACATGTGTGTTGAGCTGGCGAAGGAATGGTCCATGGAAATATATCCTTTTAGATGGTTATATGCCAGCACCTACTGGTAAAATTTAGATGACTACACTAAGGCTCAGTTGCCTATTGGCTGTGAACTAACATCTGTGTTGTTAGATTTCTTTATCTATATTGGTCATTATTAAAATAAAAAGTTGTTCATGGATGCGAGGGGATGAGAATTATATCACTAAATCCTCTTGTTCCCTGGAGGTTGACATTGTAAGTTACCAAAAAGAAAGCATGATATTTATTAAGGTTTCACTAGGAATTGCTGCATGGTTGTAGGCTACCAACAATTAAGAGATTAAGGATAAACATTTGCTTCAGACTTTCCACTTTGATGCTGTGTTATGCAAGTTCTGATATAACTGAACTACAAAATCATCTACAGGTTTTTAATATTATTATATTTAGAAGAATCCAAATATGTGATTCTGAAAACCCAACCCTAAAGAGAAGGCAACATTTGCAAATTGAGCAGTTTTCTTTATATTTCCTACTTTCAACTTTTAAAAACCATTTTGCTCTCCTATGACATAAACAAGCTACTCAGTGCAAAGTTTTTAAGAATGGAAACTTGGTATGAATTAGAAAGTTATTCAAGACATCCACATTTAACACCAGATTTACTTTATTTTAAATACATTTTATTTTCTCCATGAGGCACACAACAATATTTGGCTGACCAGATAGTACCTATCATTTGATGCGGATAAAATGACATAGCTTAGCAATATTAGTGCTGACCATCTGAGGTAGTATAAAAACATGAAAAAGCTTTTATTGATATTATTAATTATTTTTATTAGATAAGATGTATTTTTATTTTTATTTTTTATTTTTCTATGCTCCCCTCCTTTTTTCTCCCTTCCCCATGATTGCCATTCTTCCAATTTACTCAGGAGATCTTGCCTTTTTCTACTTCCCATGTAGAGTAGATCCATGTAAGTCTCTCTTAGGGTACTCATTGTTGTCTTGGTTCTCTGGGATTGTAATTTGTAGGTTGGTTTTCTTTGTTTTATGTCTAAAAGCCACTTATGAGTGAGTACATATGATATTTTAATTATTTTGCTTGATGCTGAGGTATTAATTTGTAGAGTATAGTGATTTCATCGTCATTAGAGGTGAAGAATCCATATCTGTCTAATTAATGGAAGGCCAAATGCCCTGGTATCTTGGAAATTTATGTGATTTCTAAAACACATTTTAATAATTTGGCTATAAAGACAGAACTAAAAGGAAGCTTGAAATTACGCATTACCTGACAGCACTACTTGGGTACTTTATAAATCAACTCAGTTCTCTGTTTTTCTTGATATAAGAACAGACGCCATTCTGAGATGACTAATGGGCCATTCTCTCAAGAAAAAAAATGAAGTTAAAATTAAAATAATAATAAATGAATGAATGAATAATAATACAGCAAAATTCCAAGAAAGCACAGTTGCTTTCACTTAGTGAGTCAATCTAGATTTTAAAAGTTGACAAAGTTTTAGAAAAATATGTTACAAGTAATTCTCTTTTAATCTTATCCAGCTTTATCACACATAAAATTTCTTTCATAAGGTCTGTTTTGTATGGGAACCCCCACAACCTTAATAGCCCTTTAGCTTTTCCTTCTGTTCTATGAGTCTGAAACAACTACCTGTGTTACTACAAGGCAAGGGTTACCATAACAGAACAAAACATCCTCACACTCCAAAGCTTTCTGAGGGGAGGGAACAAAATTTAATTTAACCATGTAGTGAAACAATGTTTAAAAGACATTAGATAGAACATTAAAAAAATTAAACTATTTGAGAAGTGAATTTAAATAAAACATTAGCACTAATGTACTCTAACTGAACCAAGAGCAAAAAAAGGAGAAAACATTTTTGTCATTGTGAATATTAAAAATGAAAGCAATGGCTCTGTAGTAGAGTAAAGCACATGACACTTGCTCAGTTCTGAAAGCCTTACTCAGATAGCTCTGGAAATACAAACACACCTCATGAGGGTCATAAGGAAGTGGAAGTGCCTTCTCAAGAAAGGCCAAAGACAAAGCCTAAAGCATAACTACTTATCATATAAGGATAGGACAGAAATACATATGCATATTTTTCAATATTATCTATTTCAAATGACCTATTATATGAGAGCTTAATGTACGTTTATCTAAATATTATAAAAGGCAGCCATGTATCAAAAATTAAAAATATAAAACTCTAAGCAACAACCTCCTTTAATATTCTCTTTCTGCCAAGAATCTACATAGTTGGCATTCACTAAAGCATATCAGAACAGTCGGGTGAAGTCCACAGTTCTACAGAACACCTTTCTACAGTCAGTTCAAGATTTTAGTTCATGGATCAATTAAACCAGTCCTTAGGTCAGAGCATCACTATCTAACTGTCTTTGGAAACACTTTGCAGCACACAAAGAAATGCACTTAATCTCATAAGCATCCTTAATCACTCAGTAGTGTAGTGAACATGAAATGTTTGTGTGTACATGTGTCTTCCTTTTTTTGACCTAGACCAAATCTCATGTACCTCAGACTGGCACTGAATTCCCTATACATATGACTTTGAACTTCTGATTTCCCTGACTCCATCTCTTAAGTGCTGGGGTTATAGGTATGATCCACCATACCTCATTTATGCAGTGCTGTGCATCAGACTTAGGGCTTCATGTGTTCTGGGCAAGCATTCTACTCACTGAGCTCTGTTCACAAGTCTGGGAATCTATTTTCAATTCTCAATGTATAACTTGTGGTTAAATTCATGAGTCATGGTTATATCAGCTCATGAATCACTTTCAGAATCATTTATTTTAGATTTTATACAATGATCACTTTCTCTTTCCAGGCCATTTCTCCTTTCCTTTAGATATTAAAATTATATTCTCTTGGGGACAATTAGCCCACACATTCAGTGGCTATTTAGAAAAGACTGTAATGTGCTCTGCAAAAGCATGGTGAGCTAGATGCATTGCTAAACCTTTTATCATGCCTGTTGAGTTAAATGGAAGCCTGGTAGCGTGAGAGTTCAGGCAGCCCTAGAGCCTCTTCCTATGATTTGGCTCCTCAATGACTGCTGAACATTCATTGGTAATTTTATGGCTAATCACTAGGTAATCTTACCTCATTAAAAATGTCATGTAGGTTTATGTGTGGAAAAAGATATCACAAGAGCCACATTTAGTAATCCATGTCTATAATCTCCACACATAGGAGACAGAGTTAGGAGTATGAGTTTGAGACAAGACTGGGTTACATCAGGCGTTATGTGAACCTGAAATACATGGCAAAAACCTTATACCAAAATCCCAAAGTAAATAAATAAACATACATAAAAGGGATAGAAAATTGCTTCCTATTTTGACTATCTTTATGTTGCCAGACTCATCATCACTGAAGCATGGGATTTTTTTTTCAAAGCTATTTACTGTCTCAATACGTAAGATCTTTTCCAGTTTTGCTTGTATCTTATATGTCAAACAAGGAGCTGGTGTGTGAGCCAGTTGGTCAATCTCCTTTGAAATTAAATGATATTTAGTGATAGTAGTGCTTGAACTTCAGTGACCGGTTTGTGTAGAACTTCATTCTTGGTCTATCTGAAAGTCATATATATGGATCATTTAAAAACTCAATAGGTATTTCAAACTATAACCCACAAATGCAGCATCTAAAGCAGTAAGATAACTTAATTGTATAGAAAGCTATAAAAGCAATACCCACTATAAGAATATGCAACTTCAAAATCTTTTTAAAAATTTTTTTAAACTTTTTTCATTTTATATACCAACCACAATTTACCCTCCTTCCCTTTCTCCTTCTCCCCCCACCATCCCCCTCCCAAGCTCCCATCCATTTCTGAGAAAACATAAGGCCTCCCATGGAGAGTCAACAAAGTCTGACATATCAAGTTGAGGCAGGACAAAGCCCCTACCCCCTGTATCTAGGCTAAGCAAGGTCCTTAGAGAATGGACCCTAAAAAAGCCAGTTTATGCATTGGGGATAAATCCCGGTTCCACTGCCAGTGGTCCCACAGACTGTCCCAGCCACACACTGTCACCCACATTCCTATGCAGGTTCCCCAGCTATCAGTCCAGAGTCAGTAAGCTTCCACTAGCTCTAGTTAACTGTCTCTGTGAGTTCCCCATACTGATCCTGATTCTCTCGTAGACTGGACTCTGGGAGCTCGAAACAAAGTTTAGTTCTGTATTTCTGCATCTGCTTTCCTAAGTTACTGGATGAAGGTTATGTGATGAGAATTAGGGTGGTCATCAATCTGAATACAAGGGAAAGCCAGTTCAGGCCCACTCTCCACTATTGCTAGGAGTCTTAGCTGGCGTCATCCTTGTGGACTCTTGCGAGTTTCCCTAGAACCAGATTTCTCCCTAATGCCATAATGGCTCCTTCTATCAGATAACTCTTTCCTTGCTCTCCCTCTCTGTCCCTTCCCCAATTAACCCATCCCATTCCATTATTACTACAAAATCCAATAATCATAATTTTCATTATTGTTGTTTTGAGCCAAATGGGAATTTGAACCCTTTAAAAAAAGATTGGAATTATATGCAAGTATGGAAATGCCATAGTGAAATCTATTATTTTCTAAAATTAACACTCATAAAAATGCTAGGATTTGAGAGTGATGATGTAAGCCTTAGTCCTTTATGTATGTAATTTGGAAGACTGAGTTGCCCTCCGGTCATATCAGGAAGTCTTAAAACTGAATGATGAAGAAAACATGAAATCCTTTACTAAGAAAAATAGGGATAAAGGACACCAGGGAAGAGCCAAACTCTCAACATCTAGAACTTTCCGAGTCCTATAGATACTGCTTTGTGAGTGAAGAAGAAGAGAATTTTGTAAAATACATTGTATCCATTTGCAGTATTGCATAATTGATTCTTTTGCTTCCGGTGTAGTACTTTAAGAGACAGTTTAGCGCTTCTTCCTTCTCTGTCTCCTCCCCTCTCCACCTCTCTCCTCTTTTCACCTCCTCTCCTTTCCTTCTCAGCTCTACCTTCTCTCAGAAAAACTTCCTAAAACCTGCAGCCTTGAATAGAATTTTTAAAATAATTATCCAAAGCTGAATGTGTCTCTCCAAACCTCATCTTCATCACAAGTGCTGTCTCTCTGCCTTACACACATTTCACCTGTCCCCACCAATAGTTGCCACCTCCTGTATTCCATGCCATCTTCATATCTAAGTATTCTTGAACCTGTTACTGCATCCATGTTTCCTCCTCTATCAGCATATATCTTCCAGGGTGATCACAATGACATTTCAAACATCAAAGAATGGTTTCTTCGTCAAATCCCATCCCCTTAGAATTTCCTGGACACCGTTTTTCTTATTGTTTTAGTACATTTTCATTAGATCAGTTATAACTCTCTCTTTGTTTTTTTTTTTTTAAAGTTATGATTACATTGGTTTAAATAAAATAAAAGTCAGTTTAGCTCAAGGTCTCGGAAGTTTGGGTCCATGGTTACTTAGCTTTGTTGTCTCTGAATGTGTGGTAAGGCAGAGCGCTATGATAATAAGCACATCCAAAGACTTGTGCTTACTCATCTTGCGGTAACCAGGAGGCAGAAAGAGAAAGGGGGAGGTGGAGGAAGAGACCAGGGACAGAATGTGTCCTTCAAGGGCATATCCACTTACATTCTTGCTCCGCCTGTGCCTGACCTTCATAGTTAGTTCTCTGTTGCCTCCCAACATCCCACTGAGATTGGTTCCATAATGCATTGATCCAATCGTGAGTTTAAAGCCATTTTAATTCAACCAATAACAATCCAAAGGCTCTATGAATCTGTGTACTAAAGAACAAACCAACTCTAGAGTCCTGACGGTAACAATGAAGACAAAAACCAGCCACTATCTGGGATTGCTACACATATTATTTACTTGTTAATTGCTTTCCTACGTACACTAACATCCATATGCATCAGATTAAGGAAGCTTCCCAAAGCTAGGGATTTTGTTTATCATTTGTGTCTTGGTAATTATTCACAGGTCCATAAAATGTTATAAGTAGATTCTTTATCAATAACGTATGAGAATATTAAAAGAATAAATGCTCATTACCAAGGGATGAGACTTAGATGTTTGCATACATGTCTATATTCATTAACTTACTTGCCTTATGACTCTTACTGATTGCATCCTATAATTGTATATTTTTCAAATTCTTCCTAAACAGGATATTTTTATTACTTGGAGGGAACCAAAGATGCTCTCCTTTGTGGCTTCAGCACAGATTCTGGGTATGTAATATTTGCTTTGCTTTTAGTTGAAATGCTGCCAAAGAAAAATCTCATGTTCACTGAGTACTTTTGATTCAATATTATAATTTTCATAAATTTCATGGCATTGATTTTGCTCATTTTATCTAACAATGAACAGAGATTTTAAAATGTTTATAGTTTATGCATGCATTGGAAAGCAAGACCAATCATGAGATAAGGCTTGAATCAAAACAAAATAGCCATCATGAGAATCTTGGGATATACAAGAATACTTTCTAAAAGCCTATCAAAAATTGGTTGGCTAGTTTCAGGCCTTACTTCTTGGAAAGAAGAATAACAAAATCAATATCTCTTTCCATCTCAAAGCTCTCCACTGCCTAATTCAATATGACTCATAGGTAACTGAGTACACTGCTCGGACCAATTTACACAGGATCCTGCGGACTAGCTGTTTTCAGAATCTTCTGTTTATAAAACACCGTTTTGATTTCTCCATACACCACTTTCAGTTTGCAGCAGAGCTTTGTTCTTGTTCTGCTTGCCAGCAAGGAATCTCTTCATCGGGCTCTGGAAACTATGAACCTCAAAATCAACAGTGCTGCCCCTCCCACAAACGCTTCAGTCACCATGTTCATCTAAGGAGGCTAAAAACCAATCTGCGAGTTTTAGAAAGAAAAAAAACTTTAAAGCCAAAATTTTTATGAGCATTTTCAAATGTCGTATTATGACTGTTCTTGGCTTTAATTCACCACAAGACTTACTTTAAAAGAAGCCATTTTGCCAGAGGCCTTCATAGTAAACCCTATTGATTTGAATTCATGAATATGTTGCCTATGACATCTTTCATTTGCTAAATGGTTCTATGGTCAGGGAGTGGGTTAATCATGTTATTTAAATTCAAAGTCAATCTTAAATTCTTGGGGTAAGTCATTTTGCTATTCCCACTGGAAGAAAGTGTATCTTTGAGAATTTAAGTAATCTGGCAAAATGGTCAACTAGTAAATACTGAAATGAGAAGCAATGGCCATTCTTTCTGACCCCAGGTTACAGTCTCTTAGTTGTTCTGCAATGTTCAACCTCTACATTGAACCTTGAGGTTGACACTCTGCTATAGTGTTCCTTATCTACACGCCAAACATATCCTGACCTGTAATTCCCATTTGTATCTGCAGCCAGTGTCCAGAAGGATACTACTGTGTGAAGGCTGGCAGAAATCCCGATTATGGCTACACGAGCTTTGATACTTTCAGCTGGGCCTTCTTGGCCTTGTTTCGGCTAATGACTCAGGATTACTGGGAGAACCTTTACCAGCAGGTGGGTGCCAACAGAATCAGCCGTCTCTGAAGGCGGTCGGTGCCCGGTATGCTTTGACTCTGCCTTGGGAACTGTTGAGGTTGCTGTTGCTTTCATTTTATTTCTGTAGACAGTATGGGAATCCTGACGTGCATTTCTAACATTAGAGATAATTTATCATGCTCGTATTAAAACAGATAGTTCTTAGATCCTAAATTAATTTTCTTCTATGTTCTGTGCAATGTCAATTTTTAGATCTTCCTTAGTATCTGACATACCCTTAGGATCCAACGTAAAAAGCAGAGAATATTGCAGTTTCTTGAGCTGTCTTTGTACACTCACTGTTTCCTTCACATGCCTGGGCATCAGAATCCTCAAGCATCTCATGTACTGTGCCCACCAGACCCTTCTGTACTGTGCCCACCAGACTCTACTGTACTGTGCCCACCATACCTTAGTGTTGAACCCTTATTTACAATTAAATACCCAGTTCTTCTTCAAACCTTCCTCTCCCTTGTCAACTACTTCCTCTTTTGAACTTCACGACCCTTTAAATATTCCTCAGCTTATAACATCAATCTGCTATAGTGTTCAGTCCCATGGCCATGTACTCTAGCATAGATGTGAGGCACTTGCTACATAGGCTTCTCTATGTGCATATTATATATTCTCATTGCCCAATCCCAAGAGGGAAGAAGTTGAAATGATAATTCTCTTATTTCATGTAACCATGAATTTCTTTTCTCAGAATTGTTATAAGTGCTTCTTTTGGCCTCTTTTATATTTACTTCTGTGACTATTACAAATGTTATAAAAACTATATAAAATACCTTTTGTAGGAAAATAAAATTAATAGAAATAATTCAGAGGTAGAAACAGAGTCGTAGAATGCTGTATTGCTGGGCTCAAGTCCTCCTTTGTCATCCTCCAGAGTCTCCAGGGCCACTGTCATAGGACTACCATCTTAGTCCCCACCTTTATAAATATAGAAAAGAAGGGTATCTTAGCTCAAAATTAAGATGATGCAAAATAAAAATATTGACATACAATTTTGCAAAAAGACATCGAAAGATGGCCATATTTAAGTTGAGATATGGAAGCTAGACTTTCTCACGCATTGGTAGCAACCTTTGTAAAAAGTTAATGAAAATAAAAAATAAATGTTCCCAATGACCTAAAAGTTCCACTTCGAGGAATTTATTCAAGAGAAAAGCAATAACAACAACAGAATGATAGCGTGGTGAATTGAGTAAATAGTAAGGATTCCAGAGGTATATAAGTTACACTTATATCTCTATACTATTTTGAATTTTTCTAAAAATGCAGCAAATGGCAGAATAAACTGCATTTAAAAATTATTAATGGTGATACTAGATAAAAATAAATATCCATGGAGTCAACAGATAAATTTAATCAGTAGGGCAATCTACCTGCATCAAAGTTTAAAATGATAACCCATGCTATAAAAGGGAAAGTATACGACTTGAACAATAAAGGGGGCCTGTTTGAAAAATTAAAAGACAGCATAAGAGCTAAAGTTACCAGTAATTTCAAAAATGTAGAAAATGAGGAATTGTTATGCTATATTTAATACTAATGATCAAACCTTAGTACCAGCCTGATACATTACTATACCTTTTTATAGTATTAAAACAGTTTGTTTAATACTGTTTTTCTTCAACTATATTTTCATTTATATATCTATAACATTAAATTATACAAAATATTTGATTTTGATGTTCTTTATATATCAACCACAATGAGAAAACTAGTAAAGTTTTTGCATTATTAAAATAACAATTTCCCTCCTTACCCCCAGACTCTACGTGCTGCTGGCAAAACCTACATGATTTTCTTTGTCGTGGTGATCTTCCTGGGTTCCTTTTACCTGATAAACTTGATCCTGGCTGTGGTAGCCATGGCGTATGAGGAACAGAACCAGGCCAATATCGAAGAAGCTAAACAGAAAGAATTAGAATTTCAGCAGATGTTAGACCGACTCAAGAAAGAGCAGGAAGAAGCCGAGGTAAGTGTTTGTCACTACAAATATGAAGGCAGAGGGGAGCCAAAGGTCCATGACTTTTTTTTTTTTCTAACCATACTGAGTTTAACCAGAGCAGTCACCGTCCATGGATTTGCTACTATTCCCCTGAGCCCCGTGAGCTAATCAGTGGGTACAAGACTGAAGACAGTGTCTGCCTCTCCTCCAGAATCCAACAGTGGCTCATAATTCAGCAAGAAGGGCAGGGCCATATGAGCCCTCCCTGTAACCGAAGGCTGGCGGGCGCAGTACTGTGTAAGCCTGTCGTTGGCGGTCTTCGCTGCTATGACGTCATGGTTCTTCGCTGCTATGACGTCATGGTTACATTGCTGTGTCGTTCTTACATCATAAAGTTTCATATCTCTTATCCCTATCCTCCACGCTCTTATATTCTTCTCGTCCCCACTTCAGGATTGTTCCTGACTTCTTTCTCCCAGCCTTCAGTTTAGTTTGCCACTCTAACTCTATTCTACAAAATCACAGGCCAAGGCAGATTCTTTATTCATTAACCAATAAAAGCAAAACAAATACAGAAGGTCTTCCCACACCCACATAGGGCTGAAGGCCTCCTCACTCATGGGTTTTAAAATTAGTTGATAGGAGCAGGCATGGATTCCATCTTGCGGAGTGACCCTCACAATCATAAGAAAGTAACTGGAACATTAAAGTTGGTCAACAAATTAGAGATTAAAAACAAATGCTCATTAACTTTGGCTAATGTTATAAACTTTCAGATTAAGACAGCCACAATAATGATTGTGACCACTTCTGAGTAAGGCACAGTGCGTGCTAGCCTTCTCTGCAAAGGCTTCAGTACTTCAGCAGGAAAGGCTGGGAGGGTCTGTACAACTGTTTAGTAAAGGCTTTAAAATCTGCCGCATGATTTGGTATAGTTTACCTCTTGGCAGTAACATTAGCCAGGTGGATAATCTGTGATGCGGAGAAATACTCATGCAGAAGGATGTGTACCGCAGCATACATTTAACATCAGAATGGTAAAATTAAGAAATATAACACATTTTCAAACCATCCAAAAATGTACAGTAGGATTATGATTCTTTCTGTCTTGACATTGTACTCATATATAGAATTATACATTTTTGAGAAAATTCTGTAATGAGGAAAACATTGCTAAAATAATAGTGGGTGGGGTTATAGATAGGATACAATCACAATTTAACTGTTACACTTATACTTAAATGACCTGGAGAAGTATAACCACAACTCCTTTCTGAGGGTAACACTGAAAGTATTTTCTACTTTTCATTTACATCTTTACATCTAGTTTCCTTAAATGATTTTCCTTTAGTCTTGAGAATTTCATACACATATACAATGAAATATTCACATCCACTCAAACCTATAACCTCACTTTCCCACCCTCTAACTCTCCCAGTCTACCTCTCCCAATTTCAAGTAATTTTTGATAACCCTCTAAGTCTGATTAGTGCTGCCCATAAGTGCTTGATTATGGGGTCATCCCCGGACCATGGGAAAACTCCCAATGGCCATACACACAAAGAAAAAAATGATTCTCCCTGTCCCAGGTGCCTCAACTGCCGGTAACACTTCCATAAGGGGCATGGCCCAGAGAGTACCTTCCTCATCCTTCCTGAATTTTGCTTGGCTTGTTCTTGTATAGGTCTCACACAGGTAACCTCAGCTGCTCTGAGTTCTTGAGTGTGATAGCCACAGCATGCCCAGAAATCAACATTCCAAAGCTCTAATTCCTGTTCTCTGGCTCTTGCATTATTGTTGCCTCCTTTTCTGTGGTTTTCCCTGAGCCTGGCTGGGTGTAAGAAGGGAGGTTGAAAGCCGGGCAGTGGTGGCGCACGCCTTTAATCCCAGCACTCGGGAGGCAGAGGCAGGCGGGTCTCTGTGAGTTCGAGGCCAGCCTGGTCTACAAAAGCTAGTTCCAGGACAGGCTCCAAAGCCACAGAGAAACCCTGTCTCAAAAAAAAAAAAAAAAGAAAAGAAAAGAAGGGAGGTTAATGGATGCCCCATTTAGAGCTGAACACTCAGTTTCTTATTATGAGTACTTAGAACAATCATGCATTCCTGCATTAACTGTTTCCCTCTGCAAAAATAAACTTACCAAGGCTGAGGACAGTCCAGGTACATGGGTATTGACACAAATAATTAGAAAACAACTTAGCAAAATTATTGGGGAAGTGTCGTTTACTAAAATAACTGGGGAAGTGAAAAGCCCTTTGATAGAATCCAGTACTCTTATTTCATTTTTAGAAAGTTTTTTTTTTTTTTTTTTGAAGTGAGATAGCTACCTTCTCTCCCTGGTAATTCAGTTTCGAGATTTCATCAATCCCTTAAAGAATCATTGACCTTATAATTTTTCTTGACACTTTATTTCCTTATTAACTTATTTCTATTTTCAGACATGCCACTCTCACTAAGCTATGGGGTTCCTGATTCCATTGGTCACCCTGAGTTGCTTGCCTGATCTTCAAACTCACTATCTTAGCACACAGTTTATGTGAGTTTTATATCACAGAAGTACCTATAAAACTTCGACACATAATACTTCAATTTACTTAATTCTAAGGAAGTTCACAGCATGAAAGAGTTGCATTACAAAGGTCCTGAAATTTTATTATAATATGTGAGAGGAGAGACTATGCTTCACATGCTAATTGGTTATAATGCAACACAACACAGGTTACTTCCTGGACAAGATTTGTAACTGAATGCCCAGGCTGGTTACCCTGAGGCTTGTTTTTTTCAAGATTTGGAAATGACTTAAATGCTGGGATTGTCTTGGTCCAACAGGCCATCGCTGCAGCTGCAGCCGAGTACACGAGTATTGGGCGGAGCAGGATGACGGGTCTTTCAGAGAGCTCTTCAGAAACCTCCCGGCTGAGCTCCAAGAGTGCCAAGGAGAGACGAAACAGAAGAAAGAAAAAGAACCAGAAGAAGATCTCCAGTGGTGAGGAAAAGGGCGACGATGAGAAACTATCCAAATCGGGATCGGAGGAAAGCATCCGAAAGAAAAGCTTCCACCTCGGCGTGGAAGGACATCACCGCTCCCGGGAGAAGAGGCTGTCCACCCCTAACCAGGTACTGCCGCGCCACCAGGCGAGGCTGCACAGCCAAATGCCAGTGCAAAGCTTAACCCTGGGGTTAGGGCCCAGGAGAGGAAGGGGACTTCACCACCACATTTTAACTAAAATGCTGCCTTTGGCTGGGCGTTTATGGAAAGAAGAGAGATGTATATGTTTTTCTCAATGACGTTGCCATTTTCATTTTCATAAAAGGCTATTGTTTCAGAATTGCTATATCTTCCTTAAGAAGCATTTTTCTAAAATAAAATGTTTCTGCAAGCTACTATAGGAATGAAGAATGTTGTTTACAACACAGATTAATTCTCATAGTTGTATTTTGTCAATGTTTTTAATACCCCACTCCTGATTAAAAAAAAAAATAAGAGGAGGGAAAGAAGGGAGGGAGGGAGGGAAGGAAAACCATAATCCTAAAAGTAGTTCCTCTATCTTTTTCTTTCCTGTAGACCAGCATGAACCAAAGCAGCAGGCAGCCAATTTTGAATTTTGTCCATTCTTTGTTATCTTCCACTCCAAGCACAGAAGCTTCTGGTTGACTAATAAATTAATTCCTCACCTGTGGATTTTCCCTCTTACTGTCTTGTTTATTACACTGAAACCTCTACACCCTGGTCCCCCTGCAAACCCATCAGATGAGCCATGACTCCAGAGCTACCAAACATTTACACACTGTACAACCCCACCTCAATTGTTGTCAAGACAAAAATATACATATGGGTTTGGTACTCTATTGAATAAACACTGAAGATCAAGAATCGCATCTTATGCAGTTCACAAATTGCATAATTGACTTCACCTTCTCAGCTTCCTTTACTTTCCTTGTTTCCCATAACTGAGATACTCACTATTACCTGAAGATTTTTATGCCTTCCCTTCCTCTATTAGTTAGTACATATTTTTCCCCTTTCACTTATTTCTTTTTCTTTTCAAACTCTCTATATGGCCAAGAATGACCTTAAACTTCTGACCTCTTCCCTTCTACTTCTCCAGTGCTGGCATAGTAGGTATTGGTCACCATGACCAATGCAGTGCTGGGATTTGAACCAAAGGACTTATACAAACTAAGCGAGCATACTACCAACTTAGCTATGTCCCCAGCCCAGTCTGCTTCTTACTGATAACTTTCATTCATTTCTCCTGACAGAGCGGCACCCCGCCTTCCACTGTTTAACTCAAGTACCCCACCCCCATAATCCTACACATCTTCCTCTGTCCTCTGCATCCCCGAATCTGGGGTTCCAGACATGGCCCGAGTTATCTGCCATTGTCGTCTTCACCACAGTTGGAAGTTTCCAGCTTCTGTTACTTAGGTGTGAAGCACAGACATAAAAGACAGTCAGTCCTTTTCTGCAAACATGGCACAGGCTAGGCTAGACAGCTAGATTCCTCGTGGTACTAATGCAAGGAAAGACAAGAGGGAGTTTCGGCTTGTTCTGAGGCAAAGTCCTTCCTTGTTATATTCATTTTCCACTGTTCCCAGTGCCTGCCACTTGTCTTTAAAATAGCCAGCACTAGGCCGGGCGGTGGTGGCGCACGCCTTTAATCCCAGCACTCGGGAGGCAGAGGCAGGCGGATCTCTGAGTTCTAGGCCAGCCTGGTCTACAAGAGCTAGTTCCAGGACAGGCTCTAGAAACTACAGGGAAAGCTTGTCTCGAAAAACAAAAAACAATAAAATAAAATAAAATAAAATAGCCAGCACTAACGTTTATTGAATTTAGTACTTCTAAATAATCTACCCTGTGTTTTCATTTATGGAATCAGTTTACACTGCAGAGGAGTCATATGAAGGGGATGGCTTTCCATTGTTCCCTTGGGAGCAATTCCCCCCCCCTCCCCCGAGCCCCCAAGTCACCTTAGTCCCTGACTCTTAATTTCCTTGACTACTCTGTCCTCTAAAGCATACTCAACTAGCCTCCAGTCTATAAAATGATGGGTTCTCACACCTTATAGTGGACGAGTTTTAGTGCTAGAACTGGGGCAAGTTCTTTGCCAGGTTCTGGGAATAGATTCTTCTGATTGTTGCAGCCTTTTTTCTTTCTTTTTCTTTTTTCTAGAATTGATCTTTTTGGTTGCATTGCTTTTCTTTTAAACAAGCACAGCGTCGCTGGTCTCAGGCTAGCGGCTTGGTGGTAATTTCAGGAAGCCTGCTCTTATTTGGAGCTCCAGCACACACTTTCTGTCCTGTTTTTCTCATAGTCACCACTCAGCATTCGCGGCTCCTTATTTTCTGCAAGGCGCAGCAGCCGAACGAGTCTCTTCAGTTTCAAAGGTCGAGGAAGAGATCTCGGATCGGAGACAGAGTTCGCTGATGACGAGCATAGCATTTTCGGAGACAACGAGAGCAGACGGGGTTCGCTATTTGTGCCTCACAGGCCTCGGGAGCGACGAAGCAGTAACATCAGCCAGGCCAGTAGGTCCCCACAAATGCTGTCGGTGAACGGAAAGATGCACAGTGCGGTGGACTGCAATGGCGTGGTGTCGCTTGTTGACGGACCTACAGCCCTCATGGTCCCCAATGGACAGCTTCTTCCAGAGGTGATAATAGATAAGGCAACTTCCGACGACAGCGTAAGGATGTTTTCCATAGCTCAGGCATGCCTGGGCAATTACTCGTGCATCAGTCAGTCTCTCTGCTGGGGGGTCTGCTCTCTAGCCTGTGAATGGCTCTGTGTTTGGCGATGCCTTCTCTGTGAAAACACGGCTTTAATTCGTAACTCAGTCCCCACAAGTTAGGTGCTGCAACCACCCATATAAAAGATGGGGCTAGAGAGATGACTCAATGAGTAAGGGCCCTTGGCACAGGACCACGGAAGTCAGGAAACTCACAAAAGTAACCTCTGTATAAACTCTGGCTCCAGAGTTTCTGGCTCCCTCTCCTGGCAGCCGTGGATACCGTACTCACATGTGTATAACAACACAGACACAAATACACATAATTAAAAACTTATACATAATTCTTAAATTAAAAACTATACTTTATATCCCATGTTGGCAAAAGGATACATTTACTTATATTTGTGTTAAGATTACAGGCTGAAACCCATCACTTTAGAAAACATTTATGCCTACAGCATATAGAGTAGGTTGAACTTATTAGTAGGCAGGCCTCACTTCTGTAAAGAAAAATGGATCCTTTGCCATCTACTTCTGTTATTTCAGGTCAGTTAATATATATTTATTGCAAGGGACTCTTACTTGAGTTGTTAATAACGACAGCAACAACAGCAAACACACTCTTAAGCTTTTTTAAAAATATCTATATGAGAATACATATTATTGTCAGCGCAAACAGAAGAAATAAGCCAGAATATTCTCATGTGATCATAGTTCAGGAGCAGCGCTGACATTTCCACAAAGGCCCTGGTGTTCTAAGGGTATGTTCTTACCCTCCATCCCCACTGATTTTTCCGGTTCCTGGGGTTTCCAGGATATTGATCTTGCACACTGATTATGTTGTGTTGCATTAACAAGTAGCAAGAGCTGCCGTTAATCCAGCAAGTTTGCATCGTAGACCACACACCTATAGTGCTTGAAGTGAGAATAAAGTTCCATCAAAGTCATGGCCACACACACATTTCAGTTTGAAAAGAGTGCATGTGCTCAGTGGTGACTTTGAAACCTCTCTGCTTGCATGATACATCGTAAGCCTTTCTGTTAAGCTGGTGTCTCCCTGTGAAGTGGCATGTTACCTTTCTATGAAATGACACCTAAGCTTTATCGTCCAGCCATGTTTGGAGTCTGTTAAATGCTATGCAATTTATGTCATATTTGCAGGTGATTTCACATTTTTTAAAAGAAGTATTTTATTTAAGAATTGACTTTTTACCAGAGGAAAATCAAAACCACAAAACTAAAGAGCTAAGTTTATGAAACCTGAAGAACTAACCATCATAGAAGTCCAACATAACGCACAGTTTACATGTGCACACCTAAACTATTGCATGACAAACAATAAAATCTGTATGTTATAGACATGCCCAGGTGAAAAAGAGTTGGTATGGGCAAACTCGTTTTTATTTGGGGGAAGAAGAGAGAATGGCAGAGAAAACACGACATTACATGCCCATATACATATATACAAATGTGATTATGTATGCACAGCTATATTTTGATATTCATATATACATGACTATATACAACTTTGCAGCCTTTTAATTATATGAACTATTAACATACATATGTATATTATACATATATTGATAAATGTGTGTGTGTTGGTAAAATTTTTACTATCTATCACATAGCACTTATAAACTAATACCTGGTGCTATAGGATTGTATAATTCTCTCTTTTTTTTGGCTTTTTGAGACAAGATTTTTCTAGACAAGTTTTGGGGATTTTTTTGTTTGACTGTTGATTTTTGGTTTTTGTTTTTTGGGGTTTGGTTTTTTTTGGTTTTTTAAGACAGAGTTTCTCTGGAACTAGCTCTAGACCAGGCTGGTCTCAAACTCACAGAGATCTGCCTGCCTCTGCCTGCCAAGTACTGAGATTAAAAGCAGCTGGATATATATATATATATATATATATTTTCTTTTTTTTCTTTTTTTTATATTTAAAAATTTCCATCTCCTTCCCTCCTCCTCCCCCTCCCTCCGCTCCTCCTCCCCCTTCCCGCCCCTCCTTCTCCCCCTTCCCTCCCCTTCCCTCCACCCATACCTCCCCTCCCTCCCTCTCAAGGCCAAGGAGCCATCAGGGTTCCCCACTCTATGCCAAGTCCAAGGTCCTCCCAACTCCCCCCAGGTCCAGGAAGGTGATCGACCAAGCTGTATATATATGTATATATGTATATATGTATATATATCAGCCATCATATAAATATATATGTATATATATATGTGTGTATGTGGGTGTAATTTTTAGAAGACCAGTGCAATTTTTTTTTTGTTTTTTAAGTTGGGTGGCATGCTTGAAAAACAAGCGTTTTTGCTTAAGGATGAATATGCCTGGCATGCCTCCGTTCAAATTACTGCATGTCAGTGGCTTTTAGGGCTGTGGTTTTTAGCATGTGTTCACCTCTTTGAGGCAGAGCTTGTGCTCTCCACGCTGCTAGTGTTGCTATCAATCCAAAGTATCTTTTTCAAACTGAGTCACTTAGCACTATCCCACCCAAAGTGTTATAAAATCTTCTTTCAGCGGCAAGAAAAAAAATCCTTGAAGTAGTTTTCATTAATGTTGGTATTCCAACAGACAATGGGAATAGCAATGATGGAAGTTAGTGTTTGACCCTGCCCCTTTCTTCACACACCTCTACAGCTATTGTCTGGTTGTTGTTGTGTATGTTTTTTTCTTGGTAGATAATTGGATTAAGTTGGATGTGCAGAGAGAACACAATAGTGCTGTAACAAGAACAGCTATTTCTTAACCCTGAAGCAAGAGTATAAGGCAAGCTCTCTCACTAGATGCATTTTACTTGTGATGGAGGCTTTAGGTAGCCTTCCTCTTGCAAATATCTAGCAAGCAGCAGGGTCATCGTTTGAATCTAGTAGTCTAATCTCTGCTTATAAGCATTCATTACAGCTACCCAAACCAGATTTTGTTTCTACCTGTGCTACATTAGAATTATGTTCTTAAGAAGGCAATCAGTCACCTTTCCTCCCACTTCAGGGCACAACCAATCAAATGCGCAAGAAAAGACTTTCCAGTTCTTATTTCCTGTCTGAGGATATGCTGAATGACCCGCATCTCAGGCAGAGAGCCATGAGCAGAGCAAGCATTCTAACCAACACTGTAGAAGGTATGTGATTAAACAACAACAACAACAAACTTACCTTATGGGTTCTTAAATAAAATTAATATAAACTATGATCACCTCTAAAGAGATTTGTGAAATTATTAACAAAGATTGGAAGCATATTAAACGTGAAAGGGAACAACTAAAAAATGTTATTTTATGAAAGGGAAGTTAAAACCTCATGAGCATGTGAATTTATATGCCAGTGTATTCTATTAAACCTTTCAAAAGTGTTTCTTCATTCGTTTAAGAAGCAGGTTACCTTAATTAATAGACATCACCAAAATTTTTGTATATTTAAGTAGAGTATGATTTGTAGTTATAAATATAATTTATGTATCTATAAATGTAGTATTATATATGTAAATTTTTAATGAATGAAATCACTTTCATGCAAAAAATAGTATTTTATCAATAGTAATGATAACCATGTGCTGAGAAGGTGTATGTGCACATGGGTATGTGTGTATTTGTAGGCTGACATTGAAGATATTCCTCTATTGTTGACCATGTAATTTGGGGGATGGGGGGTCTCTCACTGAACCTGGAAATCACTGATTCAACCAGACTAGCTGACCACCAAGTCTAATGGTTTTCCTGCCTCCCCCTCCCCAGTGGTGGGATTACAAGCATGAACTTTAGTGCCCAGCTTTTCATGTAGGTTCTAGGGATCAGAATTCAAGTCCCATGGCAAGAACTTGACCATCCGAGACTTCTCCTCAACTAGTATATATTTAACTGCGAGGTGCCCATATGTATTTGGTCGTTAATATCTTCTGCATCGACTCACTTGTCCTTGTAGTACAAGATTTTTATGTAAAAAGGCTTTCAAAGAAACAACACTTTTATACAAAATTTAAACCATGAAAAGTGTTTGAATATTAGATTTTATTGATGATTTCTAGTTGGTAGTTTATAAACTATGCGAGTGATTTCATGTGTGTTCTTTTTTTCCAGAACTTGAAGAGTCTAGACAAAAATGTCCACCATGGTGGTACAGATTTGCTCACACATTTTTGATCTGGAATTGCTCTCCATATTGGATAAAATTCAAGAAGTTCATCCATTTTATTGTTATGGATCCTTTTGTAGATCTTGCAATTACCATTTGCATAGTTCTAAACACATTGTTTATGGCTATGGAGCACCACCCAATGACTGACGAATTCAAAAATGTACTTGCCGTGGGGAATCTGGTGAGTTGTGCACCACAATCTTCTCCCTTGGGGTGTCATCTTGGCATTTCCTTCTGGTTTTTAAACCTGTGGGTTTATAGCTAATTATGCAGACATTGAACTTACCATATGAATCCAGCCTCAAAATCAACCTTCTGATATTATATACTATTTTAAGATACTTTTTCCAGTAGTGTTGGCTTCCATAAATAACAATATTATTTTCATATGTGTTATCATTTCCGGACTTACAATGTCTTTTAACTGTCAAAATACCTAAAAAAAAATTAAAGTTTTAAATGTTTTTAAAATGCATTTTATAATTACATTGCTCTTCCTGAATATTCAACATTTTTTGAACTGCTTTGGGTATATTGTTCTGAATTAATGCTGGTGAGGTGTCCAGACCTTTATAATTTCAAAGACCTCTGCTTGAACCCAGATTTAATCTTTTATTAATTATGTCCTTGAACAAATTCTAGAGTGTTCTGCATTAGATTTTTTTCTTCTTTTCTTACTCTTTTTAGGCAAAAGGCTAAAAAAAAATTCTAATTTCTGATGGAGTCCTAGGTCATGGAAATCAGTGTCTTCTTTCTGAGTTTATTATAGCACGTGAACTCAGAGGTCAACCTTGTCTCCTGCCTCACAACACAACACCAAGTGGAGAACTCCCTGCTGTTGCTCTTATAATTCTTTTTTTAATGGTCTTACCACTTCCCTTTGAACCATTTTTGTTCAGCTAAATTCTTTGAGGCAAACTGTGCCACAAGAAGGCCTAAGCAAAACTTTATATGTTATATCTTTGAGTTTTTTGAGTCCTGTGTCATGATTTAATTGTATTTTACAATACACTTTGCGCATGGGTACTTTAGGTATCTAACTTTATCTGCCCCATGTAGGTTAAACACTTTTCTTCCGCCCTTGTAAACCTTTAAATGTTGAGTCAACATGTTCTTTATGACTCTGTGAGCAGAAAGTATAAAAAGGAGAGAGGATCAAAATTTCAATATCTGAGTAGATATGATAGATAAATAGATATTTAATATATAGATACCAACTATATAAGTGATAGATACACAAATAAATAGATGATTAGATAGAGACATAGTAGATAGATGATAGATAGAAAATAGAATAAATGATAGGTAAATAAGCAATAATTATCAGATAGATAATAGATATAGATGATAAATGATGGAGAGATGGATGATGATGATAGATAGATAGATAGATAGATAGATAGATAGATAGATAGATGATAGATAGATAGATGATTGATAGATAGATAGATAGATAGATAGATAGATAGATAGATAGATAGATGTGGTAACAGAGAATTATTAGGCAATTATCAAAAGCTCATGTCTCTGAAATTTTAAAAGATCCTTTTAAATGCTGTCTCTGATGATGAAAACTGACATGATAACTAGAACTTTTTAAGGGGTTTTTTTGGGGGTTTTCGAGACAGGGTTTCCCTGTAGTTTCTAGAGCCTGTCCTGGAGCTAGCTCTTGTAGACCAGGCTGGCCTAGAACTCAGAGATCCGCCTGCCTCTGCCTCCCGAGTGCTGGGATTAAAGGCGTGCGCCACCACCACCTGGCATTAAGTTTTCAATCTTTATATGAAAATTATAAGAAATATATGCCTTGTTTTTAGAAAGAAATGAGAGAATTGCCACTTTTGAAGTGTCTAACACATTACATGGGACACAGTCACTACTAAGCTAATAGTCATTGTCACCATCAAGATGACTCTACCTTCCAATAACAGAAAAGAAATGTTGTGTTTCATTTAGATCTTCACAGGGATCTTTGCAGCTGAAATGGTACTGAAGTTAATAGCCATGGATCCTTATGAGTATTTCCAAGTAGGGTGGAATATTTTTGACAGCCTAATTGTGACGTTGAGTTTGGTAGAGCTTTTCCTCGCAGATGTGGAAGGATTATCAGTCCTGCGATCATTCCGACTGGTAAGTAGAAGCCAAAGATGCTGCTACATTCTGTAAGGAAGGGATATTTTGTTTGTTAGGGATTTCATTGGTTTTTTACTTTACAGTATTATAATTTAAAATTTTTACAAGTTGAATCAAAGACAATATCAACTCTTACACTTAGCAAAATAAAATTCATTCATTTACAAATGCACTAAAGGGTTAGAATCTCATGTTTAATTAGGAACTTGAAAATATGTTCAGTTCTGTCTTATGATGTATTCTAATGTGATAGAAAAACTTTTAATTTGATATATAATGATGTAATTCACAGTAAGAAGATTATGATTCGTAGAAATTTATACATAATACATTCATAGATTTATGGGTTTAGTAATTAAAGTTTAAATCATTATCACCTAAACAATTATGTAGAATAAAAATATTAAAAGCATTAGAAAGTAAATTAAGGTTGAGCTAACAATTCTAAAAGAACACATAACATGCAAATGAGTTGTTTTCAGAATCCTCAATGAAAACTACAACACTTTTTTCATAATATGCACTGTCATTATTATGATAATCAAAAAACAACAGAAATATTAAAAGTTTGATGAAAACAAACTATTGCCTTCAGCTAAAGTTAATAACATGGAATGTAGATTACACTGCTTACTTAAAACAAAAGTCAAGAGTAGAAACATTGAAATCTGTTTTATAACTAATTCTAAACTTTGTTTTTAGCTCCGAGTCTTCAAGTTGGCAAAATCCTGGCCCACACTGAATATGCTCATCAAGATCATTGGCAACTCGGTGGGCGCCCTGGGCAACCTGACCCTGGTGTTGGCCATCATTGTCTTCATCTTCGCCGTGGTCGGCATGCAGCTGTTTGGGAAGAGCTACAAGGAGTGCGTCTGCAAGATCAACGAGGACTGCAAACTCCCGCGCTGGCACATGAACGACTTCTTCCACTCCTTCCTGATCGTGTTCCGGGTGCTGTGTGGCGAGTGGATAGAGACCATGTGGGATTGCATGGAGGTCGCGGGCCAGACCATGTGCCTTATTGTGTTCATGATGGTCATGGTGATTGGCAACCTCGTGGTATGTAAGAGCTGTTCATATACTTAAACTTTCTATTACAATTATTTTCGGATGTTATTTTTTTAATTTTAGACTTAACTTTATTTTAAAGACAAAATAATATCTCTAATCTCCTTCACCAGTAAAACCTATACTTATGTTTTTTGAACTTACCTCCTAGAAAAAGTCCTAAATTATTCTCTCATTTTGATAGCTTTGTCATACAAATTAAGTTTTCAAGCCTCTTAAAGAATGAACTGTCTTCAAATATGAAGCTATAGTGGTAAATAATACATGATTAAATTAATGATCCCAAGCTAATGGAGCAAGGCAAAAGAGAATATTTGTTATAGGGCCTTAATTCACAAAACTAGCAGATGAATGAACATCAGAGTCCTCGCCCCTTCTGACCCATTGACTTAGAAAGGATTTCCATATTGCACAGTGATTACAAAGAATAAATGAAGAATATTTTATGCCATACATGCATCATATGAAGTTCAACTTTTAGTGTCCATGTAAAGTTTCATATAAACATGGATATATTCATTCATTTACATTTTACCTATGACTACCTTCATGCTCGGTATTCAAAGAGAGGAACTACTTAAACATCCCATGTCCTACAAAGTTCCAAATATTTGTTATACAGCCATTAAAAAAAATTACCTCCCACTAATTTATAGCATTTCTTTCATATAGCAGTCTCCTCATGTTTCTAATTAGTGTTTTCTTGGCTTCTGGGTTTTTGTTTGTTCTTTCTTCCTTCCTTATACTGGTTAGTAAAATCTCTCAAACTTACATAAAAAGAATCTTACTTGGTAAAATGCCCTTTGATGAGCCATTCACCTTGATTTTCATATCCACTATTGTTGGCTTAACCTACATGTGGTCTACAGGGCATCAAATCACCTGCCAACCATAGGGTAAGTACATTCACTCCCATTAGCTTCAAAACAAAGCTACTCAATATTTTTGCCCTTATAACTGCCACTGAAAAATAAGAGACAGAGATCAGAACAGAAAATCCACATTTTCCAAATCTCACACTAAATAATGGCATACTAAAAGTATACTGAGTAAATTATACACTAGTAATTCTATACTCTTCTGCACAAAATAAATCATCATGAGTTGCTCTGTAATTCTTTATCAACATCATGTAGTGATAAATACATTTTCTAGTGTGATACAGGTTAACAGATCCTTCTAATATGCAAACTCATGAACCCCTTGCCTCAGCTTCCTGGGCGGTGGGATTACAAGAATGCAACACTGTGTCTAGGTAAAGAATAAGTTTTGCATCCTGCTAGCAAGTTTTATCTGCATGCTTTTTCTTATAAATATTTAGCATAAAATAGTGAAGATTAAAACTGCGTGTGACACGGTCCTTGTAGTCATATACTTGTATCATACGGAGACAAAAGAAAAATGGCACAGAAAAATCATCAGACCCGGAAGAAGTGATGAATTTAAGCCGTGATGCTGAAGAAAATGCTCTTCTCACAGTAAAGAACGAGAAGTTCTTGATGGATACTATAGCAAAGTTTTTGAAGAAAGTCTTTGAAGAAACACAGTGTAATATTTGGGTGTAAGAAGTGGTATGAGAGGAATGTGCTTCTTTGGGAGGAAGAACAGACTTAGACATAAGTGAGCATTAAATCTACATTATACTCATTATGAACGACTCACATTTCACTCACAAGGTATTTATCCATCATTGTAAACAAAACAGAAAGTTTGCTCTTTTTTGTGATACCTACTTCCCAGACACCAGCTATCAGAAACTCATTGAAGCAGACAGTGACTGCAGACTTCCTACTTTCGATAAGAAGCACATGGACACAAGAGTACCTGCTGGCGCACCGGGTGGAGTTTGAAAGGGTTCTGTGGTCCAAATCAGTGGTGGGAAGGACAAACGAAGTTATGCCATGATGTAAGGTAGCTTGACCTAAGGTAGAGTGTGCCAGCTGTTGAATGGGGGACAATCTTTTTTATAAACCAAGGAGAATTAGAGAGAGGAAATGCAAGTCTGTTCCCAGACACACTGGAAATGCCAATCTGAGTGTTCTCAATGTGGTTATTGTAAAAATGAGGAAAGGAAGATATTCCTAGGCTGGCAGGTACTATGACTAGAGCCCAAAAGAGCTAGAAGAATTAAAAAGCTTTTCAATCTCTCCAAAGAAGATGATGCTTATCAACGTGTTGTCAGACAGAGCCTAAACAAAGGTGAGACTCCCAGGACTAAAGAACCCAAGACTCTACCTCGTGTTACTGCATGTGTCCTGCAACACAAGCAGCAATGTATTCCACTGAAGAAAAAACAGCACTCAAAGAAAAACAAGGAAGATGCTGTAGACACACATACACACAATACACATACACACAAAAGAAAGAAAAATTTTCATATTTATTGCTTATGCAAGTTTATTTTGCAGTCATTGTAACCACTAGAAACCACAGATTTCAGGGAATACTTGGAAAAGTAGGTTTTAGTCAGTTCTAGTCTGTGCTAGGACATTGACTAGAACTGTTATCACCAAATTGGACTTGGGATATCTATCAGCTATTTTTATAAGTATTTCTTTTCTTTCCTAATGTGTTAATGCAATTTATATGAAATTGACTTTGTTCTCATTTGTGATATCTATTAAACTAATATAAGTATTAGTTTCTTGTCATTTTTTGAAGTGAAATAAATTTTCACAGAATCTATTCTCATTGAAGAAGTGGCGTGTCACAGGTACGGTACTAGAAAGAGTCTATCACTTGGAGATAGTGAGTAGCCCACTAATCTAAAACAGATCTTTGGAGTGTTTCATTGATATTCCTATTAAAAGACAAAAATATGTTCTTAATAAAATACTAAAAAGATAACAGTTTAAAAGTACCTAAAAGTTCTTAGCAAATACAAAATTATTTTCTATGATTCCGTGTCAGCCAGGCTTTTTATTCCTGTAAGAGACACCTGACATAAATGTTTTTAAAAAGGGGAAGATTTTTCTTGGGCTCTCCTTTAGTAATTGCTATCCATAATAGCAAGGGGGCATGTGGAGCCTAGCAGCTCATGGGATGTCAGCCAGGAAGCAGCCAGCACTTTTAAGCTGTAATCTTTCTCCTCTTTCCCAATGTATTCCATTTCTCCCAGCCTATATAAAAATATGAGGTAGATAATTTGGGTGTGAAGACACTTAATATTTAATTTAGCTCAGTTATGTTTGTGACTCACATTTAAAACTTTAAATATACATACAATTTACATGTCTTCTGCCCTTGGTGAAAATCTTAACACTTGAAATTCACTTGGATACATAATTCAGAAATGAAAGGCAGGAATGAATTGCTTTCAAAAAAGACCTTGCTTCCAGGATACGGATTGCCCTGACCTCATTGGCCACTTCTTCCAGGACCTAAGTGATGCTCAAATCAGTTTCATTGTCTTGCATGAATAGTGCTCAATGTGTTAAAAGCTTGACCTGAACAGTCAGGTACAATGAATGACAGCGTAGTGACAGCAGTCTAATTTTCCTGCACACTTTGCTTCCCATGAAAGTAAGTAGCAATCAGAGGTGAGTTAAGAGAATGTTTGAGATGCATTAAAGGAATTTGGCTAGCTCACATGGCAGAACAAAAACAAATGGATAGATGGCATGATGATCATGATGGGGGATGATTCTCTGCTCTCATGGTAATTCATCAGAGCATTGCTGATCCTCTGCTGCCCAAGCCCCATGTCTGTATGCGGAGAGAGTTCCGACAAGAGCATTAAAAGGTGCTTCACGTTTTTGTCATTGTGGGTTTGTATTATGACCTATATTTCTGAAAAGTGTACTTCTTTGTATTTCCTGTGTCTCTCCTCCCCTTCCCCCATCTACCCTGCTGTAGGTCCTGAACCTGTTTCTGGCTTTATTACTGAGTTCCTTTAGTTCTGACAATCTTACAGCAATTGAAGAAGACACCGATGCAAACAACCTCCAGATTGCAGTGGCCAGGATCAAAAGAGGAATAAATTATGTGAAACGGACCTTACGTGAATTTCTCCTAAAATCGTTTTCCAAAAAACCAAAGGGTTCCAAGGACACAAAGCGAGCAGTAGATCCAAACAACAGAAAAGAAAACTATATCTCAAATCGGACACTCGCGGAGATGAGCAAAGATCACAATTTCCACAAAGAAAAGGATAAACTGAGTGGTTTTGGGAGCAGTATAGACAAAAGCTTTGTGGATGACAATGATTACCAGTCCTTTATTCATAATCCCAGCCTCACAGTGACTGTGCCAATTGCACCTGGGGAATCTGATTTGGAAAACATGAACACTGAAGAGCTTAGTAGTGACTCAGATAGCGACTACAGCAAAGAGGTAAGGTCACCTTACATATATTGTTGCCCTAACAGTTTGTAGATGAACTAATATTTGAGATGTCTGGTGTTCTCTGGTCTAATGTTGGATATGCTGAGAGAGACATTGTGTGTGTGTCGTTTTAAACAGCTTGCTGACTGCTCGGATATTTTCTTGCTCATTTTTTAATAATTGATTTAATCCAGTTTAATTAACAGCTGATCTTCCCATCCTCCATCGCTTTCTTGTGGCCACAGTCTTCGTCTACATCCTGAAATTCCCTTGTCATCTCCATCACTCTTACTTGTACACTCCCTACCTGTCAATTCCAACTAGTCCCTCTGCCTCCATCTCTCATGTAACCCGTGTATGAAAACTAATTTCACTTCAGTCCACTCCTAATCATGTGCTTCCCATGACAGAGTTTCTGAAGTCTCCTGAAGTATGCATTACATGTAAAGCTTCACACTAGAGACTGAAGCAGCTTTGATCACCACCACTACTTCCTCCCAGTCTCCTCCAAAGCCTTCTGAAAACAAGTAACTTTCCATTTAAGCCATAAGCATTTTATATCTGTGTTACTTTGCTTGAGATTTCCTTCTGTAGACAAACTCTGCATAAATGTTTAAAATTTGAATCTAAATTCTTCTATTAAGTCATTTGCTCCTAAATCACAGCTTCCGTGAGTGCATACAAAGCTCTCCAAACACTTACCTGTTGAGTCCTTCCTAATTTCTGCTCTAGTTGGCAGAAACTCATCTAATTTTGAGTCCTGTATAATTTTATGCCTCTCTCTTGATTTATTATTTAGATTTGAGTTTTTATTTCTGGGGGAATTTTGGGATACATTAAATGGCGGTGTTGTCTCCCCAAACAAGATCGACATACATCTTTTGAGGAATGACAGCCAAAGGTATCTCTGTATTCCTAGTGAGTCAGAAATCTGACTTGGGTCCACTATGAAAACCCAGGGCTCTTTTGCTTCAGGTTTTCTAGATTAAAATGTCCCTGGGCTGACTTTGCAGTGCCTGCCTTGTTTTTCAGTTAGGAGCTAAGGAACACAGACCACGTTTGTCTGAAGTACATCCCTCTTTCATGCACACCTCTCCTCTAATGGCCCCCATCTCTAACTCCAGCTTCCCCTTCCAGTTTCCCAGCAGGTTTTTCCGTCCCTGGGAAGTGTATTCATTTTCTACCCCTCAATGTCTTTGAGATAACGATCTGCATGTTCCTAGTGAGGGCTGATGACGCTAAGCAGACTGCACCTACTGCAAAAGTAGCTCTAGTTCCACGTCAAATATTTCACCAGTTCCCTATTTCAAAATCTACATTTTGGCCAAACGGATGGAACATCTCTCCCTCTTGCTTTCATTTCCCCAAAGCCCTGCTCTTTGTGGGCTATGTGTTGTTTCCAGTATATTTCATAGACATTTCTATCCTTTCTTGTGTCACCTCTCACACAAGCAGGTTTGCTGGCCGAGGTAAACAGTTAAGTGAGTACAAAATTCAGGTCAAAATATTCCATAGAGAAACATCTTTCCAAGGAATGACTCAGCAAAGTATCTTCATCAGTTCTGACGAAATGACTTATCAATAAAAGGGCATCATTCTCTCAAAACACAGTTCCCCTCTGAGACAGAAAAGACATATGATCATCTACAGTGTACTTAGGAGAATAACACGGCCACTGCCTCTCAGAATGCAGACACTGGATTGATAGTTCTCACTCAGACTCCGGAGGTGTTGCAAGCCCTGCAAGTACTCTGGAAGCATTCACACGCTGCACAGATGTCTCCCATCAGCAATAAATTGCTTCCTTTTTAGAAATCTCAGATGAAGCGTAGGATGAAGCCATTTGCTCAATAAATACATATTTCAATTTACTATGCTCCAGAAATTGTGCTGCACTGCTGGGAGAGAGAAAAAAAAATCTTACTTTCTCTCAACCACAAAATCCTACTGTGTGGTTTAACCAGCAAGTTAAAATATAAAGAGCTCTGGGTGAAGACATGTGAGATCATGTACTGTTTTAATGACGTACTAATAGTCTAGAGCTTCAGAAACACACTCAGGGACTCAGATCATATTCCTTAGCAGTTCTTGACTCCAGAGTTCTAGATTTAAGATGCTAGCAGAGCCAACTTCAATCTGAAAGCACTAGGGAAAGACCCCACCCACGCTGCTGCTTCTACGCCATCTGGTGGTGGATAGCAATCTCCTTCAGGTGCATCTATCTCCCCAGCCTACTTCGGCCATGATGTAGTTAGTGCCCACCATGAACTTAACCCCACTGTCTTCTGCCCGCTGTAATTACTCATGAGACCCACAGCTTTAACAAGACTACATGTTGTTAAAGATTATTCCAAACAAAGGAACACCTGAAGGTGTTCAAAAAATACACAAAATTAGAGTATATGAAGCTTAAGGATAAGAAACTGTAAATATTTAACCATTTTCATATCTTAAAATTCAGTTTCCTATATGTCAATAAAACTTTTTAAAAAACTTTAAAAGTTACTTTATTTTACAAGTATTATATTCATTTTAGTTGCCTAAACACTATGCAACTAAATAAAATTATTTCACCCAGTACCTAAAATCATGTACAAAAGGGATCAAGTTTATTATTTTCTATGACTATGTACCCAGCATTCAGACAGGTATATTTCTTTCTTTCACATTATAGTCATTAAATATTTTGACCCTTTTAAATATTTGATTTTCAAATTGACCTTAAAAGTTCATGTACATTAAGTAATCATTGATTAAAATAGTAATATCATTTTAATCTGACAGTTTGCAGTTGTGATAAATATGCAGGCCATTGCAACCTAGGCAGAGTAAACATATTCTCTACCAGATCCTGTCGTATCCCTTTGAGGGCCCCCCAAATAATTGATGTGTGTCTTAAGGCTGGAGAAGGTGGCCCATGAGCCAAACCCTTGCACACAGGGATAAATTCACTAGCCGACTGTGCCACAGAAGGAAATTGCAGGCCAACAACACAAGATTCATATCACTTACGTCATCCTCGCATTTAACCCTCCACTCATTCATCTGTTCAGTATGTATTTCTGTAAGTCTGAAAGCCGTCATCTCTAAAAGAAACATGCATACCTTTATTGATTTGATAAAAAGTTACTTAAATTTTACATAATCAAAGTTAAATCTTTTATACCAACTTACTGTAATGGTTTTTTAAATTGTTCTTGTTTGTATCTCTTTAGATTTTTATCGAATTTTTTTCTCATCCTTTCATTAAAGAGCAGTTTGTATTTTCACTTAGTACTGAACTTTGTAAAGTATTATCGTCCTCACCAGAAAAGCTCTTACTGGCTAAGTTTCATTGTTTGTTAGTTCATAGTAGAGGGGTACTAGGCTTTGACTCTACTCTTTACGCTTTAGGTTCCTAAAGGAAATCACTCTTCTAGAAAATTAGACTTTGACCATTTTTTTTCTCAGTTCCAAACTCTTTGAAAAATCTTTCCATCTTTATTGGACAATGAAATTTTGGTCTGAAATATCTAGCTTTCATAAGTTTGGAGTACTACATCCCCACTGTGATATCTAAACTCTTGAAGCTAGTTAAACATGACAACTAAAAGTTAATGGGGGAATGCTTACTTTAAGAGAATTTTTCTCAAACCTCATACTATTACTCTCACCCAGCCCACAGTGTATATAATCTATTTTTAAAGCATTGCTTGTATTGAAGGGCAAATAAGAAAAAATGCTTTGTATATGATAGTGTAAATGTTCATTTGCTGAATAAGAGAATTATAAAACTGAAGGATTGTTTTTATGTCTACTTCAATGACATTTCATTTATTTTTTATTGTGTTTCAAATATAATACCTAACAGTGAATCCACAACATGTATTTCAGACAGATGCTAAGTTTCTCCTTGCAGGTTTAAGCCCTCACACACTTTACTTCACAGCTGACTGCTTCCTCATGCTGCCTCTCTCAGCTTCAGAACCTAACCTTCTCCCTTCTGCAGGGGTAAAAACCACAGTGGAACTCCCCAGGATACAGCTCTGTGCTTTAACTACGCAGATACACATGTGACCACTTTTACACAGGTTACCTAAAACATCATACATATACGATGTTTCTTCAGTGTCTTGCATGCTGCTGAGCTACAAAATCTTTCTGCCTGACCCATTGCAAGAAAATAGAAAAGCATACAATTGTTCCATTGACGAATCTACGTCACAGCATGTCACTGGGGTTATTCCATCGTTTTTTGTGACTTTCTTGATTACTTTTGGTATATCTTTCATGTTCTGATCTGAGTTCAAGTGCATGACCTATATTATGCTATGGGATGGATTATAAAAGTAAGATACCATAGTAAATGACCTTTGAAATCATATTTTACATAAAACCACTCTCAGCTTATAAATTGAGTAGATTAACAGTTTTATTGTTGCAAAATTTAATGGGAGGAATATTTTAGACATTAACACTAAAACCATATAGAAAAAGGACCATTTTTTTCTAGCTCTGTATTCACAGATAGGAAAATAAAGACTCAGCATTTGACTGCTTTCAGAGTGCATATCCAGGAAAGTAAGAGCACAGCAGATGGAGCCAACATCTACGTTTAAATTTTGAGTAATTTTGAAATGATTTAGCGGATACTAGCACTTTATTTTTATAATCAATTCAAAACCTTAGATAAGACATGTTTATTCATTTTTTAAACACAATCAAGTAAATGTTAATGAGCTATGCCTACCAAGGCATAGAAATAAATGTTTGAAATGTGTCATTTAATTCCAGAAGTAGTATCACCAACTTTCATAAAAGTCCGTTTCTGCTTCTACACAAAGCTGCCTCTGCTTCTAGTTTTAAAAGGAGATAAGTGAGCACTTCAGCTCTGTTTCAGTGAAACAGAGACATTTTGCAAAGGTTATGAACGATAACATAGGCTGCTTTATCTAAATTCTCTAAAACTTATATTTCAAAAATAAGTTGGTTTGACATCACGTAAAATTTGTAAGTTTTAGTAAATCTTTGAAAGATTGGGTAAAAAAACCATATTAAGAATCTTGCCTATTTTATAATCCAGTTCATATTTTTACTTTCTCTGTCATGTTGAAATGTTCGTATTATTTGTTGTTCATTGTGCAGTGAAGAAAGCAAAGTGTTATCCTGAAACAGTCACATTCTACATTCTAGGAACAAGGACACTAACAATTTACAAGGAAAAAAACATATAAACAAAAGCTCTGGTATTTTAGTGTCCTGTATACGTGAAGTTATTGTTTATCGTTAAAGGAAATATTTTCCTTTTCTCGATTGCTAGTGATTTGAATTCAATGATCTTGAAGAAAACTATCTCACAACGCAATAAATGTCCTTCCATTAGATCATGAATGAAATATGCAGGTATAAAGTAGCACTTATATAAATATAGTAGAGCATACAGTATTTCAGAAAACTTTCAGAAATGCACTTACATGTACTTATATATGTGCACATAAATATATATGTTGCTTACATATATGTTTATATTGTGAATTCATAATTTTTGCCAAACTAATGTTATAGAAGATGCAGTTACATATCGAGAAATTATATTCCTGGGTATTGAGAGGAGACTCGGTGGTCAAGAGTGCTTCCTTCTCTTCTACAGGGTTCAGTTCCAAGCACCCATGCCAGGTTTCTTATAGCTGCCTACAACTCCAGCTTGGGGGATTCGATGCCCTTGTTCTGGTCTCAGAACGCATTGCACTAATATGCTCAAATACAGACACACTGAAGTACACATAGAATAATGGTTCAAAATGTTGGCAAAGTAAAGCAGAGCTCTTCACTTTCACAGGGTGACTTGGAATAGCATGTTTTGATGAAAGGCTGTATGAAGGTTAGGAGAAACATTTTTCATGAATAAAAACTTTGTATTTTACATTGTACTTTCAATATGAGAAATTCATATGTTGAGACAACTGGTAATTATTCTTGTCTCTGGTATTTCCCCATCCTGATCTTCACTTAGGGGGATGACGAAATTGTAAAAAAGATACAAATCATTTGGGTCTTTTTTTTTATTTGTTTTGCATTTAAGAACAATCTATAAAACAGTTTGAGAGCCAGGCAGTGGTTGGGGCACGCCTTTAATCCCATCACTCGGCAGGCAGAGGCAGGCGGATCTCTGTGAGTTCGAGGCCAGCCTGGTCTACAAGAGCCAGTTCCAGGGCAGGCACCAAAGCTACAGAGAAACCTTGTCTCGGGGAAAAAAAAACAAAAAACAAAAAACAAGCAAACAAACGAACAAGTTTGAGGCTTTCAGTCTATACTTATAACCCAAAATTCTATCTTCACCTTTGCTTAGCTTAAATCCTTGCTAACCCACTGGGAATTTTCCACAGGTGTCAGTTGTGATAACGTTTGCCAAATGCTTTTAGAATATTTTCTATCAATAGTCATCATGATCATTCATTGATACCATATGGAAGCCTTGAAACTTTTATTAGGGAAAGCCCCTCCCCTTTTAGTTACTATAAAGTTTGAAGACTTCACTACTAGTTCTAGAAAAGAAATATGCAGCCTTCAAATTTCTTATGTTTCTACATGTTGCTTCTGCTTGTTCATGTTTTTAGCCAAGATCTCACCATTTATCTCGGTTGTTGTACATTGGAAATAGAGTGCCCTTGTAGAAGATGTTAGGGAAGTCAGGACTCAGTAAGTTGCTGGCTTTATTTTAAATCTTCTTGACAATGGCTAAGACTGCCCTTAGGACTTCTTTAGCATCTGAAACTACGTGCCATATTGACTGTGTGAGTTCTTACTGCTAATAACTCTGAGTAGAAGGCTGATGCCTGGGATGCCAACAAATTTTTCTGATAGCAGAAATGAGGAAATCTTGAAAAGAAAATAATAAAACTGAAAGGGATGCTTACACTAAATTAGTAAATGAACAGAAGTTTTAGTCACTCGTAATTAAAATATAATGTGTCATTTTACTGTAATTTTTGTTGGTGGTGGTTTTTGTTTTTTTGAGACAGTGTATCCTGGTAGCTTTGGAACCTGTCCTGGAACTAGCTCTTGTAGGCCAGGCTGGTCCTGAACTCACAGAGATCTGCTTGCCTCTGCCTCCCGAGTGCTGGGATTAAAGGCGTGTGCCAACGCCATCTGGCTTTTTCTGTAATTTTTAAATATATTGAAAATGTTCTCCACTGCTACAAATGACATAAATATCTAGACATGGGGATTCTGTTGACTTTGCAATTGTCTAAGAGTATCTATAGTATTTTTAATTTGTAGCATCAGCTTTTTGAAAAAATAATAATCTCGAGCATTTTATTGGTGGACAGAAGAAGACTGAAGATTCAAAATTCTAAGTAGAATAAAGAAACTTTTCTGTTCAAGATAACAGCAGGGGCAGCAGTGTTATTGATCACTCTGGTCTTAGTGGCGTCAGTAAGTGAGGTTTGCATTGTTCTGGAAGGAATGACAGCAGTGGAAAGCTGTAAGAACTGAAAGACTAATGAAGTGTGCTTTAGCTTGACCTTTGATCCTTTGTTATGAACTTTACTCTTCTACTCCTTAATGATTGATAGATTTTCAACTTAGTTATCTAAAAATTGAGATCGTATCTAAAAAAATGTTCTCCCTTGTTGATACATAATGGACCTTAGCTTATCAATAATGCCCCTACACATGTTCCTTTTAAAACCAGTCCTTTCTTTTCAATTTGCTTCTCTCAACCTTCTTGCTCTCCCTAACTTCCCACTGTTTTCATAACAGGGTAAAATAAATTTACCAGGCTCTCCTAGTTAAAAAATATATCTTTCCTTGTGTGAGGCAAATAGATCCAAGATGTATAATTATTCTAAATGTAGCATATATCTGGGATGTCTTCTGTATTAGATGTACTCTGAAAAATGTTGAGTTCTGCGTTTTCTACAGTGCATGCTATGTATCTTCTGGTTTTCTGCTTTTGAGTGAAATATTGTTGTCTGTAGATAGCCATACCTGGAAGTTTATGGATCAAGAAAGAGTCAAGTAGCAGTGGCTTTTTTCTATTCTGTCATGAAGTAGTCTTTTGGTGCTAATGTCTGTTAGGTTTTAAAAGTAATAAATGTGTCTGAAATCAACATAGGGAGGATTTTTTAAATATGGTGCATATTTAACATGTGTTTCCTCACATTCAACATAATGAAAAACACTTAAAGACAAATGAAAGAGAAAACCGTGAAATTTAATAAACCTTTTGGTTTTAACATATTTTCAATAATATAAGGGGATAGTTGTATAGTTGTATAGCTATACAAGTTTAAAATGATGATAAAGATGCATTCCTAACTAAATTTTATAGATACACAGTGGTAGATAGATGGATACATGGATAGATAGATAGATAGATAGATAGATAGATAGATAGATAGATAGACAGACAGACAGACAGATAGATGATAGATTGGTAGAGATAGATAGATAGATAGATAGATAGATAGATAGATAGATAGATAGATAGATGATAGATAGATAGACAGACAGACAGACAGACAGATAGATAGATAGATGGAAGGACAGACGAATGGATGACAGACAGGCAAGCAGACAGACAGACAGACAGTCAGACAGACAGACAGACAGACAGACAGATAGATAAATAGATATATAGATAGATGGGTAGATAGTAATAGACAGATAGACAGACAGACAGATAGATGATAGATCGGTAGAGATGATAGATAGATGATAGAGAGAGAGAGAGAAAGAGAGAGAGAGAGAGAGAAAGAGAGAGAGAGAGAGAGATAGGCAATAGGCAGGATAGAGATGTAGATGTATATATAGGTTTTACATTACCTATTTCAATAGAGTTGAGTCAAGGAGAAAGTGGAGATGACTTTGTTGTATAATTCTGAATCAAGTGCATATTTCATAGAAGGAAAGGAATACCATTAAAATGCACTTGTAGTCAAGTCATAGAAGAAAAAAGGCTAACTCTGGTAAACTTTATAACTGATATTAATAATGAAAGCCTGAGCCTTGTAGGAATAGCATATATATTGAAGTATTGATTTAATAAAATGTTTCTAATTCTTCACTCTGGTTATTAAAAAGACCACCAATAATCCATGCCTATTTTACTGATGACTGATGTATGATTATTATAATAATGCACATAAAAAGAACTTCAATGTCCACCTTAAAATTTAATACTTCAGATGAAACCTATGATATTAATATAGATTTATTGTCAAAAGAATCATTGAAAGGGGGTATCTTTTTTCATCTTAGCATTTTAATGTGCTTAAACAATTCTCCCAAACTTAAGTTATAATCTTAATAAGGGAGTCACTGCCATGATTAGTGGTGGTTTTCCATTTTCATGTGTCATTTAGCAAACGAGGAGAAATGAACTCTTCCCTTGTGAGATGCTCCACCCCTTTATAAACCAATATTATGAATCTACCCGAGTTTTGCTAAAGTTACTGTATGTACTGTATCTGAAACCTTTTGTGTCTGTGTGTATATGTGCAGACATACTACTAGATCATAAAGTTGGGGAGGGGAACTCGGCTACATTATGATCAGCAGAATGATCATAATGACGAGTTCATTGCTCTCCTGTGTGAGTCTACTGTGTTTAATTCCATTGACTTTTTGTTTCAGCATTTGCATGTGATGGTCCCTTAAGTAGCCACACCTTTTGCTTTCAAAAGTAATACTTTATGATCTCCTCCTCCATGCAATAAAATCTGAGATTAAGATGGGTGGTGGTTGGGTCTCTAACGTTTGGATTCCAATATGGTTTACATTTTATATTTGTCTTGTTTAAAGACTTTCTATCTATTACATCCTGCTAACTATTCTGTCCTAAAAGTAAATAGAGCATATTGGGATATTATTGTACATTTTTTAAAACCCCAGCTACTTAAAATATTTTTCTGGCAACTATTGGCTCTGTCCTTTTAGTCATGTGGGATTGGCAACTTGTCACTTTTGTATCGTGTTCCCCAGAGGTAAGTTTTCCCAAAAAAAATAACTTCACATAAGTCCATAATGAACATAATATTTATGGCAAATAATTTCTCAAATTTTAGCTAAAATAAAATGCTATCTTCTGCCAGCTTTGTCCAAATGCCTACTTCCTGGCATTATAAAATTTATTTTGTGCAGGATGTGTAGATAGAATGATCAATTTTAGGTTTGCCATAGGGTAACTTGATCTCAACATGTGTTTCTATGTTCTTATGGTCATCATACTGTTAAACATTTTTCATGACACTTTGCATGACTGGTCATTAAATGAGGCCTAACTGTCACATTTGAACATTCAATAAATGACCTGTTTGGTTGGGGTGGTGAATTCCTTTTTAGAGACGGAACCGATCCAGTTCCTCTGAGTGCAGCACAGTCGATAACCCTCTGCCAGGAGAAGGAGAAGAAGCAGAAGCTGAGCCTGTAAATCCAGATGAGCCGGAGGCATGTTTTACGGATGGTAAGGGAAACATTGAAACTCTCACATTCACTATGTTTAGAAGTTTGTCTTAGTTTGTAATGTTACAGGGGACTATTTGCAAAACGGGAATTTCCTATTCTTCCAAGCATGACTTTCTTAGGAAGTAGCCTAAGGCATTAGTAAGTTAAGCAAAGACACTGGGAAATAAAGGTATCTACACTACAGGTGTAGTGATACACGGATTTTTTAAAATATATATTGAATTTATTTTATATGAGAAATAAAAGAGCATTATAACCTGTCAATATGTATTGTGTTTACAGGAATTAGTGCTTTGAGAATTTTCAGGAAGTTCTGTTAAGAGCGGTTAGGTTAAAAATATTTAAAGTTTTCATTCTGTCAGACCAGCTGGTAGCTGTCTGCATCCCAGTAATTGGAAGATGGTGGCAAAGTATGGGGAGTTGAAAGCTTAACTTCATATAGCCTGGGTTACAGAAGAACTTGTCTTAGAACAAACCAAAACAAAAGAATTGCTTCTAAATGTATGACTTCTGTCTTAACAATTTTTTAACAGCCTTGTAAAAATAATTTGTACAATTATTTGCTGGCAAGATTTCTCCTGTGTAGTTTAGGAATGACACTTACTCAAAATTTGAGTATAATTAGAATGAAACTGAGCTAATCAAATAATTTAACTCTTTAAACTGGGGTAGCATTAGGCCCACAGGGAATATTCTGTTGAGAAAGCCAACAGAAAAATCAAAGGAAGCAGAGAGATGCTAAATTAAATTGGTACTTTCACCAAAGATGGGTTGGAAGATTTTGTTTGTTTGCTAGTTTGTTTTGTTTGTTTTGTTTTGCTGTTCATTACGCAAATCTATTCATTCTTCTCCGATTCTTACTTTTGCCTTGCTGGTGTGTTTTATCAATTTGCCTTCTGTCTTTCTTTTGCTTAATTTTTTTCCTCTCTTATGCCATGTCTTTTATTAGCTTTATGTGTGGTTTTATATTGCAAGGCTTTCTCCTCCTTCCATAGGTGCCATGATGCTATTCACTGTCCTTAATGTCTTAGAAATCAATTAATTATGAGTATGACCAACCAATTAATAATTGGTATGACATAATTTATGGTTGTACTTGCTCCTATACTGTACTCCTTGGAGTTATTCAATTAGTAAATTATTTCATCAGAATCTGAGTTAACGTGTAATTTCTTTTTTTAAAAAAATCATGGGTTTTCAGCTAATTTGGTAGGTGGAACCAATTTATCTTTTTTTTTTAAAGTATTCTCAGCTCATCAACTCTTTGTACAGATAACTAATTACCAATTCCCACTTTAATATAGAATGAGCAACCCATTCAGTCTTTTATTTTCTTTATTTTGAGAGGAAATTATGAATGAAACATTTGTTTTAAAACAGGAAGACATTTTGAATGAGAGTATTAAAGAGTTTGTTTTCCTAATCAGATTTAAATTGATTATATTGATCATGCTGTAATATTCTTGGGTCATCTGTCTTTGGATAGTTTCTTTGTTATCAGGGATCATTGGATCATTGGTTTAACATGATGAAACCCAGCTTCGACTTTATGTAATGTATCACAAAAGCTGACTAATGAACCCCCCAAAAGGCAAAGACTTGATGCTCTGGGACTCATTAGACTGTTTAGAGATACTGTTGTGTTTACGTTTAATTGATAGTCATTCTAAAGAGAAGATGTGATAGCCTTACTAACCAGCGAGGTTGGACGTCCCTGGGGATTTGCCTTTGCCTGAAAGTCAGGCAGGCGACTGAGCACTCCTGCCTCAAATGAAGAGAAATCTCTGGGGTGTGATATGCCCTAGGGGCAGTCTTTGTGAGGCTTTACCGCAGGCAAAACTTTCCTTACTTTTCTAATTACAATGCAGTGTGTTTTTATTTCTGTAGCTATAAAAAAAAAATGTTTCTTTCAATTTTGAGACTGGCAAAAATGCCTCCAACAAAGCAAAATCTTTATTATGGTTAACTTTCTCCTCCAACAATTCTTGTCTTTAAAATAAATCTGGTTATTTCTTTATTTTTCTATCAACTTGAACATTTTAATAAGATTTTAAGCTCTGTAATAATGATTTTTCTGGCCCCTTTCGTTCAGAGTTACGTTCGCCTATCCATCACCTCTCCACTGTGGCCTCTTGGCTTTCCATGTGTACCACTTGACACACCCTATGTGTTCCCTCCTTCCACTGCTCCAGCAGTATTCAGAGCGATCCTTAACAGCCAGTTGTCCAAGAGAAAAAAGTGTGCTTGCACACAGCATTGTAATATAAGAATTTCTTACACTAATGAGTAGAAAAATGACAAATAATACTATTATATGTAACTTACTTTATCACGCATATGCAACTGTGTCTTACAGAATGTTGTTGTGAAATTTTGCCAACTGCCTACAATTGCAACTGATGAGCAAATATAGTTCATGAGGACCACTCGGTGTCTTCATTTACATTAGTTGCTGAAAGAAGCATAATTTCACTCCTGCATTAATGATTTGAGCAATTTTTACTAGCCACATTAAGGTTGAGTAATGAGAAACCATTTCTTAGTGACTTCTACTGTCCACAATTAATCACCATGAATACAACATACACTCACTTTCAGCTACTTCACTATCACGTGCCCCGTCATTTTCTTATACACACACACACACATACACAGAGAGAGAGAGAGAGAGACAGAGAGACAGAGACAGAGAGACAGAGAGAGAGACAGAGAGACAGAGACAGAGAGACAGAGAAAGACAGAGAGACAGAGAGACAGAGAGAGACAGAGAGACAGAGAGACAGAGAGACAGAGAGAGACAGAGAGACAGAGAGAGACAGAGAGAGAGAAAGAGAGAGAGAGACAGAGACAGAGACAGAGACAGAGAGAGAGACCTACGATGGTTTTTATTGTATGAAGGTTTCTGCCAGGCTGGTTTCAAACCACTGGGACCTTGCAGAGTGTAAGATGCACAGACGCCACAGAAGCCACACAGTGTTGTACATTACACCATTCAAAAGGAAACGCCACATACGGCCTCATGAATATGCGATGGAAAACAATAATTAGGAAGGGACAGACTCTTAACACTTGCTCCTTAAAGAAAGTATTGAATTCTAAGTTTATATACCTTGATCTCTAATAACAGTGACTTTAAACAACACATTTTAAAAGTTCAGCTCCACAGGGAATTATTGTGAACCAGTGTAGTTCTGGCACACCTCTGAGTCCTGTCCCTTAGTGGTACTGTCACAAACGACACATGTGATCTGTTCTTAAACATTTTTGTGTGACCTCATGAAATGGTTCTGACCTCTGGTATTCATGTGCTAACGATTTCTGCTCCACATTTCCCCTCTGACCTTTAGATTTATACCTCAAACATTTACCATATACCTATATTTAGAAGTTTTACTGGCCATCTCTAACTATCAACCGACAGGGCAGCGCTTATTTTTGTGACCTTCATTTCATTTCTGACATTCATCACTAAATCCGGCTAGTGGTAAAAGACAAATTTCTTTTTTTAATTGATTTTTATTGAGCTCTATATTTTTCTCTGCTCCCCTCCCTGCCTCTCCCCTCGCCCCTTCAACCATCCCCCAAGGTCCTCATGCTCCCAATTTACTCAGGAGATCTTGTCTTTTTCTATTTTCCATGTAGATTAGATCTATGTAAGTCTCTCTAAGTGTCTTCATTGTTGTCTAAGTTCTCTGGAATTGTGGTTTGTAGGCTGGTTTTCTTTGCTTTATGTTTAAAAACCACCTATGAGTGAGTACATGTGATAATTGTTTTTCTGTGTCTGGGTTACCTCACTCAAAATAATGTTTTCTAGCTCCATCCATTTTCCTGCAAAATTTGAAATGTCATTATTTTTTTCGCACTGTATAGCACCTCAATTGTGTAAATATACCACATTTTGCTTATCCATTCTTCAGTCGAGGGGCATTTAGATATCTTGAATCTCTTGTTTCTTTAGTTTCTTGTTCTTTCCCCTTGACGAGGATACTTAGTGCATTAGAACCTATAAGCTCGATGACTTCTGGTGTCTCTTCCACTTACTAGCAGCACACAGTGTTGAGGATATCTAGTTAAATGCCTATCATTCCTTCCTTGTAATCCATCGCTTACTCCTCAACCTCTATACCATATGATCTAATTCTCTGAGGCAGAATAAAATTGCTTCACAATCTGTCCAGTTTCTCTAACCATGTATCTTTCACTTGAGTCTCTAAGAGTATTACTTTCATAATTGTGAGCTGTTATAATTCCCCAAAATGACTGCTTGCTGTACTTTTGCAGGGGATCTCCTTCCAAGCTTTTGCTTTTATTGCAACTAAACTCTTTCTCTTACTGGTATCTGAATTCATTTTGGGCTTCTGCCTCTTCCAGCAAGCCTCTTACAACCTCTTTTTGAAAACACAAGCCAGGTTATGTGGACTTCTTCTATTCTTCCAAAATGACATATACATGTCTGATGTTAGTTGTTTGTCCATTTATTTCATTAAATTCTGTGTCTATTTACCCTAAATAAGATCAAAATCCTGTGGAAAAGAAACTATAAACAAACACACATTAAAACACTTGATGGAAAAATGAATAAACAAGCCCAAATGTTGTAAATAAAATTGCTCTCAGCAGAGAAAAATGTAGAGCTCAATAAAAAATTGCTCTCAGTTTCTTATAACAAGGTAATTTAATAATATGAGTCCCAAGTAAGTTATTTTTACCTTAGAATAGATAAAAATATATTTATCTGCATCTTCTAATGATAATTGCTTTTTTATTTTACTTTAAAGACTTCCCGTTACTTTTCTCAATATTTTTACAGAATACCCTTTTCCAAAATGTTTTGTGTTTGTGTTTACTTTTGCTGTTGAGTCAGGTTTTCATGTACACCAGGCTAGCATCAAATCCCATACATTATCAAGGATGTCATTCAACTTCCTATCCTTTTGCAGGCATTGCATGGGTGCAGGCTCACCATTCCAACCTGTTTGTATGCAGTTCTGGGGATCAAACACAGCTTCACGCTTGTTATGTAAACATTATACCAACTAAACCACACTCCAGTCCCTCAGAAAGTTTTAAACTGAGGAGTAGGATCATGGTGAATTATATTTTCTGTAAGCAACAAAAAGCCTTGAAATTAATTTTGCTTCAGTGTTAGGCTTGTTTTATTCATTCACAAATTTCTCCATTAAATGATCTAAATGGTGTGGGAGAAATCAAGAAGTCAGAAAGTCACAGGTGACAATATATTCCGAGTTGAAAGAAATTGCAGATGCTAAAAAATGCCGTCAAAGTTAGAAAATGAGAGAAGGTGGTATCTTGAGACATTAAAATGTAGAAATGATGTGATCGTGGGAGAATGTTTCCCCTTGGTAATGTATTTCAAGCTCTTACTCTGAGCATCAGGGTGTTCTACGCATGTCTTTTTTGCCAGGTTGTGTGCGGAGATTTCCATGCTGCCAAGTGAATGTAGACTCTGGGAAAGGGAAAGTCTGGTGGACCATCCGGAAGACCTGCTACAGGATAGTTGAACACAGCTGGTTCGAAAGCTTTATCGTTCTCATGATCCTGCTCAGCAGCGGAGCTCTGGTAGGTCGGCTACTCTCTGGATTCACATAAACGATTATCTTTATATGCAAAAGGGAAAAGTAAGTATGGCAAGCTTTGCTGAAAATTAATCCTTAGACTTTCGTGTACATGGTTCATTCGCATTTCTTTCTTAGCATTATTGACCAATGACTATATATATATATATATATCCACTGACTTAAGATTTAGTTTATATTTTAGCTGTGTGCTCTGTGTGTGTGTGTGTGTGTGTGTGTGTGTGTGTGTGTGTGTGTGAATGCGTGAGAGTGTGAAAAGATGCCACCCTACAGATGCCAGAAAGGGACACCCAGTTCATTGGAACTGGAGTTACAGATGACTGTGAGCCACACACTGTGGGTGCTGTGAGCCAAATTCAGGCTCTCAGCCAGAGCAATGAGTTCTTGACCTCCAGCCATCTCTGTAGCCCCAGAGGTACTGATCTTTGAGCGTTAATTTTGTTTTCTGCAATGATGTTTGAAGTGCTTATCAGCTATCGGCATGTGGGGATAATCTTACATCTATTTCAAGGTTCCTCTTCTATTTCTTCTCTTGTCATATTGATCTAAGTGGTATTTAAGACCCTATATTGTATAGGAATGGAGTTTGTGGGCTTGTATTCTTTCTGATTCTGGTAGGAGCACTTTGAGGTTTGTTCCATTTAGTGCAATGCTGACTCAAGGTTTGTAGTGCATAGTGTTTATCATGTTGAGAAAGATTCCCTCCATCCCTAGCCTTTTACCATGAAGGGATTTGGAATTTTGTCAAAGATCTTTTCTTCATTTTTTCACATATTCATGTGATTTATGTCTGAGCTGATTTATTGGATGAATTAAATTTATTTATGTATGTATGTTGAACTACCCCTGCATCTGTGAAATAAAGCCAACTTGGTCATGATAAATGATGTTTTTTATATGATTTTAAATGATATTTGCAAATAAGTTACTGGTAATTTTTGTATCTATGACTATCAGAAAGAAAAACCTGTAATTTCTCTTTCTATGAGGTCTTTGAGGACCCTGCATTATTGATATACTATGTGAGAGTAGACTGGGGCCACAGAGTACTACCTTTCTTAACAAGATTAGTCTCCTAAAATTAGAAATGAATGTGTGACCAGAATGTAAATCAGAATCCTAATAATATTATTTCTTAATAACTAGTAAAGTCTCTCAAGTTTATTATATTCTAAGTCGTATATGTAACCAGAGAAAAGGTTAAAAAGGTTAATGTTTTAAATAAACTTTAGTTCAAAATGTCTTAAAAGGAGAATGGTGTTTTGGAGGAGGGCATCCCATGAATTAAGTCACTCCCATGAAGAAAGAAACAGGAATCTCAGTCAGTTGGAATCTGGTCAAGTAAGGTAGTCTTTTGAAATTCCTGTTGTTAATCCTGAGATTCACTTAGAGATAAACCAGTTCCACAATTCTGAGTCAAATTTAAAGCAAGCTTTAGTTAAATACTGGTGTGGTTAACAGCTCCAGCCAGGTCCATCCCTGGATTCCCAGAAAATGGCAGCAAAGTCACGTTTTGCAGAGCCTTACAAAGTCAAAACCCACAATTCACTGCATTTCCCATCAGGTCCAATTAGGGGCAAACATACATCCTGACATATTTCCTGCCCGTGTACACCCTGCCTGCATGTGATCAAGCACATTCTATGTAAACAAACTTGTTTAGGGGAGTGGAAACAAATGGTTTGTTATTTCCCAAGAACCATAGCTCCCAACATTCCAGAAAGTTATCTATCCTTGGGCATACAAGTTAACTTTGACTCTTAAACTGTCGGTAAAATAAGTGCAAATCATAGCTATACTATAGTAACAAACTACTATATCTTATAGTTTGGGTATACATTTCTCTCATTAAATTTTCAAACAACTCTAAGAAACTATAAAAATTTTCCTCACTTAACAAAAAAGGAAACTAAATACAGAGTTTAAAATGTTTCTTCGTATCTCAAATATAGCAAATGTCAAGGTTTTTACTTCAAAACTACTTTTTCTTTAACCCAGCAGATGAGAATACACCTAAAAGAAAATGGAAGTAGGACCTGAAATAACTAATCATGACACCTAAATCCCAAATCCTTCCTTGCCTTTCTGCTTCTGCATCCACAAAGATGTCCCTGGACTTTGAGACCTTGCATCTGTCTGAGTCCTGTCTTGATGCTGAGACCAGTCACAGTGAGGTCTTTCCAAGCAGAGCATTTTATCTCATCGCTGAGACTCGCTACCCCTCACACTGACCCTGTACCCCAATTCTAAGAGCACACTTCTTCTTTGGCACCAAACCCTTTCTGTCTCAATTTTTAGAGTTGTGGTTTATGTGTAGGAGGCTTGTACAAGCTCTCAGAACTGGTAAAAGACACAGGAAAGCTTTGAGAGCACACACACACACACACACACACACACACACACACACACACTTCAAGCCTGCTGACTTTCACAACATGAGCCAGTGTTGTACATCTTAGCAGATCTGCCCATTCTATCTGTCCTAATTCCTCAGTCTGCTTCAATATTGCTGTCAGTAGTTGAAAAAAGAATGTGCTAAGGATGGTTTTTAAAAAATTAATATTTTGGGTAGGGGGGAAGATTATAAGAATGGATCAAGTCCATGACCATGTACAGGTAATACGATGTTAATCACCAAAGTTCTGTTATTTAGCTATCATTTTTTTTTTCCAACAAAGTGGTTGGTGCTTTCACCTGGTAGAGAACACTCCAGTAATTAAGATCTGTTTTGATAAGTAGCCATTTCCAATACCTCCATTAGTTCACTCTTTAGATCAATTTTAATTATTTTCCAAAGAACTTAGGGCTATGACTACTGTGTCATTCCACTTATTTAGAAGTTCTTGTAGAGTGTAAATGCTACTTACATGAGAAAACCAAACCAAAATAAAACAAAGGAAGTTCCTAACCCTGTGGGGCGGGTGTGAAGTAGTGTGGAGGATTACAAAGGTTGGCAAGAGAGCTGGAGCCTGGAATGCTGCTCTAAAAAGATCAGGACTCTTTCCATTTAGATGGTAAAAGGTGAAGGAAGAACCCTTGGGTCTTAGAGACCGTGATTCTTCAGAGGATTACTTGCAGTATGTAATTACATTCTTCTGCAGTCCCTTTGCCTTTGGCAACAATGAAAAGAATGTCAGAGCCACATGTTCTGCAGTAGCTGCAAACTAGAGTCACATAGCCTGACTGCTTTCACACGATTGTTTTCTGTGATGTGCCCACCAGGATTACATTTCCCGCTTCTCTAGTGAAATATAAATTTTAGACTGGACAGGAATTAAAATTTGAATGATGTTTCCATAGGCCTTTGAAGATATATACATTGAAAAGAAAAAGACCATTAAGATTATTTTGGAGTATGCTGACAAGATATTCACTTACATCTTCATCCTGGAGATGCTTCTCAAGTGGGTGGCCTATGGCTATAAAACATATTTCACCAATGCCTGGTGCTGGCTGGACTTCTTAATTGTTGATGTAAGTATTTTAGAACAAATTGTAAAGGTTTATTCTAAATGTTCTGTTTTCACTAATGCTGTTCTATATTATCATCTTGCATCTTATTTTACTTTAAGGCCAGCCATTTATGTTTCTAAGAATATTAATGTAGCCCACGGAGATATATCTGTGATAAATAGAGCAATAATCTTTCATCCAATGTAACTTCTCTTCCATACTACTCCATCAAACCCTTGTAACCTACTTTTCATATGTTTCCCAAAATTCAAAAGAGATGTTATTCTAGAAACATACATGATTTGAGGCTAGAAATATAGCTCACTGGCTTGTCTTCCAAGGCATCCAGTCTTGATTTGCAGCCCTTGTATGGAGACTCACAACCCTCTATAACTCCTCTCCCAGGCATTCTGACACAATCTTTTGGCCTGCATAGGTACTAAAAACACATGGTGAACAGACATGAAACACACATGATGAACAGACATGAAACACAGACATACATGCGGTTAAAAACCTACACATAATTTAAACAGAAATAATTTTCTTTAAAATGAACATGATTTGAATATCATTCTGGTTAACATTTAACAAAAAAAAAAAAAAAAAAAATGGAAGACCAGAGAATCTTTGAGAGGAAGGAACAGAAAAGAGTAATGTTTCTAGGGAAGAAAAGATGTTAATTTTGACAATATAAAATTCAGAGATGAAGGGGAGATAGTCAAGTTGTCTGACGTAGCTGAAATTTAGGTAAGAATTCATGATTAAGGCTGATTTTGTGTTAGACAGAAAAAAAGGCTAGGGAATATTTATTTCAGTCACATTGATGAAGCAAACAAAAATGAGTCATTCTCGTTCTTCACTCAAACATTGAGCTACCACCCCAACCAAAAACCTTTGCTACCAAGGGTAGCAAAGCACAGAAGTCAACACTACTTAAATAAATTCAGAGAGCTGAGCCGGGCAGTGGTGGCGCACACCTTTAATCCCAGCATTCAGGAGGCAGAGGCAGGCGGATCTCTGAGTTCGAGGCCAGCCTGGTCTACAAGAGCTAGTTCCAGGACAGGCACTAGAAACTCCAGGGAAACCCTGTCTCAAAAGACCAAATAAATAAATAAATAAATAAATAAATTCAGAGAGCATTTTAGGACTTGAATATTGGAAAATGCTTAAGAATACTTTATTTTACATGTTATTTTTAATGTAGGACAAAATGATTTGGGGGCTGGGGAACAGAACTCCATTATAGGGTGTCTGCCTACCATGTGTGAGGCACTAGTTTCAATATTCAGCAGAGAAAACTGGAGAAGAAGGAGATGATGAGTTTCTCTCATTGCTTCTTTATTTGTTGACAATTCCATACACATGTGTGCTAATTATTCCCCACCCTTTGCCATCTCCTTAATTGGCTGTAGTAATTTGTGTAGGGATGAGGGCTCTTGAACTTCCAGCACTCCCCCTGCTACAGACCATGTTAGGGTATCTCTGATTGTTGTCTTATTCAGCTCTTAAGTTTAGGCAGTCATGTTAGTAAAACTCTCTGGAGTACTTTCTGATATTCCTACAACTTTACATATTTAGGAACACACACGTGCACATCACACACACACACACACACTTTTGTAACAACAATCAACAAAAAAGAGGCCATGAACTTGAAAAAAGTGAGGAGAGAGGTATATCATTAATCCCACAGATGCAAGTAAAAAGACCACTGACCTAAATCATTGTGACCAAATAATTAAAGCAAACAATTAAGCACGCTTCTTTTTTTCATGTATGTGGGCTATCTCTCCCTAAAAGTGGAGCTCAAAAGATATTCATGGGAAATTGTTAAGATAAGGACTTTTAAAGTCCAGGTGTTTGAGTTTTTAAATGGAGGACTTGGCAGGCAAATAGGTGAGATTACAGAAACTACTACATAACTACTTCCTGAAACAAAGAAATGCTTGCAACGTGGTTATACAGGGTAATCATAGCTAGAGAAAATCATAATAACCTTTGAAACAAAGGTATGGTTGCTCTTTCCTAGAACAGGCAGTACAGAGCCATTTGTCTTTAAGGTTACAGGTGGTACAAAGCAGATTTGAGAAACAGATTTAATCATAAATAGGAATGAATCTAGTTTGTTTTTACTATGAGATGGCTTTCAAGCCTAAGACAAAGGCAGACTGCTTTATCAATGTGAGAGGGTTTGGAGGTAGGAAAGGGAAGGGTGAAATGATTTAACTATTATATTTCAAAATATAAAGGAAGTCCTTTTTTAAAAAAAAAATGTGGGAGAACATGGACATGTAACCTAGGTATTGAACGGAGTGCAGTGTTCTTCGAGTTTGTCAGTATGCACTATCAGAACATTCAACACCAGCTTGAAGAACCATTTTACTATTTCACTATAGATTTCAAGTGTTAAGTAATAATTTTAGAATCTTTTTTATGAAAAAGAGAGCATACCTTTTTTAGGTGGGAAATAATGAGCATGCATAACAGAATCAATTCAGGAGTGAGGAGTAACGGGTCCTACTAGCTATAGGACATTAAAAATGTATGCTCCATTTAGTGAGCTATTCCGAAGTGAATACACAAGGACATGAGTTCCACAGAGCACTTTACCTGTTTCAAGCAGCAGCCGTTAACTTCTAAGCAATGAAGTTCTATTCTCTAAACAATTAAATAGAAATTGACCTGAATCCAGTCCTCTCTAGAAATACTGAGCCTCTGCCATTACATTAGCTGTGTTTAAGACTTGCTTCGCTCTTAGATGCAATGTCCCCTTGCAGTAAATAATAAACAGAAATTACTCAGAAACTGAATGCACTAGAGATACAGATTTTGTTTCATGGAAGAACTCAATGATCTGATCCAAAATGAATGTTGATTTCTTTTCTGCAAGGATTCTTTCTTTTAAGATAGAACAAGAAAAGAATTATTACATATTCCTGTAGGGTGGCCATCATAGCTGCTAGACCTAACATGATGAAATTATTATAAATTTATGTTTATTGTTAAGCAGTGAGTCATGTAGCCATATTCTATCTTCAATGTAGCTCAAAATTCTTCCTATAAATTATTACAGATTGATCTTTGGTGACAGTCCTGACAAATCAAAGGCGAAAGCAATATTGTTTTAAAACTTGTCATCACCATCATGAACCTTCAGGTGGTTTCCAAATACAGATTACATTCATGTTTAGATCCATTTAAGCCTTTACAATACTTTGTTACAGCCTTGGAAGCACACTTAAATTTGCCATTGGTTTCATTTTAATAGACAATTTATTGGTTGCTGTAATTAAATTTTCTGATTTAATAAACAGATAGGTACCCAGTAATTATGAAATACAAAGTTGTGTTGTTGTTTCTCTTTAGGTGTAGTAATTAGCCTTTCTTCCTTCTATTATTTCCTCTTTTGGTTAACCTTCCATAAGATCGATTTTCTTCTAAAATTTTCTTCCCTACCTAGCAGGAGTGTGCTGACTAGATAATTTTATAAGGACAATTACATTATTCTTTTTTTTTCTTTTGGTGTGATTTAGAATTGAATTTTCATTTCTGTGTTTTGTCTCTTCACTAAAATAGTTACTGAGGATATCATGTTTTACAGGTATCTCTGGTTACTTTAGTAGCCAACACTCTTGGCTACTCAGACCTTGGCCCCATTAAATCCCTGAGAACACTGAGGGCTCTAAGACCCCTGAGAGCCTTGTCTAGATTTGAAGGAATGAGGGTAAGAAAAATACTAAACTCCTTATTGTAAAATTCTTGTTGTTTAAGTATAGCATGGAATAGTTCTAAAATAAGTGTGTGGTTATTATGGACTATCACTGAATACATAGGTGTACATATACATAACATATGCAATATGTTTATATCTAGTAATTAAACATAGAATTTTACAGTGCCTACTAATTAACAAAGTAATAAATAATATTATAATTCTTCCTTTATTTAATATACGTAGAAAATCACATGATCCTAATAAGTGGCCTTTCTTCTTTTAAAGTGGAGTTTTTTTTTCTATGCTAGAGTTAAATGATGAGATCACAAGCAGTCCGGATACTATTTCTCATATATACACCAATGATTTGCCTCATCAGACACCCAAATGATTTTTGATAAAGGAACAACCTTAGTCAGGGAGCGTAAGAAAGGATAAGAGGGTAAGGTAACATTAGCCATCATATCTAATTTCATGCTCAAAGTAATGATGATTCAAATTCCGTGGAACTGTATCAAAACTACATTCAAAGAAATCTAAGCACCAAGAGTTTAGTTCATTGACAATATGCTGCAGAAGAGCCCCAGAAGAGGCTAATTCCCTAGAAACAACGTGATACAAGCAGCTAACTAGAGTCAGCCTAGTTTTAAGGGTTGTATTAAGCCAGGAACTTCTTCCTAACACCCAGACAATGCCTCTATTTTTTTGCACTTAGCGCAAGTCATTATTTCTTGCTATTCTTTAATTTCTTTTTCTTCTTCAGATTAATGCCTGATTCCTCAGCCTATATTATTTGTTCACCTTGGGGTGCTTCTGTCTCCTGTTTTCTTCCCTCACTCACCAACTTGAGTATAATAGACAGCATAGCATCAGTACAAGAACCTTACCATTAAATTGCATTTGGATTTACCTCGTCTGTGCAATGCAAGACCTACCTAAGCATCCTCTCACCTATGATTACATACTCACCACTACCATTGTATTTTACTCCGTTGTTTCTCTACTTGCAACCTCAGAGCAACGTAACATGGAGACCAGTCTGGCTCATGTGTTTTAGATAATTGAACACTGACGACAAGCTACCAGCACTGCCTGGGAATTTTCAGAAATGCAGACTTCGAACTCAGTCTGCCTAGCTACTTTCAAAACTGAGAAAAGAAGGTAATCATTGAGAGACTAGCCTAGGAAGGTGAGCAACCCATCTGACAAGGCTCACAGTGAGCCCATCCATGCTGTAGAGTTCATGCTCATTGCCGTTGTCCTTGGTTTCTCAGTCCTCCTCCACCGTCAGCCACATTCAGAGAGTTCGGTTTGGTCCCCTGTTCCATCAGTCCCATTCCAACTGGACTTGGTGGTCTCCCGTTAGATCTGTCTCACCGTCTCAATGGGTAAACGCACTCCTCATGGTCCTGACTTCCTTGTTCATGATCTCCCTGGACTTAGGGGAAGCTGGGGGACCTTGGACTTAAGATAGTGAAGGGAACCCTGATGACACTTTGGCTTGGAGAGGGGCGGAGTGGGGGTATGGATGGAAGGGAGGAGAGGGAAGGGGGAGGAGGAGGGGAGGAGATGGAAATTTTTAATAAAAAAATGAGAAATAAAAGAGACTAGCCTAGGCCATGTAGTGAGATCACATCTCAGAGAACCAAGAACTAGAGAGATAGCTCCGTGGTAGAAGACATGTCTCACTTTCATAAGAACCTGGATCATTGATAGCCAGTGCATGTACGTGTGCTCATGTTCACACAACACATGCAGCCTCCCGTGGTCCACTCTAGGTTCACTCAGCCTGCCAAATGGTATATTCTGTATTTAGCCAAACTCATGTGAGCATCAGAAAACGTTCTGACCGTCAGCCTTTAGATTGTTAGCTCTGATTGCTTAAGTGGCACTCTAATCTTTTGCTAGCTCATGATTACAGTTGATGATTCCCAAGTTTATGAGAGGTCAGTAACTAAAAATAATTCATAAGCAAGACACCATAAGAATGCATAAAATGCACTCTTTTTCATTTTATGAACATAGATGGTATTAGTATTCCTAATTCTAAGTTATTTTTTGAGCATTAGTAGAATGTTGTGTTATATTTACTGGCCCATGGATTTTAGCGATGTCTACTGCTTCTCTAGAAGCAAAAAAAAAAAACATGTTTGTGCCTAAAAACTATTTCATTTGCTGATAAAGCCAAGCTACGATTTATAGGGTGTTTTTGTTGGTGGTGCTAGTAGTGTTTTTGTTTGTTTGTTTGTTTGTTCGATCATTTTCATTAAGGTAAGTTGATCTAATTCAAAATATTTTAACATATTACAGAATCCAAATATTTATTTATGTCTGCCCTGAAAACAGAAGTATTTCTTCGAGCGGCACTGTCACTTTGGGGGAAGAAAGGAAACAATGCAATTGAAAGATGTGGGTGTAGTTTCCTCGGCGTGCTGAGGCTCTGTTCCTTTCCCATAATCCTATAAATACACGCAGCAACATCAGTTATTGTGCTGGTAAAAATGACGAGTGTAATGATAAACAGACCGCACCTTCCCATCAGCAAGTAAATCGACCCAAGGAAACAGCGTTTTGTGGTACCTCCTGTAATAGTAGTACACGGTGCTACAGAAATGCCATAGGCGCTTGTCTGCCTGTGACAGTTTAAGAAAGCTCTCAAAGTGTGGTAATATTGCAGAGCTATGTAAGTCTGATAGAAAGAGTTGCATATGTGAGCCTTTAGGGCTAAGGGCTATAAGGTGCGGTGTGATATGCACAGTAGGGAGAAGAGAGGAGATGAGGATGGGGATGTAAGTCCGATGAGAAGCTGGTTACCCTAAATACTACTCTAGCCCTGTTCTCCCTAGCCTTTTTGGAGATCGCCTATACAGTCATTACTGATAAAGTGAGGGGTAACATGGTTACTCATCACCACAGCTTTCTCTGCAGTCTCCCCAGAGTCATTCTTTCTGCTCCAGTAGGGGGGTCAGGAAGTCACTATCGCTCTACTGACTGTTGCTATGAAGAAAGGTTTTACGGAACCAGAGTAGGACCCTTTGTTTATGTGCGACAGGTGGCTACAAAGGCCTAGGACCCATACCGGCTAAAGAAATTTAAGAATATTTTCCTATCTCTGTTTTAGACTCCTTCACAGATAGTCAGAGACCCTAAATGTGCCTCCATTTGGAAGTTTCTTGAGCTCCTACTTACCACGTTAAACTGAAACACAAACACTCATAAACTAGCTCTAAATGGTTCATGCTCAAACGCGGATGAGAGCTTAAGGGTGAGAAGAAAGACAGATTTTTGAAGGATGCGATAACTGTGGAAACCCAGGGAGAGAGAGAGAAGTACTTCAGAAGCTGTGGTGCAGGAAAATTGAAGGAGGGAACTCGCTGGATCCTTAGCAAAGTCAAGGCTGCGGAGCAGCAGGGAAGGAAGGAGGAAGAAGGAAAGCCGAAGCACGTGTCTGTTTAGGCTGAGGCCAGCACGCTCTATACTCCGGCAGGCACTTGCATAGGAGTTGCTTTTAGCGTTAGAAAAATAACTGCAAGAGAATTGACTCCATGTTGTAGCATCATCAAAATGTAAAGAGTGCAAACCACTAAAGAACTCCTAACCTTAACCCAATCTAGCACAAACCAGCACTTCATTATTCACTATACAGAAGAGTGGGCGTCCGGAGGCTAGTTATTCCAGGATGGTGAGACTGTAAATACACACTTCATTAGGTTTTTGCCATTAATGTTTCTATTTCTCTCTTTTCTGAAGTTTGTAGATTCATGACTTCATCTTGTCAGCATCGGTTCTATAGGTTTTACTTATATTTTTTATTTATTTGAAGTGCACTGTCATTTTTGGCTATTTACTGTTCTGTTTATTCTAGTAGCTTTAATGTGTTTGTTAATCATGAAACTGGTAAATCAAAAACCCCAAGGCTTAGGACACACCTCATGTTGCTTGGCACACTCCTAGCCATTATCAGCTGTTCCATATAGACTTGTTATTGCCTGGTCTTCGACCTTGAATTTTGTATTGATGTCTGTCTGACATTTGCTACTGATCTTAACTAGTCTTTCCTTTTTTTTCTGGTATCAGGTGGTGGTCAATGCACTCATAGGAGCAATCCCTTCCATCATGAATGTGCTTCTCGTATGTCTTATATTCTGGCTAATATTTAGCATCATGGGAGTCAATCTGTTTGCTGGCAAGTTCTATGAGTGCATTAACACTACGGATGGCTCACGATTTCCCACAGCTCAAGTTGCAAACCGCTCTGAGTGCTTTGCCCTTATGAATGCCAGTGGAAATGTCCGATGGAAAAATCTGAAAGTGAACTTTGATAATGTTGGGCTCGGCTACCTGTCTCTGCTTCAAGTTGTAAGTGATTCTTCTCATGAATGCTTGGTGCAGAGTGGAGGGTGTCAATCATTGTTTAGATAGATAAGCTGCCAGGTAGAAACTAAGATGCCATGAGATTTTTCCAATAGACCTGCTTTTCTTTTAGAGTATGCTGCCTGTCAGCATGGCTAAAGAGTACAGATTTCTTGAATTGTATTTTTATTAATCCAGTATTGACAGTTTGTTTTTACTCGAACCTACATCACTGCATCACCAGAATATTAACTTCAAAGGTATCCATTGTGAAACATCTATGTTTATCTTACAAGGGAATGAGAAGACTTTCCTAGAGGCACAGACAAGCCTTGGAAAGTGGAGACAAATGGTTTCTTGCTGTAACAATAACATTCTTCTCCACTTTTGGAAAGTAGAAGTTCATATGCATTAATTCATAATATTTGTAAAAATTGCAACAATTTGTAGATGTTGAATTAGGAAAAAAAAGTTTAGATAATGACCTTCTTTTAAAAAATTATAGCTGTCTTAGCCTGGCTTTTACATCTGAAATAATCAAAACTAATTTGACGCTACTAGTAAATATTGTAAGACTAAATAGACACAGCTCTATTTATAATCACTTTAGAGTCTGGCTTCACGCTACAGTTCTATAAATGTACTTGCAGGCCACATTCAAAGGCTGGATGGATATTATGTATGCTGCTGTTGACTCTGTTAATGTAAGTATTGATTAATTTTAATTTTTTTTAGTTTAACTCAGTATATTATGAACCACAGCTCTCATTCATGCCATGGGTATGTACAAATATAATGAAAAGCGGCCACTCTACTGCAGTCGAGTGGTTAGGAGTATAACATTTCGAGTTTAGCATTAATGTAAATTCTAGATCCACTACATTTTGCAAATTCTCCAACCAACTCTGAGCAATGTACTTTCACTGTCTGAGTCTTAGTTTTATCTGCTGTGAAAATGAAATAATAAAGTGCCTCTCTCATGGGTATGTTGTGAGAATTCACCAATCAGCACTTAGCATAGGCTAGTGGTCTCTAATGGACAGCAAACACAAGTTTATCAGAATAAATATGAAATTATCTTTATTCAGATTTTTTTACTGTCTTTATATTTTGAAGCACATTGAAATAAAACTTTATCTAATAAACCTTAAAGATTATTGGCTAGTTTATGTTCCTGAAATCCAGTAGACATATTTATAACCAATAGAAATATAATAAAATTAATATGAATTTGGAAATTAAGGGTATTCTTTCCATCATTTAGCTGATGACCTGTCCTATTAGACTGAGATTAAACTCTGCATATGATTATATCTTTTATAAATCACTTTAAGATTGTGTGACTATACAGAGAAAGTATCTATCAAACATTTGCTATTACTGAATATATTTTAACAGTGATTCTACGAAATTTTAGCAATGCTTCTGACACACTCTTTTTAGGATAGCAGTCAACACATGTGAAAGCAAAAATAATAAATTTTATTGTCAACATGCTATTGACTTTTTCCACAGGTAAATGAGCAGCCGAAATATGAATACAACCTCTACATGTATATTTATTTTGTCATCTTTATCATCTTTGGGTCGTTCTTCACTTTGAATCTGTTCATTGGTGTCATCATAGACAATTTCAACCAACAGAAAAAGAAGATAAGTATTTTAAGTGTTTCCTTCATTGCACTGAAAAAGAATTAACTCAAAGTTAATTGGTTACTTTACATTTTATTTTTCAAAGTATTGGTCAAGCATGCAATTTCATATATGCATAATCCTATCATTTTACTGTGTAAAAGTTTTCTGTCATAGCTTTAAACATAACATTAATTCTTCTGTTTCTCTGATGTTGTCTATAAAAGACTGAACACTAACTAGATCACTAATTCAAACCAGTGAGCTACTTTCAAAGTAGTTTTATTTATTTTAAAAGTAGCCTTTTTTCCTGCTAGTCATTGTTCTGTGGTGATGGCGCATAGGTGGCCATTGCATGCGATGTGGTTGCTAATGTGAGGTCACCTATGTTGTAGCATAAGAAACAATATAGCTAATGAAAGCAAGAACCCTGAGTGTGCATATCAATCACTCTCTTGAGCTTTTTAGCTCATTAACAGCTATAATTCCTTTCGACTGTCATAATAAAATGCCACGGAGAGTATGACTCAAAACAACAATGGTTTATTCCCCTACAACTTTAAAGAACAAAATCAAAGCAGTAGAGGGGTCCTGCTCTTGTCCAGGCCTCTAGAGGAGGATCTACCGTGTATCCCCAGTCAAGCTCCTGTCAGTCATGCCTGCCTTTGTTTTTGGGCAGTGTAAATCTAGTATCTATCCATTATTATATCCTTCTCTCCTTTTATACACTCATCCTCTAATAAGTACCCATCACATCACATTATTAACGCTGGCTCTTCCACTTGGACATCTTCTTAATTAAACAATGCTAGGCAACAGCAACATCTTTAATCAAAGTCACTTTTTATGTTGCTAGGAATTAGGGTGTTCATACATATTTAAGGTGGTAGAATTCAATTCATAAGGTCAACCTTTATATTCTTACTTACTGTTACAATATTGTCCTAGGAAAGAGGATGTGGAGTTGGGGATTTAACATAGGTAAAACTCTTACCTAAGATGCACAAGACCCTGGATTTAGTCCCAGTATAAAAAACAAATAAGTAAAATAAATAAATAAATAAATAAATAAATAATAGCCAAAAGCCAGCAAGGAAAATAGAAAAGAGGAAAAACACAACAGGATGAGCAACTGACCCTCAATCAGACTCCTAATAAGTAATATAGACTAAATAGAACCAGTAATAGATCTCCTATCTGCTCAATAGTTACTCAACTTTTATTCCATCCACTCCACTGTAACTTCAGAACCTGTGTATCTGAAAGAGTAAAAAGTGCAGGGAGAAAATTACACAAAACTTCACAGGGGTAGTCAGAAAAGTGGATTCAGTTGTGGGTGGTATTCAATATAACTTCTGAAGGTAGGTAAGAGGACATGCAGCAAGCAGGAGGTCAAAAAATGGACAATCTTCATAAAGGGGAACAGAAAGAGGTGAACATATGTCTATCTCTAACAAAAGAGGCAGCAATTCAGATGAACAGCAACTCACCCGGTTAATATGGAATTTAGAGTTAATGGTAGAAATAGAAATATTCATGATGTTTGTAGTTTTGGAAAAGCAAATTTGAAAATCCTTATTAATTAAATGTTGTTCAGTAGGAGCTGTTATGTCATCGGGTATTTCAAGCAAGGTGTAACAGGCATTATTGGGATTCTATTATGTCTGATACTTTTTAAGATGTCTCATGTGTGAAATCTAGAGAAATTAACTCTAGCTAACTTATGAGAGAGGATATATGACATTTGTACAGTCTGACCCTAGAGAGTAGCTTCATCATAAACCAAGACACGGAGTTACTTCAGCCAAAGATTATGAAACTGGGACTTTATAAAAGTCTTCTGTGACTGAAAACTCAGGTTAGTTCAACCCTGTTGAATCTGTCACCTGAGCAGCTCTTAAAATATTCAAAATAGCCCACAATGACAATAGTTAATAGAGAACATATTCAATTAAGAAATTTTGTCAAAGACTATGACTGTTGTGCACTGCAAGAGAATAGAATCTATGCCTTAGGTTTATTGAAAATTAACTTAGTTACTATGGTTTTGGTACCACCTACAGGAAAAGATACTCTTGAAAAAAATAGGAGTAGGATTCCTAGAGAAAAATATTTCAGGTTTCCGCTTAACATCTGTAGATAGATATGTGCATGCATTAGCATGCCTATAGTGCACAGAATTCACTATTGTAAACACAAAAAGGGGTCAATTTGGTTCAAAGCCCACATGTTATACAGGATTCAATATAGCCTCTTAAATATTTTAAATGCAAGTATTTTAATTTCCGTTTATGACTCTGCCCACCTTTTTGAAATGCACACTCCCATTTTGCCAGTTCTCTCAACTATCCATCATCTCTATTAGTATACTCTTCATTATAAAAACTTTGCTGTGACATTTCAATTTCTAAGGATAACCATAAACATTCAACTGAAGGTTAGTAGGTAAGCCATGAGTACGTTGAAGTTTTAGAATGGAAAACTCAGAAGAAACAGATGCTGAACATGGATGTGGACACCTGTGTGTGAATTCTGAGTTAAGACAACCCTTTTTAATAACCATATCCTTATGAGGAAGGTGAAGAGCAACTACACTAAAACACCCTCCATTTAAAATTGTGGAGTCCCAAATGCTTCAGATGTCATATTTTCTTGGATTTTAATATTAGTTTACTATTAACATGCATAATGAGATACTGTGGGTAAGAGACAAAGTCAATACCAAAAGGCAATCATCTATATTTTATAGACATGTTGTACACATAAGATGGTAATTGTCTGTAAAATTTGAAGTGTCCACACACATCGATGCTGACATAGCTAAAGAACTGCACATATATTGCTAGCACACTCTGTTACTTCTTTTCTCAATTAATGAAATGGCAACGTGGGGAAATAAATATAAACGAATAGAAAATTAATATTATGCTAGCTGCTGTTGTAGAACTCTACTCCTGATGAGAATCCAAGTCATCAGCAAAAGCATGAAAGGCATTTTTAAGTATTCCTAATCCACCTGATATTTAGCAGTAATTTTTCTAGTAATAAAACTAGCGGGGGGAAGGATACCTCAGCAAATAAGCCAAGATATCACAGGTAAGTCTGTGAAAATATAATCAAGGTCATGTGTGTACTCTACAAATGTAAATTCCATTATTACCACGTTTATACATAGGTATTCATTTTAGGTATCTTATGTATAGATCTTAGGCATATGAAAATAAATTTCATCTCTATATTTAAATATATAACTCTTTTATTAACAAGAAGAAAGAACTGCACATTGATTCTGGTTTTAAGTGGGTTTTTCTTTTGTTTCTTTACCTTGGAGGTCAGGACATCTTTATGACGGAAGAACAGAAGAAGTATTACAATGCAATGAAGAAGCTGGGATCCAAGAAACCACAAAAGCCAATTCCTAGGCCAGGGGTAAATATATAATGGGGGGGGGGGGGTGTGCACGCGCGCGCACATGCACGCATGTGTGCATACACATGCAATATTAATCTGTGTTCATTTCCTAACTGTAATATATTTTACTCTTTTTTATAAAATTTATTTAATTTTTGTGCATTAAATTTTGATCTTATTTTTCCCTCCCTCAACTCCATATAGATCCTTTGTATATTTTAAGAAGCATATAGTACTTGAGAATTTTATTCTGCGTGCTCTATTGTTTTTGGTTTGTTTTGCAGAACAAATTCCAAGGATGTATATTTGACTTGGTGACAAACCAAGCTTTTGATATCACCATCATGGTCCTCATTTGCCTCAACATGGTAACCATGATGGTAGAAAAAGAAGGGCAGGGTGATTACATGACTGATGTTTTGTACTGGATCAACGTGGTCTTCATTATCCTGTTCACTGGGGAGTGTGTGCTGAAGCTCATCTCCCTCCGACATTACTACTTCACTGTGGGCTGGAACATTTTTGATTTTGTGGTGGTGATCCTCTCCATTGTAGGTAAGGCCATTTATTAATCATATTTTAATTGTGGATAAAGTCCACACTGCCCAAAGCAGTGTCGGCAGGCTTGAGATCTGTTTTACTTTCAAGTGAATTATTAGCATGAAAGAATGGGGGAGATCATAAAAGAAAGCATTTTCTACATCAGAATCTATAGTTCAAGCTCAAGCCCCCAAAACCAGCCATTGTGTCTGTCTGTCAGGAAGAATTCCTGCTGAGATTATTCCCCAAGTCTGCCTTTAGAAGCCTGAGAATAGATATCTGTTTGTAGATGTGTCCTGAAAACTAATGAAGAACACACTATTAATTTGTTTTAGCAGGTTCAGGGATACCAGTATATTTTTGGCTGTTACATTCCTCCTGAACTTAAAATATCAAAAACTGCCATTTTTATTTCTTAAAATTTAAGGCTTGGCCAGTCTATAGAATTCAGTGATTGCTTAGCTAGTGCCTCGGGTCTGTGCAGCACAGATTTTCTATGTCCTCTCCTTTCACCCCTAGTTCCTCCTGTTCTCTCTCCTCACACACCTACTATTTCAAAGTTACATATAATCTTTCACATTGAAATTTCTTGATAGAAGAAATTGTAGAATTAAACTCATAGCTGACCAAACAGGGCCCTAAAAGCAAACGTTTGTATAATCTAGAAACACAATGAAGAGTCAAATGACTTAAAATCAGTGTTTAAATGACATGGTCACTAGATGTGATAAACCAAAGCAAATTAAAACTCAGGTAGTGATGTCACAGTGGTAACATGAAACACAATGATGAAAGCTTTCCCATTCAGCCAGGATAATAAGAGAACATCCTTCTATCACACGGCAGTACTAGTCAGAGGATTTAAATAAGAAAACAAGGAGGTGCATGCATTAAAACCCAAGAGTAATTCATCTTTATCCTCATCATATCCTGAGACTTCTAAAGTGAACAAGTTGGCTGTAGCCACATACACCTATCTGTAATCCAATCACTGAGGAGGCTTTACCAGTAGGATATGGAGTCCTAGATCATCCTAGGCCACCTAACCAGACAATTTGAAAACAGTTTTTTAAACTCAAAAATTTTAAAACATCAATTGGAGTTCAGAAAAGTCAAATTTCAAGTTGCCCTTATCAACAATGGCAATTTTCTGAAAGGATGATGAAAGATATAAAATCTACTGAACAAATTTTTAATTTAAAATTACAATAATAAGATTAAAATTTAGTAATAAATTTACTGTATAATGTATTACACTTCTGTGGAAAAAGTAAAGGACAAAGTGGTTAAAATAATTGAAGGCTTATCGTATGCTTTGTTACCAAGGCTGCCATTGAAATTATGGCTTTCTGAAGAATTTTATTTATCTTTGCTCATATCGGTGTGTATTTGTATCATATGGGTGTATATCACAAGGGTGTGGGCACCTACCTAAGACAGAAGAGGGTGTCAGCCCCCTAGAGCTGAAGTTACAGGCAGTTGTGAGTCACCAGATATAGGAGCTGAGAACCAAACTCAGGTCCTCTGCAAGACCCCCAAACCTCTGAGTGACCACTCCAGCCTCGGTGACTAGTTTTATGAAATTAATTTATAATTTCCCCAAAACTATCAGTGAAACGTTTCATCTGACAGTGGTTACAGACTGAAAACACAGCAATAGTAATAGCCATAACAGTGTTTAAAATCAAAAGTCAAAAGATTCAGAGAAACTAAACACTAGACTTTTACAATTAGTAGCTGACTCAGCTGATAGCCCTAAAAAACAAAGGTCGGTATTTAAAACGTGGGGCAGCTGGAGTGGTGCCTGGGTTAATCACAGCACTCATTGGGGAGGCAAAAGTTGGCAGATCTCTTTGAGTTCCAGGCCAGCCTGGTCTACATAGCAGTATTCGGTCCAGCCAAGGGCAAGGCTTACATAGTCAGACCAGATTTTAAAAAAAAAAGTTAGAAAATTTGCGTAATTTTTAACTTTTTATTTAATTATTCCCTCTCCCAACCCCCTTTTTTCCCTCTTTTAGAATCTAGTTTATGGATCGCTCTAGCACTGAGCTCCATCCTGAGTCCTGGAAATAGATTTTTGAGCATGAGGGTGCATAATCCTTTCTATTCACGACACAACTTTAATCTAAAGAGAACAAAAAAATCTGATAGACAAAAATAGAGAAGAATGCGTTCATGAATTTAGTTAAGATGGAAAAATGTCACAAGCAGTTATTTGCTAAAATACTGAATTCAAGATAGGACCAAAAAATGAATTTGTAAGATGGAGGACGAAGCTATTTAGATTCATGATATTGTCCCATATAAGTATCTAAAATTTCCATTTATTTTTCCCCTCCCACACAGGAATGTTTCTCGCCGACATGATAGAGAAGTACTTTGTGTCCCCTACCCTTTTCCGAGTCATCCGCCTGGCCAGGATTGGCCGAATCCTACGCCTGATCAAAGGCGCCAAGGGCATCCGCACCCTGCTCTTCGCTCTGATGATGTCCCTTCCCGCGCTCTTCAACATCGGCCTCCTGCTTTTCCTGGTCATGTTCATCTACGCCATCTTTGGGATGTCCAACTTTGCCTACGTTAAAAAGGAAGCTGGCATTAACGACATGTTCAACTTTGAGACCTTTGGCAACAGCATGATCTGCCTGTTTCAAATCACCACCTCGGCAGGCTGGGACGGACTGCTGGCCCCCATCCTCAATAGTGCACCTCCCGACTGTGATCCCAAAAAAATTCATCCAGGAAGTTCAGTGGAAGGGGATTGTGGGAACCCATCTGTGGGGATTTTCTACTTTGTCAGCTACATCATCATATCCTTCCTGGTTGTGGTGAACATGTACATCGCTGTCATCCTGGAGAACTTCAGCGTCGCCACAGAAGAAAGTACTGAACCCCTGAGTGAGGATGACTTTGAGATGTTCTATGAGGTCTGGGAGAAGTTCGACCCCGATGCCACTCAGTTCATTGAGTTCTGCAAGCTCTCTGACTTTGCGGCTGCCCTGGATCCTCCCCTTCTCATAGCAAAGCCAAACAAAGTCCAGCTCATTGCCATGGATCTGCCCATGGTGAGCGGAGACCGCATCCACTGCCTGGACATCCTATTTGCTTTTACAAAGAGGGTTTTGGGGGAGAGTGGAGAGATGGATTCTCTTCGTTCACAGATGGAAGAAAGGTTTATGTCCGCAAATCCTTCTAAAGTGTCCTATGAACCCATCACAACCACACTAAAACGAAAACAAGAGGATGTATCTGCTACTATCATTCAGCGAGCTTACAGAAGGTACCGCCTTCGGCAAAACGTCAAGAATATATCAAGTATATACATAAAAGATGGAGACAGGGATGACGACTTGCCCAATAAAGAAGATATAGTTTTTGATAATGTTATTGAGAACTCAAGTCCAGAAAAGACAGATGCAACTGCCTCTGCCATCTCTCCACCTTCCTATGACAGTGTCACTAAGCCAGATCAAGAGAAATATGAGACAGACAAAACAGAGAAGGAAGACAAAGGCAAAGATGGGAAAGAAGGCGGCGAATAGAGTCTCAGGTGTTTACAGCCTGTGAAGGTTATTAACTGGTGTTAATAAGACTCTTTCACGGAGCTCTATGCCAAACTCTTTTTATCCAAACATTCTCAAAGGCAGCCCAGCCCCTAGTTCTGATCCAATGAGCGTCGGGAAGGCAGCATTGGCACATGGATATTTTTGCATTGGTAAATGATTCTATAAGAATTATGAGCGTAACTCTGTAGGGAATAATCATTACTACAATCAAGGGTGATTTAATCATTCAACAAGTCCAAAAACCATGGAGACTATTTTGTCTCCATATCTTTTCTCTAGCTTCTAATTAAGTGTGAACCCCATCTAAATATAGAAATTCAGGGACAGATGCAAACATACACACAGACACAGATACAAACAGGATTAGTGATGATTGTGAATTCAGTGCAAGTATTTTGCCTTTGGTTTGAAATGAAATTACTTGTAACAGTAATGGGAATTAGTAATGAAAGTTTTTGTCAAAACATCTTATTATTAGGAAGTCAGACTCTTTATCCATAACTAGAGTTCAGTTTATATTTTGAGGTGCTCAAACTTACCCTATAGTGCATCAAAAGCAATTTATAGGTATCTTTAAGATGTCATGGGATTGAAGCATATGTAGGCTACTTATTTAAGAAATCACTTGTATTTGCATAGATTAGCATTCACTTTGATTTATGATGACATCTGCAGAATTTTGTGCTCACTTGATTTTCCCACCTCAGTCACTTGGCTTGAAGTTCAGGTTCACTGAGAACAGCTAGCCTGTCTTTCTTACATCCCACGTTGTATGTACAATAACTATGGGCCTTGAAAAATTATTGGAAATATATATATGTATATATATATATCACATTTTATAACATAAAACATGAAGACTGTTAACAGAAAAAATAATCTGCAAAGTTCCATTTACTTAAATTTATTTAATCTGACTTGCCCAATAAGACAGCTAATGAGTCAACTCTGAATGCCAGTTGTCACATTTATCTTCTTATGCCATTTTGGTCTGTCATATTTTATTGCTAAGCAAATTTAATGTTTCCTTTTAATGAAATGCACCTTGAAATGCAATTAGCTACTTGATACCCTAACACTTGTTTGAGCAGATGACCGGAACACAGTATGTACTGCATCTCTTAAATACAATCCTTAATGTGTTTGGCAGCTTCCCAAGTTACAAGAAACACCAGGCTTTTAATACCTGCCCACCAGGTGTGCTCTGTGAATGAGGCAGCAGCCCACCAGGTGTGCAGTGTGAATGAAACAGCATTCAGAGAGCGAATCTCAGCAGCTTGCTTTATCATCACTAATTTCCCTAATTGTGGAAGTAAATCTCTGGACCGCTATTATTTCATCTGTAAATAACATAGTTGACACTCCCTCCCTAATATTCTAATCTGTGATATGAAATGTACTTTACATTGAGCAGTAAAATAGCCCGGGTTTATCATTTTGAAAGCCCACTTATTTTGAGCTGATTGTAACTACCCTACAAAGGATTGGAAATCAAAAACTTTATGTTTTTGAAGCACTTGGTAAGCATAAGTGGCCCTGACTCGTTCTCTTGTAATTTTACTCTGAGAAGATGAAGCCATTCTTCCAACACATTCTTTGCAGAGAAAATAGAGTTGAGTAAAAGTAGCAGATTCTAACAGAAACTTTGAAGTAACTGCATAAAACATACTTCATCAAATTGCTTTTGAAATTCAAAGGTAACACAAGTGTTGGTATAATAAGTAATCAAAACATATATTCTTTATTTCTTGCCCAGTTAAAAAGAAAAGTTTAAATATTACTAGAGATATGAAGAGACAAAGATAGAAAATGAGGCATGTAAGGAGGGAGAGAAAAAGCAAAGCTATAAGAACAAAGATATAATTATACAGACTTGCTCAGAATGCTGTCCACTGTGGTGCATTGCACAGTGCCCTATAGAAGAGTCTCGTTACACACGTTTGTCTAAGGGACCTAAGAGGTTAAGTGTAAGGCTGACAGCTCTCTGCATCTATGCTTAATCATTTAGCCTAGTTTGGGGGGCTACTTTTTAATTTCTACATATGATTCCAAACAGTGCTCAGCTCAACAATATAGAGTCCTGTGCATCTGTTAAGCTGCTAGAATAGGTTTGGTCGGCTTAATTGAGGAGCCACACAAAACCTTTCATTTGTAACAAGCTTTAATACATTCAATTAAGAAATTAGCTTGTTTAACAGTTGAAATCAGTTTCTCATTATTTTGCGTCCATTAAAAATATAACTACATTGTAAATATTTTATGGATATAGCATGTGCAGATGTTTGGTATAGATTACCTGTGATTTGCTATTAATGTTTTTACCGTGGTTGATTTTTATGTAAACTTAATATATTGGCAACTGGTTCCTCAATACACTTTTTTTAGCATTGCAAAAAAATAACAAAGTTTCTCTTTTTTCTACTTCGTGCTGAACATATTTCATTCTGAACTATATAATTTTAAATGTGATATTAAGTTTTATACATACAAATATGTTTATCCTCCAAATCACTACTTATGACATAGTATCCATTAAAAATGGTATTTTTGTTAGACAGGATTTCTCCCTGTAGCCCTGGCTGTCCTAGAACTCACTCTGTAGACCAGGCTGGCCTTGAACTAAGGGAGATCTGCCTGCTTCTGCCTCCTGAGTGCTGAGATTAATGGCGTGCGCCACCACTGCCTTGTCTAAAAATGGTATTTGACAATAGAATAACATTAAGTAAAAGCTTAAAGCAAGCTTACACCCCTTTTCATATTGGCTAGTGTTTGTACTAATTATAAAATGTCATCCCACTGAAGCTACTTAGTCATATATCCACAAAATTATTTTCCCTATTGGCATAGAAGGCTGACTATAGAAATGAAGATATAGATTAGCATTAAATAAAAGAAAGTATATGTGAACACATATCCATCCACATAATTTGGGTGAAAACAGGAGAATCTCATGTAACTAATTTGTCTCTTCTCACTGCAAATGGTAAAAGAAATCTGTGAGCTATTTCAAAATTCAAATTGTCACATCTTGTGGTCATAAATATGTAGCGTGGTTTTGTAGAATTTTGATAGTTTTATAAGAGTGGAAATTAGATGCATATGTAAATAAAACCGTCCACACTAGCAAACTCATCAAACGTTAATTGAAGTAATGAAAAGGGAGCAGCTAAATAAGGATGGTCAGCACCTGACCTGGGTTTAGAACTTATGTGTAGAGCCATCAATTTTTCAGCATATGTTTTCAGTATGTCGTTAGCTTCCTGATGAAAACCATCAAGAACTGCTCCCAGCACATGAATAAGTAGCCATGCATATATGAATGCTGTTTACCAAATCCATAGACCCACAAATGCTCAAAATGTTTCAGTTTGTCAACATGACATTGTAGCCATAATTGAGACTTAAAACTGTTAATAGAATCTAAAATAAAAGTCACTAAAAATAAAATGATGTCATATTTATTTTGTGTCTCAGTACGCTTAGGGGCAAATTTATGGCATCCCTAATAATTGTTAGTATTTTTTTCTTTGTTTCTTTTTCTCCCCTTTCCTTGTCTTTGCAACATGAACAGCTTCGTTGTAATGACTCCTGGATGCATAAGTTGAGGAAGAGAAGTGTGGCGTTCCAAAATAATTCATTCTGTTCCACAAGGGAGTTTGTGTAGGAGGGAAACATTGAGACAGACAGTGACCAAAGGCAATCATTTAGCTACAGAAAAGTAATGTATGCTTGTTCTTCTTATTGTCCCGACATTACGAAGCTGCATAGCACGTGTGACAGGAAATATCGCGTGTGCGTGAGTCCGAGCCATATATGGATTCCAAAAAAACCATGGTCCTGGATACGTTACCTCTGTGGACCTCTTTTCACATTGAAAATACGAGAGGGTGCTACTTCACACATGGTAGGAAGGTTAGGATAAAACAATTCCCAGCCGTTCAAGCTGTTCCTGAATATGCAGAGTCAAGAACTTAGTTCAGTAGTGGTGCTAGAGCGGCACTCCATGAGGTACTTGTACATTGGACAGAACCACAACTTAGCCAACATGCATGCTCAATAATGGCCATATTTCCTGTTTCATATGAGTCTATATAAATATATTCCCAGAAGAGTTTCATACCTTCTACTATAAAGAATGAATATTTAGTGATGTGCTGTATATACAAATATTTCAAATGTAGGTTTTTTATAATTTGTAAGTTGAACCAATATGTTAAAGTCAGAAAACATGGACATTTACAAAAGTTTAAATCAGTTCTAAAATGCGGATATTTGTTCTAAAATTTAGCTATACAATTAATACAAACCACTGTATTTTAACCATGAGTATTGAGTAATTTTTATTTAATTTTTTAAAAATTGTACATACTAGCTCCAGTTCCCCCTTCTCTCCCCTTCTCCCACCATCCCACCTACCCCCAGCCCACTCTCCCCCATCCATTCCTCAGATAAGGTAAGGCCTCCCTTGTCTACAAAGTCTGGTACACCAAGTTGAGACAGGACCAAGCTCCTCCCTCCTGTATCAAGGCTGAGTCAGGTATCGCATCATGGGGAATGGACTCCAAAATGCCAGTTAATGCACCCAAGATATGTCCTGGTACCACAGCCAAGGGTCCCTGCAACAGATCAAGCCAGGTAACTGTCACCCACATTCAGAAGTTTTAATTCAGTCCCGTGAAGGACTCCTTAACTGTCAGTCCAGAGTCTGTGAGCTCCCACTAGCTTAGGTCAGCTGTCTCTGTAGTTTTCCCAGCCGTGACCTTGACCTTCTTTGCTCCTAGGATCCCTCTTCCCTCTCTTCAACTAAGCCCCCAGAGCTTAGCCAACAGTCAGTGCTTGGTTGTAGATCACTGCATCTGCTTCCATGCGTTACTAGATGGAAGCTTTAGAGCATCCAGTATTTTTAATGATTTTCATGTAATATACAGTAGAAATAATAGATGTTATATTGTATTATTATTTCAACCCTGGAAATAATATAATAGTATGCAAGATGGTTTCAAAATATTGCTCAGAACCTCTGTAATGGTAATAATATTTTCCACGGTCGCTCTGTTAAACAAAATTATAGGCACTAAATGATATCATAAAACACCCAACCTGACTGATGGATATAGACAAAGATTTCCTCCAACAGAAAAGCTCAACTCTTCCAATGTTGTAAGCCGCACGAATCCATAACACAAGCAAAATGAGATGTGGAAGTCATAGCAATCTCTCTCCTGGGCGGAGGGGATTATCCATCAGCCAGAGCAGAAGGGAATTCTGCTGAAGCAGCACCTCATGAACACAACAGAAGACCATGAATAATTGATAGTTATATGCAAGCAAGAGAGCAAACATGCTTCCCTTAGCTCGATTCTCCGTCACTCTTGAGTTGCACTTAGAGTCGTGATTGATCTGTCTGGGGGAAGCGAAACTGAAAAAATTTGAGTGACTTCTGTAAGGCTTGTCATGTGCTGCAGCTGGAAGATCAGAGATCCCTATGAACATCAAAACTCTAGAAGAACTGAACAAAAATACTATGTGTTCCAAATAAGCTGATATGCCCTAAGTTTTATAGTATTCTTATCAAAGCAGAATATCTTTAAAATTATATTTCTCTTATCAAAATATAATTATCTTAAACACTTATAATTCATTTATACTTCAGTAAAACATAAAATGTCAAATTTATAGAAAATATATCTCACCAGTATTAAGAACATTGTAAAATCAAATTATAATTATTTTAAACTTAACCTAGATTTCTGGGTGCTGTTTTAGCGAAAACATTCTTTTACTTACGGTTAATCTTGTGGTTGTTTGTGAATCTCAACATTTATTCTCTTCATTTATTTAAGTATCTTTCCCATTCCTGTGTTCAACAAAAACCTTTAACATGTGATTTTTCCCAGCACTTGAGAATGGGAAGTATTTATATGAGAATTTCATCTCATTCATATAAGAGGCTTGAGACAACTGTAATACAGGACCTTCCACTAAAAGAAGCAAAATCTTCCCAAACCCTACCCCCATCTCTGTTTAGTCCTTTAATCCTTAGTATTCCTCCATTTCTTTCTTTAGAAAAGTGTTTTGCTAACTCTCAACGTTCTTTAAAAATTGGGTTGTGGGGTAATAATTGGCTGTGCATATCTCTTTAATTTCTGTCTCTGACTGCACAGTGTTGCTCTCCTCAATAGTTTTAAGTATAAAAAAGAAATAAAAACAAATAACATCAAATACAAAATAATAATTCTACATTAATGTATCTTGCTTTGAGGATTCTTAATAGCCAGTGCTAAGCTTCTAGTTTGTTCATTTGTGGTTGTAGGGCGCCATCTGGTGGATTATCCTGCACATGCCTTGTCTGTGACAGCTTCAGAAAAGGTCTCTAGAATATGTCAACCTTTTCCTGAGGACAACATCTCTCCCATTTGTGAACAATTGTTCTTGGCTTTGTTTACCAATTAATGAGTGACAAATGACTTTTTCTACACTTGCTAATAATTAAATGCAAGAACCACAGAGGGAAGGCTACTTTTTAATTAGAGGGGATTGTTGGTTTATTGTCTATTTGTTTTATGGTTTCTAAAAAAGAACTTCTTCTGAATAAAAAAAATTACCTTACACTTATAAGAGTGTCAAGTCAGTTTTTGCTTCCTTAATGAATAAGTGGTACCTTGTTTCATTACATGTAGAAATGTATATCTGCAGCTATATTTTCTTGTACCTTAATATAGACAAAACAAGTTCATCAACTTTCTCCATAAACCATTCTTCTTCAGCATGGGGCTTCCAATTCTTCAAATGACTTTGCTTATCCTAACGTGGCAGAAAGGATTCTGCTCAAGAAGAAAGACATCTATAGACATCACACAGAATGAGACCTACCCAGCGTTCTATATTAGAAATGCTCTGGGTAGGCATTTATTACAATATTTTAGATATAACTTCCATAAAGATGTTGCACACCAGCTTTTTTTAAATATTGGGTTTCTCTGTGTAGCCCTGGTTATCCTGAAACTTTTTCTGTAGATCAGGATGTTCTCAAACTCAGAGATCCACCTGCCTCTGCCTTCAGAGTGCTGGGATTAAATGCCTGGGCCACCACCACCCTGCAAGCTTTTATTCTTAATAGTAACTTTGCACTCCTAACTGAGTGATTTAAAATTCATGGTTATTTAATTTGATAGGTTGAGTTAAAAAAATCTTAATGAATTTGAATTTTCAAGACATCTATGGAAATAAATGAATAAAGACTTCCATTAATCTTCTTCTCTATAACACGTGAAAATCATTCCATGACTCAGACAATCATTTTCAGAACTCAGGGAATTCGCCATGCGGACGTTTTAGGGAAGATGTTGCCTTTGGGGAAGAACAGAAAGTACTGCGATAACCTTTGATTAAAAACAAACAAACTGAGGCTCACAGCCTGACTCAGACATCAGTCAAGACAAAGAGATTTATGGGACCTCCTGGGACAGAAAACCTGTCAACAGAATGGTGCCCAATGTGGGGTGGAACAAATCCACTTAAAAGCCTGAGAGAGTGTGAGAAGTTATTCTAGATAGAAAAGAATAGAGCTAAACTCAGCTTCTTGATAGCAGCCCCTTTTCAGATGGGCTCTGCTTGCTAGAGGCAAGTGTTTTCAGTTAAGAGAGGCTTCCTGACTTAGCTTCAGCTGCAAAGCCTTGCAGCTCTTTTAAGAGGTCCTGCCACGAAACACTTAAGTGGTGTTGATGAAAAGCTGACCGTGTTCTTTTTGGTAGTAGCAGAGATCTTGAAACGCCATAGAGTTGTGGCAATAAACATGGCTCCGGCCAGTACCTCTGCCATGAGGCTAGACTCTCAGAAAGCTAAGGAATGGGCTGGATCCAGCTGTCAAAGCCACGGCTTTAAGCCTGGCCATATCGCTTAGCAAATTAAAGACTCATGTGGTCAGAAAAAGAGATACATTAAAGATAGTTTCAGATAAAAAAAAATAAGCCTCTAAATAATTTACACTGTGTTTTAAAATATATGTAGGCTTTGAAAAGAAAAAAAAAAACGTAAAATCCTTAAAATAAAAAAGAAATAAAGAGAGCAGTTGGGTGTGGTGGCATACAACTTTAATCCCAACACTTGGGAGGCAGAGGTAGGCCGATCTCTGTGAGTTCAAGGACAGCTGGTCTACAGAGTGAGTTCCAAGACAAAGATACACAGAAAAAACCCTATCTCAAAAAGCCAAATTTTTTGTAAAAAAAAAAAAAAAAAAAAGGAAATAGAGTTTAAAATAAAGCAACGTAAAGATAAAAATCACACAGAGAATCTGAACACTGTGTTATTATGTTCTCTTTGAATTTTTTGAATGCTGAGGAAGGAGCAACAGCTGCTAAAAGATATTTGTTTATAAATGCTGCTGAACTGATCCAAGATAGGTATTTTGAAAATAACTTGACTTGAAAATTGAAGTCAAAAGGTATGTTACTTTGGAGAAGAGGATTTGCGTTTGTTTCCACAGGTAATGAGAGTCTGTGGATTCATTCCGGGTTAAGAAAAATCAGGTTTGACCAAGGAAGACGCCCTGAGAAATCTCTGATAGGAGCGGATGGCCCAGATTTCTGAGTTCTACATCTAGAAAAGATTCAAGACTGCTGCCTGAGATGATCAAGCCTTACAGGATACTCTAGTCACTATTTGATCATAATTCTAAATTTTCTTTAGGTCCTCATAAGATTATCAGCACCCTCAATCCGCACAGGAAGTAGCCTGGGAAACTATGCCCACATTCCCAAAAAAATGGACTATGGATATTTTTGTTTACTTAGAATGTTGGTTACAAGTTGTGGATAATGATCAGGAGAAAAGCTAAACAAAGGATATTAGATTCAGAGTTCTTGTTTTAAAAAGGGGGGGCTACCGTGGAACAATGGCCTCTTATCCTGTCACTTGTATTATTTTTAATAAAATTCTGATTGGCCAGTAGCCAGGTTGGAACTATAGGTGGGGCGATGGCAACCAGGCAGGAAGTAGAGGCATGGCAGTGAGAATTATGGGAAAAGGAAAGTTTCTCTCTGCAGTCATCACCCAGACAAAAACAAAGCCAGACACAGAGCAAGCAAGCCATGACTGCCTCACCAAAAAAAAGTACCAAGCCACATGGCTAACACAGACAAAAATTACGGGCTAATATGTTATAAGAATTAATTCATAAGAAACCTGAGCTACTAGGCCAATCAGTTTATAATTAATATAGGCATTTTTGTGTTTATTTGAGACTAACCAGATGTGGGACCTGGTGGGACAGAAAATCTCTGTCAATAGACTTATCCTGGGCTTGTTTACAATAACTTAACAAGGCATTTGTGTGAGGGTATGATAAGAAAAGGTACAGATAAGTTGATTTTATTTAAAGAACGAGTAGGGAACAAGATGGCTGTACTAGATTTTGTAAAAACGTTCGCTCTTTCTTGAATCTACAAGGCAAAATGCAAGCACCAGCCTGCCAGGATCCCAAAACAGTAAGTGTCCTTAGTTGTCACCTCTGATTGAGCTGAGGCAATACTTTCAAATGCAAGGGCCATAGATTGTTAGATTTAGCTTTAGAAAGTCTCTGAGCAAACGAACAGCAGAAGGAGCAAAGAGAAGCAGCACAAATCCAGTGACAGCTGAAGAAAGAGGTTTCCGGTGCTTCTGAGCTATATTATTTTAAATATCTACTTTTTTAACAAAAAAAAAATCACAGAATAACTCACTGTTGGCTTTGTTACTGAAGGAAATAACACCCAACTCAGAGACCATAACTGTCACCAGTCCTCATATACACACAAAGATCAAAAGAAAAATAAATAGCCTATGGTAACCCTCCCCCGGGTAATACTAGATTCTTTATACCCTTGGCAATACTTAAAATATATTCAAAATTCTATGTTTTGGTAATTGGATTAAAAATATGCTTTTCAAAACTTATTTTAAAAATGTTCCGAAAACTAAATATTACTGGGTCAAAAACACTGAGAACAAGTTTTCAAAACAGAGGGAAGGCCATAAGTATGCACAAAATTTATGAAGTAACTACTGAGGGGTTCTATGTGTAAGACAGAAAGTTTCATTAGAGTGGCTCAAAAGAAGATGTGAACTGGTAAAAAAGAGAAAGCATTATACTAAATGTAGTTCAATTAGGATTCTCTAATTTGAGGAATGGATAGGGAAAAAAAGCATGAAGAAAATTGAGCATAATCACAAGCACCTGTAGAAAGCCAATCAACGCCCAACAGGGAGAAGAGGAGCAGAAGAAAGAGAACGGGCAGGAAAAACACTTCGGGAAATAATGGATGGCAGCTCCCTAAATCTCATGAAGACATTTCAGAAGCTCAGCGAGGCATATCAAACATTAGAGAGCTGTCCAAAGTCACCATTTTCATACTGTTGAAAGTAAGTAAGTCTTAAAACAGAGACAAGAGTTGCCCCATACACGGACTATCTGATAAGACTAGCAGCTGGCTTAGCATTGGGCATCTTGAAGGTCAGATGACAGGTGGATGTTTCAAAGTTCCGGAAGACTCAGCTAGAATGCCTGTAATTTGCATTGATCATAATGTCTCTTCACAGCAATACAACAGTGACTAAGAAATATTCTTATTTCAAATACATATTCTAATCTGTCATGGCGGTATATTCTATCATGCCTCTGTAAGATGCTAACAGCAATACGAACAAGCACATCCCTAAGCTCCTGAGAGCAGCATATCACCTAGCATCTGGATTACTTCTCCTGTGCCTCTGGTTCCTGGAAATCTATAATCACTTGAAAGTTTAGTCTCTCGTGGAAAAGAGTATTTGTTAGATTTTAACCACAGATATTTTACTGTCCCTCAAGCTATCGTGGAAAAGAATATTTGTTAGATTTTAACCACAGATATTTTACTGTCCCTCAAGCTATCTGGTCGTCTAGTTGCTGGTTTTCTTTGCTTTATGTTTAAAAACTACTTATGAGTAAGTACATATAATAATTGTCTTTCTGGGTCTGGATCTCTTTGACACTAGGGTGTCATACTTCTCAGTAAGTTGGGAACGGTAATCCAAAGAGCCAAGAACAAGAGAAGAACTTTGAAAAATAATGTTTTAAAAAGCAAGTGTTGAGCTGCTTCTTAATATCAGGACAATTTTCTAAATATCCTGTCTTCCTCACAGATGAAAAAAAATATTCCTAACTGTGGAGTATTTGATTCATTGCAATAAAATCCTTAAAATAGAAATTCAGAGAAGAATACACCAAAAGACATCTTGGAGCTGCTCTGTGTACTCCTGTTTTTTTCCCTTCTTTGCTTCCGTTTATAAAACCATCTATAATTTCAATGTCTTAGACAGCGAGGATTCCAGACTAAAAGAAAAGATATTCAAGGAAAATAACTGAGGGTTACCCTCCTGTAATGATGTCTGGAACAACCAGAGGACATTGTCCTATTTCTGTCCCCTGTCTCTAAGTACAGATTGGCATGGAGAGTAAACAACAGAACTGGAAGAGTGCATAGGAGAAATTTAAAGTCACAGAGAATTGATATCGATCGCTATAAAGACGTTTGTACTTAGACATTGTAGGATGGGAGGAGGATTATATTACCTCCTGTTTTCAAGCTATCCTCCCAGACTTCCTGTATGTAGAGCTTCAAATAAAGATGTTAAAGTGTGGGAGGGGGGATGACATTGTGGCTCAAATTCGTAGTCACAACAATTGGGAAGCTGGGGTTCCATGAGTTTCCCATGGTCCAAGGTAACCAATGAGATTATCCGTGTCTCCTCTTACAGAACTCACCTCCGCCACACACAACCAGTCCTTCCTGTACATCCCCACCAGTTGCTAACTGTTCAACATTATAACAATATACTAATTTATACATGAGTAATACGTTATTACTCTTTAGGTACTAAGTTAGTACAGGGGGAAATCGTGGTTCTAGTGTGACCTTTAAGTTTCAAAATGCTTTGTCCAGTGTCTCCATCCGCTGGCCTGCGAAGCAGAATTCAGCATCTAAAAAGAAGCCAGCAAAAGGAAAACACACAAGACGTAAGCCTACCCAGGGATGTTTCAGACTCAGTCCTTAATGTACACTATTCAAATCTGTTCTTTTCTGTTTCCCTCTTGTTTTCTATATGTCCATCATGTGAGTAAATTAATTCCTGATAAATCTAGTTTCTGATACTATGTAACAAATGATACTTGATTCCTGGGGTGAGGAATAAATTCAGTTTTCAAATTCCATAAAGAAAACAGTGTAATATGTCAGGAAACAAGTACAGCTGGCTTTGCACTTTTATTTGACAAGGCTGATGTCTTTTTTCTTTGGGGAATTTTATTTTGTTAGCCATTTCAGTCATCTCGTGCTTCTCATCCTGCCATGTGCAGGATTAGACTGTTTTCTCCCCTCTATTTCCTTGGTCATCCTCAACAAATGGTGTTAGTCCAACTGGATATCAGCATGATGGAGATGCAAATACATTCCATGTCTATCACCCAGCACAAAAATCAAGTCCAAGTAGATCAAAGATCTCCACATAAAACCAGATACACTGAACCTAATAAAATAGAAAGTGGGAAATAGCCATGAATGCATTGACACAGGAGACAACTTCCTGAACAGGACATCAATAACACCAATAACACCAATTAATAAATGGGATCTCATAAAACTGAAAAGCTTCTGTAAGGCAAAGGATACCATCAATAGGACAAAACAGCAGCTTACAGAATTGGAAAATATTTTTACCAACTCCACATCTGACAGAGGACTAATATTCAAAAATACATAAAGAATTCAAGAAACTAATCATAAGCAAACTAAACAATCCAGTTTAAAATTGGGTACATACCTATACAGAGAATTCTCACCAGAGAAATGTTGAATGCCAAGTAACACTTAAAGACATTTTTAACATCTGTACTCATCAGGGAAAAGCCATTCAAAATGACTCTGAGATTCCATCTTACACATGTCAGAATGACTAAAATCAAAAACATAACTGACAGCTTATGCTGGTGAGGATGTGGAGCAAGAGGAACACTCTTCCATTGTTGGTAGAAATGCAAACTTTTACAGACATTGAAAATCAATATGGTAGTTTTCAGACAATTGGAAATCAATCTACCTCAAGACCCACATCTACCACTCCTTGGTGTATACCGAAAGATGCTTCATTCTACCAAAAGAACAATTGCTTGACTATGTTCATAGCAGCTTTATTTATAATAGCCATGAACTAGAAACAGGCTACATGTCCCTCCACTGAAGAATGGATAAAGAAAATGTGGTACGTTTACACAATGGAGTATGACTTAGCTGTTTAAAACAATGACATCATGAAATTTTCAGGCAAATGGATGGAACAAGAAAGAATGATCCCAAGTGAGGTAACCCAGTCCCAGAAAGACAAACATGGTATGTAGTCACTTACAAATGGATATGAGCTATGAAGTAAAGGACAACCATGATACAATCTGCAGATCCAGAGAGATTAGGTAGCAAGGAGGGCTCAAGGTGGGTGGGAAGGTAGCATGACCTCCCTGAAAGGGAAAATAGAATAGAGATCACTATGGGTGGAGTAGTGGGGGAATGGGAACAGGAGGGATCAGGTGGAGGGAGAGAGTACTGGGAGAGACAACTAGAACTGGTGGGGCATCTTGGGGATGAGCTAGAAACCTAGTGCAATGGAAACTCCCATAAATCTACAAGGGTGACCCTAGCTAACACTCCCAGTGATGGGGGATACAGAGCCTGAACTGGCCATCTTCTGTAACCAGGTAAGGCTTCCAGTGGGGGGATTGGGACACCAACCCAGCCACATAACCTTTAACTTACAATCAGTCCTTCCTGCAAGATGATATAAGGGTAAAGATGATATAGAAATTGCGAGAGTTGGCAACCAATTACTGGTCCAGTGATGGAGGAGTGTCTATGTGTTACTTTCATTATTAATAAAGATACTGCCTTGGCCCTTTAAGAGAACAGAAAATTAGGTAGGCGGAGTAGACAGAACAGAATGCTGGGTAGCAGGCAGTGGGGAGACGCTTCAGGCCGTCGCTATATGCAGTAGCCATGCTTCTCCTCTCCGAGATGGATGCAGGTTAAGGTCTCTCCTAGTAAGCTACCCCTCGTGGTGCTATATAAATTACTAAATATGGGTTAAAGGAAGATATGAGAATTAACCAATAAGAGGCTGAAACTATGGGCCAGGCAGTGTTTTAAAAGAATACAGTTTCCGTGTAATTATTTTGGGCAAAGCTAGCCGGGTGGCGGGACACAGCCCGCCATTCCTTCTACAGTCCAGCTTGAGACCCATACCATAAGAGGGAGCCTACCCCTTTCACTGCCTGGAGGGTCAGGACCCAGAGGCTGGATAACCTAGAACCAATACGCCTGGTAGCACACACACACACACACACACACACACGTCAATGAAATGATTCTTAATGGTATTCTGCTATACTAATAGATTGGTGCCTACCCCAATTGTCATAAGATAGGCTTCATCCAGCAACTGATAGGAGCAGAGGCAGAGAGACTCATGAACGAACATTAGGCAGAGCTTGGAGAATCCCAAGGAAGGGAGTGGGGGAGAAAGGATTGTAGGCACCAAAAGGGTCAAACACACCACAAAAACACAACCAGAATTAACAAAGCAGGGTTCATAGTGACTGAATCGACAACCAGGAAGCCTACATGGGTCTGACCTAGGTTTCTGGCATGTACGACCTTCTTGCGGAATTTTACAGTTGGGGTCAGGAGCTGTCTCCTATTTTTTCTCCTGCTTTAGGGACCCTTTCCCTCCTATTAGATTGCTTTATCCAGCCTTGATATGAGGGTATGCCTAGGCTTATTGTAACTTGTTATGTGATGTTCAGTTGATATCCCGAGGAGGCCTGCTCTTTCTAGGAGGGAAACAGAGGAGAAATGGAGGTGAGGGAGGGGAGGGGGGAGGAACTGAGCAGAGAGGAAGGAGGGGAAACTTTGGCCAGGAAATAATATATAAAAGGAAAATGGATAAATAAATAAATGATAAGTAGTCAGTGACAAGCATTAGCGATCAATTCTGGCCCACCTAAACAAATGTATTAGGTCACAAGGGTGTTTTTTTAATTCAAAATTCGTAAGAAGTCTACATAACAAAACACAGAAAATTTGGACTCCCAGCAGTCCATATAAGGACCCAGCAGAGCTCCATCACCAAGGTAACAGGGCCTGCCCACTTTTTACAGCCTCACATTCAGCTTAATCAATATCTCAGTATTAAGTGACAAAGTTGAGATAAGCAGAAGCATTTGCTCTTTTCTTTAGAAGACAGAAAGTAAGACATCTTCTTGATTATACTAAAGTCAGCAGAGGTGGTTTGTCCATTGAATCCTATCACTTGCTGGAGAATGACCACGGAAGTTGTCCTTCACATAACGACAATAAGAAAAACCCATGAGGTTTAAAAGATCAGCATTTATTCTGGGGAGCAAAGCCTATAATCAGTTTATAGAAGTATGCAGATGGAGTCCCACGGTGGTGGTGCATGCCTTTAATCCCAGCACTCAGAGTCAGAGTCAGGTGGATTTTTGTGAGTTTGAGGTCAGATTGGTCTACAAGAGCTAGCTCCAGGACAGGTTCCAAAGCTACAGAGAAACCCTGTCTTGAAAAACAAAACAACAACAACAACAAAAGTTTGCAGATGGAAGGATCTTTGTCCAAATGGTCTATTTTAATTGGTCCATTATTAAAAAAAACTTTATAATAGTTTCTCCTTGAAACAAGATTAGTATTGATATGAAATTTTGTGCAAAAGGGTATTTCATAGTAGAGAAAAAACAAACAAACAAAGCATGGTCATGTGTACCTGTCTCCAACATCTGATTTCTAAACAAAGGGACATTACTTTTAAATAGATATGACTTTAGAATAGATATGACTTTAGAAACGTAAATAATATGAAGATAAGTAGCCTAGATACTCAGATATCTCCAAAAAACCAAAATTATCTTAGAAATATATCTTGATTTTGTTGTTGTTGTTGTTTTGCTTTTGCTTTGTTTTATTTTCCCTTAGTGTCTGGATATGTTTGCAGTGTACAAAGTATTTGCTAGCTGATTTTTACTCTAAAAGAAGATAGCGGATACTTTAAGATTAAGAACGAGTCAGGTGATAGTGACACACACCTTTAATCCCAGCACTTGGGAGGCAGAGGCAGGTGGATCTCTGTAAATTCGAGACCAGCCTGGTCTACAAGAGCTAGTTCCAGGACAGGCTCCAAAGCTACAGAGAAACCCTGTCTCAAAAAGCAAAAAAAAAAAAGGAGGGGGGGGTGAGGTGACGTAGAAAAAAGAAAAATAATGCAAAAGCTATATGTGGACACAGAATAACTCATACTAGATGTTTCTCATGTTTACATAAATTGTCTGCGTCTACTCTCTCTTTTAAAGAGTTCTTAGAACAAAACAGGCTGTAAGGACATTCCACCTCCCCCATCTTAGCAGAGGGGCCTTATCTCTTCTGTATTCTTGACAAGAGGAAGGAAATTAAATAACGTACTCTTAGAATTTAACATTTCAAATATGGCTCCAACATGTTACCCAGAATCAAGGAAGATGTTGCTAGTGAATATAATAACTCTAAGCAGAGTATAGTGAAGAAATGACAGGAAATCATTGGCATTTCCTTTTTCTACACACAGATCTTAGCCAGAGAATCAGGAAGAGTTTCTTAGAGGTAGAACAGAACCAATAAACAGTGGCCTTTGTTTAGTACCCTTAATGAACACAAGGTTGTGAATCTGTCCTCATTTAAAAGGCAAAGAAGCTTCTTCAGTGACAGAACAGGTATCACTATATGGTTGGGTCACTCAAGTCATTAAGTCATTACCACACATGTGAAGTTCTGTTCCTACATGTGGTGCTCATTAGGTACTAATCTCTTGGCCAGTTCCAGGGGAGAGTGTTGAATACCTATCATTCACTGAAGGTCAGTTAGGTCGAATGCGATTGCGGTGTGAAACACTACACTGCCCTGTGATCGATCTATTATTATTCTTACTTCAAGATTCTTTGCAAGTCATGCCAGGAACAAAAAGGAAGCATCCTTTTAGAGTGTTCTTTATCTCATTATATTTCTTTGGAAAGTTGGTTTGGGATTTAAGTTTTAACTAGGCTAAAAGCTGATCTGCAGACCTAGGAAAATTTCCCTGCCTCCTGGAAGGGGAAATGATTTTAATTGTGTGGCTTATTCATCGTGAGTGTGTTTGTTTAAAGGAATAAAATGGAAGAAGATTGCATTTAAAAAAATTAGAATGTGAGAGGATTAAAACACATTAAGTTCACTCTCACTTTTTTCCTGACTACACACATTTACAGACAGGAAATATTCAAAGTTATATAAGAAGGAAATATTTAATGCTAAATGCAAGATTATTTTAAAATAAGAATGTATACTCCCATAACACATTACCTCCTTCCATAATTTCTTGATAAATAATGAATATCAGCCCAAGCACTAGCAATCAATATGTACTAAGTGAAAATTTCAAGTCATATAATTAGATATTTCAAGGACATGGTGTAAACCCCTACGAAGACTAAATTTTCGTAATTTTCTTGGAGCAATAACATTGCTCAGTTCTTAAATATCACATATGAATCATTATTTTAATGAACTTTGTCTTTTAACCTTCACTTAAAATACAAGCAAGTATATTCTGTCATTTATGATGCCAAATAAAATACATCAACAGAAATTAATAGGCAATAGAACCTGATGGATTCTCCTGGAGATTATTTTCATGATGGAAACTTGGCAGCTGTCCTTGTGATTAATCACAATAATGCACAAACCCTTAGCCCTGCATAAACTGTCCTATTCCTTCTTTTTTGGAATATTCCTTTCCTCCACAAAAGATTAACTTAATCTTTCTGTGTAATATTTCCACCTCCATTTCTCTGTCCAAATTTCATTTCCCCAAGATCCCTTAGACCACCCAAGGATGAAGCACTCTGATTCTTTTCTAAAATCCAATTATTTTGTTCTTCCAGTCCTCAGTCTTGAGTGACCAAAGTCCATGCCTTTTATAAACTAGCAAGAGCCCAAGTATTCCAAAATGATTGTATCATAGGCTTCTAGAAGCTAAAAAGAGGCTATGGATAATTAAGGATCTTTCTTTGCTGCTGGGTAAGGAGGATGCACATCAGTTAAGATTATCAGAAGCGAGACATGTGCACCTTCAATAACAGCATGGAGGATCATAGACTAGCATATGCAAGAACACGGATTTCCCATAGTCTAGAGCACAAGTCATTAACCCAAAACGAGAGCAGGTATAAATTGGAACAGAGAATATAAATACCTTACCCAGCTAAGAATATAGTTGGCCTTTTCACTTTCTAACAAAAAGTACTAAAAATGAGCTGTGGGCATTTTATCATTTTCTAAATGTGTCAAAATGATACTATCGATTCCTTAATACAAGGATACAATTATAATATTTGTAGGCAGATATGTTAAGCCTGGCTTGGCTGTAAATGTAAATGCATAAAATGTGTGCAAAGCAGTCAACAAAATCATGTCCATTTGCTAATGGCTGAGGTACTGTGTTTTCCATGTGGGTGACTGACCTGTGTTCATATTTTCTATGATATGAAGGGAACATGACAGCTTTTGGTTCTGTCTCAATTGTCAAAAGTCTAGGACATTTGACAGCTCACTGGAATCTTCTTAGATGCAAGTTGGACAACCCAATTCAATGATTAAATATGTTCATTTGGTGATGGTAGGGATGTTGGCCAAGAATGAATATGTGACATGAGCAAAAGTGAATGCTGCTAGGCTCACTGTAAAAACTGACTTTAGTGAGGACCACGTAACTGTGTGAGTTTACCCAGACTGACATAGCATGCCCAAAGAAGCTGGCCAGTGCCTTGCAGCTGGAATCTGTAAAGGAATCTGCATGTCCCATATGATAATAATCATGTAAGAGCCCCCCCAAAAGAAAAAAAAAAGATCACCAGAAGCAAAGATACTTTAAAATGCAACCACTGGGTTATTAGTTAGAATGTATAATGAATGTGGCACTCCCCAGTGAAGAAGGAAAACTCAAACCTTCCAACTTTCAGGCGGCAAATAAGTGAAGCTAGAAAAGGGTAAATCATGAAATTCAAACAGAATATTTTCAATGCGCTTGAATCTGATGATTTACCTGGTTAGATACAGATTTCTTTTGGACTATTAGAGTTGAAAAGTCTCATGTTTGTAGAAGGGCATCAAGAGGGGTAGAGGTGAACACTATCAGATGCATGTGACTTTCCATTGAATAAATTTCCCCACTATGTTTATGTGCCAGAGAGGTGTTACTGTTCCCACAATCTTGTAAAGTTTGCTTTTATTCTAAGCAAGCAGAAATACAGACAAAAATATAGTCAAGATGTAGATTTCCGGTAATAGTTTTCAGTCTTTGTTCTATACAATAAGTATATATTAAGCAACTATAGGGGTAGAGGGAAGGCTCAGTAATTAAGAGCACTGGCTGTTCTTCTAGAGGACCCAGATTCTATCTCCAATACCCACACGGCTGCTTACAATCATCTGTAACTCAAGTCTCAGGGAATCTATCAACTGCTTCTGCTCTCTGATGGATGCATGCATGTGGTACACACAGACAAAACACCCATACACACACAAAAAATTGTAAAACATAAAGTAAAGTCAACTGTTTATAAAGAAGTTACAGGGTTGAGGGACACCACAGTTAGTAAGATATTTGTTTTACATAAGGATGTGAGTTGAAGTCCTAGAGCCTATACAGCAAAAGGCAGACATGGTGGCACACACTTGTAAATCTGGAGCTTGGGAAATGGAGACAGACAGACACCTGGGGTTCCACTGGTCAATGAGATTAGCATACTTGGTGAGCAAGAGAGCCATGAATATGACATCTCAGGAACCAAGCTTGAAGACTCCTGAGCAAGGACATCCAAGGTTAATTTCTGGCCTCCACACACATATGCATTCATGTACACATACCCACACCTACATATGTTCGCATGCACCTGCACATATGCAAACACATGTACACACACATATAAAATTACATAGCTTAATGATTTTGAATATTCATGAACACAGTATTTTAAAATTATTTATTATACAAAACACAATTTACTAGGGCTCAAAGATTATACATTAATCTACTGTTGTCTTACACTTCAAGACTGGCTTACATCACTTAAGGAAGATTATAGATTTTAATGTGTTTTCAAAATATGTTGTCTTTAAAAATATTAGCAAAAGAAAATTTTCTTCTTTGTGCTATTTTTTCATGTTAAATACATTGGAAAACGTCAAAACCAGAAGTTTCTTCAGTCTCTGGGTGCTATTATTGGTTAATCTGTAATGTGCATTGCCACGGAAAATAGAGGCAATTTTATCATACACAACCAAGTATGCTGACATAATAGTTCCTCGTAGGTGCAAAATTGTTCATATTTAGAATCTTTTTGCCAGTCTTGCAGAAGGAGAAGTGCTTTCAAATCTGAAGATATTTGCAGCTGTTCATCTAGCTGCAAAATCACTTCTAAGATTGCCATCCCCAAAATAAAAGGCGTCATGGGACTAATTGTTGCTCACAATAATGTCAGAGCAACGCTTTGCGAAAGATCTCATCATCACCATTTCACGAGTCTGACCCCACCACTGAAATTATGAACATCAATCAACATCCCAAGTTGGGGGTTGAGCTCTCCCAGATTCTGTGTAATATTTTCTAGTAGAATTAGAGATTTCTACACATATTTCCACCCTCAGGTTTATGTAATTCTACAGCAGGTTAATAGAATACTACCATGTGACAAGACAGAGAAAAGCACGGAGTTTCATGAAAGATGCTGATCTCATGGAGATAGTCGCATGCCCCGTAAATGTGTAAAGTAAGGTTTTTGAGTATATGAGCCTTCTAATTTCCGTATCCCAGGATGCAGAATAGCTTCTGGCCAACAGCAACATTATATAATTAAATTGATGGAAAACAAGAAGATGCCCATGGATCAGCTATTTAAGTCTAGTTGATAAATTAGCAAGGGTGAATTTTACTTATTATAGAGTTAAGGTTCAATTCAGAATCCATTGATTGTCTCTTGGTAAGTTTTGTTTTGTTTTAATAAAGAAGCCTTTGAACAAGTGTGCTTGAAGGTCACAGTTATACAATGAGATGCTTCAGGACTAAAGAGCTCATATTGCTCTTTCGTCGGATCCCAGTTCAATAAAAGCACCCACATTAGGGGGCCAACAACGAAATGCCCATAACTCCAGTTCTAGGAAGTCTGTCATCTTCAGTCTCTGTGGTCAAGTGCACTCACAGGGACGTCTACCCCACACCATACACAAACACACAATTAAAAATAAAGTCTTGTTTTTTTCAATGAGAAACCTCTTAGTGCTTTTGGAATTTAAGCAAGTTTAAACTTTCGGCCCATTGCTAAATGCGTTCCAATTTCACCAGCAATCAAAACTACAGAGTGAGAAGGATGTTCAGGAGAGTGTGCTGGTTTACCTTGATTGTCAACTTGTCAATGTTGCTAGCATCACCAGGGAGACAGACAGCTAGGCGTGTGCCTGTTGGGGATTGGGCTAACTAAGATGCAAAAACCTATCCTAAATGTGGGTACTTCTCTAGGCTGGTCCTGTGCTGAAGAAACAGGAGATATCTAAATCTAGCTAGCAGGGATACTTACCACATTTCGCTTCCTTACTTTGGACATCATGTGACCACCCGCCAAAAGTTCATGCCACCATGCCTCCTTATGATGGAAGACCCTATCCCTTCTGTAAACTGATACTAACTCCATAAGTTCTTTCTTGTCAGATGTCTGGTCACAGCAATGACAAAAGCAGCTAATACGTGGCGGAACACCACATTGGCCTTAAAAAGAGAACCCAAGCTTTGGTGGGCTGTGGCAATCGCATAGCAAAACTCACTCAGTTATTCTTGACATTCCTTTGAAAGGCATTTTACACATTTAAGCACTATGAGACATAGATCAGTCTCAGGATGGCCCTCTGGAAATGTTCTTAGAGAAACAACAGACCTGCTGGTACCTAACACTCAGCATTTCCAGTTTCTTTTATCTAATTTAGGCAAGACATCAGTGGTGAGGCAGCCATGTTGGGGCCACGAGGCAACAAGCAGGAGGAAGAAAGCAGAGCACTGCTCGTTGGTATATGGCTGCTTACCGCATGCCCGCCGGAGTTGGACACCAAGCACCCTAACAACAAACCATAACAAATAGGAAGACGAAAGCCGTGGCCTGAAACTAGTCCAGAGGAAGAAAGCCGAGCTCAGGCCAATAAAGATAAGGAGTTTGCAGGCCTGACTCTGAAGTCCTCCCTCCAGATGACTGCATCACTGAGGAAAAGCAAAATTCCTTGTCGTAAGGTGGTGAATATCACGTTCTATCTGATGTGTGGCCAAACTCATACAGCCTCCATCTGATAGGGGAAACTTTCCTTTAAACACTGTAAGAACAGTTTCTAAACAAGAGTTACTGAAGCATTCATTTGCATAGGCACGTATTAAATTAACAGAATAATGAATAATCTTATAGATAATTTAAAATTCTTTTACAGAGAGTTCTACCAAACCATCATTGCGAACCCTATTTATCCCACTATTTCGGCAAACGTTCAATGAGGTCCAGTAAGCACTGTCGTAACGGCAGAGACCTGAGTGTGAAAAGCACTGTCCCTGACTATAAGAGGCTTTAATGTTTTTCAAACAATGTTAAGACAGAACTTTTTAAAGTGATACCTATTTTCCAGACCCTCACTTCCTATGTTATTTATTCCCTGGTCTTCGATGCTTCAAAACATGGACGCCTCTTACATAATCCATATCAACACAGCCTCTATCACTTAATATTCAGAATATAACTTATGACTTTAAAAATGTAGCTCAATGTTATGCCAGTATGCTCTTTAATGGTCTTTATAGTTCTGAATGGGGGGGGAGGAATCAGACAATTTCTCATTCCATCTGCTATAGAACTTGTTTTTCCAAAATCTAGACTACCGCAAAAAAAAAAAAAAAGCAAATGTTTCATTACATTATAGCTTGTCTGAGGAAAGAAAAATCAAATCTTTATAAATCTCACCCATGTTCTGGTAGCAAACCAACCAACAAACATTTACTGTAGTGTGGTAGCAAAATTCCAGGTGGACTTGAAGCGAACCACGTTCCATTCACCTTGTCTGTGTCAGCTTAGACGCATCTGACTCTATTTACTAGCAGGTTCCCTTACTAATTAACTGACAGAAGGCATCAGATCACTGTGTTCTTTCCTAGACCTACATTCTCTCATCCTCTCCCTGGTCTCAATGTGGTAAATTAGCAGCACACTCCTAGCTAAGAACAGAACCAGACTGTGGTTATTTTTGAGAAGTGCATGGCTGCTTCTCTATTTTACTCACCTCAAAACCTATATAGCTCAGTCTACAACCCATGTAAAACCGTGATTTTCCTTAGTATTAAGTAATATGATGACATCGTATGCTGATATAATATCATCATCCTTAAATGGAAGGCTGGATTTACTGTTTGTAGGTCTTAAGGATGCAACCTGTATTATATACACATGAGATAATTGATTAGTAATCAAGTAGTGTGTGTATATATATATATATATATATATATATGAATATATATATATGAAATAATATATATATATTATTTGCTGTTTAAAATATTCCCTCAGGTATTAAGAAGTGAATCTAACTAAGATTATCTTAAAAAAAAACAAAAACAAAAAAAGATAAAAATAAAACAAGAAATCCCTTGACATATTCATAGAGACTGCTTTCAGATTCTAAAAGTGATTACTTATATGCAAAATCTGATGAGAAAATCATAAACTATATTTCAGTATAGATAGTAAAATTAATGGTGATATCTGAACTTTATCTGAAAACCACAGAGATGTGTACCTGTTCCCAGGTGACCATCAGGAGTTAAAATACATAAAATAGCCATACCCAGCTTAGTCTCAATTTTATCTAGAAAAGCAGTTCTGTTATCATATTGCTTAAAGCAATGTGTTTAAAGCATGAGAAATCCTTTGGCTATTCCTCTGCAAAGCGACCTGCATCGCCAGCACCACATCCCCCTTCTCTCACCACAATGAGTTAAAGGCAGACCGAAGCTCTCAGCAGCATCCTCTGCGTTATTCCACCGCTTTACAGTCCTCTTCGCTCCAGATGTAATGGTTTAGAAGTTCACAGAAGGCAATTCCTCCTCCCGGGTTTACTGCACCCTCACGAGAGAGACCTTGCACTTGCTGGAAGGTTTGGCTTTCATGCTTCTGGTCATTCTTCCCACCCACAAAAATGAGACCTATTTCTGGGCTATTCATGACTCTCCTTCCAAAACATTTCAGAAAAGAAAAGCAAGGCAGGGCTCATGATTTCCATGCAAAATCCCAGCCTGCCCGCCTGCTTACTGCTGCCAATTCTTCTTATTCTTGCTGGTGATGACATCGTACCAGCGCTCCAGCACCGATGCTTTGTTATGTAAGTCTGTCTAGGTCAAGTGTAGGAGACTCACTACTGGCCTGTGGAAACTCATGGAACTGTTTCTTCAGATTAACACTTCAGGGGCTATGGAAGATGCAGGAAGCTGAACTTTAACTACATACATCTTTTGGGGTAAATACTTATTTGCATGATTCGGTGATTTTTTTTTTTTTTTTTTTTTTTTGCCTTTGGTCCTGGCAGGTTCCTGTCAGCCAGGCTGAGAGGTGCAGGTAGGCATTGCTAAGAGGCTCCAGTTCTGCCAGCATGCTTGATTATTCACTGGAAGCGTTGGAAGTCTTGCACTGTTCGTAGCATTAAGACATGAGAGAAAGCATCATAAATTGGAATTCGCTAATCAGGCATCTTTTCTATGCTGCTGATTTGATATTTAAACCAAATATGATCTGTTTAATCTGAGGCGTTGCAGGAGAGCATTGTTAGAGATTTCTGTGAGCCAGAAAAGATTTACTGCAGGTCTTGGCGGCTGTGATGCCCTTGTCTCTAACTGTGAATTTGCTTGTCTTGGAAATGAGCTCTGTGTCTGCTCTACTCGTCCTCTGTCGCGCCTGTTTGTGACAAGAATGGAGCTCGAGTAACCTGGTACTTGGGGGACTTCCGCAGATAATAAATCCTGCCTACTTAGTCTCAAGATGAACACTGCAGCAGTGTGTCATTTGATGCTAGCACCGAACGAGGCTGGGTTAACTGCACTGGGTTAACACCGGAGAGGCTGTGCTTAGATCTGGAGGGACAGCCAGGGTTTGACGGGAACAGTTACTCCTCTAAGGGTTGCAGTGAGGCAGGATAGCACTGATTCTGTTTCAGACTCTCCCATTCCGTGTCCGGCTGCAGGAAAAAACAGCAGCCCCAGAGTTGCATGCTGCAGAAAATGCAGGACAAGCCGCAGAGTGAGTTTGCCGCAGCAATCTGTGATTGGCAGGGAACCTTCATTCAGTTAACCCGGCGATGATGACACAACAGAGTGCGCCTCCTTTCAAAAGACAGAGGGGTTTTAAAAGTTGGGGGTAAATGCAGCACATTTGAGGGCTTGGCTTCCGATGTGTCTTTGGCAAGCAGTATTCTGTGATTTGGAGTCTGTGGTAGGAGTTAAGGAATTAACGGTTTTGTCAACTGTCTCCATGATCTCCAAGGGCTGAGTGGAGAGTTGACTCATCTTTGGCTTGGGTGTCTCCAAAAGAGCGCTGGGGCACGGTGGGCTCTCTGGGTAGACTGCCGAGAACTGTCTGAAGCACTGGGCATTGCTGAAATAACAGACTGGAAATAAGTGTTGTGGAAGTCAGTTTCCCTAGCTGTCATTTTCACAAGGCTAACCGTGATTAATGTGCGGGGGGCGAGGGGGGGTGGCGGTGTTGGTCACTTAGGGTAGAGGTAGGCTGCATTTGTGCTGTGTGTAATTGATTGAAGATGTACACATTTTCCCAAATCACTTGAAGAGACAGCTACAGCTCCCTAAAGGCCTGATTTTATCTTACCGTTGTCAATAGATGCAGCTTGGCATAAGAGCCCCATCTGATAGAGGTTACTTGGGGTCAGAAATAAAATGTTAAAAATAAGGAATACATACATAATCATATCTATACATCTGGAATATGTATGTACATGTAATATATAGACATATTCCGGGTGTCACTATCATCCTCAAATTGTTTCTGATTTTACTTTAATGTTATCTATACTGGCTTCTGTAAGAGGAATTGTTTGCTTTAGGTGAGAACATAAAAACATACTGATTTCTTTCTTTTTAGATGTTTTGGAATTTGAATTAAATATGGTCTAAATTGGCTTTGGTCCTGCCACTTATTCCTTTGTGTGAATTAACATTAATCACTCTATGCTAAAGGTGATAGAGTGACATTGGAATTTTAAATACCTATACCCTTGGGCCAACATTTGCCGTTTCCCCATCAAATGCTAGGCCAGTCGTTCTCAGTGGTCTGACTATCAACATCAGCATCTTAATGGAATTTGTAGAAAAGAAGATCTTCAGGCCTCGCTGTAGACATACTGAGTAGAACTTCTTTATGTAGGTTCCAGCAATACATGTTATTATAGCTTCCAGGCGGTTGTGAAATGCATGAAGATCCACTCTATTGTGTTGTTATTTGATCAAATGCAAAACTGGCTCTTGTAGTATATCTAAATATGTGTTACATAATTGAATTCTCTGTTCTCCTCCTTGCCTGGTCATCCTAATACTTGTTAGCTGTGCTGTGTTATAAAGATTTGTAGAATTATGTGCTGTATCTAAAGTCTAATGTGTTCACAGGACTGTTTATTTTCCATCAGTTCATGTAGAATGGTAGCTTTCAGAAGCTAAATGGCATACTGGGAATGCAGTAGAGGACTTATCGCTTTTGTTTTCTCAGTGAGACTTGGCATACATCAATAGCCTCTTTGAAGCTTGAGTTCTCCCTGTAAAGTAAGTGGTTGTTCTAAGACAAGGTTTAGTCTTGGCCTAACTGAAGTATGGGGTCATAAATTCCTAGCAGTGGGTCTTTCTTGTGCATAGCAGAATACTGAACAATATCACTTGCCTCTACTCACAGGTAACAGAGGCAACTTTCCCTTGTGATGACTAGAAATTGTTGTAGAGACTAACAAACATCTCCTAAAGGCCAAACTGTCCCACGTCCCATTCTGACTACCACCAATTTAGGCTATTTTTCCCTTAAGTGTTACAGTATATTAAATAGGACAGAAATGTGCTGCTTCTCCTATTGGCAAGTTAAACTGACATAAAAATAAAGTTATGCCCACACAAATAATACAGTAAATTTAGACACTATCATATTTGAAAACACGCAGGTGTAATTCAATCAGGTAGCTACAGACTGGGGAAATACAACTTCTTTCCACAACTTCTCAGGAACCTAGTTCAACATCATCCCCTTTGTCTTGTTTTGTGTTCCTCCTCCCAGATGGACCAGACTTCCTCGACTACTAGCTTCTACCAAATATTTAGCTAAACCAGTGGCTTTTAGATTTAATAGATTTCACTAAAGATAAAAATTCAAATTCTCTTTTCTTCTGCCCCTTTTAGCCCTGCCTCACCTGCTGCTCCTGAAACATCCAAGAGTTCCATATTTTTCTTATGTACCATGTTCAGTAGCCCATTTTCCATACCTTTTTATCCAGATGCTAATACACAACATCATTGGGAGGAACAAGTAAGAGCAGCATTTTGTGACATGTACGTATGAAATGTCATAATGAAAACCATTTCTTTGCATTGCAACTTAGAAGTGATAAAAATAACGATAAAGGAGCTCACGAGAGCTGTAAAACTCCTCGGCTAATGGTGTGGGGTATCTATAAGCAAAGACTACTTGGACATGGGTTTAGACCAATAGAAAGTCTTTATTATTCTGCTAGAGATTTCACTGGGTGTTTGTGACAGAAGTGCAGTCCCAAACCTTTCTCAGGATGAGCTTTTAAGCACAAATCCACACCCTGAGTTGACACACCTCAGTTAATAAGAACAGTTAGCCAGAGGCAGAACTATGGAAGCTAGAAAGCAACGTTAGTACATTTAGGGACTTTCCTAAAACTATGACCTTTGATAGATTGGGTCATTGTCTTTGTGTTATCAGGTGGTGCCGCTTACATGCTGAGTTTTAAAGCCTCAGTTAGTGGTTCTCAACCTGGGGAGGGTCAAACCATCCTTTAACAGGCGAAGCCTGAAACCATCTTTCATACCAGATATTTATATTACGATTTGTGAGAGCATCAAAAATTCATTTATGAAGTAGCAACGAAAATAAGTTTATGGCTAGGTGTCACCACAACATGAGGAACTATATTAAAGGGTGGCAACATTAGGCAGGTTGAGAACCTCCAATCTAAATGGTACTTACATCATGGCATCAACTGGGCTAAGAACTTGAGTACCTGTTACAATGGTACCCTCCAGCACCATGGTTAAACAACAGAGTCCACAGGAGTCATGCCTATGGGGCATCTTGTCAAAATGTACATTCTTTTCTGGAGATCGTGGTACACAATTTCAACAAGCTCCTCAAAGATGGAGATGTTGGTCCACTGCCCCACTCTAAGAAGAAGCAAGCCTTTAAAGCATAGAAAGCGCTATGTTCTCATGGGATCTCTGACTTCACAGACATTCAGCAGAGCCAAAAAGCACTTGTGTGTTTGAAAAAGAGCTAAGAAAAAGAAAAACACAGCATTCAGTACAATATTTAAAACGTGAAGCTTTGGCAAAACATCCTCATTATCAAACTCGCATGATTGGCAATCCTGCTCTTTTAGTTTTCTCAAAAAAATTTTAGACTTCTGGATAGTAAGGCATTGACAGACTGAGAGATACTTCTCCGGAGATTCCATTTCCTCTGCAATTTAGTTTATGTGTTGACTAGGTGAGAGTATTTCCAAACATAGTCATATCTTTTCACATGCTATACAAGACCTGAGACTCCAAGCCAAATAAGAAGAGGTACCATTTGCCATTTTCCTTCCTGGCCACATGCCCCGCATCACATTTGACAGAACTCTGGCTGCAGGTTGGTCTTGTACTTGCAGGTCTCCTTGGCTGGGCCACACGTAGAAATGTGTTTCTTCCATGGCATCTGAGCAAGTGCAGTGTGGTGTAATCCAGACAAGTGAGGAATTGCTGCATCATCTCCTACTTTGCTCTTGAACTTGGATCCCGAAGACTTGTCTATTTCATAGCCATAATGTGTCACTGAAGAGAGATTTATATAAAACACACATGCCATGATGCTAGGATGATATTATTACTTTGAAGAAAGATTCTTAGTTTCCATACTACATTTTACCTCCTCCTTTGCCAAAATGATCAAGATTTCTGAGTCTTGGTTTTCTAAGCTGGGTGATCACAGCAATAATATCAATGTCATGAAATTTCTGTGAGGTGTCAAGTTCCCAGTACATATTAGGTTTTAGCAATGATTCCCATTCCTATGAAATTATTAGACCTAAATTTGACCTGAAAATAGAAACGTTTGAATATCAATAGCTTTGTTCCTGAGAACCTATCTTTTTCTAGAATGGTACTATGTATCGAAGGACTAAGTAGAATCATTTACCATGAAGATTTTATCTCTATGGACTCTGTCAAAGCTATGAATGCTTTTTATGATAATAAATTTAAATTATAATTGCAACATAACCCCTTTCCTTTACTTTCTCCAATTCTTCCCATGTATTCTTCCTTGCTCTCTCTCAATTCATGGCATCTTCTTTCTTTAATGGCATATATATGTGTGTGTGATCTCTCCCCCTTCCATGTTAGTATGTCCATTGGACTTGTTATCATTGTTCAGGTCTTGTTTAGGCAGTCATTTTCATGAGACTTCATGTATGTAACCTCTCTGACATTTCAAGGAGACCCAGTTTCACAGAAAGCTTCCTGTTCCTTGGCTCTTACACTCTTTCCTCTCCCTCTTCCACAATGATCCCTGAGCAGTTGGCATAGGAATGAATGTGGTTTTAAGCAAAGAGAAAGAAGTGTCTGGGGAGATACAGCAGAATATATTACTTTTTTGCTCACTTCATGGCAGTCATTTCTATCTGTTAGGACCTGAAGGTCAACCTCCCTGTGCTCGGGATAAATGTGAACAAGAAGGCTTAAGAGAGTTGCTGCAAAACAGTGGTACACCCAACATACAGCAACAGTAGAGAGGACCGAAGGTGTACCTGGAGGGTCTATGATTCCAGAGCCATAGGGAGAAGAAAGGCTCCTAGCAGAAGAATCAAAGGGTAACGGAGAGGGGGGGGGGGTTAATGAGCCCTGGAAAGAAGACAAATCGTGCATAAGGACAAGATCCTCAGCCCCCAGAAGCCACTCACCATGCCGTCTTCACCATAGGCTTCTTCAGCCTCAGGCCAAAGAAGGCATTAATAGAACACTGGGGAGAGTTTACAACATTTTATTTCCAGCCTCAAGATGTAACTGCATTCCTCTTGGGCTAAGCCTCTTCCACCTCCTATGGCTCTTCCAGTGCTCTTTGTTTTTCTGGATATGTATTTTCTTCCTCTCCTCTTATGGCTGAAACTGACAACAACTCTGGCAAGGAAGGCCCTTGGCTTTCCTATAGCTACTTCCTGCATCCCAGCAAGCAGTTTCTGTATGAAGCTGTTTTCACTTAACCTCTTTAAAAATGCATAATGCGTGTCTTACCATGAAGTAAATCAGAAGTGAAAATTTAAAGCGATCCATGTGCCATGGAAGAGTAACTTCGGTCGTGAGGACCCAGAGAGGAGACTGAACAGAGCAGTTGGCAGAGGTCCTGCCAGTCCATAGATGAGAGAGGAGAGGAATGAGAAGAGGGGGGTTCAGAGCATTAGCAAACTGTTCTTTCTTTGGTGTCATGCACACACATGTACACACACACACAATCTTAGGAACAGCTGCTCTGTGAACTAGGTCAAAATGATCCCCAAGTTTCCATCATTGCTGAAACCACTGGGAAAGCCATGTTTTGCTTTGCGTTTGCTTAGCTGCAGACACAGAACTGCTCACACCCCATGCATGCTAACTCAAAGTGTGCCAACCAGATCCTCATTGGGTTTATTCAAATCTTTTTTTTTTTTCACAAAGACAAGAGGAATACACATCACTTTAAATCCATGACAACAACCAACATGGCGAAAGGACTTTCAGCACTGTAACCAAGGCAACTGACAAACAAAACATTTAGTTTGGGGCTCAGGGTTCCAGAGGGTCATGACCATCAGGGTAGGGAGCATGGCAACAGGCAGGCCAGAGCAGTAGCTGAGAGCTAACATTTAGACACACAATCACGAGGCTGGGAGAGCTAACTAGGAAAGGATGGGCTTTTGAAACCTCAAAACCCGCCCCCAGTGACACTCTTCCTCCAATCAGACCACTGCTGCTAAGACCTTCCCAACTGCTCCACCATCTAGAAAGCAAGTATGCAAATACAAAGCCTGTGGAGGCTGTTCTCTTTTAAACTACCTCACTTACCTATAAAAGGTCATGGATAAAGCTGACCCAAAATCATTCTGTAGGCTCAACATCCTATGAGAGGAAGCTTCCTTTCTTGGTGTTGCAGAGAAACAAGTAGGAAAGCAACATGCGAGAATACGGGAGTGCAGCTGCCAAACTCCCCCTCCCAGCAGAGCCCCAGTAATTTGGGATGTGGTAAACTACTTTGCAGTCCCGACATGTGGTATGGATAATGTGAACAGAGACAATTCCAAAGGCAGTGACTCAGGTCAGGGGCCCAGAAGTTTCAAAAGGTCTGAGCAGCACGCAATTATTGGTAAAACTTTTGTGTATCTTTCTGCCATCCGCTTGTCCATCTCCATCAAATCACTGGAGCCCCTGCAATGTGCTGCAATGACCTCTGTCCACTATTTGGCCAAGGAGGAGTGAATCAATTTTGCAAAAGTGACAGAGCAGAAGGAAATGTGATCCCATGTGGTCTGTGTGCAATTGTGAATAGAATTGTGAAGATTGGAATCACACAGGAACGTGTGAAAAGCAGTTTCCATGTGTAATATGGTGGCCCTGAGCTCTGATGTCACCATCACACAGTGTAGTGACAGTGTGATGTTCTTAGAAAGGTCCCTGTCCTTTTCCTATTAAACATGAAAAGAAAAAGATGTCATGAATAATCCTTTAGGGGAATAGAAATTATGTATTTGCTTATGTTAAGTTATGGCAAAGTTGCAGTTTTATTCTGTAAGCAAAGTTGTCTTCATAAATATCAGCTATTTCTTTTAACATCAAAAATATTGTGTATTCTAAAAACTAACTAGATCTCTTTCATATATAGGAAAGTGTTGTGAATGATTTTAAAATATACTCAAATGCAAATTTGCTATTTAAGCTCCAATAAGCAACCCATGATATTTTTGTCAGTTTTAGTTACTTATCTTTGTCGGGGGTGGGGGTGGGGGATTGCTAAGTGAAAAAGACCAGGGAAGAGCCCAAACAATGTATTTAAATAAGTTGCTAAGCTAAGAGTGAGTACTTAATAAGCACAGAATAGAACCCAACGTGGTACCTGAGTTCTCCAGAGTGGTCTATGTGTCTTCTTTGTTTCTTCTTGCAGTTTCATTCCCTCTTCAGCCCCTTGTGGGAGTGGATCTAAACACAGCACTTGAAGACTGTAATGTGGTGTAGGAAGTTCTTCTGTATTTGTGTTGCTTTTATTGGTTAATAAAGAAACTGCTTTGGGCCTGGTGATAGGGCAGAATTTAGGTAGGGGGGAGACAGAACTGAATTCTGGGAGGAAAAAAAGCAAAGAGAGAACCGCCATGAGACTGCTAGGTCAGACATGCTGAATCTTTCCCGGTAAACCACACCCTTGTGGTGACATACAAATTATTAGAAATGGGTTAAATCAAGATGTGCGAGTTAGCCAATAGGAGGCTAGAGCTAATGGCCAAGCAGTGTTTTAATTAATACAGTTTCTGTGTGATTATTTCAGGTGTAAGCTAGCAGGGCAGCTGGGATGACAAGCAGCCCGCTCCTCCTGTTACAGTAATATACCTTGATCTTACCTCAGAAGCTGAGGTCTCATCCTTGGTCTGTTTGCCAGAGGGGTATACAACATAGGAATGGGCGACACAGCCTTTAATTTTCCAGTGGGTATGTGCGTACATGACTTCAGACTCCACTATTTGAGAGGCTAAAGCAGGAGGATCCTTCGAGCCCAGGCTTTGGTGATGGACTAGACAAGATAATAACTTGGTCTCAAAAAAAGTTTCTTTGTTTCCCTGCGTGACAATGATTTATTAACGAAAGAAACAAAGCATATTTTCAGGTTTTACTTCAGATTTTAATGAAATTATAGAACCTCGGAAGCATTTGCAACCTGGTTTCTCCTAGGCCTCTCCTTGGACCGAGTGAAAGTCGCAAGTGTTGGATTCTCATGTCCTGGAGTTTGAGAACTTTGGGGTCCTTTAAGAACTGTATACAGAGCTAGACACAAAGATGGTCACTAACTTTATTCTTGGCTAAACCCAGTGTTGGTTTTGTCCATCACCTTTTCAAACAGCTCTTAGATCCTCTATTACATTCATCTCTGTCAAAACATGAGTGAAAATCAATCTTCGTGTATCTAGAAATAGTCTACTCGCTCCCATTTTGCTTCTTATGTGCTCGTATCCCCGCTCAATATTCATTTTCTTCAGAGTTAAACTGTGAAAAAAAAAACTTGAATGGACTTCTGCCACACTAAATTGTCTGTGTAACCTTGAATAGGTATACCATCTCTCTGGATGCCACATTTCTATTATCCAAAATAATAGACTTTTTTCTGGATGGCCTGAGGCAACTTTCCAGCTCATAATTCCTTACTGATTATCAAAAATAGATTCAAATAATGGTGGTCACAATTAATTATAATAGACATTCTAAGGTTGAAATTAACAAAGGTTTGTTGTTCTTGTTTTCCTATTAGGAGACACTATGGGCTTCATTGTGGGATATTTGTGCTTCCTTTCCTTGAGAAAACTTGACCCTTTCAAGATACTACTCAAGGAGACCCTCTTGCTTGTCTTAAAACTGACCAGTAAAGACACCAGGGCAGCTTTTGCCCTTGACTCCCTTATACATCCTTCAATGCCAGTGTTCTACTAACAGAATCAACATCTCACTGTAACCTCCCTTCCTTGGGCTCAAATCACTGTAAGGACAGAACCATAAAAGCAAGGTCAGGACATTTTATGCTCTTTTTTTTTTCTTTCCTCTCTTTTTCTTTTTCCTTTTCTTTTTTGAACCATTCATAAAAGAGGCAGAGCCCACATCTCACAGCTGCTTTGGGCAGTTCCTGCATTCACCAAGCAGGAAGTCAGGCAAGAAATCAATCATATGTTCTGAGACAAGATCACACAGGGTCTCCAGGAAGGAGCAACTTAGAGCTGGAAAGGCAAGAAATAGTCCTCTCCGTCTTTGGGGTTGGAAACTTTTCAGAGAGAATGAAGCAAAATTGTTCATTAAGATACCACAAAACATATATACAGTGGTAGATCCACTGTGGTTTATAATATGGACAATAAATGGGAAACTTTTAACACAAGAACAGAGAAACAGGCACATACAGCAAGCGTGTGGGTCACAGCATAGAGTCGCAGGTTTCTTCCTAGTTTGTACTTTTCCATTTAGAAAGTGAACATGTTTTTAAAATTTAAATGTGCAGATTTAAGGGTATTCTACAAAAATATCTTAAAATCTTGTATTTTCCTTCATTTCAGGCATAGATGTGTGATAATTAAAGTAGGCAGTGTTGCCGCCACTCTGATGAATTGCATGTCTGCTACAAAATGACGAGCTATTCATTAAAAGCACTCTTGTACAATTAAAGGGATGCTGACCTTTTACAGAATTATTATGCAAAGGAACACTTACTCTATCATGCTTAACATTTTCAACTTCATATATAACCAGAATCCATAAATCAAAACACAAAATTATTTCATGATGAGCAAAAAGGAATCTTTTCACTGAGCGCATAAGAAAAAGCAATAGAGAAAAATATTTGACCTAGGCATTTGAGACATTGACACATTTTGCCATGTGCAGATGGGCGAGGTCTGCTAAGATGTATAAGTCATGATTAAAAAAAAAAAGTCATCCAACTGGAAGGAAGAAAGGTGTGTGCATTGAAAATAGCCAGTCTTTCTCGTTGATTGGTGTGCCAAGGAAACTTCTCAAAGAAAGGGTTTGATTAGCTTGCTTGACTTGATCATGTGAATTAAGCCTGCAAAAAAAGTCTCTATTATCACATATTTTGAAAGTGAATAAGTTCAGAGCCAAACGCCCAAGTATGAACAATATTTGCTAGCTTCTGGGCTTGAATTATCCTTGCAGTGAATAAACTGGTTTTGAAAACACTGAGTGCCAACAATAGAGCTCAATAGGGACTTTATTTTGGTGGCATCTTGTATATCCAAAGCAAGAATGTACCAGATCTTCTGAGATACTGGTACATGAATCTGGGACATTCTCGGGAACTCAGGGAGTTTTCTGGCTTGGATTTGTCCCTCCTTCTTCTTTATTAGCTGTGCAACTTCCTTCTCTAGGCACCCTGTTTGTCTGAGCTGATTCTAAAGCTACCGTGTGAGAAGGCTGGTCCTATAGATGCCAGTCATGCCATGGTTCTTTTGACTTGTTCAGCTTGAAGAACACCAGTCCCAGCTCTGGTCCTCTGTAGAGAAGGGGTCACATTCACCTTGGCAGTCTGGAAGGAGAGCTGTCCATATGACTATTAAGAAAAAAATGCACAGTACTGACTTCTGAAATACGCGGTTAGAAAATACTCAAGTATGGGTTTGGGGTTTTCTTATTTTTATGTGCATAAATCAAAACTCTAAGTACTGACCATATGTAATATGTAGTCTTAGAGCTGAAAAATAAACATTACTTTGTACTTCAAACAATTCCCACTATCTTCTCATGTCTAACTCTCTGGTAAGTAGTTACCAAATGTTGGTGACACACAGCTCTTTCGGTGTTGCCCTCAATGAACCTGAGAAGAAGCAACACAATTTTTCAGACACTGAATAAATACAAGTTAATGTGCTTTATTGGATCTGGAACAGAACATTACCTTACTCATTTTTTTTTTTTTTTTTAGACAAACACTTCTCACTCTATAGCTCAGGCTGAGGTTGCAGCTGAGGCTGTGGTTACGGCTATGATTGTGACTATAGCTTAGGCTGTGGCTGGCTTTAGCCTCAAGGCCCAGCCTCAGCTTCAGCCCTAGCCCAAGACCAGCCTAAGCTTGAGGCTAAAGCTAGCATAGAACGTCTTTCTTTACATTTTTATTTATTTATTTTCTTAAATTTCATTTTACATTCCCACCATGGTTTTCCCTCCCACCCCTCCTCTCATGCCCCCTCAGATCCCCCCAGACCACACCTTATCTGCTCTTCCCAATGGGTAAAGACTCCCATGGGGAGTCAACAAAGTCTGGCACATTAAATTTGGGCAGGACCAACCCCCTCTCCCCTGCATATCCCACCATAGGAAATGGGCTCTAATAAGCTACCTCATGCACCAGGGATAGATCCTGGTCTTACTGCTAGAGGCCCCTCAGATAGTTCAACCCTCAGCCACTGTCTCCCACATATGGACGGCCTAGTTTGAACCCATAGAGGCTCCACAGTTCTAGAGCTCATGAGTTTCCACGAGAAGCTAGGTAACAAGGAAGACTCTAAGAAGGACACACAGATCACCCTTGGAAGGAGAATTAGTTGAGATCTCTTGGGTAAACTGGGGGTGGGGGCAGTAAAGGGGAGGGGAGGGGAGGGGATGGGAGACAAAACTTGAGGGAGCAGGATGGTCAAGGAGGGAGAGACAAGTGGGAGAGCAATGAAAGAGAGATCGGGATAGAGAGAGCCCTTATGGGGTTAGGGAGAAAACTGGTGCTAGGGAAATTCCCAGGAATCCTCAAGGACGACCCCAGCTAAGACTCCCAGCAACAGTGGAGAGGGAGCCCGAACTGGCCATCCCCTTAAAGCAGACTGGTGAATATCCCAACTATCAACATGGAGTCTTCATCCAGCAACTGACAGAACCCGAGGCAGAGATCCACAACCAAGCACCAGGCTGAACATTGGGAAGCCAATCGAGAGAGGCATGGGACTTCTTGACCCATACTAACTTCAAGTTCATCCTTGGAATTCTTCTGCCTCAGCATTCCCAGTTCTGAGGTGTTTCAGTGAACAAATTCCACCGTGCTGAAACTTTTTTTTGACACACACCTGGCAAATAAGCTGTATTTGCCAAATGAGCTGTTTCTCCACCCCATGTCCAGATTTTTGGTCAACTGCTTTTCTTTCAAAACCAAGAGAGGGGCCCATGAGACAGACCCATGAACCCACAAGCAAGGACTAGCAAAAGTTTTATAAAAACACAATTGGAGATTACAATCCCAGGATTCTAGAATGGAGATGGGAGACTATTTGGTATGTTCTAAATAATAATAATAATAATAATAATAATAATAATAATAATAATGAATCCCAGAAGCAAGGGCCTTATTTTTATTATTTATTTGTTTGTTGATTTTTGCCTCACAAGTTGAACACGCCTCAGTATGGTTCAGAATGTCCCAGTATTCTCAATTGCACAATACAAATTGCTGAAGGAATATTAACCGTGTATTCCTCACTGTCGTGTAGAAGGGAACAGAAAAATGAAAGGCCTGATTGGGGATATTGTTTTTAAAATGGCACAGCATGCATAGTGACTCTCATCAGCATTAAGTATGCTAAGCGACAGGGGAAACACACCCTGGGCAAATAACTGCAGCAAGTGACTCATGTGTGTGCAATTAGCTGGAAGTTTATGCATGACCAACTGTGAAAGACTGCTTATGCTTTAAAGCAGAGCTCAGAACTTAGAAAGCTCAGTTCCTGCAGCCACTCACCGTTTAGCATGGGTTCTTTGTTGTATGGAGAAGACCTAGTGGACATCGATAGTATTTACATTTATCCTCTCAAGCACAACATGACAATTCAGGGTTACACTGTATCTGGAGGATGGGGAGACATATTGCAATCAAAGACAATGAAACCATGGAAACGTTGGGAATGAAGATAATATTATTTGATATCAACAGCTAAACAAGGGAAATGTAAGCTTAAAACATGCTCATCAGTGGTGGGTTTAAAGTAGAACTCAAATCCACCTTCTTCAGAGCTGTTCACTACTCCATGGGAAGGAAGCCCTGTTAATACAGTGCTATTGAAGAAAGTATTCAAGGAAGTTCCTGATCTAAAGCCATGGCTATGTAATAAAGGACCACATGCTTTTCTCCTGGCAGAAGAAAAGGACAAATTTCGTTCGTGGGTTCTATAATCTGTGACGCTAACAATAATTTATTTATAAAAAAAGGGGAAAGTAGCATTCACAAACAAAAGTAGCACATTTTTTTTTTATTTAAGAGAAACTCTCTCCAATACTGAATATATTCCTCTCCAATAGTTTTCTGATCAACAGAGCAACGGGGTTTGAAAGAAAGGTTAGAGGAAGTAATAAAACCAAAACGAAAAGAAAAAGAGGAAGATAAGCGAAGGGCATGGAAAAGAACACACAAACCCAGGCTGTGAGAGCCTATTACTATGTGGCCGCTAGATGGCAGTGTAACGTTAGGTGCTGTCTCCACTTTTTTCTTTCTTTCTTTTTTTTTTTTTTTTTAAACAAGCTATTTGCTGATTTGTATTAGGTACCATAGAGTGAGGCGAGGATGAAGCCGGGAGGATACTGCAGAGGTCTCTGGTACATGTGTATGTGTGTGTGTGTGTGTGTGTTTATGTATGTGTGTTCTTCCCCTGTGAGGCTGCAGCCCTTGTGAAACACTTGGGTCACCTTTTTGCAAGAAGGAATCTGAACCGTTGCAACTGAAGGTACCGACTCGCCTTGGGGAGATGCTGTTCCTCACTGCAGATGGATAATTTTCCTTTTCTTCAGGTAAGCCATCTGATCGCTTTTTCGTGATCTTCGGTGGTGAATTCGTACCTGGTAATCCGTGGGAAGAAGAGCCCACGGAAATAAGAGTTCGGGCAAAGCAGGAAGTCTATTTTTGCATGTGAATTCGGACCAAGTGTCCCCCCTCCTCCTTCCCTCTTCCTCCTCCCCTCCACTTCTTCCCATCCTCCTCCTCCCCTCCTCCCCTTCCCCCTCCTCTCTCAACCTTCCACGAACTGAAATCAGGTTCGTTCTGCAGCTCAGCATTTTGATAGAAGGATGAGATTCTTTGGCCTAAAATAACTTGGCGCCGGGCCAGCTCTTGCCTTTGCTTGCTTGCAATCCTCCTATGCAAGGTCTGGTCTTGAAGCCCCCCGCCCCCTCTGTCATTGGTGCTTTGGAACTGGATTCGATGGCTGTGAATAGAGGTCATATTGTTCCTAAAGATGATGCAAAAATTAGACCTCATATGGGAAGCAAGAAGGCAGCGGGTTGCTTCTGAAGCCCAGCATCGCAGGGGAGACAGCTTCTTCCGGCAGGGGCTGGACTGTTGAGATGGGATGCTTCATTCCCAGGACGAGGAAGGGACAGCCGGTGTTTTCCCTCCGACTCTTACTTAACTACACTTGCAAAGGAACTTTAGAAAAGTGATAAAGAGTCCCCTGTTTCATGCAATACCAGACCGGAAAGACGAACTTACTTTTAACTAGACAGAGGTCACCAACAGCAATGAAACTGCACGTGCCGGGTGGTTCACATGAAACCGCTGTGGAGCGTCTTGCTCTCCAAAGAGCGAAAAAAAAATGTTCCTTGGGTGTGTGAGGTTTTTTCACGTGTCTTCTTACCTGTCGAGCTTTCTTTCTCTCCTACCTGTTCGAGGTCTGTGTATAAAGACCCTCCCCTTCTCGCCACATCTACTGAGTGGCTGCTGCCTCTCCTTTCCACAAACCAGTCGAAATCAGCCTGTGAGAGAGCGGGTGCTTTTTCATGTGTCTGACGAAATGACTGAGTCAAGCTTGGGTGTCTTTCTGTTCAGATGTGCATGTGACTAAATATTTCTAAGCCTCAGCAGAAAACTTGCACATTGCCAAACGCTGTTGCTATCACACCTAGGAAATGTGGCTTCTCCTTGGGTATGGATCTGCAGGGTTTGCATGGTCTGTCCTGTGCGCTAGTGTAGTAACGAAGCGCTTCTCCAAATAGCGCTTTAAATCTTCCCAAGAGGAGGATGCCAAAGAGGAATAGGAAAATTCCATGCTGAGGCTGGTGGTTCCTGACTCTCTTCCTCCTGCCTGAGAGCAGAGGGGAGCGTACCTCGCCCGTTTGCTGCAATACCTGACATGCCAGGGTGATGTAACCGGGAGCTGCCACACGTTTGCCGCGTCTGACACGTTCCTTTCCTTTCAGAAGCAGAATAACTGTGATGGAAAAAACTCCTCTCAAACTCCCCTTTGTGGCTGCTGATTGGTAATGCCATCAAGCCCGGCCGCTCTCTTCACTGGAGGAGTGTTGCAATTTAGGCCTTCCCCCACCAAGCTCTCTGAAGCGATTTTCAGATGGTGTCTATTTTGGGAACATAATGTGTAGACAGGAATGGATGGCCACAGAGATTTACGGGAAAACAATCTCGCAGAGATGAGGTAGCATTATAAACCACCAAGACCCAGCACAAGAGGCTGGTTATGTCACATGGACCTGGCAGTGGGGGGGTCAGTCTTGTTAAACTCACTGCCACTCACTTCTGTGGCTTTTTTTTTCCTTTTCATTCTCCATTGCATTGGTTTTTTTTTTTTTGTTTTTTGTTTTTTTTTTTTTTTGGTTTTCAAATGTCTATTTCAAAGGCTAGAAATAGAGAGTTTACACTGTTAAAAATAACACGTTGGATTTTGCTGTCAATACTATATCTCCATTTACGTGACTCCCTCTTACTGGGAAATTTGCTACCAGGAGACTCATTTGTTACAGCAATTCCTCTTTAAGACATGGCTGAGAGGGTTTCTCCATCTGTGGGGGCTGGGAAGGCATGGTTGGAGGCCTAATTAATTATACAGTATCCAAGAAGGCACTGGGGAGAAAAGCCAACATTCTGCCCTTCCATCCAGAGTTCTCAGGAGCAGGTAGGCAAAATGCAGGACACAACACAAGTACCAAAAACTCAGCACTCCGCTCTACAGAGGATCCTTCCTCTCTTGTGGAGAGGCACTTGAGACCCCCCCCCCCCCCACACACACACACCAGAGCACATTTTCTGAGTGTTCCTGACAATAAATGTTAACCTGGGGGTTGTTTAATGTTCTCTGTAGATAACCGAAATCTAGTAGTCCTTACAGGAACACAGTGGTAATGCCTGGTGGACAAAGTTCTATTCAAGTTGTTTCCCTCCTGGTTAGGTAGAGAGACTGAATTCCTTGGATTTGCCAACAGCAAAAAGGTCTGATCCCTCAGCTACCTTGGATTAGGGAGGAGGGGGAAGAACCATGGCCAGGAAACAAAGAGAAAAGCAATTCAAGGGCCAGAATTTGTCACCCTCTGGACCGGTGGGGACCCGCCTAGGGAAGCAGCCACTTCCCTTCCAGATTCTGAGTTGTCAGGTACGCAGTACGCAGTACTCACTGCCCAGGTTGGGTTTCTCAGGCTAGGGCAGGGTGTAGGAGGCAACTTGCTCTTGGCACTATTGTTTGTGAAAAATCCAAATAGCTACAAAGTGTCTCCAATTATGCTATTCCCAACTCTTCTCCTTTGTCTATGTACCTAGATGCCAATGTGCAATTTTCTTTTCTAAAAAACGATTTGGTACTTAGTTTTTGCCAGCTACTTTCTAAGCAGTACTTCACAAATGGACTCTTGAATCCTGAGATTCAATTTAATTCAATTCAGTGTTGCTAATTTGAGAAGTGAAGAAACCACAGCCATTGGGGCTAACTTTGATTGGCTATTGTTAAATGGACAAGTGGCAGAGCCCAAATTTCAACCCAGAGACAGTCTTGCCATAGCTTCTGTGTTCTGGAACACTCTCACCCATGCAGTGAAAGAGCCACTGCTTAGTCGTGAGAGTATGGACTCAGATACGGGTCCTCTGCCCTTGCCAGCAGTAACCTGTTGCCTTTCTCCTTTGCAAGATGCCAAAAAATTATCTTCCAGATAGATAGATAGATAGATAGATAGATAGATAGATAGATAGATAGATAGATGATAGATAGATAGATAGATAGATAGATAGATAGATAGATATAGATATAGATATAGATATAGATCTTCTAGTCCTCTAGGAAAGTCCCTGTCCTAGGTAATGAAAGATAGAAACCACAACGAAATTCTTGTCCACATGGTGCCTTCAGTTTAGTGATGGAGTTAGGCAGTAAAAATGCATAAAGGGCTATCAAAGCCCCTTAAAGAAAAGTAGCACAGCATTCAGAAATGATGGGGAGGAGGGCTTGAAAAGAAAATGGAAGTGGAAAATGTGGCTCTTAAAGTAGAAACCTAAAAAACGAGAGGGATGGAGTGAACGTTGTACATAAATAAGAGGAGTTGGAGCACAGGGAAGAGAGAAGGCACAGAGGTCCCTGAGGTGGGCTCTTAGTGATTGAGGGGAGGACCGTCTTTACGCAGAGGAGAGAAGATATGATCAACAGCTGCACCCCACCCCTGGATCCGTGCAGTCCTAGTGGCTGGACTCAGACTTTTAAAATGGATTCTATTAAAGATCATCAAGGAATTATGTTGAGGAAACTTAAGCCTTGTGTTTTATTGACAACTTTCTAGGTTTTAAAAAGTAATCTGTTCATATTCACAAGAAGCTATTTTTTTAACAACTTGTAAAGTGTCTGGGAGAAAATGTTATCATTCCTAGAATACAGTGTTATTGGCTAAAAAATGTTACTACACACGCACACACACACACACACACACACACACACAAGCACACGTGCATGCACGCATGTACGCACATATACAATTGGATGAAAGACTCTGGGTGAGGTTATTTGTTACAGTGCTACAGCCTATCAAATAAGAACACCTCTGGTAGGGCTGGAGAGATGACTCGGCCATTAAGAGCTCTTGCTCCTCTTACAGAGGACGCAGGTTCAGTCCCCAGCACCCTTATAACGGCTCATAACCATCACTTATTCCACTTCCAGGTGATCCAGTGCCCTCTTCTGATCTTCCTGGGTGCCAAAAATGCTTGGGAAATGTGGACATGCTTTCAAGTAAAACATTCACACCTATAAATGAATCTAAAAAAACTTCCTTATAGAAAAAAAGAACAACTCTGGCCATCTAGTCAGTCTTGCAGAGAGGGGCTTTTTCTCCGCAACAAACAAACTTGGGAGTGGGGGATGCAAGCAAGTAGAGATACGGAAACCCATGCTCACATGCTCCTGCAGCCAGTACTTAGAAGTTGGCTAGAGGTGTTTGAATATGTCATGTTTTACAAATCAATGGATGTGTGATTTCAAAATACTTAGGGAAAACAGAGCTCAGCTTCTATCTTTGTCTATGTTGAAATTACTGTCACATCTTTGTTCACTTGGAACCCCCATTCTAAGGGAGTACTGTACAAATGATAGATCATTTTTGATTTCCTAGCTACCTGTTTTCTCTTTGCGCTCAGATCCAACACTATAGTCTGCCAGGAAATGTGGGTTTCCAACTTAGAGTAGACTTGGGTTTGCGTTTGTCCCTGTGAGTGATCAGCAGCCACTACCTCAAATGCTCTGCTCTTCTGTACTCTGTTTGCTACACTCCCCTAACGTCAATGCGTTAAAGGCCTTGCCTTTATATGTCATCTGTGCCTTTTGTTTCGGTACCATATATGCCTAACTCTGTGCAAAACCCTACAGTTATTTTACTTTGTTTTCAGTGTGGTTTTTATAGCTAGTTTTTCACTTTTGTCTCTGGTCCAGTTGAGCTTCTTGTATGCAATATGAAGTAGGGTTTATGCTTCAGCCTTTGGCTTGTGAGCATCTAGTCAGCCCGGAAGTCTTTCCTGAAAGGACTATATTCCCTACCCCACTTGAACTTTCCTAACAACCTTGCTGGTGATGTATCTGTGATATTGCTACCATTTATTTTATACAGGATGTTGTAGATATATTTCTCAATGATATGCCACCAAAAAAAGGCCCTTCTTGGAAAACCTTACATAAGCTTAAAGTTTGAAGAAATTGACCCAGATTCTGCTGGTACATACTTCTGAGTTTAAGTGGACCTTAGAATGTTTCTTCTCATTGGAAAGGTATTTGTTTGTGACACTCTCAGAAAGCAGAGGTGATAATTAGGTACAGCATTTTAATGAGCCTAATCTTCCCGAGAAGAGATGGCTAGTTACTTCCAAGAAGGATCCCTATTGCATTGCACATCCTCTGCTGAACACACATAAGTGATATTCTTGTCCTTCATTACCTGCTGTTTCTCTGCTTTTGTCTCTCAAATGCCCTGGAGGTACTGTTGGACTTGACATAGAGATGTGTCTTTCAAATAGAGTTGGCTTTTATTTTAGATGCTTTGGGTATGTATATATGTATGTATGTATGTATGTATGTATGTATTATATAGTTATAACAAAACACTGCATATTGAGAGGTTTAAACAACTGATTTTTGTTTATGACCCTGGAGGCTTAAATGAGGGCAAGATATTGACAGGCATGATTCTTTGTGGTGTTTCTCTGCTTGGCTTGCTGATGCCCTGTTCTGTGTTCTAACATGCAAACTTCCATGGTCCTGAATTCATAGTGCTTGCTTTGATGAACAGTCAGAGTGTATCTAACTGAAGACCACACAAAATTTAATTATTTTAAAGCTCTTGCTTCCAAATGCACAGAGATATGGGAGGAGGGAAGTCGGTCCTTAGGCAAATGAATTTAGAGGTGTACACAATTCAGCCTGTGATGGCTGCCTTTCATTGGCTTGTGACTACTAAAATAAACAGGAAGATTGAATTGATACCATTCCTTTGCTAATGCATTGTTAAAATTGTTGTGTTAATGGTGGGTTTTCATCATTCGCACAATCCTCCTACAATAAGGAGTGATGTGGGCATGTGTTAATATACTAATGAGGATATTAAATAATTACTACTATATTTAAAGAAGCATTATAAGTAACAAGATGTGCAGAAGTGGAAACATATTTAGAGCCACCATCTATGGTAAAAAAAAAAAAATCAAGGCTCTTACTCATTTTAATCACAAGAGGAACTGAGAGGAAAGCAAAACTCAAGACCTTATGGACAAATTTATAAATCAAATAATCAATTTCAAAGTATTTCTATAAGCAACAGAAACCGGGCCAGGCTCATTTAAGTATAATGTCTTTGAAATATGGTGCAGCCCAGAGCCTGGTACATCTGTACCAGGAAATGGCAGGAATGAGGCAAGCTCTAAGAGTAGATGGCCCCAGCGCTGGCCTTTGTAATAACGCCCATATGATGCTACAATCTCCTGAACAAACCAGCTAGCTGCTTTCAGGCTTTCTTGATGTTTGTGGGACTTTTGTATTTGAACTACGGTTCTAAGAAGTCAAAGTCTGACTGACACGTTTGCATTATCCATCTGACCGTTTCAACAAAGAATACACTGAACCTTTTCTGCCCCTTCCACTGAACGATTCCCCATTAGGAAAGAGTATTGCATCCAAACAAAACTTAAAATAGTATGCATATGCTGTGTCAAATCATGATCTATGTAAACCATGAGATATTGCAGTGCCATTAAGTATAATAAATCAAATACCATTTAATTCAATGAAAAACTGCTCACAACACAATAGTACAGAAACCAGCAGAATACAAATGTTTGTTTCCCCCCAAAAAGAAGAAAATGGGTGTTAAAGTTGAGTCTGCTATATGAGATTACAATTTCTATTTTCTTCTTATAATTTTTTAAAACTAGAATGATTTTTCCTTTTTAATTCTAAATTTTAATATTGTAGAACATGATCATATTTAGATATAATAAACAAAAAATAAAAAAATAAATTAACTTAAAATTGTTACTCAGCAAACATCAGTATTAGTAGTTTTGTAGTTTTCCCATTTTATTGATTTGTTTTCAAATTCCTTAGTTTCTAATGGGAAAAGTATTTTTGAAGTAAGAATATGTTGTTCTAAAAGTCAGAATAGGAGCTAGAGGAACAGCTCAATAGTAGAGTAGTTGCTTAGTATGTATGAGACACTGGGTTTGATCCCTAGCATTAAAATAATAATGATAATAATAATAGAAGTTAGAACACACTATTTTTCAGATGGAATTTGATAAATCAATTTGTAAGGATAAACATTATGTAATCAAAATAGTAGACTCCATAGGGTAAATGAAAAAATAACCAAATGTTTGAAAATTTTATCACCTAGAATATTAATTTAATTAATCCATATATATTCAATAATAACAATGTACTATTTTGAAAAATTTTGGAATAATTAGGAAGAGACTCTATTCAAGATTTGATTTGAAAGTAGTCTGAAATTATATTGTTTTGTGGTCTAATGTCTTCAGTCAGATTTCAGGAAATTTACTTGCATTTATGGACTGTCTATTATTGGCCATGGGTTTTAGGAGGAAAAAAAAAATGACCTTACACTGAAAAACTAAAGATACTAAACAATATATAAACAATAAAACACCATTATTTACATAAAATTTTAAACTGTATAGAAACCAACTGACTAAATTGACGGAATCAATTGATATGAACGGCAGGATGAGATGTGAGCTAACAATTGGTGAGCAAGACTGAGCCAGAGGCACTGGTGGAGCAAGGACAGCAATGAGGAAGAGCCTTGTCCTAGAAGATACGAAATTGCCTAGCAGAAGCAGCGAAGGGAACCCTGAACCCATAGATAGATTATTAATGTCTTGTGTAAATAGCCATACCCACACTACTTTAAGGAATGTTTTAAGGTTTAAATACGCAGAACATCAAATAAAATAAAGAACCTAGAGGTCAAGATTCCCAATTGCATTCTCAGAGAGGAGAAAAATGTGAAGTAATTCTTTCACACACATTTCTGCCTGAGGATCCAGTGGACTTGGCAACCCTGAAAAGTAGGACTTTGAATGACTGGACAAATATAACCAGCCAGCAGTTTTGATCCTTCCCCCGGAATGTGATATGCCATTAAAAAAGGCCAATGATATTTTGAGCTATGTAAGGCAGTGTGTTGGTACAAAACCAAAGGGCCAACAGGCTGGTTTCAGGTCTAGAATACCATAATCTCAGAGCCAGCCAGCCTGAGCAGGTCAGATTTCAGATAATTTGAAGTGTCTGGAAGATTGAATACCAATATTTAGGGCATTCGAGACAAATAGTGCAAGCTGGGTGAGGGGAGTCGAGAGTACCATTTGAAGAATGTCTAGATGGAAGCTGGACCTAGATAAGGACAAGCTGGGAAGGAATCATTAAACAGGTGACCGTTTCCATAGCACTATGGAGTAAATAAGAACCTAATCGCAGCACCTTTTCCTCAGGAGAGAACCCTTACCTCACCCTCCCCTAATCTTTACTCTCCTTTGTTGCTGGGATTTAGTTTACCCTTGATTTTGCATTCTTTTCACTTCTAACCCTGTCTTCATTCCAGGAAGTTTGTAAAAAATATTCGCAGTACTGTTTCTCAATTAATTTTTTAACCTTTGATGTTCTCAAAATTCTATCCCTTTTCCCCTTACCCTTTTAAGACAGGAAAATTCTTAAAAGTAAATTTTGCAGTTATTTTTCGCCTTACCCGTAACATTTGTGTATTCCCTTAAAGACCTTTAAAGCTCATCATATCAGAACTATCTTCATAATAGTATAGATGTGTTCATACTATTTGTTCATCTCAGTGCTGATTGCCGATTTTGCAAAAAAAAAAAATTGCAAAAGCAATTTAAACTCTTCGTGTTAATCCTTAGTAAGTAGTATACTAAGTAGTATAAACCTTGATGATGAAGTGTTAAATTTTTCACAGCCATTCACTCCTAGGAAAAATAATAAACAAATAAAATGAAAATCTGATTATCTTAAAGGAGTCTGCTTGATGATGATGCACAATTACTTCATCTAGATCGTCAGTGTTCTTCTTTTGGGCTCTGTGCACGGTAATGTGGTCTGCACGGCCGTGGGGGTGGGGTGATCTGCTGAGCTGGACCTGTTTCCATTGAACACTATCCTAACTTGGAAACAATGGCAGATAGATGGATGCAGACTATTCCATCTTACACTTGCAGAAATTTTTGATTCAGTTTTTTTCAAGGAAAATAATTGTAAAGATTTGTTGCCCGTGACAAAAATGACGATTTAAGAGAAAATTGAACACTTTTATCTGCCACCATGAACTGAAAACCTCTCATATTTGAAGGATTTCATCATTACTAACAGTGATGTTGTCTGGCAAATGATGGAAGCTTATCAGATTTGAACTTCGCACATCACAGCCAGCTCACAGCATATATGTGTGCGACATATATCTTTTGTGAGCAATAAACCAACTGTGCAAGAGAAGCCATTGGATTCCATGTGGCGGAGTACAGTGGGTTTGTTGAAGTGTCTCTGACCCCGTTTGTCTAGTGTGGGTAGGTGTACTAGTAGTAGAAATAGCAAAAAAATATGTGAAATCACTATTAAGGGCTTCCAAGCACCTCTCTGTAAGGCCAGATATTGTTCATTCTTAACTACATATAAATTAAAACATATTAAATATGAAAGAATCTAGATATTAAGTCAGATATTTGCAAATTTACAAAATTATAAACCTTATGTCATCTAATTCCTTTTCTTTAGAAACATGTATTGTCCATTTAAAGTTATTTGACTAGGATTTATTTACGATTGCTGTTTACACAGCTTTGATACTTAATGATTTAAGTATTAAATGATTTATTTATATTTTTATATTTTTTGTTTGTTTTTTGTGTTTTTTGCGACAGGGTTTCTCTGTGTAGCCCTGGCTTGTCCTGGAACTCACTTTGTAGAGCATGCTGGCCTCAAACTCACAGAAGATCCACCTGTCTCTGTCTCCTGAGTGCTGGGATTAAAGGCATGTGCCACCACTGCCCAACAAGATTTCTCTAATTCTTAATAGAAATACACTTCATTTACAGAAACTAAAGCCTTAACCCTTCCTCAATCGTACAAATAATACATATGCAAGGACTAAGCCATTCCATAGCAAGTCCTGGGGGGTCCTGGTATCCTTGGCAACACATGTAATGATAAGAATATTAACGATGTAGACAAATTTGGAAAGCAAAAATTTGTAAGACTGAGTTTGCTTTTGTGGTACAATTATCTGTGTGTGTTGTACTGTCTACATGCACTAACTGAGATAAAGATGCAGACAGTAAGTCCCCTTAGCTTATGCTGGACAGACAGAACATTGCCACATCTTGTAAGTGTTAAGATTTCCTGATACAACAAACAGAGCTGTGTACATTATCAATTTACTTTATTTAGTTTTAGTAAAAGAGAATAAAAAGTGTTGTGGAGTAAATCAGCAAATTATAAATGTAATATGTTCATTTAAACTCTCATCTTTCCTTACTTGAATAAATCAAGTATTTTCTGTTGTTCGAACACTACTATTTCCACAGCTCCCCACTGTCCCTCAGTTAGAATCTCACCTCTACATTCCCACCAGCCTTAGCATGCACATTATACCCCCACTGTTGAGCCCAGTGAGGTGATACACACCTGTAATCCTAGCAGTCTGGAGGCTGAGGCCACAGGGTCATCTTGTACTGGCTACATGATGATATGCTATCTCAAAACAAACAAGCAAACAACATACTTCTATTATTTGAAACTGGAGTCAGGGTTTAAAAATCCAATTCAAGATGGCTGGCTCTAATGAGCTATCCAGGTTTACCTCTTACCCCACACCCCATCTACCCTACCATTAATCCTGTAGAATTAAATGCGTGTCTCTGAATAATTGAAGTGGCTTCTAAGTCTTTGAAACTGCTTCTTTCAATGCTTGAAAACCCATGACCTCTCCTGCCCCCAAGGATGACTCATTTCCCTTTGGAGATGTGGCTGTGCCTAGCACAGACTTCCATCGCAGCTCCAACTTGACCCTCCGTGTCTTCCTTCAGCGTGATGCTGTGTCTTGTCTGTTGTGACAAGGTACCATCATCACTGCCTGGTTCAACTTTGCCTGCTAAGTAATTACCCAACAGCAGTTAAAGGACATGAGACCAAACTAAGAATGTTCTAGAGCATTCTTACATATTTACTAACTCTATAAACTTTAAGAATATTTTAAAATACTGTTATATAAAATGCACCTAACAAGTAAATAATTTAAAAACATTATATTATTTTATTCAAACTCCAAATTCCTAATGATAGACTACCTACCATTAGACACTTTTCAAACTAATTCTGAGATTTTTCTCAAATGATTATCTGCAGCTTTTAAGATGTGACTCATGGTCTGAAAATTTTAATTATTTCTTTTATACTTTTGTACTTTTATATGTTGGTATTTGCTTGGGTCCAATATTTAATCACCTAAATGATTGTATAGTTATAAATTACTAATGCTATTATAAAAACCAGAAGAATATTTATAAAAGCATATGGAAGAAAATAATACTCATAATCCCATAATTTCTTCATTCTTTATATTAATCATTGATATTGCTTTAATATTTAATGTTTTATGCTACATTGTTCTTTTAGTATAATAGAATTTTATGATATTTTCAATTATATTCCATGTATCCATATATTAAATATTTTTCATGTCACCAGAATGAACAATACCATCTTAAAAAGTTTCTTAAGAGTTTTAAATTTATAAAATCATGCAAATATTGTTTCTTTCTGGTTGGACCATAACTTTTGAGAGAAGCTTAAATACCACCTTTAAAATATCAAGCATCTGCCGGGTGGTGGAGGAACATACCCTTAATCCCAGAGGCAGAGGGAGGCATATCTCTGAGTCTGAGGCCAGCCTGGTCTACAAATTGAGTTTCTTTGTCTCAAAAACTTATGTATTTATCAAATATTTGATATGCAGTACATATCAAGAATTCTGTTTCTATTAATAGTCAAAAGATAGTTTGCTATCTAAATGCAACTTTTGTTGAGAAGGAGGCAGAACCCTAACAATTCCTTCTAGCACACACAAGAAGATAAAATCAAATACTTATGAAGCGGGATTCTTATTAGTCTTAACAATAAAAACATTAGTCAGACAATGAGGTAAATGCTGAAAGATCAGAGAAGCAAAGGAACAGCCACAGTCGCTTCTTACCTCCAGAAATTCTCAAGCCTAACAGGCAAGATCCTTTCTCTAAGAATCCTCAGACTGAACGGCCTGATCCTGATTCTTGTCTCCACCTCTGGATGCTGGAATTAAAAACTTGAGTCTCCCATGTGCTGGGATCAATGGCATGAGATCCCAAATACTAAAATCAAAGACATTAGGCATCACTGCCTGGCTGTTTCAACTTTCAGTTGGCTCAATCTTGTGTAGTCCAGGATGGCCTTGAACTCCGAATCTTCCTGCTTCCTCTTCCAAAGTGCTAGGATTAAAGGCTTGTGCCACCACTGCCTGGCCTCTATGGTTAACTAATGTCTGGCTCTGCCCTCTGATCACCAGACAAGCTTTATTTGTCAGAACACAAAGTATCACCCAATCCTTGAACATGTGGACTGGGATGTAAGGACTGGTATTCACATTTCTTTCTCATGCTTGTTTCTCCCTGTGGACGGAGATCACACAAAGGGCTTCCCTTACCACTTTTTTACACCCTGCCACCATGTGTTCAAAATATACGTGTTAGGCTTGTTCATTAAACTAACCCATCCTTTTTCTACTTTAAAGAATAGAGACAGATGATTTCGATGTCATCAATAATGACCTGCAGATAGTTAGTGTCTAACTTGATTTTTAGCATTTTCTAGCAGCAACCAACACTGGACTCTTCCACACAAAGTTTTTAAGGAATTTAAAATATCCAATGGAATTTTTCTTTAATGACACACTGGATGATATTAGATAATATTAGAAGGGGAATAGTAAAGCATTTCTAAAATTATAATTCATTATTCAAATATGTGTTGTTGAAGGCTTGTTCTCACCTAAGGGAAGGGAATCATTAATATATTTCTTGAGACCTAGGAACCATATGGTATACCAAACCAGAGTAACATGCAATACTTTCCCTTTTATTAAACATAGATTCTTTTCTCATACAATATGCTCTGATTATAGTTTCCCCTCCCCCTACTCCTCTCAATTCTTCCCCACCTCTCTTCCCATTCTCCACTCCCATTCTGAGTCTCATTAGAGAACAAGCCTCAAAGAGATAGCAAAGTATAAGAAAATAAAATATAATAAGATTTTTAAAAATTATCACACTGAAGTTAGAAAAGACAAACCAACAAAAAGAAGCGGGCCCCAGGAGAAGATTTAAGAATCAGAGACCCGCACTCCAATGTGCAGGACTGAGCTCCCAAGGCCCAAATGAGGAGCTGAAGGAGGAGAACATGAGCAAGGAAGTCAGGACCTACCGTGAGGAGTGCGCCAACCCACTGAGACTGTGGGGCTGGCCTAATGGGAGCTCACCAAGGCCAGCTCGACTGGGACTGAAAAAGCATGGGATCAAACCGGATTCTCTGAATGTGGCAGACAATGAGGGCTGACTGAGAAGCCAAGAACAATGGCACTGGGTTTTTATCCTACCGCATGTACTGGCTTTGGGGGGGAGCCTAGTCTGTTTAGATGCGCACCTTCCTGGACCTGGATGGACGGGGGAGGACCTTGGACTTCCGGAAGGGCAGGGAACCCTGACTGCTCCTTGGACTGGAAAGGGAGGGGGAGGGGAGTTAAAGGAGGGGGAGGGAAATGGGAGGTGGGGAGGAGGCGGAAATTTTTATTATAATAATAATAATTAATTAATTAATTAATTAATAAAATCAGAGACTCACCTGTCCACACACTCAGAAGTCCCATAGATATACTAAACTGAGGGCTATTGTGTATACACAGAGGACCTGGTGCAGACCCTTGCGTGCTGCTTCAGTCTCTGTGAGTTCATGTGAGCTTTACTTAGTTCATTTAGAGGGCCTTGTTATCCTGGTGTCTTCCATTCCCTCTAGCTCTTACACTTTTACTGCTTCTTCCAAGTAGTTCCCTGAACTCTGAGGGAAGGGCTTTAATGGAGACATCTCTTTAGATCTCACAACACTTTATTTCCGCGTTATCTTCAAGTGCAGTTCTTCATCTCCTTCATCAATGATATATGTTTTATTAGAAATAAACTGTGTTATTTATTAGAAAAAACTCTAAGTCACAGAGGATAATCTTGAATTTCATGTCTTTTAAAATAATGTTGTGTTCAACCTCGTTTCAATGACCTTGACTGATGATGGATTCAAGGCTATTTAAAGGACCTTGCCTTCCTTTCGTACATTCAGTAGTAGAGCAGACAGTATCTGCCTTCTTCAAAGTAGAAATGCCATTCTTTGTGGGTGCCCCTCCAGATATATCCAGAAGGCTTGGGTGTTGTTGGTTATTTTTTTAATCTTTGCTCTTTTGGGGGGCCCACTACCAAGTTCCAAGACTTACACTTTCTTATGAATACTGTCCTTAGCTTGGCTTGATTTTGCCCAGCTTTTCTTAAGTTATCCTGTCTACCTTTTGCCTCTGGACTTTTATCTTCCTCTATTTCTGTATAGTTTTCTTTATTTCTTTCTCTGTGACTGACTCTGTAGTGGGATAGCTGGCCCCCACTGTCATGCTCTCTTTCTCCTTTACTGGTTCCTTGATCTTTCTCTTCCATCTCCTTTTATTCATTCTTTCTATTCATTCTCTCTGCCTGTCGGCCCTGCTTCAACTTTCTTCTGTCTTGCTATTGGCTGTTCAGCTCTTTATAAGACCAGTCAGGTGTTTTAGACAGGCAAAGTAACACAGCTTCATATAGTTAAACAAATGCAGCATAAAAGAATGCAACACTGCCAGGCGATGGTGGCATGTGTCTTTAATTCCAGCACTAGGGAGGCAGAGGCAGGCGATCTCTGTGAGTTCGTGGTCTGTTCTACAAGAGCTAGTTTCAGGACAGGCTCCAAAGCTACAGAGAAACCCTGTCTCAAAAAACAAACAAATAAATAACAACAAATAAAGCAACACACCATTGCATCATTAAACAAATGTTCGACAGCATAATTAAAGGTAACACAGCTTAAAATAATATTCTACAACACTGAGGAAATTAATTTATTTCACCAAAATTGGAGAGGAAGGCTAGTTTGTGAGTTCATTGCTCTGGTGCAGATTGAATCAGTACTCGGCTCTGACCTCATTAATGAAATATGAGGACAGTCTGCAGCTGAGCTTCCGGAAGAACACTTGTCACCTAAACAAAAGTCACAAGGGGAAACAAAGGTCTTCCTTCTTACTGCTGCAGCCTCTCTGGATGTCACGTCCCTTTTTGACAGCCATCTTGGTCAGACATCACCGATGGTGGTGGAACCACAGAAAGTAAGTCCTTGGAAAAATTGTTGAACCACCCAATCAATTAGTCTGAATCCTCATCTTCTGCACTTTCTTAGCTTGTACCATGTAACGGTGAGGACTCTTGGCCAATATGTATATAAAATGTAATATTATATAGGCCTCTTTTAAAATTATACTTAACCTAGTATTCTTATATCTATATTTGAACCAATACATGTTTTAAGCCACTATATTAATATTCATAATTACTAGATCTCCAACTGAAACAGGAAGTTAGCATAGCAAGAAATAACATTCTCAGTCATTCGTTTTCTTATCTGTTGTTAACGAATTTAACCAAGTAAAAAATGATCAGGACACTCTGGCTCTAAAATAAGAAATAAGACCAGCAAAGATGGCTGGCTGAGCAGCTAAAACTGCTGCCAGGCAAGCCTGATACCTGAGTGTTGTCACTGGAGCCCCTAGTGGAAGGATCTGAGAAAGTTGTCCTCTGGTCTCTACAAACTCACAAGATGGCATGATTGTGCCTTCCCTCTCCTATATACAACACACACAGAGAGACAAACAGACAAGACACACACACACACACACCAGTGAAAATAAAATTAAATTCATAAAAAGGAAATTAATTAAATCATGAGTACTGGTATGTGAGAATCATTGTATTGCCTTTGGTGTAGTTCGGTGGCCTTTAATATAATTAGAGCTGTGCCACCATCATCACAATTATTTTATAACATCTCCATCAAGCTTCAAAGAAACCAAATGCCATTTGTAGTCTATTCCCACCCAGCCCAAGGCAACCCAGATTGTTCCTTCTGCCTCTGCACATTTGCTTTCTCTAGACATTTCATAAAAATGGAACCATATGCTGTCATATTTTATCTGACATTTTAATCTAAAGTATTTCTGAGATTCATCCAGTATGTGCCACATATAATTATTTTGCTCATTTTCATTCCCCCCCCCCATTCTCTTGTCTAGGTGTATCTCATTTTATTTAACTATTACAAGTTAATTGATATGTGCGAGTTCTACATTTTTGAATACTGTAAATACCATTGTTAAGATCATCTCCACAAGGGTTGGGTGTAAGATATAAACTGTTCCTCTTAGGTCTTAAGCTGAGGTCATTTAAAACATCACAAATTTTCTCTCAGAAGTACTCTCCCACAGATAAAGTCTTTGGAAATGATTTTATTCCCTGGGAAGTACTTTCCTCAGAATGGTGATTTTTCCCTTCACGTGCTCAGCCCCTTGACTTTCTTATCCATGAAGCCACCCTGACAAGATTAAGTGGCCAATTCATTTCAAAGATGGAAAAACAGAAAAGAAAAGGAAATTTAAAAAAAAAAAAACCCTGTAGGAACTATTGGCCAAGAATAGAAAAGCCACAGGATAACATGTACCTAAATCTGTTTTTAAGTGGGAATATTCTGAAGGGAAAATACTAAATATAGAGAAGATATAGGAGCTAATTTGAACCTTAAATCTGATAGGAAGGATCCAGCTGTTGGTTTTGTGGAACTTTCTGGGCTACCAAGCTTAAACCTTGTTTTATAAATGAAGAAATGTGTTAGGAAGGTAGAGTGCCACGTCTCTGAGTGTTGAACCAGTTCCTTCTATGCAGGCTCGCTTTTTGCTGTCTTCATGTCCGCCCTCTATTCCAGGGTTCCTATTAGTTCCTCAGTGTTTCTTCTCTCGAGTATATAAGACATCCGCCACTACTTGATAAAACTTCTCTTCTCCCTCTGAGCTCAGTAACATCTCATGCGTGCCCTCATAGTTCAGCTCCTTCAGCAGAGAGTTCTCAGCGTCTCTAGCTCTTCTTGTTAACTTGCCTTTTATGCCATCCTAGTTGAATTTTAGCATGGCTCATCTGATAGTGGTTAAGGGCGACCATTCTGACACCTCAGCACGTTGCTTTTGGTTCTTCCCATACGAGATTATGAGAACGCATTACACAGCATTCGCCGTCTCTTTTAAATCCTCTCTTTCTTGACTTCCTCATCTAGAAAATGGAGATCACTATTTTGGTTTTCTACAAAGACTGGCTCTTGAATTTTAGGAATGAAGATATCCCCAATGTCTGCAGCCTAAGTCAAGATTTTGGCCTACTAAGATATTCGAAGGCTGTCCTGAAATTAGACCCTGTGTCAAAAAAAAAAGCAAAGAAAGAAAGAATGAGAACTATCATTTTGATCAATATGTAGTGTCATCATTTTCTTTAGAGAATTTTGGTTAATCTTGTCTCCATAAATAACTCCAATAAAATTAACTAACTAAAGTAAGTTCTATTTCAGTTGACTCACTCATTCTTCCTTTCAGAAGATATTTATAAACATGGTACCAGGCACTATGCCATGAGCAGAGATAAATTTCCAGCTAAAATGATTCAAAGCAACAACTCTAGATCCTGGACTATGGCAAATCAGCATTTATAGTTCAGCCCTGGCTGCACATAGGATCACATTGATATTGTCATTTTGTTTTCTGATTTTTGCTTCCTCATCTATAAAATAGTGATTACAATCTCCATTTGCAAATCATATCATAAAGACCAAAGTTATGCTTGCCAAGTACATAAGGTAATGCTTGGCACTGGTCAGACACTTTTAAACACTGTCATGGTTCTGTTTTATAATTTTCTCCTAAATCTCAAAACATCATATTAATTTTACATGTTTCACATATCCACAGCCCTTTCCTTTGCTTCCTGGTGTATTTTCATTCATTTAAGTTCTAAACTAGTGAGGAAGCTTCTTGGCAACAGTTTCCCTACCTAAAATCCTGAAAGAGTTAATCATGCCCTCTTTTGTATGTCTGTGTTTCAAAGTGTGTGTATGTGTGTATGTGTGTGCGTGCGTGCATTTAATTTATTCAGTCAGTTTACATTAAAATACTAACAACAGCTATCTCACATCAAAGAGCCTGAGAGTCCTTGAAACTGCCTCAGCAGTCCGTGTAGATCCACAGTGGATAGCTCACACTGGGTAGGCTGGCAACGTGATACTTGATCCATCCACAAGGATGGCTACCTTAGCAGTCTTAATCTAGTGCCCAAATCCAGAATGGCACCTGCCAAGTGCCTAGACATTAACCATGATGGAAGCTCTTTACCTGGGTACTGTAGTCAGATTTTTCTTTAGGACCGCAAACTATTCAATAATAACAAGGAGACTTACTATTAATTACGAAAGCGCATCTGATAGCTTAGGCTTGTCCCACTAACTCTTATTACTTAAATTAGTCCATTTCTATTTATCTATATACTGCTCTGAGGCTTGTTTGCCACATCTACTTGCTGTCCATCCTGTTTTCCTGCTTCCTCCTCCATGTCTGTCTGGAACTCTGCCTTTTTTCTTCTCAGCATTCTCTGTGCCTAGACACACTGCCTATTTAATTCAACTTCTTATTAAACCAATCAGAGCAACACATATTCACAGCATACAAAAATATTCTTCCACAACAGGGACCACTGGTTTTGATATCAGTAAGGGAATCAGCTGCAGAAACAAGAGAGTCAAGAAATTTAACGGCAAGAGGGAAGGCCAAGTCAGCAAACCATGAATAAGCTTCCTTCCAACAACCCCTTCTTTATGTGGGCTGCTGCCAGTTCTGCCACCCACACTTGGGGCGGGTCTCCCCATATCAAATGAGGCAGTCAGGACAATCCTTCCGTTGAGGCTCCTACTCAGGTGATTCAAATTTATGGCAAGATGGCATTAAAACCAACCTTCACAATTGATGTTTAGAAACAGCTAAAGAATTATTCATTCTGAATATTATTAAACCATGCCATAATGTGTTCAAGTCTTCTATGGTCTGCAAAGTAAATAGTTCTAAAATAAAACATCACTGAAAATGAATTTGTTGAATATTGCTTTCTATGTTATCTGTGATATTTTGAGTATTACTTTCTGTGTATCTATGTTATATATGAATAACAGATTTAAATTAGTGTGTTACCTAAATAATTTTATATGTACTTATCAAATGAAACATATCTCTGCAATTCAATGGTGTCTGGCTACTAAGAAGTACCTTTCACTATGAATAATAAAATGTTTAATATTACATAAATCAACACATTACGGTTCAAAATCATCTTCAAGTTATCAAACATATGATGAAGTATAATGTGCTCATCAATCTTAATTATGTTCATTCTTTATAAATTGAATAAATATAAAAATATTGTCTCAGTTAAATCATTTGTTCTACTTTTGATAGCTTAAACCCTTTTTATGTTATTGGTTTAATCTCAGCAATATTTTCCTCAGTTGAATAGAAGTATCAAATTAATGATTATCCAGCCTGAATGACATTTAAACATATAGTCCTTCCCATTTGGTGCATTATTACATTCTGTTTGTTATTCTATGATCAAGAAAGTATAATACTATTAAAATGTCAACTCAGATTCTATAATGGAAAAGGCATTTGGTGGGAAATGGTTTCAATGGTAAACTATGTAAATAAACTTATAGGCTTATACTGATAAATGGAGAATATAGGTCTTTCATGCAATCTTAGCGAATTCAGAGTTTTCTAAATCCTACATTTACACTAACTCAAAAATGTTATTCCCTTTATGCTTTATCCTTTATGCTACCTTCATGCGTACCCCACCATATGCCTCATTAGCATATATGTAAATACATATATTAATATAAGACAATTTATGTTATGAATTATAATTAAAAGTTAAGAGCCAAAGAGTGCAGATTGCACACAAGTTTTTCTACAGAGTGCTTCATTAGCTACACATGTTCTCTAATTTGTTGGTGCTCTAGATGACCACTTAAAATCAAGAACTGGATGTAATGGCTTTTGAATATCTCAATAGTTTTTTATACCCTGTATCTTTAGTTGAAGTCTAGATAGCTTCACATGCGATAAGTTTTAAACAAATTCCAGTTTAAACCAGCTCTCAAGGGATAGTTGAATGAAAGTGTAGTTTTCCTTTAATTGCCAACTACCAGAGAAAACAAAAGAAAGAATGTAATATGTTTAAATTTATATTTAAATGGTTAATAGTAAGTTTTCTTCATTCTAGTAGCCAACTGCATGCAAAGGCAAATTCAGAATACTATCTTTGAGAAAAGTGATTAAGTAGTCTTAAGACTTTCATCTTTATTCAATATCTTTAAATGTCTTCAAAAAAACCAAATAAAAAAAATATCCATATGTTCAAATTGAGTGTTATCCAAAACAACATAGAGTAAAAGCTGGTATAATCTTGTGAATGGAAGTGGTGTCAGATCAATTTAATTTTCTTGTGAATAAAGTAAATGACCACATTGACCAAGACAGAAATAATAATAATAATAATAATAATAATAATAATAATGATGATGATGATAAATATTTCTTATCCGTACTTCAGGAAGGCTGTTATATATCAATATAACATCTATTTATCTAGTCATCAACCATTTATCATATATCTACCTATGCTTTTTCAAAGGCATAATCTCTCATCAATTCACAGCTTCAGAAGCATAGGAGATGTTCCATGAAAAAAAATGCAATCCTCACTGTTGATTGATGATAGCAATACACACTGACTGTCCACAGTCTTTTGTGAGAAAATAATAGCATAAGCTGTCATCAGTGTTTTTGATCTTGGCCATTCTGACAGGTATAAGATGGAATCACAGAGTTGTTTCGTTTTGCATTTCTCTGATGACTAAGGATGCTGAGCATTTCCTTAAGTGTCTTTCAGCCACTTTAGATTAATCTGTTGAGTTCTCTGTTTATGTCTGTACCCCATATTTTTATTGGATTATTAGTTCTTTTGATGACCAATTTCTTGAGTTCTTTGTATATTTTGGAGCTCAATCCTCTGTCCAATGTGGGGTTGGTGAAGACTTTTTTCATTCTGTAGGCTTCTGTTTTGTCTTGTTGATCATGTCCTTTGCTTTACAGAAGTTTCTCAGTTTCAGGAGGTGTCATTTATTAATTGTTTCTCTCAGTTTCTGTGCTACTGGGATTATATTTAGGAAGTGGTCTCCTGTACCAATGCATTCATGTGTACTTCCCACTTCCTCTTTGATGAGGTTCAGTGTAGTTGATTTTATGTTGAGGTCTTTGATCCATTTGCACTTGAATTTTGTCCATGGAGATACATATGGATCTATTTTTGTGCTTCTACATGTTGATATCCAGTTATGTAAGCACAATTTATTGAATATTGATGCAAAAATACTCAATAAAATAATGGTGAACAGAATCTAAGAACACATCAGAAAAATCTTTCACTATGACCATGTAGGTTTCATCCCAGAGATGCAGGGATGGTTCAAAAAATGAAAGTATGTTAATGTGATCCAACTGATAAAAAAATGAAAACACATGATCATCTTATTAGATACTAAAAAAGCCTTCAACAAACACAACATGCCTTCATGATAAAGATCTTAGAGAGAACAGGGATACAAGGAACATACCTAAATATAATAAAGGCAATATACATAAAACCGTAACAGCCAACATCAAACTAAATGGAGAGAAACTAAAAGCAATCCCATTGAAATCAGGAACAAGACAGTGTTGTCCACTCTCGCCATATCTATTCAATACAGTACTGGAGATTCTAGATAGGGCAACAAGGCAACAAAAGGAGATCAAAGGGATACAAATCGGAAAAGAAGTCAAGCTCTCACTATTTGCTGATGATATGATAATTTACATAAATGACCCAAAAAAAGTCTAACAAGGAACTTCTATAACTCATAAACACCTTCAGTAATGTAGCAGGATACAAGATTAACTAAAAAAAATCAGTTGCCCTTCTTTATACAGATGATAAATGGGCTGAGAAAGAAATCAGAGGACCTACTTTCAAGAATTTAAAACATCGCATAATTTAATACTAAGATTTTTTTGGATTTTTAAAGTGTGACATTCAGAATGTTATTTCTTCTGTCAAAAAACTACATTAAAAATTGTCATCAAAACCTGATCTTCTTTAGAAAAGAAAGACTCACATTAACAATGTTAGCATAACTAACATTCTACCCACACAAGATTGGCCCCATCATATTAAATCATATGAAGGACTCCACCCTTCCCTGAGGGGCCATTAGCAGAAAGTTAATTGCTACTAGGGGAAGGAAACTAGTTTCATTCACTATTGAAAGTCATTTGCTAGTTGTCCATAGTCCAGTAAATACCCTCCATGCCCCTGCATACATATACGTTCATGAAAACAACTTTAATTACAATCATTCTGTGACCATCCAAAAGGGGGACATGAAACTATGAAAGAATTAATTGGGAATACGAGCAGTGAGCAAAAAGGGAGATAAAAATGATCAACATACATAATGAACATGTATGAAACTGTCAAAGATTAAAATTAAAAAATATGAAATGAAAAACATTAAGAACCTAGCTAGGTGTGGTAGGTCATGCCTGTAATCCCAGCACCTGGGAGAATGGGGTGGGGTGATCATCAAGAATTCAAGGTCAGGTTGGACTATTCAGTAAATTAAAGGCCATCATAGGTTAAAAGTAAAACCATGTCTCACAAATAAAAATTAATAATAAATAAATATGGAAATATGAATAATTAAATAAAAAGCGTGTAATGTGTAAAAGATTTTCACATTGTGTTTTTGTCACAGAACACTTATATCAAGAAATAAAAGGACTTTCAACTTGATAAGTAATTGATTTTTTTTTTTTTTTTTTTTTTTTTTTTTTTTTTTTGGTTTTTCGAGACAGGGTTTCTCTGTGGCTTTGGAGCCTGTCCTGGAACTAGCTCTTGTAGACCAGGCTGGTCTCGAACTCACAGAGATCCGCCTGCCTCTGCCTCCCGAGTGCTGGGATTAAAGGCGTGCGCCACCACCGCCCGGCCAGTAATTGATTTATTAATAGTAGGCATATAATTAGCGAGCCAAGGGCCTAAATACAACTAAAGCAGGAAGGCAGAGGGCAACTGAGAATTTGGCTGCCTAATCAGATGAACCCACTCTTTATCTCGGTGGTTTCACCATGGCTTCCTTTCTACTTGTCTCTCTTTCTCTGTTCCACTTGGCACTTCGCATGCTCCGAGTGTAGTTTCCCCAAATTCAATTCTAGATGGTTTTGGTATTATGTTTCCATGACATACTAACTCATTCTTACCCCAATTTATCATTGCCCAGGAGATCCCTATTTTCTCAGGTTACTAAGCACATATTTTGGTCCCTTTCAGCTTATTTCTCCCACACACCTATGGCCACAGCAAAGGACTAAGAGTCATGAGGCCTATGTACAGTGGTTTGTGTGCAAGTTTCTCAGGGAAGTCAATGTTTTAAAGGGGAAGAGGGCTTAATAAGATTTATTGGTTTATGGACAGGAAACTAATATAAGTGAAGCCAAGAGAAGTCAAGAAATAGTGTTTAGAACTATGACCAACTCTAAATTTTTTAAGTTTGGTGACCTCACCAAGAAAAATTCATGGCTGAGAATCTAAGTCTCCAAGACGGAAGCACTTCCTTCTAATGTTTAAATTAGTTTAATCTTGGATCTATCTTTAACAAATACAGTTGTCATGAACTCACTCACTCCCCTAGACCCAAAACTTCATTTTGATAGTATAAAACAGTGGTTCTCAACCTTCCTATTGCTGTAGCCCTTTAAGACAATTCTTCATGTTGTGGTGACCCCAAACCATAAAATTACTTTCATTACTGCCTCATGGCTGTAATTGTGTTACTGTTATGAATCATAATGCAAGTATCTTTGTTTTTTGATGGTCGTAGGCTAGCCCTATGGAAAGGTTGTTTGGTTCCCCAGAGGGACCATGACCCACAGGTTAAGAACCTTTGGGTATAAAGGATGTTGGACTGGTACATTATTTTATATGTGTATCTCAATATTTAATTATTCACTATGCATGAATCCTGAATTCTAATTACCAACACAGGTACCTTTGAGATGAAACCTGGTCCCAAACTTATGCCTTATTAAAAAAAGGAAAGAATTGATGTCCCGGAGTGGAAGCTTTGTCTATAGGTTTTCAAAGTTCCTTTGATTTTTTTAATATAGTGGCTCATATTCCCAACTTTATTATTTAGTAAATAAAACCCAATATATGATATTAATTTAGCCCACAAAAATACTTCCAATTACAATGGGAATATAGCTCTCCTTTCTTAGTTCTAGATTTAATATACAGGACCAATTCCATAAAAAGTCTTCATTTAATTAAAATTTAGTGTGACCTTCTCAGATTCCTTAAGAGGTGTGTGTGGGGGGGGGGTGAGTTAACCGAAGCTCTGCGAATTGCTTTGTGATACTATGTTTGATTTCCTTTGATTTGGCAATGACATGCATGTTAGAGTTGGGCCAGACGGATAATGGCATTGTCCTTTCTTGGTTTTGCATAATGAGAAGGTGACCAAGGGGAAATAATGGATTACGATTCCATTTAGCTATTAATAGTCAATTGAAAAATTACCAGGCACAGTGTGGAAATCATTTTGGTCCAAGATGTCAGATAAAAGAATTGTACTTATGATTCTAGGGAGTTGGAAAAAAAAAGACAGGAGGCAGGACAAAGTTTGGTTGATAATGTTGGAGACATCATTATTTGCCCTTTGCCCTATTGCTGATTTATTCTCTGCCTTCCTTTTGGCAGAAAAAAATAAAATGGAGCGGCAGCTAAAGGGCTTACACTGTCCACAGCAAGCCAGATACACTGGATTCTGAAAAGTGCTGAGTAATGCCTCCAGGGGCAGAAAGAGTGGCCCTTTCTCTGCAGCCCAGTTCACCACCACAGCCAGGACGATTTCAGCCCTAATGCTTTTATATCACCTCCCCCACCAACTTTAAAGCTCAAAGTGAACTTGACACTGTTGATAAACACATGGAATAAATACATCCAAATTCTCCTCACTCATTTCAAAAGTATCTAAGTCCCTCTTATGAGTCCTTAAAAAGTTGAAATTGCCTTAAGCATCTTTATATTCTAAAGCTCGTTCAGTGACTCCTTGAGCTACCTTTCCTTGTGTCCAGGACCTAATGAACTTTCTGTGAGGCTAGTAATGCGAGTTTTCAAAAAGGAGAAATTTTTCTGTATCAGATGTAAGCAAGATTGCCACCACAGAAAGAAATGGTGTTAGGGCCACCTAACCTGTGTCCCCATACTTTTTTGTCCTATTGCTGTAAAGATGTGCCTTGTATAACTTTGCCCTTCAGTAAGGTGCCATGCTGCTCTTTTGTTCTGTAAAATATTGGTGATTAGCTCATTATATCGTGACCTCTGTCTCACATCATTGATTGTGGTTAAATAAAATGCTAATAATTAGAATGTAATTGTGGTTTGAAATCATTTTGGTAAGTTGTGTTATTTTCAAATATAAATGTTAGGAAATTGAATCTGTAAGCTTTGGCTTATTTATTTAGGGATAACAGATAGCAGCATGGACAAACCAACAGATAGCATGCAATAATCAGCTATTGGAAATTGGTTAACACCTTAACAGTTTGCTTTAAGCGGATTTTAATTAAACACTATTTATTTAAAAATTTGGAGCAGCTATTAAGCGTGTATCACTCTTTTGGATTATAGCAAGGGTTCGTAATGATGATAAAATATAACACATTAGTTACATTTTATAATCAAATATCTCCCTTCTGCTTAGTGAACGGAACACTGGAGAAGGCCTCAGGGTCTGGTTCACACTTATCACTTCACTTTTGCTAGAAATATTTTATACCACTTATGAAACTGAATTAAAAAAAATTGTCCTTTATCTCTGGTGAGCACATCTGTTATGACTCACACAAGCACAGGTGGACGAGCCGGTCTGCTGTGACGCCCAGTGCAGCCTTCTGCTCCTTAGGGGTCTCACTTGCATTTTCCTGGGTTTCTGTGTGTACAAAGTCAATTGTAGGGTACTGAAATCTACAATGGGGAAAACACATGGTGATGGCTTCAAGGAGATCGGCCCCCATAGGCTCATATGCTTGGTTCCCAGTTAGTGGACTGTTGAGACAAGATTAGGAGATGTGACTTTACCTGGGGGTTAGCTTTGGGGTTTCAAAAGTTTCTCTCTGTCTCTGTCTCTCTGTCTCTCTATCTCTCTGTCTCTCTGCTTCCTGCTTGCCATTCAGGATGTAGCTCTCAGCTACCTCTCCAGTGCCTGCCCACTGCTAGGCTCCCTGCCATGATGATAATGGACTCTGAAACTGTAAGCAAGCCCCCAATTAAATGCTTCCTTTATAAGAGTTGCCTGGGTCATGGTGCCTCTTCACAGCAATAGAACAGTGTCTAAGGCAACCACTGAAGTGAAAATATTCAAGGCTGAAGTCCTGGAATTCCTGATTGCTTAATGATAAGAACGTGACTAGCAAGCCAGAAAGCTTTAGCAGCCAGGTTCTGAGTTGGGTTTGGAGAACCCTTGTGAGGGTCCTGCTAAAGCTAGAAACCAGGCTTTAGAGCACACTGTCTAAAACTATTCTCTAACGATTCTTTAACTTAGGTTAGAGACTGAAATCACCTTCCTATTTCATTCATAATTTTTCTAATCTGAATCCTTTCTCCTTTTGTCTTTGTCAACTTTATTTTTACAAAAAATCATCTTCATCCTTTTATTAATTCTACATATTGCTTTTAATTTTCTCTTTAATTTCCACTCTGATTATTAGTTTTGCTTGTTGGGGGATAGGATCTGTTCTCATTTTTCTCAGTGCTTGATCTGCAACATTACGATATTTGCTTGATATCTCTCTGGTCTTTTATTAGTTCTTGGAGAGTCGAAAAATAATGTGTTTTGATCATATTTGATTCCTCCCACAGCTTTTTAACAGCACGCTGCTACTCACCTAACTTTGTGTCCATTGATTTTTTTTTTTGTTGTTGTTGTTTTTATAACTTTATAAAATGCATTCATGTATAGTCTACTACAGGAGATTGGTCAATGAACCAGGGGTTGTACTCTTAGGAAAAATTGTTTCTCCCTCTCTGAGCAACTACCAAGTGTCAGTAACTTCAGAACTTGGATGGGGTTGTACCCCATTCCCTTCTCCCTGCTGGCAACTGGACTGGTCTTGCATTGGTATTGTACACGGGGTCAGGACTGCTCTAGGTTCATGTGTACAACTGCCCTGCTGGGTGCAGAAGGTCATGCTTCCCTGTAGGCATCCACCAGCGCAGGCTCTTATGCCATATTCTCTTTCTCGTCCTCGGTGATCCCTGAGCATTGAGGGGAGGGGGAGTCACAGTAATATGTTCCCTTTAGGCCTGAGCATGCTGCAGTTTCTTCTTCTCTGCACTTTAGCCAGTGGTGGTGACTCACGGTATAATCACCATCTACTGGAAATAGAGAGAGCTCTCTGATTTTTAATGTAAACACTCACGGCTAGAAACTTTCCTTCTAGAACTACTTTCTTTCTATACCAAGGATTCTTTTAGGTTATGTTTTTTACTTATGAGCCAAGCAATTTTTAAATCCCCTCTCTTGACTCTTTCATTGTGTCACTTGTCATTCAAAAGTATGCCTTTCAGAGGCCAGCTCAGTAAAGTCTTAAAAGCAGAGGACCTGGCTTCAGAGCCACAACACCCACATAATATGGCCGATAGGGCAGCACATTCCTGTAATTGAAGCTTTGCAGAGGCAGAAATAGGAAGATGCTGGGAACATGCTGGCCGGTCAATCAATCTGACCAAATCAACAAACGACAGGTTTAGTGATAAAATTGTACAAAAAAAAAAAAGAGAGACTGATTGAGGAAGAACTCACATACATGCATCTACCTCTTGTCTCCATGTGCACACATATACAAGAGAGTATATTGTTTCGTCTCCACGTGTTTGTGTATTCTCTGCACTTTCACATGCTGTTGATTTCCAAGTTTATTCCCCTGTGATTGAAGTTGATATAAGAAATTATTTTAATTCTTTTACATTTATTGGTTAAGAGTTGTTTTGTCACATAGCATATTGTCTTTTTAAAGGTGTTTCCAGAGGTTCCCAAGAAAAATGTGAGCCTGTATACATGTATGTTGAATTGAATATTCTGTATATATATCTTAAGTCCATTTGACCTATGATATAGTTTAACTTTGAAATTCCTTTATTGGTCATCAGTTTGGATAATGTATCTAAAGACAGTTGTCTGATATTGTAATCCTCTACCATTATTATAGAATATATCTGATTTTTTTTTCTCCATTAGTGTTTGCTTTATGAAATAGGGGACTCCAAAATCTGGTGCCTGTCGACCATTGTTTTATCGTCTTTTAGTTGAGACAGTGTCTCTACGCAGTTTTGGAACTGTTGATCAGACTGACCTCAAACACACAGAGAATCACCTCTTCATTTGTCTAGTGCTGGGATTACAGGTGTGCCCCTCAGTTTCAATATCTTCTTGATTAATTGTTCCAGTTATTGCTCACTTGGCCTTCTTTATGTTTTCTGACTAATTTGTTTTGAATCTATGTTACCATAGATATAGCACAGCTCCACCAGCTTATTTCCAGCCTCCATTCACTTGTTAGGTTATCCAGACTGTCGTCCACGAACTCACTGTCTGACAGTGGCTGGCTTTACCCATAGGGCCTGTTTCTTGGAGACAGTAGTAGGGAAGTATAGGGTCACACTTTTTTTTTAAATATTTGTTTTGTTTTGTTTCTGTTTTTTATCTAGGCATCTCTGTGCCCAATCTGTGTTTATTGTTGAGTTCTGGCTGTTTACCTATAATGCTATTCTTGAGCTATGTTTACTAATTCCTATAAGTTTCTTTGTTGTTTCTTTTTTAGTTGGTTAAATGATTATTTTTTTCTAGCATTGGGGATTTGCTGATTCCGTCGTATTCTTTTTCTCCTCTTTGATTAAATCAATTTTCCCATTGGCTTGTTGGTTTGTTTTTTATTTCATTATTTCTACCATTTTTTAAATTTTTTTTCAAAATTCTTAATTTTCCTGCTGAATCTTTCTTTCATGTCACTGATTTTTTTCACCTATTCCCCTGATTTTCTCATCAACTTTGCTGATTTTTTCTTCTGGGTTGCTAACTTTCCTCCCCAAATACTAGACTGAATTCATCTTCTTGTTTGTATCCTCTTGGAGGTCACTGAGCAAATAAACTTGTCAAATTTTCATCTAGATGTTTACCTGTTTTAATGCATGTTTTGACTAGTTGAGGAAGTATGGCCTTTGGGGACAGTCTTATTGCCTTTTGTTTCTCTGGGTCACATCCCTGTGCTTCTTTGCTGCCATTTTTATATCTGTTGGTGTTGACACATCTCTTGCAGTTGTATTTGAAGACTGCGTGTTGAATATTTCAGCCATTTTTCTTTTTCCTATTCCTTTTTTTGTTTCTGTTTTGAGATGTGACCTCATGAAGAGGCCCCAGCTGGCCTCAGGCTGGCTTAGCTAAGTTTAAACTTGAACATCTAATCCTCTTGCCTCTGTGCCCTTAGTTCTACAATTATAGTTCCAAACCACAGCACAGCACCGAGCAGGCTAGGGTCCACCGCACATTGCAGAACAGGGTAAGATCCACTGCGCAGTGCCAAGCAAGTTAGGATTCATCACACAGTGCCAACAAGCAGGTTACTCTGGAGGTTTTAGTCACCAGTACCAAGCAGAGGGAAGAAAGCAAAATGCTATAACAATACCAACACCATTGCATTCAAGATAGAGACATACTTGTTATTTACGGTAAATGAGGATGTAGTAAATGAAAGAGAAAAGGATAGAGGGACAGAAAAAGGAGTAGAGAAGAGGCGTGAGGTTAACAAGAGAAAAGGAAAAAGAGTATAGATGAGTGTTTTGGAGATGAGCAGGAAAGGGTGAGAAGTTAGAAAAAGTCAAAATTAAAAGAAAAACTTCCAAGTTAAAATAATACAAGGTAAGGTCAGAATACTGCGAAAAGCCTAGCACACCGAAAAGAGGAAACACTGCGGTAAAAAAGAAGTAAAAGTCAAGGAAAAGACAAAAGATTGTGCAATTAAGAAAAAATATGTGTGAATAAAATTAGATAAAGGTATGATGGGAATAAGAAACATATCTTAAAATACTATAAAAGTTCTACTAACAGCTTAGCAAATGAAAAATATGAAAGCTGGGAATCGTGTGGGTAACATATTGTGTAGTAGGAGACCACTTGTTCATTCCTGGCTACCCAGACCACAAAATAATCACTCAGAAACTATATTATTTGCAATACTGTTTGGTCGATACCTTAAGCATATTTCTGGCTAACTCTTATATCCTAAACTAACTCATCTCCATTAATCTGTGTATTGCCATGTGGTTATGGTTTACTGGGTAAAGATCTAGTGCATCTGTCCCCGGTAGTGGCTACGTGGCTTCTCTCTGACTCTGCCTACTCTATATATCTCTTCCAGCCTGGCTACATTCTGTTAAGCCATTGGCCAAAAGCAGTTTCTTGATTCATTAACCAATAAAAGCAACACATATACAGAAAGACTTTGCATACCATTATAGGAATGGATTCCTTCTAGGTCCTAGAAAATTGGAGATTACCAGTTGCATGACCAGCTGGTGTGAGGATCATAGTCCTTTAATCGGCTAACTATTGTCTTGACTGTACTTCTGTTACTGAGTCTGTGTTGGAGAAATATGTGTTGTCTGCCAAAGTTGTTTTAATTTGGTAGTTTCCCTTTTTGGTGTACCAAAGACCATAGCTTTGTAGTCTGTGTGCTGGGAGTTTCCATCACCTTACTGAGATAACCCAGATTGTATCCCCTGAGGTGGCCAATGTCCTCGCAGTAAGTGAACTGTGTCCCAGGTGGATTGCGAATGTGCTAAGTAACCAAAGAAGAGAACTCTAGATAGGCGGAGGGCCTATCTTCATACTTTCAAGAACTTCTGATTTCATCAGTCAGCCTATTGGTGAGCCATAGTTCTATAGATCATTTCTAGAACCTTAGTTCCCGGCCCGTAAAGCAGTGGGGCAGAGAAGAGACTCAAGCTGCTGATCTATATCCACTGGCCTCAGACTCAGTTATCAAATTCCAAGTTTACTCTCAGTGAATGAGATGTGTTCTCAGTGACTGACAGCAGGGCTCTCCTCCCCTATGTACTTCCTGCCCAAATTGAGCTTTCTGCCAACTGCACCTCCTAACTCCTTCCTGGGCCTCTTTTGTTACCCTAGGACTATGGCGGGCCAAGTTGAGGTTCCCTGGTTTCTGGTTATTCCCTGCTGTCATGTTCCCGGGTTCTCAGGCTTCTGTTGTTTCTGTCACTTTAAAAAATATTTTACTTTCTGGGAGTGTCATATATCGGCACCGTGTCTGCATAACTTCCCTCCTTCTCATTCCTCCAACTTGGGTTGTGTCCTCCTACACGCTGCTTCCCAAGTTCGTAGCCTCGTATTCTTAACTCAGTTTTTAAAAATAGATTTCAAAATCTTGCCTGGCCCGCACTCTGGGTCCTGCAGAGTGACTCGATAGGAATTTTCTCGGCCACAAGCCTGTGTAATGGAGGAGTCTCTGTCTCACCAAGAACGGAGCCGGGTTTGAGCCTTACAACTGCCCTGGGACTGTCCTTGGGACCAGCGCCCAAGTCTCTTTCCTCTTAGCATTTGAAATGGCTTCTGCTTTTTTTTTTCCTCCCCCCCCCCCCCCCACTTGGAGCCGTGCAGGTGGAGCTATTTGGTTTATGTCTTACTGGTCTGTCACCTTTTTCTACAAGCTCTCAGTTTTCTTTTTGCTGCCTTTTGGATTTCTGAAGCTCCACCTTCCGCTTTTCTTTGGAATGGAGTCTGTTTTCCCCCTCTTACTTTGACGCTTCTCCATCTCTCCACACGTGTTTTCCTTATTGGTTAAATTGAGCCTGGAGAAGGTCTGATCCTTGTTGAAGGACAGGGCTGCTAATCAGAGGCATTCATCACTGTAAGGCCCAGAGCAGAGAAAAATCTGCCTTCCCTGTATGGAATAACAACCCTTCCATATGGAGAGACCATTCCAAATAGAGACACGAACCCACAAACTCACTGTGAACATTTTGCCCCTTAGAATCATCTCCTTCCTCTCCACAAATGCATAGTATCTTTATCTTTATTGAGTCAATGATGATAATTACTTACTCTCCAAAGCAAATTATTCTCTTAGAAGTATCAAACTGAAATAAATTCCATTCTTTTACTAGGTTATTATACTTTCTCCATCATTTCTGAAAACAAATGTCACTGCTTATAGCATTTTTTTTTATAATCTACACATGAAATAAAGCATAGCAGCAGCATCACTCATGAAGACTTCGTATTTCAAGCGAAATTGTGGAGTAAATTACTTTTCTCTGCCTTTGCCACATCATGCTCTCTGTCCTCGCTCTGATTTTAAGTGGCTCTTTCTGTGCACATTTACAGCACCAATATGATCTCATAGGATGCATACAGAATGGTGAAATTGTTCACTGCCATGAAACAGATGAGCATATCTATCAACTCACATAGGTACTTATTTGAAAAGACCAGCTAGTTCTCACACTTGGTCACCCTACTGCTTTTTCTCATTTGACTTACCTCTCATTTCTTTTCCACAAACTCATCTTTTTAAGACACCATTCCCTGGCATATAATAATCCTATAAGAAAAGAACCACTAAAATCAGTTCAACTCATTCCCTTCCTTTGAATTAACAATTCACAGTTTATGCCATTCTCTTCCTCTTCTTATACCAAAACCAAACCAAACACACAAAATTCTCTCACATCCTCAACCAGATCAGCCCACATTAGTCCTGAGCCATGGTGATGCACAGAGCACAGCCCCCACTTTGTACTGGTTTGAGTGAGCTGTGTCTTCCACAATCTCGAGCTTTTTTTTTTTTTTTTTTTTTTTTTTCTCGAGCTTTTGAGTACTTGATCCCCAAGCGACCTCTGCTTGGGGAGGCCTGTGAGGTTGGGCCTTCCAGGAGAAAGTATGTCTCTAGGATTGGGCTTTGGGGTTTTTAAAAATCATACGTCATTCCCAGTTCACTCTCTCTGATTCCTACTTGCGGTTCAAGATGGAGTTCTCGGTCGCTTCTTCGTCTGCCATGTTCTCATTCTACCATCATGGACCCTAATTCTCTGGAACCTGGAACTACAACAAACTCCTTGTTCTGTAAGTTTCCTTGGCTATGGTGTTTGATCACAGCAACAGAAAACTAACTAACTCACCACTCAAAGGGAGGAAGAGATCCTTATTGACTTTGGAGCCAAATTTGAATGGCCGTGGCTTACAAAATAGGGCACGAGGTTATACCCATTCCGTGTTCTAATGCGGAAGCACTTTCATGAAGTTGTGTAATAGCAAAACAAAGGGAAGTTATGAATCAAGACAACTTTAAAATGCATTGGTGGATGATCAAAGAAGCAGACCATAGCCAGGTAGACAGGCCTCACATGATATCTGATAACAACCTTCTTAGCCCTGTTTTGGTGGTGCACAGTGGTTCATCAAGTTGATATGTTATACAAGTTTTTTTTTAGTTTGTTTATTTAACAAGATATTAGGACTGATACAGAGATGGACAAGGAATAGCTCTTTAGGGATAAAGCTAGTCCCAAAGGAGCATGTTCATTGACCCACAGCCGGACATTACGCTGAGTCTAAGTTGGAGGTCTCTGTTGGTTCCCTCCTCTTGGAGCTCAGGGAACCCCATGGAAAATGGGGAGAAAAGATTGTAGGAGTCAGAGGTATGGAGGACAAGGAGACCATGGCCCACTGAATCACCTAAGAAATGCTCACATGGGCTCAGAGAGACTGAAACAGCAGAAACAGGGCCCGTGAGGGTCGGCACCAGGTCCTCCACATGTGTGTGATGGCTGTTAGTTTGGTGTTTGGGTGAGGCACTTCTAACAGTGGTAGTTGGTGTATCTCTCCTTTCCTGCTCTTGGGACTCTTTTCCTCCTATTAGGTTGTCTTGTCCAGCCTCATTAGGAGGGTTTTTGCTGTGTCTTTTTATATCTTATTTCATCCTGTTTGGCTGTGGTCTCTTGGAGTCCTGCCCTTTTCTGAAGAGGAAACAGAGGTGGAACGGATCCGCAGGAGAAGGAAACTGGGTGGGATCTTGGAGGAGTGGAAACTGTAACCAGGCTACCTGGATCAGCAACATTGCAGCCTCTCTGATATCATCAAAGTTTTGGTCAGCCTAGCAGACTTTGCACACACAGCTTCTCTTTCCAGGAATTTTCTTTCACAGAAATAAGGTAGATATTGGGAAGTAATCAGGCTCTTTAAATCTCTTTAAATTAATTCACAGTGATGTATGAGCAGCTCATATATGGCCCAGACTTAAGTGTCTTTTAAAGAGAAAATTCTATTAAGCTGTGCAGTTAACGTGAATCAAATGAATTTCAGACAATTTGAAGAAATATCTCATAATAGAGGTCTTCCTTCAGATGTAAGAGTACCAGACTCATGCTCCTCCCACCCAGGAATCTGTGGAAAGAGCTGCAGTTTCCACCACATAGACCCTTCTAGACTCTTTCTGTAGCATCTCCAGATCAACAACCAATAATGCCCCACCAAGCTTAGTAGCTTCAGCAAATGCTTGTGTTGAGATTAGAGTAACAGGAGGGATTTTTGAGATTTAAGTAGAAGAAAAAGTAACTTGAGTGTAGGCTTTTTTGAGTGTTATAGTAACATTTAAATTATTTGCAAAGTTTCAAGAACACATGCAATTATGCTATGGCAGCTGTTATTGAGAATATGTTATTAAGAATAACAAAAATGATTTTTTCATAGATAAGGAATTTTAGAAAACATACTGAATAGAATAAAAGGCATGGATTAAAAACATTATTTCCTGTAAAAGATTTTGTTTTGACTACACCATTTAAAAGTTCTTCACCATCCAGTCTTTGAACAAAGGGCCAGAAGGTCAAAACAAGTTAGGTCAAAAGAATGAGGGACCAACACCAAACTTCATGTTGTGGTAGCTGACATGTCTATGATGTTCACTTTACTGTACAAAAAAAAATCTTTGCGATAAGCATTAAAATGTGCATTTGTTTTAGAAAAAATCACTCTGTGAGATTTCTGAATACAGGTTATACAATGTTTACTGTTATTTTTGAATGATATAGTAATAATTTAAGATAATGTTACTGCTCTTTGTCCTAGCACACATACAGACACACAAACACACTGACTTGTGAAGTCAAAAGAGGGTTTCCATGTTTAGGGTCAATGCTGCAATGTTTAACCTCCATTTCCATTCTGAGACTTAAATTCATGACTCTATTAAAGTCAGAAACACCCAAATCCTAAAATGAATCAAAAGCTTGGAGCCTGTCTCATAGAGAAGCTCGTGAAGATCATTATCTGATCCAGCAATATTTTTTTCTCCCCGCTCCCTGATGATCTTTAAGATCTTGTCCGTGGCATAAATTAAATGAATATTTTCAGAATGTACAAAATTGATTGCACAAATCATGTGTCATATATCAAGACAAAAATAGATTTGGCTCAGTGCCCCAGCTGCTGGGACAGATGTCCTGGCATCTGGTGGTGTGTCCTCTGTACAAAGTTACCAGTCATCTGCTGGTGGGCACACAGAAAACTTAAAACCCCCTGAAGGGTGTCTATAAATCAGAGCAGTATACCACAAAAGAAAGACAGGGTGACTGACTTTAAATTTCAGTTTAAGTGCTACCAAATAAAATTTTAAATAATAAACTGACTGTAGGTTTATATCATAAATTATTAAAGCCATGAAGAGGAAATTAATATAGTGAATTTTAAAATCAAGAAATTATTTCATCCTTCATGACTTGTTTCCTATAAATTCTTTCCGCATACTCTCTGCTTAAATAATTTTTCTTTGAACAGGAGTCAGTAGTGTTAGAGATAGAATTGTGACATAGACTAGAAAATTGTGCAGGGTCCAGATGTTATACATAGAATCCTTCTCCATCAACTTGCTGCAGCCCACGCACTGCTGGTCTGAAGTTCTCCTAACTCGGGGAAATTACTGTGTGCCTTGATCATCCCAATGAGTGCAAGTGTGGACCACAGAGAGCCATTTGCCAGGGTAGCTGATCTGTGGTTAACACTCCTCTCTCATTCCTTCTCAGTCTCCTTGCGTCTGCTGTAGCACTTTGCTGCTTCTTCCTAGCTGTCCCTGTCTTCTGTGCTATATATACTCCGTCATGCATCAACTATACCTTGGACACATTTGCTTTGGGATGAAACCATTCATAAGAATTATCAGAATAGGAACAGCATCTTCAAATTAGCTTTATGTGAAAGAGACATCCAAACCTCACAAATAATCTGGGGGCATTTCATCACACAATTTAAACATCTTTCTTGCTATAACAGCTTATAGACTTCTCATGAACCATTTTATAACCTGTGTTGTCCAAGCAATATTGACAAGAAATGAAAAGTGAAAATCACACAAACCATTTTTTTTTTTTTTTTTGGTTTTTCGAGACAGGGTTTCCCTGTAGTTTCTAGAGCCTATCCTGGATCTAGCTCTTGTAGACCAGGCTGGCCTCGAACTCAGAGATCCGCCTGCCTCTGCCTCCCGAGTGCTGGAATTAAAGGCGTGCACCACCACCGCCTGGCCACACAAACCTTAATATAACTCTGAGCTCTTAAAATCACGAATGCCTTGATATACAGAAAAGATTGGGCCACAGAGTGCATTTGCTGTCTCTCAGGTAAATAATCTAATTGTGCCATGTGTCCCAGAAGTGCTTTCATACAGACTGGGAACACTGTTATTAAAACAACTTCCAGCATCTCCTGTTACTATGTTATCTTCTTTTTTCCATCTGAGAAATTATACACAGCAAATATGCCTTTGGTTTTTGTTTATTTCCATTATTATTTCACAGCAATAAGGAGAAAAATGCTGACCCTAGCAGAATCCTAAATTCCTGTAGGCTGCTAAGAATAGCTACATTATTCCCACATTTCCGGCACCATTGGCAAACATGACTTGTTTTGTTGGGGAGAGCAGTGAGTGTGTGACATTTCTATTGCCTATATCTTTGGAGAGTTTATAGTAATATGGTTTTTCTAATAAAACTGAATTGATACCTCCCATTTCTACAGAAAGTGGAATGGGGACAGGAAAATGGGAGGGAACTGAACTGGCTTGTGTTCCTTTAGGAAGTGCACCCTTAATTTCCAGTCGGTAAGCTAGAGCAGCCATGTCAGACTTCCTGTGCCATCAGCCCAGTTCTTTCTCGTTATCTCAGAATCTGCAACATAAACACAGTGAAAGACAATGGCATTTCTAGAAAATCTCTGTGGCTGGACCATAACTCACCACGATAAGGTTGTCTTTGAACTTTTTAGTGGAAGACTTCTTTACTAAAACACCTTTTTTTCCCCCAAACTACTTATGGATTCTTTGAGCACATGTCCTTGTGGTATGATTGAGCATCCTTTGGGTATATACCCAAAAGTGGTATTGCTGGGTCTGGAGATATTCATAGCAGCATTGTTTATCATAGCTAGAACCTGGAAACAACCTAAATGCCCCTTGACCAAAGAATGGATAAGGAGCCGGGCGGTGGTGGCGCACGCCTTTAATCCCAGCACTCGGGAGGCAGAGGCAGGCGGATCTGTGAGTTCGAGGCCAGCCTGGTCTACAAGAGCTAGTTCCAGGATAGGCTCTAAAAAAGCTGCAGAGAAACCCTGTCTCTAAAAACCAAAAAAATAAAAAAACAAAGAATGGATAAGGAAAATGTGATACATTTACACAATGGAGTACTACACAGCAGAAAAAAATGATGACATCTTGAGATTTGCAGGCAAGTGGTTGGATCTAGAAAACATATGAGTGAGGTAACTCAGACCCAGAAAGACAAATACCATATGTATTCAATCATAAGTGGCTTTTAGACATAAAGCAAAGTAAACCAGCCTAGAATTCACAATCCCAGAGAACCTAGGCAACAATGAGGACCCTAAGAAAGACATACATGGATCTAATCTACATGGGAAGTAGAAAAAGACAAGATCTCCTGAGTGAATTGGGAGCATGGAGACCTTGAGGGAGGGTAGAAGGGGAGGGGAGAAGAAGGGAGAGAAAAATGTATAGCTCAATAAAATCAATAAAAAGTTTAGAAAACAAAGCTACAGTGAACATAAAAAAATGTTTTGTTTTTGTTTTTGATCCAAGAATGCATTAAGCACACCACAAGCCTTATAGAAGTAACGAGTAGTTGAGTGAGCCAGGAAGATGTCTTGGTGGGTAAAGGATATTTCCTGCACAGCCTGGTGACCAGAGCTTAATCTCAGGAACTCACTAAAGGTAAAAAGAGAGGGCCAACTCCGCAAAGTTGTTCTCAGACCTCCAGTTGCACACCCTGGCACAAGACTCTATACACACACCTCACAAACATACACACTTCACACACACACACACACAGAGAGAGAGAGAGAGAGAGAGAGAGAGAGAGAGAGTAGAAAAGGCAATAATAAATATTTTTAGTAATTTTTGTGAGATGATAACAATAAGAAAAATATTTTACCTGGTTTTATTACTTTGACAGTGGAATTTTTGCAAAGTGGCCCAAAACATCTCATCAAGAAGTGTGCCATCTATATGCCAATGTCCTCAGAATAGTGATAGGGCTTGCGGGAGCTGACTATCATTTTAGTAAGAGTCTGGTTTATTCTCAACATATATACTAAACCATTTTAGAAGACTGAAATACATGGAGAGCCACATAAACTTATATAGCATAATATACTCAAGATATATAGATATTGTATAGCTGTATCAATTGACACTCACAATTAATGGCCCTAATTTTTTTTCTTATAGTGTTTCTCTAAGGTGGCTCATTTATACTGAATAGAAAGGCTGGAGATACCCACTTCTGTTCTATCCACACGACTTCATGGAAAATGAACCCTGTTGTCGCACCCTTTCTAAAAGACAGAAGTTGTTTACAAAGAAACTACGTATTTAAAATATGCCTTCATGCAAAATCTAAATATATGCATACAGGAGAGACTGCTAAAGCTACGAAAGAGCAAAGATGGGACCAAGTGGATGAACAAAGACCCCAGATTAAATGCAAATGAGGAGAAAGCAGATGCCCTCATATATTCTCAAATTTGTTCACCGTAGAAAAATAGAAAAGCAAAACCTATGTTAGGCAGGATTGTCAGGAACCACACAATGGTACCTTGGTCAAGGACAGATGGCAACAACTCAGTGCTAGCCCCACGCAGAAGAGAAATCCAAATCCTTACTCATGTAGCTTTCCTGAACTCATGGGTTCTGTGGTGATGGTGGTGTCAACAGACCTCTGCTGCTGCCAGTACTATAGAGCCTTTCAATAGGTTTACATCATAACAGTTAGAGATAACAGCAACTCAATTCAACTATTGGTGAATTTTCTGTACTACTACTTTCTGATCATTATTCTAGCATGTTCTTGTACTTATAAAATGTTTACCTTCAAAGATAAGGTCATATTGTGCTGACAGCAGCTTCATACATCTTGCTTTTTGATGCATTATTGTTGAGTGACTCACCTATACCATCTAGTTTTATTTAAGTAATGTATGATGTTTCCACAATAAAATTATGAAATCTGCATGAAAATGGAAGGCACTGGGAAATATGTTAAATGAAATAACACAGCCTCAGAAATACATATGATACATGTTCTCTTTCATACGCACATCCTAACTTTTAACTGTTAACATGTGTGACTTAGGTGTCAGTAAGTGTGGGTAAACACCAATCAACTAGAGGGGTCCAATGACAAGAGAAAAAAAGCTTTAAGAGATTTAAGAGATGGGGAAGGGCTATCGTACAAATGCCATGTGAAAGCGGAAGGCCAAAGACTGGGGAGAGACATAAAGATACAGCAGGGACAGGACGGGGAGATGGTATGAGCTTAAGGGAGGGAGGAGAATCAAACAAAACTAATTATGAAAATGTTATGAAGAGTTACTCATGAACTGGGTATATGGTAGCATGTGCCTTTAATCCCAGCACTCAGGAGACAGAGGTAGGCAGATCTCGGTGAGTTCAAGGATAGCCTGGTCTACAAAGTGGGTTCCAGGAGAGCTAAGACTGCTACACAGAGAAAGTCGGTCTCAACAAAATAAACAAACAAAAAACTAACAACAAAAAAGTTACACACGATATTATTATAAGCTAAAAAATAAATAAAATAAAATAAATGAAACTGAAGTGGAATGCATACTCATGTTTTTGTTAAAAGTAGCATCAAATAGTTTACATGGCACTATTATTTGTATATATGATTTAAATAGAATGCATATGAAAATGCATATACTCATATAGCATAGATATATTACCTCCCTGGGAAAATATGCAGGAGACAGAAAATAGCAGTTAATATTGAGAAGGAGAAATGTGGTTGGGTGGAGACTTCCCATTGCATTCTGTTACATGGTTTGAAGTTATACCATTTGTGCAGATTATATTTCTTATCAATTAAAGTAAAAACCATGTGTGTTTGTATGTTAGAATACTTCCTTAATGAGAAAAGCAGCCATGTTTGTTAGCCTTGAACTTTTATTTCCAAACAAATAAGTGCCAGTATTATCAGGAGCCTTATGGGGGGAATCAAGAGTTTTAGATAAAACATTGTATTCTACAGGCCTTCAATTCATTGCAAGTAAACTTAAGAGCCTCTGAAAAGTTCACTTTATAGGTGGAAGGTGCTAAAACTGACACAAATCCTATCTTCTCCCTGTTCATCCACTTAAAAATATATGGTCACAGACCTCACAGAAATGGGTGCCTGGTTTTTTTTTTTTCATGTGAACTCTGAGGTCCAAGGAAAACGCCAGAGAAAATGATTTGACTGGAGTGTTCTATTACAGACGTAGACAGCAAAGCGACAACTACCCGTACCTGAGCTTGGTGACTTTATGACCTAATGCTCTATCCAAATAAAATCCGTACAGGACAGAGCTCGGGCTCTGGGAAGTTTGGCACAGCTGTATGGGTGAAACTTGAGCTCTTATCAAATAGATTTCAAAAGGATACATCTGGGATTTGGCCTTGAGGTCTGACTCCATGATATGGAGTTGAGTTTCACCCGGGTCCTCAGGATATGTGCAGACTGTAGACTCTGCAAGAGATTCAGAATTGCTTCACTGAGGAAGCTGCCTTGCTTTGTGAACTCAGGACCTGCTGCTATCTCCTGTGCTTACAGCTTTGCCTTCAGTTTAGTCCATCTCCATCCCACCCATGCCAGTGGCATTGGTCCCAGCTTGGACTGTATTTGTCTATGTGCTCAGGTAGACTCTACTAGGAGGATGCAGTTCCCTGATCACAGCTCCACTGGCTCGCATCTCAGGGTAGATACAGGCACGAACTTTGTCAGCAATGACTATGTGATTGTGTGACTCTGCTGGATGCTAGCCAGCTCTCACTCGTTTGTCCCCCCCTTGTTGGCCTCCAAGGCTGGATCTGAAACCTTTTTAAAGACAGATTTCTCCTCTCCCATCCTTTTGAACGGACTGGTCTATTGTTCCGTGTTTCTGTGGCCATTAGTATTATCATACAGGGGGGCCTTGGGCTGAACATTCCATCAGTGACCTGGTGACAGTTGCCATAATGTACTTATAGCTGTACTGAACCAAGTTTTAAACCTTAAGGGGGCTGACTGAGAAGCCAATGATAACGGCACTGGGATTTGATTCTACTGCATGTACTGGCTTTTTGGGATCCTAGTCTGTTTGGATGCACACCTTCCTAGACCTGGATGGAGAGGGGAAGGCCGTGGACTTCCCACAGGGCAGGGTATCTTGCCCTCTCTTAGGACTGGAGGGGTAGGGAGGAGGGTGTGAGGGGGAGAGGGAGAGAACTGGGAGGAAGGGAGGAGGTGGAAATTTTAAATGGTATTATTTATAAAGCAAAAAAATAAAATGTTTGAATTAATTTTTTTTAAAAAAAAAAAATCTCGAGCCTTAAAAAGAAAAGAAAAATTTAAAAAGATAAACTCACAGCCCAGCTCCTTTATTCGTAAAACACAAGCGCAATTATACTGGGGTGCTTGGCTAAAACTCAACATAGAGAATACATTTGTTTAAAAGTTTTGTTGAGAGATGCCATTTCAATTTGGGGGGGAGATTAAATAGTGAAGCCTTCTGGCTCCTGTTTCTAGATGAGCATTTATAGATACTAACAGCTTTTAATCTTCGTGATGCCTTTGGTTCCTCCCTCTTTAGGAATCTCACATGAAGAGTAAATAGTAATTAAAATGTGCAGGATGACAAGATGGAGCAAACAGTGCTTGTACCACCAGGACCTGACAGCTTCAACTTCTTCACCAGAGAATCTCTTGCAGCTATTGAAAGGCGCATTGCAGAAGAAAAGGCTAAGAATCCCAAGCCAGACAAAAAAGATGATGACGAAAATGGCCCAAAGCCAAATAGTGACTTGGAAGCAGGGAAGAACCTTCCATTTATCTATGGAGACATTCCTCCAGAGATGGTGTCGGAGCCTCTGGAGGACCTGGACCCCTACTATATCAATAAGAAAGTAAGTGTTTTTATTAGGTATATTTTGCCACTAACTGCATGCATTGGACTTCTGCAGAAGCATCACATACTGAATTAAATTAGCACAGTCTTAACCATCTTTCTGCTTAAGAAATGAGACCAACATTTGTGGGTGTTTTATACATATTTATGAGGAGAAAGTAAATTATATTATACCATATGGAGTTGCCCCAAATACACCAAGACAAAAAAATCTAAATATAAGTGTAAGTTGTAGGCAACTAATTTAACAAATTAAAAGATTCTCACTGAAGATTACATATACTAAGCAATTTTATGTATTTTTGTACCTTGAAATCTTGAAGTCACCCTGAGTTACAAAAGACCTCAAAATGTACTGTGTGAATTTCTCATGGAAGAAAGTTTTACAACACAAGAGCTTTCAATTCCTTTGCCATGTTATAAATAATAAGTCAAGTAACTTTTTGTTTCCATACATAATGTAGTCATGCAATATACAAGAGTATTTTGTTGTTTTGTTTTCTTATTTGTTTTGGGGGAAATTATTTATTTTGGCTCATGGCTTTCATATATAAGAATGTTGGGGTGTTTTGCAATCAAACCATATCAATGCTCCTTCTAACATATATGGGCTTCGTCTTAACTGTATTATGTCTACAAAGACTCTACCTACAAAGCTAAGTCACAGTTTCACCCTGGCATGAACTCTTGGGAGATACTGTCCAGTCTATTACAGTAGCTAGTCCTTAACACGAGGGGCTGTATAATAAGTTCTATTTTATTCATCCACCCGTGTTCTAAGCCTATATAACTGTGCACATGCTAATCATCAAGGCCTTCCTGCCTATATAACTGTGCACATGCTAATCATCAAGGCCTTCCTGCCTATATAACTGTGCACATGCTAATCATCAAGGCCTTCCTGCCTATATAACTGTGCACATGCTAATCATCAAGGCCTTCCTGAGTAATCATCACAGATGTATATTGTTGTTAATGCTGTCATTAGTTCTTCGAGTTTGGATGGCATTCACCCTTCCTCCAGTCCTTCCCAGATCCAGTCCCCTCTTCTCCCACTCAACTTTGTGTTCTTTTTTTAAAATTTTAATCCTTCAAGAAAAAATGTATATTCCTCTAATATTCATAGTTGTGTGGTTTCCCACTGAAGTGTGGTTGTCAGCTTAATAGAAGCTACACTTGTAGAGAAACTGTCTCCCCCTCTTAGCAGTTCACAATTATCAGCAGCTCCACAGCTAGGGGTGTGCTTGTACATTCAGTCTCCACAATGGGATTTGATCTGGCTTGCACTTGCATGGGTCTTGTGCATGCTGTCTCAACAGCTGTGAGTTCTTATGCTCAGCTCCCCTACAGTGCCTTTCTATGACACTTCCCTTGTAGTTTTCCACAACCTTGGTTCTTATTCTCTTTCCCCAACCACCTCTGTGAGCACTGGAAGGAGAGGCATGATATATATATATATATATATATATATACATATATATATGTATATATATATATATATATATATATATTACATTTAGGGTTGAGGTCTCTAGTATCTTATTCTCTAAATCTTGGCCAGTTGTAAGTCTCTGTGTAAATCACTATCTACTGCAAATTGAAGTTTCTCTGATAAACGTTATCTGTGGGTACAATGATAAGTCAATAGGAAATGGATTAATGCTATGTCCATTTAGAAGTAGGTTCCTCCCCCTAAGGCTTATGATCTACTGAGCTATAGGTTCTCTGTCCCAGAAATGGTTCCAGGTGTGGGTTTGATCTTGCAGCTTTGGAATTAAACCCAACCAGAAGGGGGTTAGTTACACCTGTGTTGTTTGTGCCACTAGTGTTCCAGTTGGCATGTCTTACAAAGTCAATATCTCTCAAGATTCACAACTGGGTAAGACTGATGAGCTTTGAGTAATGTTCTTCTCTGGTGGCATGCACAGTACTTTACAGCACCATGAGACCAGACAGGAGTGACGATTTCTAGCTTTGGGAGGAACTGCCGCACTGATTTCTATCCTGGTTACAGCAGTCTGCAGTCTTCCCAGCAGTGAATGAGTGTGCTCCTTTCCCAGCATCCATCCCAGCATTTGGCCTCCTTTATTTTCATTTTCTTATCGTTTCTTTTGTTTTATTAACCTAGTCGTTGTGACTGGAGTGATATAAAACCTCAGTGAAGTTTTAATTTGCATTTCCCTTAGGATGTTGAGCGTTTTAAAAGTATTTTTTCAGACATGTGTATCTATCATAAAAGAACTCTGTTTAATAACATCCCTCCTTTATGTTCTTTTTAATTGTGTTGTTATCTTGTTTTGTTTCATTTTTTGAGTCCTTTATATTTTCTAGATACTAACCCTCTATCAGATGTATAGCTGCCAAAGACTTCCTCCATTCTGTAGGATGCCTCTTTATTCAAGTGATGGTGTCCTTCACTATAATGTACAGTTTTTAAAATACTTGATCTTTTACTAAAAATGTGTTGAAATTAGTAATAAATAAGAAGAATCTGAAGGATATACATATGTGTATAATTAATATATGAATGTCTATGACTTTTATTTTCCTTCTTGAAATAAATACCTTATATCAGGCACCTAAACTTTTATTTTCACCATGATTTCATCATCCTCCTTCCTGAAAAAAAAAAAAAAAACAGATGATTAAAAAAACATTTATTGTCTTTTACATTTATGGCTTTAGTTAATTTTGACCAAGCACAATATATTTCTAACTTCTTAATGGATAGCTAACAAACAGGAATTGTAATTATCTAATCAAGTAAAGGTTTCCATTGGCCATGAACCCTAAAATACTTCAAACTTTCAGAGACAGCTTACTCTTAGCCCAATTCTGATCAGGACAAAAGCTGCCAATAATGGCAATTTTGAGTGAGAGAGAGTGTCTTAGAGTTTCTATGGCTATGATAAAACATCATCACCCGAGGTAAGAAGGAGGTGGGGAGAATTTATTTCAGCTTACAGTTCCACATCAGAAATCAACACGCAGAAAGTTAGGACAGAAAGTCAAGAAGGAACCTGAAGGCAGGAGCTGATACAGAGCCCATGGAAGAGTGCTGCTTACTGCCTTGCTCCTCATGGCTTTCTCAGCCTGATTTTTTTTTAATAGAACCTAGGAGCACCTGCCCAGGGATGACACCACAACATAGATTGGGATCCCCCACGTCAATCAAGAAAATATACCACGGGCTTCCCCACAGACCAATCTAGTAAAGGCATTTTCTCAATTGATATTCCCTCCTCAAAAATGACTTTATGTTATGTCAAGGTGACATAAAACCAGTCAGCACAAAGGTTATTCATCCCATAGTTGATATTTATTAGAAGTAAATATGAGGAATTTGTGAAATAAAGACCCACATGTGTGCTACACAGAATTTGGTTCATCCCATAGATTGTGTTTGTTTATTTATAGTTCCTAGAGCCATGCAGTGTGTCAGAGGCTCCTGTGGTAAAGGTTAGAAAGTCCTTTCCTTATCAGGCATCTGCTTACCCAAATATGGAGCCTCCAATTTCCCAGTAAAACTCACCATCTAAAATTTGTTACAGTCACCAAGAGGAAGTCTGTCAAAATGCAGAACTGAATTCCGGCATTCCATCTCCAATGCTGCAATCCTTCTTTTTAAATCTGTAAACGAATGGTTTGAGAAAGACCACAGTGAAACATGTTGTCAAGGGTAGTCATTCATCAGGTGGAAAACAGACTATTGTAGTCAGTGCTGGATTACTGTAAAGAGACACCATGACCGTGGCAAATTCTGATAAAGAACACATTTAACTGGGATTTCCTTACATTCAGAGGTTTGGTCAATTATCATCAGGACAGAGAACATGGTGACACACATGCAGACATGGTGCTGGAGATGTAGCTGATAGTTCTACATCTGCATGAGAAGGCAACAGATAGAAAGAATCATTGGGCCTGGCTTGGGTTTTGGAAACCTCAGAGCCCGCCCCCTTGTGACACGCTTCTCCAACAAGGCCACACCTACTCCAAGGACACACCTCTGAGTCCTTCTCAAGGAGGGTCAGTCCCTGATGAATAAACATTCAATTATTGGGCCTATGGGACCATTCTTATTCAAATTACCACAGACTATCATTTGTATTTTTCTCTTTAAGTTAAAGAACTTTCAGATTACCAGCCCTGGTGGTGTACTTCTTAAACCCCAAAACTTGGGAAGCAGTGGCAAGCAAATTTCTGAGAGTTCAAGGTCAGCCTGGTCTAGATAGCAAGATTCAGATCATCCAAAGCTACACAGTGATATCCTGTCTAAAAAAAAAAAAAAAAAAAAAAAACCAAACAATCAGTAAGTAAAATAAAAATAAAAAGCAAAATACTATGCTTTCAAAAACAAAGAACTTTCAGATTGGTGGAAGGCACTGTCTTGAAGAAAGGTTTTGTCCACGATGGTCCCTAACTGGCTTATACTGAATTTAAATTGTATAAAATGACACAAAGGAAAACGGAAAACAAAACCCCACAAGCGTGTGACAAATACTTAAAAGGTCTTAAGAAGCACCAAGTGAACTCAGCTCTGACTTGGCAGCAAGCTCAGCACTGCTGGACCCCGCCCCTAAACTTGCCTTCAACATCCCGCTGCTCTTATCTTCAGATGCACATGGCGTGGAGAAGGAAAAAACGTTCTGACATTCGGAACAAATCTTGTTGTGCAAGCAGAACAACCTGATAAGAGAAAAACCGTTATCAGGAAAGAACTTTTTTTTCCTAAGGAAATGTATGTCCTCCGTTTTCACATTGAACTCCCGTCCCGCAAATCTCCAAATGTGAGCCGTCGGACAGCAGTGCTGCTCGAACTGTTGGCAGACCTAAGTCCTTTAAACCAAACACGCTATGTGCTTCGTTTGTCCCGTTTTGGAGACAGTAATTCCCTGTGTGGCTCAGACTGGCCTTGAACCCACACTCTTCCAGTCTGCTGCGCTGGGGTGGCAAGAATGCACCAGTAAAGCCCTGCATAGAGTACCTTAGAACACATGGCCGAGCCACGTTCGTAGTATTCTCCTTCTTTCACAACCCTGTGTTCTAAAACGTTCTGTAGGTTGTCTGTCCATTGCTTTACTGGTCTTAATTTTTTTTTTCAAAATATAGATTGCTTCATTAACAATTCATAAACAATCAATGGACATTAAGTTTTCACTGACAGAAGTTGGAGTTGCTTAGGAAATCATAATCTTTTAAAATTGCATTCCTTCTACAATTTTGTCATTAATTTTATGTAAGCAAGTAGTATCTTCACCATTAGAGTGGTCTTCATTAAAATAATCCAACACTCAAACATACACATAATCATACATATTTATATACATAGGGAGAGGGAGAGTAGAAGAGAGAATGAGGAGAACGAATTGATGGAACAACCAAGGGGTCTACTGGTCAAATATCATTAGGGGTGAGATTCTCTATGACTGAAAACACTGTGAATGTTGATTTGGTTTTCAAAGTGAGGTGGAATATGTAAGCACCGATGGTTTCCCTTAGACTGAACTCAAACACAGTTAATATATCACTTTTATATAAATCATCGTGCTTAGTTCTTTGTAATATGTAGAATGCTTTTAAAATGCTGACTCTTTAGGACACTTTAGCCTGCAGGAACATTGCATCTGGCATTTGCAATTGTAAAGAACAGGAATGTATTGGCTTAAGCGTGGGGAGACCAGCTTGTCCAAGATTGAGAAGCTAGCTGAACCATCACATGATGGAAGACTGTAAGGCAGGCAGAAACAAGAAGGGCCTTATCTTTTCCTGGAAAGGCAGCAAGTCATTCCTCAAGGAGAAGCGCCCAATGAATAACAAACTTTTAAATGTTGTACTTCGTAACACTGGAATAGAAATAATTAAATTTATGAGTTTTGGGAAGGATAGGCATGGAACAATGACAGTGACCATGAATCTGGTTGGTTACAGAATGTATTTTTTTTTTTTTTTTTGGTTTTTCGAGACAGGGTTTCTCTGCAGCTTTTTTAGAGCCTGTCCTGGAACTAGCTCTTGTAGACCAGGCTGGCCTCGAACTCACAGAGATCCACCTGCCTCTGCCTCCGGAGTGCTGGGATTAAAGGCGTGCGCCACCACCGCCCAGCCAGAATGTATTTCTTGTGGTATATCTCAGGATAAAGTGCAATCACATCAGATGTGCAGAAACTTATGTGAATACACTTTAGCATGCCAAAGTTCTCTGTGTTCTTTTATAAAGACAGTCAATGTCATTGGGCTTATGGAAATGTCACTGCTGTCGGTGTATGTTATTGTGACATATGCCCACATATTTTTATCCTAATTGCCCCAGTTTCTGATGTACAAATTATATAATAATTATTAACGCACTTTAAACAGTGATTAGTGGTACAGTGATGTGGGTTTCCCTGGCGCATGGAAGCATTAGGAGTCAGAAATTCTTCAGATGTTTTAAGCACACAGCACTTCAAAGGAGAAGAAGGTAATCACAGTACTATCCAGTCAAAATTCACGGAGTTTTCATCTCATGCTGGCCTTAGGAACCTTTACAATGATATCCCAAGCTAATGCTTTCTATTTGCTTGTTTGCTTGGTCTGTGTCACAAGGACATTTCAATTTGTAAGTACAGTTCCTTTTATGATATTTTCCCCCTCAGTTTCATAACTTGAGTTGCTACTGTACCATTTGACTATACATTCAATTTCACCCACTCTCTGTTCAGAAAACGTCTCCCTTCTATGTTCTTAAAATTACAGATGACTCATTAGTACCACGGAAAGAAATACTCGTTTGACAATGTGGCATTTTTACTAGAAATAGAAAGATATTTTAGATCTGTAGTGAAAAATAGAACCTTGTTATATTTTGGAATATAGAAATGCATTCGTTTAAAAACTATACTGTGTCCTTGAAAGTCTCCTAACAATTTTTTTTTAAAAAAAAAAAACATCCTTTCTACCAACAGTCCTAACACAATGTGTACCATCTCGGTACTGGGGCTGTAGGAGAAGCCTTACACGAGAGGCTTCCAATTTATGGTTGACCTGTAGCAAGTTTTTATTTTGTTTTCAGTTAGGGTGAGGAAGGTCTTATTTTTCTAGGAAAATCTAGATGGCATTTAAAGTCTCATGGTCCTGTGGGTTGGCATCTCACTGGTCTCTGTCTTACAACTCTCCATATTGTATCCACGGGGTCTCCAGAGTAACTGTCACCTACACACCCTCTTAACTCCAACATATTGCCGTGGCTCCCTGAATCTTTCTCCTACTCCCATTGCTTCTTCCTTATTCCTTGCTGCTTTTCCACTCAGTGTCTATCTCAGAAAAGGTCCCAGGGCAAGCTAAATGACCTTTGACATTTAGTAGATATCCACCATATTGTTAAGAGATTGTTCAAATAAAAGTAACCCAAACTCAGCAAAAACTACATTCAAGGGGAGACAAAAGGAAGGGGGCGGGGCAGGGAAGCAAACCTGTGGGCCAAATCCAGGTTGAATAACAAAAGACACAGCATCTAAAGTGGCACCATGAGGACAGCCCTTCAGCAGTTTGGGCTCTGTTTGTGCTTATGCTAGCTAGATTCCTGTGTAGGCAGGCTCACCCACAAGGTGGCACAAATAGCAATCAGTCACACTAAGTTAACATCTACAGCAGAGTAACCTCAAGAAAAGACACTTGTATTTTCTAAGCTTTAACGAAAGCTCTGGAGTGGCCTATAATCAGCACACATGGTTGTTTACTGTGAACAAGTGGATATGACAGTCTGCTGGACCAGGTAAGTGGCACATGCTGAATCATTTCCTAAAGGATGAGACACTTCTACCCATGCCACACAGACGGGCAGTGGGGCAGAGATTTCTTCCACAGTGAAGAGACAGAGACTTCTGGAGAAGCTAGTCTAGATAGCTTCTACATAGCTAGATTGCTCCCTCCCCTACGTACTATGCATCTGTATATTTAAATTCTTGTTTGCCCTACCAGTTCATTCAAGATAGCTTTGGTCTCTATTTAAAAACAGTAAAACTGAGGTTAGATAGCTTTCCCAAGACTGTAAAATTACTAGCAAGTAATCTGGTAGCATTTCCCAAAGACCCTGTTTCTTGAAAACAAATCTTTCACACTATCAGCATCTAATTCAGCTACACTTCCCACCTGATCCTGAGGATGTTACACACCTTTATGTAGAACCTCAACTTAAAACTTTATTCTTGGGATTTCTTAATGTAAATTGCATCTAAATTGAGATGTGAAGACAAGTTCAGTGACAGGGGAAACATAAAGAAGATACTGTAGCAGAGCTGGGCTATTAAATGAGGAGGATGTCAGTCACCCTAGTAACATAGTACAGCATCCTGTTATCTTATTGATGGGTCTGAAGTTAGCTAACGGGATCATATAGTACATCTTAAAGAATATCCAGTTTATTTTCAAAGCAAATAACCCCCACTGGATTCTCTCCATAAGCCCCACTCTCTCTTCCAACCTGAGAAACCATACAAGTAATTTAATAGAATCTTTCTTGCACACATAGTCCTCTCCGTTGTATGAGACTATGGCCAAAATTAAAACAAAAATAATTCTGACATATTGATACCCATGACTGTTTTGTTATATTACATTGGTATTGTTTAACTTTCAAGTTATTTTTTCAAGTTTATAAATGTGGCACTGATGATTCTCAGAAACCATTTCCATTTGCCAGCCTCTTTTGATTTCAGTTCTCAATCCATGGCTTAAAGACCTTCCCCATATCTGCATGAAGGTTCTGTTAGAGGAATTGCAGTCAGTGAGCTGTAGGCCAGCAGATTCTGGGAGAGGAGCTGGGAGACAACTTTTCATTCACCCCTGAGCCGAACAAGGAAGAAAATCTCTGCCTAAAGCCACAGCCTAAAAAAAAAGGGGTGGGGAAGGATGAGGCTGCTTAAAGACTCTCAGAGAGAGAAAAAAAACACACGACGGACTGAACCAGAATGAGGAATGTTTGCTTTGATGGGGACTGAGAAAAATCTCTTGCCGTCTGTGTTTCACACCCCAAACTTCGAAGTATCTCTGTAATGGTCATGTGACTCTTGTTCTGTCCCATTCCCCCCACACACATTGTAGAACCCCTTGCCTTCCCAGCAGTCAAAAGACATAGCCTGCCCTGCTCCCTGGCAGAATTAGGACAGTTTCCCATTATGACCACCAGAGGGGTATGGAGGAAAGATGTGCACCTGAGCCCAACGTAGAGCTAGCCCTGGAACTATTTCTAGAGCGCCTCTTCCTTCTACACAGCAATGCAGTTCCAGCTACTATCAATTCAGGTAAAATTTCATTAGGAATTACATAAGACCCGGGAAGAATTTAGTGGAAGACTGCTCACTTCCCACTTTTTGGATCCTGGCTTTGATCCCAGCACCTGGGAAGGAAAGTTACATCGCGTTTGAAATTTGAGAAGAAAAACATATTTATTTACTCCCTTATGTGAAAATATATTCAAATTCCCTTCCAGATACAGTTGTTCGTGATTTAAACTTCCATGCAAAGAATAAACTCAGTTATAAATGTATGCCTATAGCATATATTACTTATTTATTTTGTTTTCTGAGAAAGGGTCTTACTCTATCACTTAGCCTTACCTCAAACTCACAGCAGTACTCCTGCCTCAGCTCATGAGTGCTATATTACAGGAGAGAACCTCCACATCTGGATGTGATACTTTTAGCTATTTCTTGTCATCCAGCCCACTTTCGTATTTTATCTTTTGTCTTTGCAAATTAACTTTTAGAGAAGGTAAGTGGAATACATTTGGAGTCACCCTTGTTATGTAACAGTTTTCTGTTAATATATAGGTGAAATGTTACAACTGAAGTCTTAATTGTGTGCTTTAAGGAATATGAGCTCTAGATTGAAATAAAGGTTAAACCAATGGCTACATATTCAGAAGGCAAAAGTGAAAATAGACACTTACCAAATTCAAGTTTCCTCCTTGACAAAAGTCATAAGAAAAAGTCACTTTCTCTAAGTGCAGATATGAGAGAGATTACCAGATTGTGACGAGTCAAGGGCTCTAATCCATATATTCTATATAATATTGAGAACTGATGATGTTTTGCTGGCAAGGGTTGCTGAAGAGTGTGACTTGGCTGGTCAGTTAGTGCTTGAGGTTAGGTCAAACCTGTTCAGCACAGTAGGTGAAGTGTGGCTCTGAGTTTCTAAAATCCAGCGAGACTAGACTGAGAAGACTGGAGACAGTACCAAAAAGTCACATGAAATAGCTCAATGATTCTCATATTTCTTTATCCGATGTCAGTGTTGCATTGGGTTAAAGAGAAAACCACTGAGGTGCATTTCACACTCTCCATTAGCTTTTCCTGTAGTATTAGAGTGTCTGAAATCTTTACAGTTCAGGTTTTTATTTTACAGTATGTTTGCATTGGCTAATGCTAGGTTATCTACACCTCCATCGAGTCTTCTAAGTTTATTTGTGCTACCGTTGGCAGCTGAGCATTCCTTGTCCGTGAACAAATAAGGGCCAGGACTTAAGTACATGTGTTTTCTTTCCCAGATGCAGCACAAAGCTTGGTAAGTATAGTACTAAAGAGATAGTTTGTAAACTGAAGTCAACAGTTGTGCCTAAATTAGGCGCTGCTTTTCTGGGGTCTGGCATATGCATGCTACCTAATTATTCATCATATAAGCACTGCAAAAAATATTATTTAACTTTAGTGAATATACAAAAAAGATACTTGACAGATCAGAGCAATCCTAAGGTAGGAGGGAATGCTTCATTCCCATAAATGCATTCATAAATGATGTTTTTATACATCTGAATTTTACCCATAGTGCCTTGTTTCAAAGCTTGTTCTGAGGAAGAAAATTATTCTCATATTAAAATGTTCTCACAAAGTGCCTATAATTCTATTTCTTTGCAGTGATGACACTGAACCTTTTGTTTTTCCCTTACAGTAAATGAACCGAGGGATAAGTATAAGGAATAGACACAAATGCGGCTAGTTGCCACTAAAAGGCAGACTCTTGCCACTTGACACTGGGGTCATCCACTCACGTGAATGTTCTTATCAGCTATGAGTGTGGAGAATCTTTTTAGACGAGGTGCTGGTGTTTGTCGTTTCTCCTCAACTCCCAAGTTTGGAGTATTCTTTTGGATTGACATCACTTAATGAAATTAAAATTGTCTTCGGGAGCTGTGTTGACCCTAAGTAGATTTAAAGGGTGATGCAATATCATACTATATGATCACCTAGCACATTTCTTATAAGAAATCAAAAATGATATGCCTTTGAATGCTGTGTAAATGTTTGTTGACTTAAAGGCACACGGTATATGTTTATTCAGATAACAGTATACTGATACTTTCACTAGATTAGGATTTTTCCCTGAAAGGGAGAATGTGTGTGTGTAAATACGTTTATATGTGTAAATAGAAAAAGCAAACATATCCAGATGGTTGGCAGCTTTGGAGTTGCTTCTTCATGCCCGAGAACTTTGATTCCTTCAGATTCTCCTCCCCATGCTGTACCATCAGCACTATGATTTAGAGGCATTCTTCTGAGTGTTTTTACAGTTGCCAACTGACTTCTCTGCTACGGAAGCATTACAAGGAGAGCAGACACAGACCTGTAAGGAAATACACAGCAGAGTCTTGCAAAAAGCAAACTTAAGTTCTAACTCAGATTTACTGATCTGATAATGATTACAATTCTGCATACAATGGGGCACTCTTCATTGCAAGGCTTTTGAAAGTAAATCCATAAACACTTCAGAGTGACATAGATGGAGCTTGTGTTTGAGCATGTATGTTTCCACCTGAGAGGAGTGGAGCATCAGTAGGGGGAAAACAAGGAAATGGTTCTGCAGTGTTGGCCTTATTGTACAATCCTTGGCAGTGGTGGGAGGAAATCTTATGAAAAAATAAGGCACAAAAAAACCATGTTGTGCAGTCAAACATCACTGATCCTCTCTTTCTACTCAACCCCATGGATCTGCACATGGCACACAAAATTCTTTCTGAAATATGTTACAAATTATTTGCATTTAACAAATAAATGCATCAAATATTATCCTAAAGATTGAAAGCTTGAAAAATTAAGAATTCTGTCCAAGTATTAATGCATCCAGGGAACTTTCAAATGTTCAATGACTGATGAGTACTGGGGGTCCAGTGCTTCTATAAAAGCCACCTTGTTGAGTTCCCATGTCTAGAACTTCTTCCTGGTTCTCTCTTGCTAGGCAGAGCTTCTGATCTTGCCTTTGGCTTATTTTACGAAAGTGTAGTTTCTGCTCTTCCTCACCCACCATTGACTTCTCTAACATTGCCTATTCTGTTATTGATTTCTCTTCTCTCATTTCTTTTTTTCATCAAGTATTTCTGTCTTAGTGATTTTCCTATTGCCATGACAAAACACCATGACTAAGGTGACTAATAAGAGCATTTAATTTGTGGGGAGGGGCTCATATGAGTCCGTGACTGTCATGGTGAGGAGCATGGCAATAGTCAGGTGGGTTCTGAGGCAGTAGCTGAGAGCTTGCACTGGATCCACAGGCAAGACACACACACACACACACACAGAGAGAGAGAGAGAGAGAGAGAGAGAGAGAGAGAGAGAGAGAGAGAGAGAGAGAGAAAGAGAGAGAGAGAGAGTTAGCTGGTGTTGGGGGAGGCCGCTAGTTCATTTCCCAACCTCCCTGACTCGAAATAATCACATAGAAACTGTATTATTTAAATCACTATCATAAGTGAACCCATTTCTATTATTTTATTTTTTACCAGCAAGGTTCCGGCTGGCAACTCGTGTGTTTCTCCTCCGGCAGTTCCATGGCTTCTCCCTGACTCTGTCTACTCTCTTTATATATCTTTTCTAGCCTGGCTATATTTTGTTAAGCCATTGGCTAAAAGCAGCTTCTTTATTCATTAACCAATAAAAGCAACACATATACATAAGGACTTCCCATATCAAACTGGGAATAATATGGACTTTAAAATCCCCAAAACCACATCTATTGATACATGCCTTCCAACAAGCCACACCTCCTAATCTTTCCCAAACAGTTCTGGCATCTGAGACCCAAATATTTAAATATATATGTTGGAGCTGTTCTCATCCAAACCACCACAATTTCCTTTGCTCTCTCATTTGAACAGAAGGTGACCAAGGAACCTGTGATATAGGAATCCTAAGTGCAGCCAGTCTCCTTATGACGACCCTGGATCTACTGAACTCTTGTTGACCTTCCAAAACCTTCTTACCCTCCAGATGATAGAGGCCTTAGTTAGCCTGAAATTCCTCTGTCATCTCTCTCACTCTATCCACTAAAATCAGCCTGTAATGTTATCTGAAATGATATTCTTAGTACAAGGGCATACATTCTTTCTAGTTACATTTTTACTGCTGTTCCTACTCTAGTGTCCAGCATTCCTATCACATTTTTCTGAGTATTTTTCTGGAAAAGGAGGTGTAGGCAAAAGATTAAAAGATAATGACAGGTAATCCTAAAATCATCCCTTTTGTGTCCATTAATCCTCATATTCCGTAAGGTATCTCCCTTGCACAAGCCGGTCCATGTTTTACAATGATTTCATATAGTCATTTAGGGGCAGAAAAACTGAAAGAATCAGAGAGAATAAAGGGAATAACTTATTGTCTGCAAGCAATTGACACTGGAGTAAGCACCTGTGAAATGTTCCTCCCACAAGTAGGCTTCTTAGGAAAGACTTCTCGAGCTGGACTCAACCCTTATGTATACATGTTGCTTTTATCGGTTAATGAATAAAGAAGCTGCTTTTGGCCAGCTGAAGGTGGTCAAAGAGTAGCATTTCCCCACCCCGGAGATGGGGGTCTCTGCTCCTCTGTTAATTGATGAATCCAGCGGTGTTAGTTGACAAAGACCTGAAAGGAAATGGGACAGGACAACCTACTCTCTTGTTTTATTTGATTATTCTGTTCAACAGACATAAAACGGCCTGCCAAATTTCCTTACAACATTCTAAACATGGGTTTTACTCTAGGCAGTTGAATCTTTCTGTGTCACAACCCAGAAAAGACTAAGAGACCTGCACTGCTTAGGGGATATTTTCATAGCACATTTAGGGCATTTCTCCCTATAAACCTGATAGAACGTTCTATTTTCAAAGAGCAACTCTGCATTTGAAGGTTGCTCCACTTGGAAATATTGAAGTCAAAATGGAAAATCTATTAGTGTCCGAAGTTTGAATGTGGGGAAGAAATCTATGAAAGATTCTTAGTAGGAAAACAAATAGCATGTTCTAATGCTAATCATAATGGAGGTTCATGTAGATAGGCTTGTCAAGGTCAAAAGTTGGGAGTTTTAAGGATTAGGTTTAAGAACATCTTAAAACTGTACTGAGACATTATGAAGTAATGGATCATTTGTGTAAGACTCTGGGCTAGAGATTCAACACACATACACATACATGCTGAACTGGGAATACATCCCTGTGCTAAAGCACTTGCTTAACGTGCAGGAAGCCTTAATTCAATTCCCTATACTTAGAAATTTAAAGAAAAAAAAAACTTCAGAATTCTTTCACCTTGGTATGGTATTCACAAAGAAGTCAACATTTTCCTCCCACATAGTCTGAATATCGATAAGTGCCTTAGAAGATCTATGTCAGAGTGTTCCATGGTGCTCCATTGCTTGGTGAGTCATTTAGTTTCTTTTTTCTCTTCTCTGCACACTGACTCTTGTTGTGTAGCATGTCCAATTTCGGGATGGACTCTGTTTGTTATTATGGGTTCTGAGTTCTCCTGGGACAGTGAGCTTTTCCTCCATGCTGTTGGAAATCAATTGGGATTAGAATTCAATGTGTCAGCTAACCCAGAAATCCCAATACAGAAGTTAGCACTCCTGGTCAACAGGATACTCTCCAGGGAGCCTGGCCTCCAGAAATCAATGACTGGATGATATCCATCTAACCCAAGTGTGCTCGATGGCAGCAGCTTCTGTTTTCTTGTACCAACAGAATGATAATGTTTATTTTATAAGCACAGATAGCAAAGGAATATTTAGTTTTAAAATGTTCAGTTCTGTTGAATGATTTTGCATTCTGCAGGATTAATTTTCCAGATATTTGACCTAGGCAAACAAGTCATTATGAAAAGGAAGTCTTATGCACTTTAGAATAAAAATGAAATGTGTCCCCATGTCAAACTTTGGCTTAACTAAGCTGCTTAAAATATTCAGAAAATAAGGACATTCTCCTGTCCTAACTGGTGTACAAACTCAGGTAAGTGGATGCTGGAAGGTAAGAGCCCTCGTAGGTCTCCTCTCTAGAACATTAATGATCAAGAGGGAGCTAGTGTTCATCATGCACATCAATAGTGATTGTTCTGGATGTACAAATTGGAATTTTTGACTGTAACACTATTGGAAAATAGAAAGTAGAGTTTATGCTTCTGTGTTTGTTCCTGTCTTGCAGACTTTTATAGTATTGAATAAAGGGAAGGCCATCTTCCGGTTCAGTGCCACCTCCGCTCTGTACATTTTAACTCCCTTCAATCCTCTTAGGAAAATAGCTATTAAGATTTTGGTACACTCATATCCTTTTGCAAGTAATTTATGTTAACTGCTTGTATAATGTGATATATATATATATATATGTATATGTATATATATATATGTTAAGATGTGCACACACTCTACACTTTATCCTATCCACTAGCATCCTTTATTTGTCACACCAATCTTGTTTTTCTACTTTGTAGTGAATGAGATTTGAGCCCAGGGCCTTAGATACAGCAGGCAAACACTCTTCCACTGAGTCAGACCTCTAGCCCTAAAGGCTGGTCTACACTCCAGGATTCTAGCCGGGGAACAATGCCAGCCACAGGAGCTGGATCTTTCCATCTGAATTAACAAAACAATCAAAATAACTCCCCAGAGACATGCCAGGAGTCCTGTTTCCTCAGCGATCCTAGATTCGGTCAGGTTGACAATTGATACTAGTTGTCATGTACTTACTGAATTCCCTAAGCTTGTGAAAGATAACCATATTTATTACTACCTCCTATACAGAGTCGAATAGAATTTTCAGCAAAATTATATAACAAAAAAATCTACTTTCAAAATAAAATGCAAGTTAGTTGCAGATATGATATATGCCATTTTAATGGATCCTGGAATGATCTTGTAAGCATAGAAGCATCCAAAGAGACTCCAGGATTAGCTAATTTTCCAGCTTTTCTGATGATTTATATGAAACACAGTAATACTGACTGTATATCAAATTTAAACTGCTGAATACGATTCTACAGTGCAAAACTATCATTTAGTAAAGACTCAGGATGTTCGTGAAAAAGTTAAAACTGTCCAAACAGGTTGAAGGAAACGTGGTCCTGTGGTTCCCACTGGGGTTCAAAGATTTTTACAACTAAGTCAAATGTGGGTATTGATCTGTCAAAAACTCGTTTATGACTAAATTTCTGTTGTTGGCCTTAGTCATAATATAAATAATACAAAATACTATTTTAAGTAAGTATCATAAGTATAAGTCATACTAGCAAGACTTTAAAAAAATTGCATTCTAAAATCTATAGAGTTGAACAAGCATGAAGCATTGGGATAGTTTGTTCTGCAACACTATTAAAATAGTAACTAACTATCTAAATAAGTAAGACATTAAAAAAACAATCAAAAAGCCAGCACTACACTAACAAAAGGAGGAAGCAAAAACAGAAAGCAAAATAATTAGTTTCACAGTAGCAAAAACAATAAAAAACAACAAAAGTAAATGTCATTCTCTTTTTAAGTTGAGTTAGTTACAAGTAATTCCTTAATATTGTCAATAGGTTGTTACTGAAAACAAAAAAAATTATCATATAAAAATGTCTATGTTCACTGTTTTAATGCTTAGAAGCTTTTCTAGCTGAGTTAGTCTTTCTAGTGCCACCATGTGGACGTTTGATGAAAATGTTCTTTACACCTAATGGAAGTGTTTAGCCAATCAATGGCAGTGGAAAGAACATCTGAACTTCTAGCAGAAAACAAGCATTTTAGGATCCTGCATCAACCGTCTGTGCTCTCCAGAGCTCAGACATTATTTCAGTGATTTCTCTAATGACTTTAGCAGCCACTTTCAGAGCTGCAATTTTATTACATTTCCTTCCTTCAGCCTATCACTCAGTGCATAGACACGTCTCCAAGGGCATTCTTTGCAAACATCTCACACGCATTAGTTTCTTTGATCTACACAGCCAAGCAACACCGTCTGTTCATGGTTGACATCCATGTATGAATGCAGGTGGAGACACCGGGAGGTGAAAGCACATAGAAACGAGGTCCAAGAGCATGTTGCTGTGTGGAATTTCAATTGCATCCAAGGGATGATGAGCCTTGACCTTCAAGAGTGCCGCCCCCTTTTTATCTCCTCCCTTGCTGTTGTACGTGTGTATACTCACTCAAACACAGCAACCCAGTGCTTTGCACAGTACTCTGCTTTAACCGTAAGGAATAGTCATTCATAAATTCTATCCATTATTGAAGAAATTCCTCTACTGCAGAAATGCATCTTCCTCAAAAGTGTACCATTCTAATTGTGTGACTTGGTACAAATTAATACTTTCTGCTCAAGCGTGTTGCAAATCCATGTAAAACACATGGGACCTCCCCCTCCCCCAACCAAGCTCTCTAGAGGAAATCATACTTGTTTGGAAACAGCTACAATAAAGCTAATATTCTTATATCTATGAATATTCTCATTTAATCTGAAGTGTGGAGGCCACACTATTATGCATTTTTAACAGATGAAAGTGAAGTTTAAGGAGATTCGATAATACACAGGCACATGTTTATCCATGAGTTGTTGTGCTAACATCTGGGTTTTTCGGTGTTACTGCTTTTTAAATGTGAACTTCTGTTTGTATGTTCCTTAACACTAACTTACATTATTCAGCATGCTAATCATGTGCACTATTTTGACAAACTGTGTATTTATGACAATGAGCAACCCTCCTGACTGGACGAAGAATGTAGAGTAAGTTCAATTATATATATTTTAAATATTTATTCATGTATACACATTGAAATTCTGAAGCCTTGTTTCAATGTACCCCTTAAGTGAAACTCAAAAGTATACTTGACAAAGCCATTTACAGATACAATTGGACAATAAGACAACACTCTCTGAGTCCCAGGCTTGCTGGTGTTGAATATGGGTTTTCCCTTTACCTTGTAGCTGGCTGTTTTGTTTTTCAATGGGGTTTCTCTGTGTAGCTACGGTTGTCCTGGAACTCACTCTGTAGACCAGGCTGGCCTGGAACTCACAAAGATCTGCCCACATCTGCCTCTCGAGTGCTAGGATTAAAGGTGTGAGCCACCACACCCAGCACTGTAGTTAATAGTTAACAGAAGTCTAAGAGAATACTCAATGGGTTTTCTCTTAGGATCTGGTATTTGAAATAAATACAATGAAATTAATTGCAGAAAGATAGACAAGATATGCTGGTCTTCCATCCAGATGAACACATTAATTTGGCTATTTAAGAATCTAAAAGGTTAAGCTGTAAATGGTACATTAAAAACAACATTGAGTCTTAGTACCATGAGATATTCATATTTCATCCAGATTTATATTTATTTCAAGTGTGAACATCAAGGACTTGACTAAAATTTCAGGTTTATAAAACTTGGAAATTCAGTTGGTTGAAGGCTAAGCAGATGACAGTGAAAGTCCCGGTATCATTTTCCGAAGCTGGAAGTGTTACTATGGTAGTGCCCATCTCCCCATACTGGAAGCGTTACTATGGTAGTGACCATCTCCCCATGCCTGGGGCACCACTGGGGAAGAGACACACAGTTTGTGATAACTGGAGCTATGGCTACTGTACCTGCTCACACTGCCCAGGTTCTGCTCCTCTAACTCTGGCTGCTACTCTACCATACACACAGTATTCCCAATGCCTATTCTTCCAATGCTTCTAGATGGGAGCCTATGACAACCTTTTCTCAGACTCTGAAAAAAAAATAAACTGGTATAAGATGGATTCTGAAAGTATTTAAGTTAACATACAAGACTCAAACACACACGACTAACTAAAGAAAGCAAATCTTTAAAAAGCAATTGAGATTGAGATTTTTTTCCCTTCTAAAGGAGAATCATCTTATGCTTCTTCAATTATTGATTGTCTATTCCAATCTGAGACCTTGCTGACTAACTCTCAGGAGTCTGCATCTGTTGATGCCAAGACATTTCAGGGAGTAGCTAGACTGACTGTGCATGGCATGTACTTCTCACCTGCTCTGATGGTAGCTTAGGAAATGACCCTTCACGTACTATGTATCTATTCTAGTTTCATTTCTGTTGCTATGGTACCGTACCTGACAAATGAGCGTAACTGAGAAAGAGCTTATTGTAGTTCACAGTTCCAGGTTTCATGGTTACTCCAAGAAAGTCAAGGCAGGAGCTTGAATTAGCTGGGCACACCACATTCAGACCAGAGACAGACAAATGTGTGTGTGCTAGCGTTCTCTTCTCTTACGCAGCCCAGGGCCCCAAAGCAAGGAACAGTGCTGCCCAATTTCAAGGGGGGGGGGGTATGAAGGGAGTCTTCGCTCATCAGTTAAGGCAGTCAACGTGCCCACAAGTGAGCCCGAGCGAACCAAACACTCACTGAGGCTCTTCTTCAGTGACTGTAGGTTTTGGAAAGTTGACTTTTAATACCAGCCATGAGAAAAGTCAACTGTAAATTAATGTGGTGTTTTATTAATGAAACTAACATCAACGGGTTTAGCTTTCGGTTTTGGTGTCTGTGTTTTCTACTGACAGAATGTTAGGGAACTGGGGTACTCTGAGGGAAAGCTACAATATCCTTCATTATTCTTGGCTTACTTGTTCCTAGGTACACCTTCACAGGAATATACACTTTTGAATCACTAATAAAAATTATTGCAAGGGGTTTCTGTTTAGAAGATTTTACTTTCCTCCGTGACCCATGGAACTGGCTTGACTTCACCGTCATTACATTTGCGTAAGTGTCTATTTTTGGAAACTTCAGAGGACAATATAGTTTGGATTTCTGTCCAAGTTTTTAAACAGTATGCTTTAGTGGTAAACCATGCTGGCATGATTTAGGTTAATTGAACTCTGTTTTAACGCTTATCTCAAAAGAGCAAGACCATTTCACCATTCCATGTAGAGTAGTTGCAGGATCAATTTTAGTGCCAATGAAGATTTATCCTGAAAATTTCATATGCCAGTCTTCTTGCACAAACACCCCATAAGATAGAAGTGTAAATTATTTATCACCTGACCTGGAGGATGGTTTCCAAAAGTCACAGCAGCAAAACTTGTACTGACTCCAGTAATTTGCACTGATCTTTCTTACTCATGCTGTGCACACTCCTCCCATAGCTCCTTTGCTAACTTTGTGGAACCCAGAAAGCAAGTAGCCATGCATCAAAATATACTGAAAATTAGATCATAAGAAAACCAAAGAACTCAGTGCATTACAAACTTAATAAATCATTATCTCATGAGCAAACTGATCTTTAAGGATTGTAAATGGACACACTCTACCTCTATTGCCCTTCTGATTCTTCTTCTTCCTCTCACCTCTCTCTTGATGGCCTTCTTTATTTTACTCACATAAACCTTTTAAGCTAGTTCTGTGCTTGTTTCCCGACTTCCTGTCTTCTCCCTTTTGCGAATGATGAACTGCCTCCCAAAAGAGGAGCTGAAAATAACAGGAGTAGGTGAAAGTAGGTGTGGAGGACAGTGGGCTAACACCACTTATCCCATCTTTGGGAGCTGACTTTCTCGGTATCAGCAGGACTGAAGGGGTAGACAAGGACAGATGGTACTGATATGCTCAGAAGTGTAAATACTGGCTGTCTGGTCTTAATTCTATGATTTTATATCAGATCAGGATATGCAATCCTTCCCCAAACCTTTCAGCCACAACTTACAGGATAACAGTTGGGATTTCTCTTTCTTAGATTAAAATAGAAGAAATGACAGAGCAACATTGGGTCACATAACATGCTATTGTTCATTTATCCAACTTTTACTCAAAAGTTATGCTAGCAAATGCTATCTTGAATGGTAGGGCAATAGACAATCTATTGCAATAGTTACATTTCCATTGGACAATTTCATTTTCAACAGAAACCATAGCACATGGGGTGTTTACCCTTTAATTTGCCCAAATCGCATACAATTTTGACTCACTTTATGAAACTTTATGGAAGTTAACATTTAGCTAATGGTATTTACTGTGAAATTAAGGCTATTGTGATGAATTCTAAATTTAATTGGCAACTTACACTACTATCATTTAAAAACAGCCAAAGTTCTCCATAAATGTGCCAGATAAACACTAAGTCCCTCCACATCTTTAATAATTTTGATTTAACCCTACAGGTAAGTCACAGAGTTTGTAAACTGGGTAATTTTCAGCTCTTCATGCTTTTAGAGCTGAGTCTAAAAACTGCTTCAGCAGTTTTAGGTAAGACTTGATTAGAATAAAGTATAAAGTAACTGTATCTACAAATCTTTCTTTGCATCCTGTCATTGTGTTTGTGTGTGAACTCCCCGCTACAGATATGTGACAGAGTTTGTGGACCTGGGCAATGTCTCAGCGTTGAGAACGTTCAGAGTTCTTCGAGCATTGAAAACCATTTCAGTCATTCCAGGTGAGAGCTATGTGCAAGCGTATAGGTTAATCCCTGAGTTAAATCCAGGACTTTTTCAACTGGGCCTCCTTGCTTGACATTCATCGTTGTAGACAATCAAGAATCAGACGCTACTCAGCTGTGCCTGTGTAAAGGGCAAAGAGCAAGTGGGTATTTCTACGCCCAGTGTTCAGAAGCCAATGAGCACTAAGAATGGTTTATAGCCTGACATTTTGCAGAGAAAAAAAAAGAAAGAAAATCAAGAATCATAAAACAGAGTGCTTAGCATAATGTTACTCTTCCTGTCCCTACAGGTTTTATCTACTTTTGTGTTTAATGAGTGGACACTCCAAGCAGTTTCTATTTTAAAATGTATTTTGAAATGTCAATTTTATTAAGGTTTTGTTACCTATTATATGTATTAATTTTATTCATTCTACCTATTGATTCCTGTGTGAAACAAACTTATTCGTTTGTAACAAAAGACAAATTATATAATAAAGCCTATACCAGCATGGAAGACTTGTTTTAAAATGTAGTAATACTCTGAATTATTTTTATATTAAATATCCACCTGCCGTGGGCAGCATCTTGGGACTTACACATTGACACAATGTTTTCAAGGGAACTGTGCGAAGAATTTAGTTATTACTTCGGATGCTTAAGCCTTCGTAACGATATGCTTCTTTCTTTCAGGCCTGAAGACCATCGTGGGGGCCCTGATCCAGTCGGTGAAGAAGCTGTCTGACGTCATGATCCTCACGGTGTTCTGTCTCAGTGTCTTTGCGCTAATCGGGCTGCAGCTGTTCATGGGCAACCTGAGGAATAAATGTGTACAATGGCCTCCCACCAATGCTTCCCTTGAGGAACACAGCATAGAGAGGAATATAACTACTGATTATAACGGCACTCTTGTCAATGAAACCGTGTTTGAGTTTGACTGGAAATCATATATTCAAGACTCAAGTAAGAATTACCATTATGAGTACTTAATTCTTTCCTTGTTTGCCTGCTATCTGTCTATTCCTGGACAAGTAAAAGATGACCAGAAGGAAGCTGTAACCACTAAACAATTATCTGATGAAACGTCATAAATACTCGAATCTAGGTTTTTGTTTGACGTTCCTTTCTCCTGGATTTTGTTTGTTTTCTCTGCCAAGAACGCTGGGGATTTAACCCAGGACTTTGCACAAGTTGAGCGGGTGCTGTACCACTGAGCCACACTGCTAGTCCTTTCCATGAAGTTTAAACAATAGGCCATTTGTTATCTCGCTGGATAATTTTAAGAAGAATTTGAAGCAGCTTGCACACATATATTGTTTAATTTGACAGCTATTCTAATTCTTATTGTTGAATACTACTTTCTCTTGTGTTATTTTGTATAAAGCTAATGAATTCAGCCAGGGAGAAATTCCCTAGGATAATGCATCAGTGTGCATTCTTCATGTGACAGCTATAACAACAAAAGAAAAGATGGTTTGTGGAAAACCACTTGCTAAATGTGGACACTAAAACTTATTTCAGAGGCCTGGACTAGGCAAGGATAAAGGGGAATATTGGTGACAATATATTGACTTAATAATACATGATGAAATATTTTTTTGTAGGCTAGACTCAATTATTATTGTAGGAAAATGAAGTCAGATTCACAAGTAATAATATTTGATTGAAAAAAACCATATCAAAGAAGAAAACAATAAAGTCAATTTGACTCAAAAGATATCAATTCAAAAGCCAGATTAATCAACAAAATTTTAAGAATTGGCTTATTTTTGTTCAAAGAATTTAGATCAAACCATTGATCGTTGAAAGAATCAATTATGAAAGAATGGAAAATAAGCGACCCTTATCTTTCTCTTTCTAGTTTTTCTTTTTTTAAGTCACAATGAAATAAGCAAAATTTTCTGCCTCCTTTTTTAATTTTAGCATTTGTCTGTAGTAGTATTTCAAAAGCAAGGAAAGTCAAACCAGATTTATCTAGGAAGGAAATATGCTGATAAAGAAACATGTTGGGGTTTAAAGCCAAGCTCTCCATATGCTTGATTATCACCATTTTGTTATTACCTCGGGGAAATGAGTAATGTTCCGGAATAAAGAACAAACCTCAGGGTACTAGAAAGCTGCTGGAATTGTTCTTAAAGCCACTTGATAGTTCTTGAAGCAATAATAGTGTAAAGAAATAGAAAACAGACGATCAAAGTCTCATTGTAACTGGATCTGAAAAATGCCTTGGTTTGGTATCTTCTTCTCTGTGATGTGCAGTTACCTGCCAGCCAATGATCTGCAAATAAATGTCAGCGTTAGATGAGAAATGCGTTCTAAACACTGCCAGAGCAAGGGATCAATGTGCCTTAAACATGACACATAATGCCCCAAAGTTCTCACTTTTACCAAGGCTCTAAAAGCTGTAGTTTGTCCAGATTTTGTCTAAGATCAGCACTGACTATGAAAACATCCCTTAGGTTTATTCTTTCTCCTAGGCATTATTTTTCTTACATTCTAAAAATAAAGTAAATATTTGCTGATTTTTAACTCTAAAGTCTGATTATCACCTTCTCTAATAATATTATACTTGTTTAAAAAAGATACTTTATATTATTTGTGGCTCTTGTGAAAGGTGGTTTTCCTCATTTTTTTCTTAGCCAATTTAATTATCATTTGTATATAGGAAGGAGAGTCGTTTGTTTCTGTTTTTGTTTTTCTTTTTTGATTTTTGATTTTTTTATTTAATCTTGTATCCAGCCACTTCACTAAAGGGGTTTATTGGCTGTAGAACTTCTCAGGTAGAATTTTTGGGGTCACTTATGTATACTATCATCTATAAATAATGATATTTTGGCTTCTTCCTTTCCAATTTATATCCCCTGGAGCTCTTCTGACTTATTGCTGTATCTTTAACTTTTATGGAGAGAGTGGACAACCTTCTCTTTCTTTCTTGATTTTAGTAGAATTGCTTTGAGTTTCTCTCCACTTAATTTGATGTTGGCTGTCAGCTTGCTGTATACTATCTTTATGCTTAAGTATGTCCCTTGTATCCCTGTCTCTCCAAGATTTTATCGCGAAGGGTATTGGCTTTTGCAAAAGATCTTTTCAGCACCTAATGATCATGCAGTTTTTTTTCTTTCAGTTTGTTTATATGGTAGATTATATTGATAGATTTTCATATGTTAATCCATTCTTGCATCTTTGAGATGAAGCCTGCTTGATTATAGTGGATGATTTCTTGATGTGTTTTTGCATTTTGTTTGTTAAGTATTTATTGAGTATTTTTGCATCGGTGTTCATGAAGGAAGGAAATTGGTCTGTAATTCTTTTTCTTTCCTGAGTCTTTGTGTGGCTTCGGTTTCAGGGTGACTGCTGTCTCATAAAAAGAATTTGGCAATGTTTCTTCTGCTTCTATTTTGTGCAATGATTTAAGAAGTATAGGTATTAGCTCTTCTTTGAAAGTCTGGCAGAATTCTGAGCTAAAACCATCTGGTTCTGATCTTTTGCATTGTTGTTTGTTGGTTGGTTTTGGTTTTGGTTAGAAAAATTTTAATGACTGCTTCTATTTCCTTGGAGTTTATAGGTCTATTTAAACTATTTATCTGATCTTGATTTAATTTTGGTAAGTGGTGTCTATCAAGAAATTTGTCCATTTCTTTAAGATTTTCCAATCTTGTAGAACACAGGTTTTTATAGTGTGACCTAGTGATTCTCTGGACTTCCTCATTGTCTGCTGTTATGTCCCCCTTTTTGTTTATGACATAGTTAATTAGGATATTCTAAGTATTTTAGATAATTGGATAAGGGTTTGTCTATTTTGTTGAACTTCTCAAAGAACCAGCTTTTTGTTTCATTGATTATTTGTATTTATCTCTGCATTTCTATTTTATTGATTTTAGCTGTGAGTTTGATGATTTCCTACCATCTACTCCTCTTGGGTGTGTTCTTTTTGTTCTAAAGCTTTCAGGTGTGCTCTTAAGTCACGAGTATGAGAGCTCTTCAAATATTTTTTTAAGATAGCACTTAGTGCTGAGAACCTTAGCACTTCTTTCATTGTGTCCCATAAACTTGGGTACATTATACATTTGTTTTGAATAAATTCTAGGAAGTCTTTAATTTCATTCTTTCTTTATTCCTTGACACAGTGGTAATTCAGTAGAGAGTAATTGAGCTTCTGTGAGTTTGTAGGCTTTCTGTTGTTGTTAAGATCCATCTTTAATCCATGGTGGTCTGATAGGATGCAAGGGATTATTTTAATTTTCTTTTATCTGTTGAGACTTGCTTTATGGCCAACTATGTGGTCAGTTTTAGAGTATGCTCCATCAGGTGCTGTGAAGAAAGGGTATTCTTTTGTGTTTGGGTGAAATGTTCTATAGATTTCTACTAGGTCCATTTGAGTCATAAATTCTGTTAACTCCAGTAGTTCTCTGTTTAGTTTTTGTCTGCATGATCTTTCATTTGTGAGAGTTGGGTATTTAAGTCTCCCAATATCAATGTGTGACGTAAGCTTTACTCGTGTTTCCTTTACAAATGTGGGTGCGGTGCCCCTGTGTTTTGACCATAGATATTGAGATTTGAGATGTTATCTTAGTGGATTTTTCTTTTGATGAGTATGAAGTATCCTTCCACATCTCCTTTGATTAATTTTGGCATGAAGTCTATTTTGTTAGATTAAATTAGAATCACTGGACCACCTTGCTTCTTGGGGCCATTTGATTGGAAAATCTTTTTCTAACCCTTTACTCAGAGGTAATTTCTATCTTTGATGTTAAGACATTTTGTGCACGCCTTAATTCCAGCACTCGGGAGGCAGAGGGAGGTGGATCTTTGTGCGTTCGAGACCAGCCTGGTCTACAAGAGCTAGTTCCAGGACAGGCTCCAAAGCAACAGAGAAACCCTGTCTCGAAAAACCACAAATAAGAAAGAAAAGAAATTAAGACATTTTTTTTCTTGAATGCTGAAGAAGGATGGACCTTGTTTTCCTATTCATTTCTGTTTATCTGCAATTTTTTATTATGGAATTGAGTCTGTTGACATTGAAAGATTTCAATGACCAATTATTATTGATGCCTGTTATTTTATTGTAGTTGTTGATGGTGGTTGCATGTGTGTGTGTGCGTGTGTGTGTGTGTGTGTGTGTGTGTGTGTTCTCCTTCTATTGTACTGGTGAAAAAATATTTATTGCCTTATTTTCATGGGTGTAGTTAACTTTCTGGGGTTGGAATTTTCCTCCTAATACTTTCTGTATGTCTGGGTTTGTGGGTAAATATTATTTAAATTGACTTTATGATGAAATAACTTGATTTCTCCATCTATAATGATTGAAAGTTTTACTGAGCATAATAGTCTTTGCTGGCATCTGTGGTCTCTAGGAGTCTGCAGCTCATCTCTTTAGGCCCTTCTGACTTTTAGAGTCTCCAATAAGAAGTCAGGTGTACTTCTAATAGATCTGCCTTTTTATGTTATTTGATCTTTTTTCTTTTGCAGCCTTTAATATTATTTCTTTGTTCTTTGTGTTTAGTGTTCTCATTGTTGTGTGGTGAGGGATCTTTCTTTTCTGGTCCAATCTATTTGCTATTTTGTAATCTTCTTATACCTTTTTAGGCATGTCCTTCTTTAGGTTAGAAATTTTTTCCTCCGTGATTCTGTTAAAAATATTTCCTTGGCCTTTGAGCTGAAAGTCTTCTCCTACATCTATTCCTATTATTCTTAGGTTTAGTCTTTTCATAGTCTCCCTGGTTTCTTGGATATTTTGCTTTGGGGATTTTTTAGAATTAGCATTTTTTGATCAATGAATCTATTTCTTCTATTGTATCTTCAATGCCTGAGATTCTCTCTTCCTTCTCTGGTATTCTGTACTTTGTTGGTGATGCTTACACCTGTAGTTCGTGTTAGCTTACCTAGAGTTTCCATTTCCAGAATTCCCCCAGTTTATTTTTAATTGCTTCTATTTCCATTTTTCAGGTCTTGTATAGTTTTACTGGTTTCTGTCAACTGCTTGTTTGTTTGTTTTCTTGCAATTCTTTAAGAGATTTATTGATTTCCTCGAGTTTCTGGTTGATTTTCTTGGATCCGTCTCAAGGATTTATTCATTTCCTTTTTATTCATCGTCATAAAGTTAGTTTTGGGTTGTTTTCTTATGTTTCAGCTGTGTTGGAATATTTGGGATTGCCATAGTGTAATAGTTGAGCTCTAGTAGTGACACGTTGCCCTGGCGTTGTTATTTGTGTTCTTATACTGACATTTGGGCACCTAGATTTGGAATGATTTCAGAAATAGTTCTAGATTTTTCTTTGTTGTATGGGTGTTTTCTTTCTTTGTTTCTGTTTCTTCTCTGGTCTTTTGGCTGATGTGGCCTGTGGTTAAGGAGAGATCTCCTTCTGCATTGGGGACTGGACTTCTGATGGCCTGCATGGTCAAGGAAAGCCTTGCAGACATGATTCTCAAGTAACTATTGAAATGAGGGAGGGGCTTATAAGAACTAAGGAACAGTGATATGACGTGATGCTCACCTATTGTAATTGCTATTCTAAAATTTTCATTTATTTGTAAAAAGTAGCATTTGTTTCCTTCCATTCTAAAATTTTCATTTCATTAAAATATTCATATAGTTGGTATAATTATGAATTTTCATTATAAGCTACTGAAATAAATTCCAGAAACATAAATGTAAATTATGGTTAATTTAAAGAATTTACTAATGGTATTAAATATGGAAGGGAAACAAGAAAACAATATTTTTTATTTTGAAATATGTAGTTATTTTGAAATATCTATCATTCTCATCTCCTGCTGATGAATATATTTTATTTCGTGAAACTAATAGAAAACACTGATACCTTCCCATAAACATTTCGTGAGTACCTATGGTTTTCACTAATTTTACATTGATAATGAAGAAAACCTCATACCCATAATACAACAGTAAGATTTGAAAGAAGAGAAGGAAAAACCCATGTGTTTAAGCAGGTAATGTGGTTTGCTTAAAGTCACTTAAAGAAACTGAAAATAGGAACTGATTTCCCTACTCTTTTAGTGTTTTTCAAAGTACAAGTGTGTGTCACGTGACTTTCTTTTTTCCAAACAGGATATCATTATTTCCTGGAGGGTTTTTTAGATGCACTACTGTGTGGAAATAGCTCTGATGCAGGGTAAGCTGATCCTTTGTGTGAGATGTGAGTATGTGTGGTTTATTCCTATATGTATGTCTAGCTCTTTCTGTAGAAAATCACTGATAAACATAAACTAACTTAATACATACTAATTTTCAGTAATTATAATATAAATAAAACAGGGCATATTCTAAATGTTAAGGTTTCTTCTGTAATGCAAGAAACAACACATTGATCTGTAATGCTGCTATTTCCCCGAGGTAAGTATCAAGCAATGAGTCACCTTTGCAGACTCTGCAGTGAGGAAGAAAGGTTACTTAGCAACAGCAACACCTGGCAGCTAGTGATAAACTATAAAGTCAGAGGTGGGAAATGTACCAAGGTGTTGGATTCCACACTCTTGTGTCCTTTTAGTAGTGATGGAACATTTTGTAAGCATAGTCTTCTACCAGAATAAAAAGACGCAGAATGTCTTGCCAACTTTCTTTTTCCCCATTTGCAGCCAATGTCCAGAAGGATATGTGTGTGTAAAAGCTGGTAGAAACCCTAATTATGGTTACACAAGCTTTGATACCTTCAGTTGGGCATTTTTGTCCCTGTTTCGACTGATGACTCAGGACTTCTGGGAGAATCTTTACCAACTGGTGAGAATCTGAAGAGATACTTACTGCATTTAAGTAGAAGAATATAAGGATACACACTGAGTCATGAAATGCGAGCCACAGCATGATCTAGTAGAGAAAGTACAGCTTTGAGATCAGAGATGTGGGCTTCTCTATCCTGCTGCTTACAATCCACGTTGTAAAAGTCAAGGAGAGTAAATCTGTTCTGTTTCTCCATGACTCAGTGCTATTTCACGTTCTTCTTAGACACAATTTCAACCCAACGAAAGACAAATTTCCCCTTCGCCCTGTCTCCCTCTCAAGTATTATCTTTCTTTTAGCCTCTTCCATGAAAGGCTCAGCTTTTTGATGGAGTTCCCAATTGTTTTCTATCCATTGTTTTTTATTCTTGGTGAATCCAAGAATCATTTACAATGACTATGAATGCATAGGTGAAAGAGAAAGAAGAAACAGAGGTTAAAGAATTAGTGCAGGGACACAATAGTTAATTTTGTCAGAGTTCTGCCAGACACACAGTAACCAGCTACTGAAATGATTGCGAAAGTAATTCTGATATTCTTGTTTCTAGACATTGCGTGCTGCCGGGAAAACATACATGATATTTTTTGTGCTGGTCATTTTCTTGGGCTCCTTCTACCTGATAAACTTGATCCTGGCTGTGGTGGCCATGGCCTATGAGGAGCAGAATCAGGCCACCATGGAGGAGGCTGAGCAGAAAGAGGCGGAGTTTCAGCAGATGTTGGAGCAGCTGAAGAAGCAGCAGGAGGCTGCACAGGTACTCAGCAGTTCAGACGGATCTTGTCTCACAACCCAGACCTTTGCTTCTCTATTCTTCTCGTACCCCCTTTTTATTATTTGCTTGATACAAACAAACTGCAATGAAAGTGGAGGGTGGACTTGTCTGACAGTACCAGAGGAAGCTGGGAACAGCAAGATTCCACAAGGACTTTTGTATGTGGATCATCTTTCTAGCTAGAGTTAGTCTAGCCACATCATGTGGTTGTACAAGGGTGTGTTCATACTAACTACGGAAGTCTCTCCTGTGATTTTTTTTCTCACTTTAAGATTCTGAGAGGAAAAGGAAAATTGTGACCTTTTTTTCAAGTAAGAAAACCATTTCTGGATGAATCTGCTGGTGCTAGATTATTGTAATGGAATCATCTTTTCTGCCAAGCAATTAATTAGTTGTCATATAGAACATATGTACCTGTTTCTTTAAAGTCATTTCTTCTTTTTCTTTGCTCAAAACATGCATTGTCTTTGGCCAGAGAGATGACTCTGTGGTTGTGAGCACTTGCTACTTTCACAGAAGACCTGGGTTCACTTCCTACCTTACACATATGGCTCACAACCATCTGTAACTCCAGTTCCAGGGGGTTTTACTCCTGCCCTCTGAATTCTGAGAATACAAGGCACACATGCAGTACACATATATACATGCAGACCAACACTCATATACATAAAACACGTTGTCTTTTAGTGTGGTTGTTTAATGTCCTTTACATTAAAAAGTCCTCTGATCTATAAGCATCAAATAAGCAACGGAGCAACACTAGTAATATGAAGTAATTAACAAAGGCTTACTCAAGTTTGCCAGGACGAATCAGTGGAGCTGGTGCAATGAATGATAAAACTGAGTCCCATCTCCCATGGTTCCTTGTTGTTTGTAAATGGGACATACAAATTCATTGTTTGTATTTTTAAAAAGGCTAATAAAATAAAATTTTATTCAAGTCAAACTTTATTTGGAACCATCTTGGCCATAAAGAAAGAGTTTCTTCTGGCATACCAATTCTTCTGCTCAGATCTGTATTGTAGATATTGTGGGAGTAACAATGACTAAAAAGTGCAGCTTCGTAACCAAACAAGCTGTAACCACATAGGATGGTTTTTCTCCCATACTCTCCCAACTAGGGGTAGCCACTGTTTAGATAAAGGTGGTTGGGACAGCTTTTGGAGGATTGAACATCTTCTCCTGCTTAGCGGAAAGCTAGTGACCCCTCTCTCCTTCTTACATACAATAGTATTATGGAGGAGTGGGAAAGGGATTGAGATACCTTTCTTAACCTCAATTGATAATATGTTGATGGTATTAAATACTTTTAGAAACTGGAGAAGACCTAAGCTCAACTTCCAACTTTGGCGTAGGATATTAAGTAACTCTGAAGTTTTTCTTCTGTTTCTGTTTGTTTTTCAGAAAAATGAAGATAATGGCCATTAAGAACTAATTTTTAGAACAGATTGAGTCCTATAGTTTTTTTTATATTTCTATCAATGCCCAAAGAATCTTTATGAACATGTGGTCTTTGTTGCATAATACAGACTTAATAAATGTTACCATGGGGAAAAGTAGACTATTTCCTTAAGTCGCTATTACTTAAAAGAAAGAAAGAAAAACCCTACACCCAGAAAGCATCTTCTAGATGATATTTACTCCGGTTAGTTAGTATTTTGTATATGATGCAGAACTTGAGCAACTTGAAGAAAGATCATAAGCAATCTTTTCTTGCACCACACCGAAACGATTTCTCCTCTATGTAGCAGGCAGCAGCTGCAACCGCCTCCGAACATTCCAGAGAGCCCAGTGCAGCAGGCAGGCTCTCAGATAGCTCGTCAGAAGCCTCCAAGTTGAGTTCGAAGAGCGCTAAGGAAAGACGGAATCGGCGGAAGAAAAGAAAACAGAAAGAGCAGTCTGGAGGGGAAGAGAAAGACGAGGATGAGTTCCACAAATCCGAGTCTGAAGACAGCGTCAGAAGGAAAGGGTTTCGCTTCTCCATAGAAGGGAACAGACTGACGTACGAAAAGAGGTACTCTTCCCCCCACCAGGTACGCACTGCCGAGTTCTCTGTCGAAAAATGGAAACAGATGTGGGGGGGGGGGGTAACTGAATGGACTACTGTAGCCTTATGCTTCAGATTGCTTTTTCTCCATATAGCTATATGAAAGATTTATTCCACTCTACACAAATGCAAATATGATCTTAGATGCTGTAGGAGAAAGCTTGCTTGTTCGTCCTGGCCGCCCAGAACCGAAATAATCACACAGAAACCATATTATTTAAATCACTGCTTGGTCCATTAGCTCTAGTTTCTTATTGGCTAATTCTTGAATTTTAATTTAACCCATTTCTTTTATTCTGTGAATCACCATGAGGTGGTGGCCTACCAGCCAAGTTTCAGCAAGTCTACCTCTGGCCCTGGATCCATGGTGTCTCTGACTCCACCCTTCTTTCTCCCAACATTCAGTCCAGTCCTCCCCGCCTACCTAAGTTTTGCCCTGTCAACAGGCCAAGGCGGTTTCTTTATTCATTAATGGTAATCACAGCACACAGAGGGGACTTCCACATCAAGATGCTTTTGAAGTAACACAGGGTTGGAAGTCAGGAGAACTGTATTTTCATGTTGAATATGTCTTCTGGTAATTTTCTGTAATTAGTGGCAATTAATCTTCCAGTCCTCAGATCTTCTAACAACATCAACGAAATAGACTAAGAGTTAGCTACTCAGAAATATGCCTTCGGTTAATTTAAAACACTATGTTGATTTTCTTCCCCTAACTTGTTTCTCAGTTGTCCTATGAACTTCTGAAATATTAGCCACGGTACACTTTGCAGAAAAGTGCATCATTCAGAATTTCGGAATTTTTAACTTCTGGTTCTACAGATAACCTATTTTACAGGTGAACCGGAAAAAAAGAAAGTGGTAATATAAAGATGAACTAAATAGACTATAAAAACTAGTATTGGAATTATCTGAAAGGAAAAATAAATGCAGAACATCACAGCCCTACTGTTCATGTTTACTGCACATGGTTTCATGCGTAGAGAGTCTTACAGATGCTTCTGTTTAAATCTAAGAGATAGTGGCTGGGTAATTTCTTTCCGTTATCTCAGGCTACATTCCAGCTATCTATTATTTAATGTCAATGGCTGGAAAACATACAGTACAAAGCTAATTTAATTTTATCAGAATGCCTATAAATTATATTAATCAGAAGGAATGTGCTACCTTCTTTAACAAATGATGAAATTTCCTTCAACTTAATCTTTCAAAACTATCCCAACACATTGTTTTAATACTATTTTACTTTTTGTTGTTTGTGTCAAACCTTTAGTCTCTGTTGAGCATCCGTGGTTCCCTGTTTTCCCCAAGACGCAATAGCAGAACGAGCCTTTTCAGCTTTAGAGGGCGAGCAAAGGATGTGGGGTCTGAGAATGACTTTGCCGATGATGAACACAGCACGTTTGAGGATAATGAGAGCCGGAGAGACTCACTGTTTGTTCCCCGAAGACATGGAGAGCGTCGCAACAGTAACCTGAGTCAAACTAGCAGGTCATCCCGAATGCTGGCAGTGTTTCCAGCAAATGGGAAGATGCACAGCACGGTGGACTGCAATGGTGTGGTTTCCTTGGTTGGTGGACCCTCCGTTCCGACGTCGCCAGTTGGACAGCTTCTGCCAGAGGTGATAATAGATAAGCCAGCTACTGATGACAATGTAAGAAAGTTTTACATAGTTCAGGCATGGCTGGCCCATGATTGCTGCACCAGCCAGTGTTTCTACAGAATGGAACTCTTGGGAATGATTCCTGGTTGGTCGAGCTGAGAATGCCTCTGCATCTTGTAGCACCTTTAATAGACTAACCAACTAAACCGTAGAACCCCACCACTCCCTGCACAAACGTGAATGCATTTCCTACTGTATATGCTAAGGATTAATTGGACAATGATTACTATCTCGGATGATTTGCTATGTACCCATACTGAATTTAGAAATAGAGGCATCACCCCTATTGACCTATTGTATGAGTAACTAAATAGCTTCTAAGTGTAAAAGGGTGTGTAGTAAATCTTCCCACCAGACTCTTTATCTTTGCTTTAGTTCAGATTTTCAAAAACACTGTGCATAGATATCTTCATCATTACCTGAAATTTCCAGGGTTCATATTTATTGTACTAAAATGCTGATATACGTATTCAATAAAGTCAATCTACATAAAGGGACACCAATAAATTATTAATCCAGAAAAAATATTTGTCTATATAACAAAGGAGTATCGTGTGTTTGTGACTGTGCATTCAGACAGAACTTTCCAAACAAAGGATGTTTCCTCTTCAACTCTACACTCACTTGGAAATATATCAGCATGATGAGGCATGACTAAGTTTACATTAGAAGACTTATTGCTTTGGTACCCTGGATGAAACTGTTAACTTTGCATCATATGTATAAATTTTAGCATATACTTTGTATTATCAATGACCATCTATGTCTTATATCAGGAAATGAGATGACAGCTAAGTGTACTAATAGTCTTTGGTATTTTCTTAAAATATAGTTGGTATTTTCTTAAAATGTAGTGGCTAATTTTTCAAAAGTGAAATGGTTTGACCACCTATCTGACTTTTTAAAGTTTTAGGATTTTACAATTTGTTCTGTAATTGAAAACAACTTAAATACGCCCATGAAAATCTTTACCAACTATATTATAATCATATATATCATAATTATAAAATCAAGGAGTCAAACATTTAAATTTTCTTTTATGACTACATGGTTAACAGTTTGAATATTCCAGGTTAATAATCCAATAAGTCGCCAGCATCTGCCATCAGCAATTAAATATAAAGATGCACGATGCATGTGTTTCATGAAAATCACTGTCTCCATTTTTTTGTGCACCACATTGCTCGAGTTAATCATTTAATGCCTTAGCATTTTCTTTACAGGGAACAACCACTGAAACTGAGATGAGAAAGAGAAGGTCAAGTTCTTTCCATGTTTCCATGGACTTTCTGGAAGATCCTTCCCAAAGGCAAAGGGCAATGAGTATAGCCAGCATCTTAACAAATACAGTAGAAGGTTTGTAACAAACCCACTGCCATTATTTTAATAAACATCCATTAGCTTTTTTAATTAATTAATTAATTTTTAAGCCTATCTTTTCTCATTTTACATACCAATATCAGTTCCCACTCCCTCCCCTTCTCCTGCTCCCTCCACTTCCCCCCTTCACCCCACCCCCAGTCCACTCCTCAGAGAGGGTAAGGCTTTCCATGGGAAGTCAATACAGTCTAGCACATTGCTTTGAGGAAGTGCCAAGGCCCTCCTCGCTGTATCTAGGCTGAGCAAGGTATCCCTCCAAAGAGAATGGGTTCCAAAAAGCCAGTACAAGAAGTAGAGATAAATCCTCACCTCTCTACCAGTGGCCCCACAGTCTGCCCCAGTCATACAACTGTCATTCATATGAGAGGGCCTAGTTTGGTCCTACACCGGTTCCCCTGCTGTTGGACCAGAGTCATTGAGATCCCATTAGCTCAGGTCAGCTGTTTCAGTGGGTATCCCCATGATGGTCTTGTCCCCTTTGCTTATATTATCACTCCTCTCTCTCTTCTATTGGACTTTGGGAACTCAGCCCAGTGCTCTATTGTGGATCTCTGCATCTAACTTCCATTACCTTATTGGAGTTAATATCTCCACTTATATGTTGGCAACTATATATATTCTCAGAAAAAAAATAAATGACCCTACTATTAAATAGGTGGTCATACATTCTGAACGTGTTGAATATTCATTCAGTGTGCTGGACTCTGTCTTAGTAGTATGTGGGAATTCTGAGAGGTTTCTAATTTATCGATCAAAAATCCTCTGATGTAATTAGCTTCAAATTTCAGCAAAATGGTTCCTTACATCATGATCCAAAATAATTTTAAGATTGGAGAGAAGAACAAGTCATTTTCACAAAAATAAAAGCATGTTTAAAGCATGACATATCTCATTAATCCTTATCCTAAATACTACAAATGAGCAGCCTGTCCAGAACACAGGATTTTACAGAGTTAATTATCTATGTTCCTGTTGCAACTTTATCTCTAAGGCCAACAACCTTACTAGCAGCCATGTGCGCAGCAGCAGGATCAATGCGAAAAAGGAAAATTATTTCTTTCTTACCTCTACCTTATGTATATGTCTGATGGCATCTATATCATTGTATCAAGTAATTATCTTTGCAGCAAACAGAAATACTCTTGCTATTGAAAGTGTTTAGTGATCTAATGTAAATATTTATACTGCAAAAATGGTCATTTAGTATTCTTCCTTCTTTTTTTTTTTAATCTAGAACTAGAAGAATCAAGGCAAAAATGTCCACCTTGTTGGTATAAATTTTCCAACATATTCTTAATTTGGGACTGTTCCCCATATTGGCTAAAAGTGAAACATATTGTCAACCTGGTAGTGATGGACCCATTTGTTGACCTGGCCATCACGATCTGCATTGTCTTAAATACCCTTTTCATGGCCATGGAGCACTACCCCATGACGGATCATTTCAATAATGTGCTTACAGTAGGAAACTTGGTAAGCATACTAGAAGGTAAATCTGTTCAGTATTCAAATTTTCTGCTTGAGAAACTGTTTACTATATTTAATAGCTTATCAGCGCTCTTCCAACCACAATTCCTACATCCCTAAGGCGATTATATCCAACAGTCTATGCACTGCTTTTTTTCATGTCTATGAAAAAAGCTGAGAAATAGAACATAGACCTGTAGTAATAATTAAAAAGTCAATAGTGATGTTTCCAACGTTTTGAAAATCTGAAGTGTTTCAGAATTTAAGGCCATGGATAGCATCACTGTGCTGTTGCTCTAGAAGGTTCAAATGAGGTCATGAATTCTCCTCCTTCTGTGTTCTTTCAAAAAGTGATCAATAACACAAGAAGTGTCTCCCTCTTTTCTCCTTCCAGGTTCTTTCTAGGAAGTCAGTTCTCTGTGTTACAAATCTGTTCTAGATACAGACCATGAAGTATGTACAGACTCACTGCATTTTCTACATACTGTGATTAGTAAACCAATTTTTAGTCAAAGTTTCCACTTAATACTCTCCTTTTTATCTTAAAACATCAGTTATTTTCTTTCTTTCTTTCTTTCTTTTTTTTTTTTTTTTTTTTTTGATTTTTCGAGACAGGGTTTCTCTGCAGCTTTTTTAGAGCCTGCCCTGGAACTAGCTCTTGTAGACCCGGCTGGCCTCGAACTCACAGTGATCCACCTGCCTCTGCCTCGGCCTCCCGAGTGCTGGGATTAAAGGCGTGCACCACCACCACCCGGCTTTTTTTAATTTTTTTTCTTTTTTCTTTTTTTTTTGAAAACATCAGTTGTTAAAATATTTTCTGAATCAACTTAGAAATCTCAGCTTTTATTTGAAGGAACAAGTATGTAAAGTATGGTGTGCATTTAATATAATATTGGGGGGAATTTTAGGATTTTATTGATATAGAAAATGAAAATATGCATATCCTATAGAGTATTTGTATTTTAAATATCTACTATTTGTAGTATGGGAATATGCTTTTTATGCATATAAGAAGTAATGATAATGATGATAACATTGCAACACAAGATGCACACGAACAATAGCTACCTGATTTGAAAGAAATAAGGATAAGCATACAAATAAAACTGTGGAAAAAATCTTATCATTATATGGGTTACATGAGGTCTGTAAATAAAGGCAATTTAACAGAACGAACATCATCAAAATTGTACATTGGTACACAAATTTTAATTTCGCAATTTTTTTAGCTGGTTGAAAAAGACGGGTGTTTTGTGCACCTTGGAATATTGTTTCCTTCCCTTGTAATGGAATAATTACAGTATTCGCTTAGCTGGTTACTGTAGCTTCTGTGAGGATAATACAGTACGTAATTCAAACCAGCCTTGTCAACTAAATTTGCCTCTACAAGGAAGACAGTAACAGGATTAGTAACAGAGAACTAGCCTAAGCTTTTTATCCAAAGGAAAAAAAATGATGGCATATTTATCATAATCATTATCTGATAGAATTTGAGTATTTTTGTTTTGATCTTAGGTTTTTACTGGGATCTTCACAGCGGAAATGTTCCTGAAAATCATAGCCATGGACCCTTACTATTATTTCCAAGAAGGCTGGAATATCTTTGATGGTTTCATTGTGACACTAAGCTTGGTAGAACTTGGCCTTGCCAATGTGGAAGGATTATCAGTTCTCCGATCATTTCGACTGGTAAAGAAGACCATGGCAATAATAATTGTTTTTCCCAATGGTGCCATAGACTTTCCCACACATAGACTTAACATCTTATGGTTTTGTGTAACTTGATGCCTCTAAATGGGAATATTATCTCTCCAGTTATTTATATAAAAAAGAAGCTTTCTTCTGAAGAGTTTAGACATGTAAACTTTACTAATACTATCAGTTACTAGTTTTCAGTGCTTGGTTACATAACACAGAATCCTGAACATGCTTTGCCACTGAGCTGTCACTAACCCTGTCATGTGAACACTAATGTCTTTTTTTCTGTTGCCATGTTGACGAACTATTGTTTCTAATGACTGTACAATTAATATTCTCAAACCAAAGAAGTGTGCTCAATGGATATGGTCAATAGTTTGATAGTGACTTGAAATGCAAATAGCCCTTGGTAGCAGGGAATGACTTTCACCCGAAATGCATGTAATTCTAATTCCATCAATAACTAAAAAATTTATAGGACTATTAAACATATGCATGAATTCATATACATGGTCCTGAAGATCAAAGAGGAGTCATAGTAAATATTCCAGGTGTACAATGCATGTGTATTTATTTATATCTTTACTCCAGGGTAACATTAATTGACATAAATATTTTTTTCTATTCATATCAGGCTCAATGTAAAGTTACTTAAAACCTTCTTGACAAATGAATCCTTTGGCAAAACTTATTCACAATCAGATGTTAATATGACAGTATGAAATTTGGTATGTCTCAGAGAAACAAATTGAAGAACAGTTTCCAATATATAATTAAGAATTAACTTTCAAAGAAGATGATCTACATAATTAAAAGCTGGAAAAATTAGATTCTTCCTGGGAAGATCCAAATATTAACCATAAATCTGAGAATGTTCGAGCAAGACAATGTAGGAGGGTTTGGGGATGTGTAGGGTTAACTATGAACCTCATGGCTGCATTCAGGCTAGGAAGAAGCACAGTCACTGGCTGTACCCCCCTTTTCCTTAGTAAGCCTCAATATAATTAATGCTTGTGAAGATCATAATAACATATATTAATTTGTTCTCATTTTCTAGCTCCGAGTCTTCAAGTTGGCAAAATCCTGGCCCACACTGAATATGCTCATCAAGATCATCGGCAACTCGGTGGGCGCCCTGGGCAACCTGACCCTGGTGTTGGCCATCATTGTCTTCATCTTCGCCGTGGTCGGCATGCAGCTGTTTGGGAAGAGCTACAAAGACTGTGTCTGCAAAATTGCCAGTGACTGCAAACTCCCGCGCTGGCACATGAACGACTTCTTCCACTCCTTCCTGATCGTGTTCCGGGTGCTATGTGGCGAGTGGATAGAGACCATGTGGGATTGCATGGAGGTTGCGGGCCAAGCCATGTGCCTTACTGTCTTTATGATGGTCATGGTGATTGGGAACCTCGTGGTATGTAGCCAAATTCGATATGCATTTCAGATATACACTCACAGCATGACAGAGTGGTGCTCATTTTATTAAAAATAACTTTTTTTTTTTGGTTTTTCGAGACAGGGTTTCTCTGCAGCTTTTTTAGAGCCTGTCCTGGAACTAGCTCTTGTAGACCAGGCTGGCCTCGAACTCACAGAGATCGGCCTGCCTCTGCCTCCCGAGTGCTGGGATTAAAGGAAAAATAACTTTTATCATCATTAATGTTAATACCTCTGATCTTAGATATGTTTATAGTCTCATTGTGAAACAAATACTGTAATATGGCAATATGTACTATCACAATACACCATGGTAATAAAGAAATACAGTTTTAAAATGTGTGCACACTAATATCTATAATTTTTATCCTCAATACCATTTTGGGTCAATCATTTCATCACATTTATTTTGTAAATTGCATAGAATTGATAAAATCTTTTTAAAATCTGCCACGTGTATATATGCCATGTATATGTGTCTCTTTGTGCATGTGTAGTGTGTGTGGGTGTGTGTGCTTGTGCATGTGGAGGGAGAGAGATCTTTTGATATCAAATAGTGTTGACAAGAATGGTTAATTAATGCTGGTGCATTCCTTTAATCCCAACACGTGAGAGGCAAAGTCATGTGGATCTCTGTGAGTTTGTGACTAGACTGGGCTACAAAGCTAGTTCCAGGACAACCAGAACTACACAAAGAAACCCTTTCTCGAAAAAAACAAACCAAAAAAAAAAAGGTCAATGAACATTTTAAAGACTTAAGCTTTTAATTCTAAATTTGGTCATAATCATGATGATTTTGTTAACACCCATCAACATAATACTATCAAGAAAGAAACTTCAAAGTATATTTAAATGCATATTTGCAACTATTAATGATTTTTAAATTTAGAACTGTTAGATTATATCAGTGAATGTTTTATTTTACTCATATAACTTTAAATACAATACTAAATTAATTCATTTGAATTCTTCATTTCATGTGTGGGAAATCTTCAGAGCAGTAGGAAAAATGCTTTTGTTTTATAGAGATAAGGCCATATCAAAAATTCTGAATGTCCTGACTTTCTCCCTCATGTTCTCGTTCCTTCTGCTCCTCATCAGGACCTTGGGAGCTCAGTCCAGTGCTCCAATGTGGGGCTCAGTCACCTTCCCCATCTGTCGCCAGCTGGGGGAGCAGAAGGAGCGAGAACATGAGGGAGAAAGTCAGGAACGAGAGGGGTGCGTTCACTCATGGAGACGGTGGGACAGAACTAATGGGAGATCACCAACTCCAGTTGGAATGGGACTGATGGATCATGCGACCAAACCCGTCTCTCTGAATGTGGCCAACAGCGGGGGCTGACTGAGAAGCAAAGGACAATGGCTCTGGGCTCTGATTCTTCTGCATGGACGGGCTCTGTGGGAGCCTTCTTAGCTTGGTCGATCACCTTCCTGGACCTGGGGGGAGTTGGGAGGACCTTGGTCTTAGCATAGAGTGGGGAACCCTGATGGCTCCTTGGCCTTGAGAGGGAGGGAGGGGAGGTATGGGTGGAGGGGAGGGGAGGGAAGGGGGAGAAGGAGGGGAGGGAAGGGAGAGGAGGAGGGGAGGGAGGGGGGAGGAGGAGGGAAGGAGATGGAAATTTTTAAATATAAGAAAAAATAAACCATGAGAAAAAAAAAATTCTGAATGTCCAAGACTTTTCCAGGGCTGGATGTTGAACCCAGAGCCTATGATATGCAGTTTGTGTTCTGACTTAGCTTCCCTAACTTCTAACAACTGCTGTATCTCTTGCTCATATAGATTTAGATTATTTCTAAACCTAGGGGATAAGGGACCTGTGCTCTTCTCTGTGTTTTGGTGAAGATGTACCTATGTTTGTTTTCAAGGTCCTGAACCTCTTCCTGGCCTTGCTTCTGAGCTCATTTAGTGCAGACAACCTTGCAGCCACTGACGACGACAATGAAATGAACAACCTTCAAATTGCCGTGGACAGAATGCACAAGGGAATAGCGTATGTGAAAAGAAAAATATACGAGTTTATTCAGCAGTCCTTTGTTAGGAAACAGAAGATTTTAGATGAAATTAAGCCACTGGATGATCTAAACAACAGAAAAGAGAATTGTATATCGAACCACACGACAGAAATTGGGAAAGATCTGAACTGTCTGAAAGACGTGAATGGAACCACTAGTGGCATAGGAACTGGCAGCAGCGTGGAAAAGTACATCATTGATGAGAGTGATTACATGTCATTCATAAACAACCCCACCCTCACGGTGACTGTTCCCATTGCTGTGGGGGAGTCTGACTTTGAGAACTTAAACACAGAGGACTTTAGCAGTGAATCGGATCTAGAAGAAAGCAAAGAGGTAAGATCATATAAATTTGGGGAGGTAGAAATCTATGCATATGTATATGTATAAATAAATGTATGTAGACTATATTGTCTGTACTTAAAATTTGTAGAAACTTTTGGGCATAAAATCAAATATTATTTTATTGAGAAGCCAAAGACTCAATCCCAGGGAGATGAATGACAAATCAAAGCATAATATACTAATGTGTGATTTTTCACAGTCTTATTAAAGAATATTAAATGTTGCCGGGTGGTGGTGGCGCAGGCCTTTAATCCCAGCACTCGGGAGGCAGGGGCAGGTGGATCTTTGTGAGTTCGAGGCCAGCCTGGTCTACAAGAGCTAATTCCAGGACAGGCTCCAAAGCTACAGAAAAACCCTGTCTCGAAAAAAATAAAAGAAAAGAATATTAAATGTTAAATGAGTAACAAATGGTAAATGAAAATAAAATAACATCATTATATAACTACTTAATTTTTATAATGAACAGTGAGGGAACATGGTATTGTAACTTTTCAAGTAAAAATAAATCAAAACTGTTTTGGATGCTTAGGAGCATATAACTGATAAAAGTGAAATCCGGAGCTTCGTCTATGAGTATTTATGTTGTTCTATTTTATCACCTCAGCTCAAATTCATAGAGTGAACTTTCAAAAGAAGTGGTCCATGTTGTTCCTCACATTAAAATTGCACTAGGTTATAGTTCTATGTGGGCTAAAATAGCACTGCAATATGAACTGGATGAGTGATATAAGCAAAATTTATTTATTCACGGTTCTGGAAAGTAGACAATTCAAGACCATGGTACCACCGGGTCGGTGTCTGCTGAGGGCCATCTTCTAAAGTTGTAGATGGCCATCTTCTTTGTGTCTTTACAGAGCCTGTCTGGGATATGTGCACATATCCCAGAAATACATGTTTTCTCTTTCCCAACCTGTAATTTCCCAACTTGTAAGGGCATCACTCTACTGGATTATAGCCTTAGCCTCATGATTCTCTTGATAAGTAGGCTCATTGACAAACCCCAGTTTCAGATATATAGATAGCTTCATCATTTGAAGTTGGAACAGAAAAATAGGTGGGGAAATACAATTCAGTGCATGGGATCTTACTTGCAAAAATATTAACTTTAAACATTAGCAGGCTGTCCCTGACTTGGACTGACTTACTACTACTATTTCTCAATAACCAATGTGTTCCTGTTTACTGTGCTGCTAGCTACGGTGTTCAGTATGTGTCCTTAATATACTTTTTACTTATATTTTCAACTTATAATGGACATTATGGTATATTATTCATTGAGGACATAGATAATTTTGTAATACAATTCTAAAAAAAAAAAAAAAAAACTAAAACAAAGAATCTGTGGTTCAAGCTTTGATAGAAGTCCCCAAATAGTAAAGCATCCTTATAGTCCAAATACTTTAAAGACATCAATATGTCAAAGACATTCGATTCCTTATAAAAATTTGTTGGTATATCCACCATGTTTCAAGCGAAACCATGCGGTATTTGGTAGGTAGTTGTCCGAGATAGATACTGCTGGCATATGTCGTCATTTAGGTTATTGAACATGTCAATTTAAGGATGACTCAAGCTTTTATAAAGTTTGTGTGTCAAGTGACTAATTCTCACTTTTAGATGTAGGGGCTGATATTAAAACGATCAGTGGCTGCATTGAGATATTTTGGGGATTCATATTCAGGGAAACAGCACAGAGGCACAATAGTGGGAAAATCCTAACTGCAGTGTCTATGGAAATGAATTAAGAGTGTGAAAAAAAAAACAAAAAAAAATACATCTTCCTTCATACACTCCAAATCCATTCCATCCGTTTAACACTCTGAGTCTATAATAACTGATAAACAGAGTATCAGGGATCTCACTTATTTGTGTTTGCATATATGTGTTATCTCAGTAAAAGGCTAAGATTTAAAATAGGTCATGCTCTATTCATAGGTTGATATATGCTCAGTTTATACATGTGTTTTCTTTGTTGTGTCTCTACATGCATGCAACGGTGCAATATACCCTTTGATCATGACGTTCCAGAATGATTTATTTTGAGTTAAACTCTCATTAATATACATAAATAAGATCCCTGTAATAAATCTGGTCTCCAAATAAAAGCATTTCATGTTTAAAATTAAAGCTGAGCACAAGAACAAGCCATCTGATTGATTCCTCCCGGATAAACACCGAGCCTGCTTTGCTTGTTCTGTGTTGTGTTTTTCACCTTCAAGGTCAAAATCACTTTCTGTACCAAAGAACAACTTTAAAAGCAAGAAACATGGCATAAATCCACTGTGAAGGGAAAATGCTCTTAGCATCAACATGGCAGATTTAAGTGATTTTGGAATGCCCTAGTGGGCAAGGCAAAGAGCGTGTTTCAAGAGCGATGCGGTTTCTGCATCCCTTCATCTCACCTCTTAAGAGAGCCTGCCAACTATTTATGGATTCCACAGATCGGAGGATATGTGTATAATTTAGCTCCTGGGGTTCACATGTAAAAATACACCCACTCTCTATTAAGTCCATTTGTGATTTAATAAGTTAAATATTGATTAATAGCTTAATAAGTGCCAAAATGTCTTTAAAATATTTTATTAATCTCAAAACAGTGAAAAACAATACTTTCATTTCAAAGTAAAAGTTAGTAGCGATTTAAGAACAGAAAAAGGAGAAGCAAATTAAATTTTAAATTAGTAAAATTCTTGTTTGAAAGACATTTGGGTTGCATTCTTACCTAGTATCTCTAAAATATTTTTGGAAACGTGTCTTGTGTGCAAAGTTGAAGTGAGCCCTTCCCTTGCAGCAAAAGAGCTTTCTTCCATGTTTGAGTGGTAGTGTTATATCAAAAAAAGAACTATACTCATTTTTTTAAAAAATTTTGACAATGAAAAAAAGGCCAGGCGGTGGTGGCGCACGCCTTTAATCCCAGCACTCGGGAGGCAGAGGCAGGAGGATCTCTGTGAGTTCGAGACCAGCCTGGTCTACAAGAGCTAGTTCCAGGACAGGCTCTAAAAAAGCTGCAGAGAAACCCTGTCTCGAAAAACCAAAAAAAAAAGACAATGAAAAAATAAAAATATATTGGTAAGCATATGTTTACTTCTAGAGTTTTGATACAATGTTTTTATCTTGTGCTTAAAATGTAAGTAACAAACTAAATGAAGACACCGTGTCTCTTAATGACACAACAATGAAGGTGAAAGTATGAGTTTTTTTTCCAAATTTACATTTATCTCATAAGTATTAGTATTTTTAATGTGAGCACTATTTGCCAGTGTCCAAGAGGGGTTTACAAAACTGAACTTTGTATTTGAACTCAAAGTAAATCGTAGTAAATTCCAGAAAATAGACGGTGAATGGAGGTATCTAACCTCAGATCTGGTCAATAAATTAATGTAAATTAGAAGACAGAATTTTGTTGACATGCAAAAGAGTTCCACAATAGCCTGGAATGGAGTATATTTATTTGGGGATAAACTCTCAGAAAGGGTAGTGACCCACAGTCCTCTGCATGCACTGGGAACTAGAACTAAATCCTGCAACCAAGAGGCCCACGTCTGCTTTTCATCTGATTTTTAGTACATGAGACCAACCCAAAGTGGGCTGGCATCTTAAAGGCTATTGGTTGAAGGAATTCCCACAGCAGAATTCCATCTAAAAACTAAGGGATGACAGGTCTTTATGCAATCCAACTTTTGGTAAACATGGTTGAGTTTTTGTGTTTCCAATTACACACCAATGTTTACCTTGTTTTTATTATTTTTTTATCAAACTGTCCTGTCATATCCTCACTACAAAGAAATTTTCTAATAACTCAAAAGAATAAAGTACAAGTAGAAATAATTTAAAGCTCATATTATATCTATGGATTAGGATGCCAATATACAAATAATAAGAAAAAAGCTGTCAGCCTGTGTTTATTCATGAAAAATACTTTGTAAGAGGTAAAACCATATGTAAGCAGCCTTAAAATGTCAAAATACGAAATGTGAATATAAATATATTACAAGTGAGTCTTACTGAGGAGGGGATCAATTTGTCTTCTACACACAATGACACCTTGAAAATATTAACATAATGCCTTTGGCTGAGTTCTTAAAAATTTCTCCAGGAATTTCTCAGATAATTCTTTATTATAGGACAATAAAAATAGTACTTAGTTTTATCAAAGCTATTGTAAGGAAACGCTTGTTTGTCCCGGCCACCCAGAACTGAAATAATCACACAGAAACTGTATTAATTAAATCACTGCTTGGTCCATCAGCTCTAGCTTCTTATTGGCTAACTCTTACATCATAATTTAACCCATTTCTATTAATCTGTATATCACCACGAGGTTGTGGCCTACCATCAAAGTTTCAGCATGTCTATCTCCAGCAACAGCAGCTCCATGGCATCTCCTGATTCTGCCCTTCTTTTCCCCAGCATTCAGTTCCATCTTCCCTGTCTATGTAAGTTCTGCCCTATCAACAGGCCAAGGCAGTTTCTGTTTTCATTAATGATAATCACAGCACAAGAGGGGGCTCCCACATCACCTTCCTTTTCTGTTTAAATAAAAAAAAGGCTTTAACTTTATCATAGTAAAATTACATATAACAAAACAGTTATCAAGCAAGAATTACAGTTATTTATATATACTTTATCTTTTGTCATAACTAAGGAAAACTTTAACTATAACTATAAATTCTTCAACTCCATCAAAGACTCCAGAAGAATACAATATTACCTAAGTAAACAAAAAGTGCATTGAAGCAACTTCCAAAATTCTAGAAATGACAGAGACATCTTGCTGCCTAGACAATTACCCAAAGTTCTTCTGTACCATTGGGGCATCCATCTTTAACCTATAGGCCCATAGTATCTGGAAAACTTTTCAATGAAGCAGGAAATTTCAAAAACAGTTCAGTCACTTTCTTCTGTATCCTGCAAAGTGTCTTGCAGACTCTTTCATGAAGCAGAAACCCCAAAAGATCATCTCACCTTTAGGCAAGTTCAGCAGTCATTTCTCTGCGGGTCCTGCATGTTCAGTGAAGCAATCCAGGCAAGAGCAGTTTCTTGCCCAAATGGCTAACCAACACCATAAGGAGCCTCTTCAATGACCATCTTCCTCTTGAAGTAGCTTGGTGCTGCCAGGAGCAGATGTGTCTCATTGTCATGAAAAGTCCTAAGTTGTTAAAACATTTTAAATGCCATATTTAAAGGTCTCTGAAAGATTTGAAGAATACCTAACTAACTGAAATATATCTCTATATATTTAAAAAAAACCTAGCATGACTACAGTCTTGACTATTATAGATAACTATTAACCTATATTTCTTAATCATACATTACATTTTTAAAATGAACTTCAAAAACACAATACCTTAATCAAGATTAGAAATAAATATACAAGCCGGGTGGTGATGGCGCACGCCTTTAATCCCAGCACTCGGGAGGCAGAGGCAGGCGGATCTCTGAGTTCGAGGCCAGCCTGGTCTACAAGAGCTAGTTCCAGGACAGGCTCTAAAGCTGCAGAGAAACCCTGTCTCGAAAAACCAAAAAAAAAAAAAAAGAAATAAATATACATATAACAAAACTGACCTTAAATTTGTATCAATAAACCAAGATACATACCAATGCAAATTATTCACATCTATATCAATCTATCAACTTTTGTTTTCTTTGAAAGGCAGAATAAAAAGTCAGTACCTCAAATGTATTAGTGAAAACTGTGGCCATCCTTGTATCCCAAAAAGTCAAAAAGAGAGCCATGTGTTTGATTACTACTGTCAAATGCTGAGAAACAGTGTTTCTATCTAGTTAGCTTCACATGGGATATTAGTATAAACATTATGCATTAAGGGAAACTGACTTTTCTGTGGATTTATTGATCTGTCTTTGCAATGCTTTATATTCTAAAATATTTTTCAGTAATTGGGAACCTGCTTATTTACTAATTTAAAGATATTTGTTTATTGATGTATTTTTTTAAACTTTTTGTAAGACATCTTGTCTCCAAAGAGCATATGGAATATAAAAATATGGGTGCTTTTATAATAAATAATTCTGATCTTCTGATCTAACTAACAATGGATATTATAAACATAAGTTAAAGCAGCAGGTCATAATAGCCAGAAGTAAGACAGTTTTAAAGAACCATATATAGACGTTCAAACATAGAATAGACTAAGGATTTTATTTCTTCCTAAGGTTTCTCTTGGTTTCATCCTCTCTCTCTCTCCTCCCCACTCCTACAAATCATGACATTGCCCTCCCCCGCCCAATCCACAGGACAGAAATGTCCTTACTATGTTACTGATGGTCACTTGTAACAACCCAACCTGATATGGCACTCTGATTGCATACAGAAATTCCTGGGCAAGGAATTTATAGTGAGCTTCTCCTTCTTCTTCTTCTGAATCTCTGTTTTACTATGAATGTTCAGGCCCTCTTTCCTCAAGAAAAACACAAAATACAGTCATAATAGTAATCCCTTCGTGGTATAATAATTCACCAGAGAATTATTAAAGGAATTTGCTCTTTATGCCCGTTTTCTGCACAGAAACTCAATGAAAGCAGTAGCTCTTCAGAAGGGAGCACAGTGGACATTGGGGCCCCTGCAGAGGAACAGCCTGTCATTGAACCCGAAGAAACCCTGGAGCCTGAAGCCTGCTTCACTGAAGGTAAAGGGGAGGTGGTCATGCTCGCACTGCACCTGGAGAGGGCAGCTTTTGCAGCTGCCAACCACCCAAAGTGGGTCCCTCACACACGAGAAAACTTAGGCCCATTTCAAGCATTTCGAAAATTTTAAATCCAGTACCGTACTCTGATTATTTCCTTTCAACCATAGCAGAGGTTATGAGTTTAGAGAAAAATGCTTCTGTTTCATCAAAACTCATGACTAATTGACATTTTTTTCAGAGAAAATAGTGATTGTTTTTACAAGAAGTTTATGTCTTAAATGTTTGTCCGATGCTCACAAAGAGAATTTGCTCGAATGGTAAATATTCTGGCTATGAAAATTCAGGGGGTTTCAAATTTAAAGCCAGGTTTTTACATGAAAAGCAAAATTCTTAATGCATACTGTGAACATAGGAAATGCACAGTGCCCTGGATTCCTGGGCTCTTCACAGAGCCTGCTTGAGCCGACAGAGATGCAGGCAAAAGTGTGAGACCCATTCTCCTATAGTTAGTATTTACTATGATTTTGAGCCTTTGAGATTTGAGTTTGGGAAATCTCAGTTTATTTCTAATTTTATATTCATTGTTCTTTGCCTGATAGGCCTAAAATGTCACCAGTCTTTCTTTGTTTCCTCTGTAAACTACGTATATTATCATGCTAAGCCTTTCTCAAAACTACCTTTGTGTGCCCATCAGGAAGTTTCTTGTTCTGCTGACGAATTCAAACAGAATTCACCCGGGCAGCTCTCTTGTGATTACTTTCTTAAGTGTTTGTGGCAGCTTACTCCTTCCTTCTGCCCCTTTCCTTCACTGCTCTGCTCCTTAGCTCTTCTTCCACTCATACCTTACTTTCTCTTTCTCTGCTTTCTTTCTGACATCCCACCTCTTCTCGCCACTGTCTTCCTTTTGCCTTGGGGCAGTGTTCCTGTATTTATCTCTTTTTTTAAAAAAAAAAGAAAAGAAAACTTAGTGTAAAGTACTTAAACACAAGAACATATATAGTACTTTCTTCTTTCCCTTTTAATTTTTTTCCATGGTGTTTAGAAAGGCAATTAGTGATGGCCACAGGTTTGATTCAGAAAATAAAAGCAATGTGGGGAAGCCAAAGGCGCATCGAAACAGGGTCATTCAAATCACCTGTTAGTAAACTCAGCTATCTCAGGAAAAACATACACACCCTTCCAGGAGCACCACAAGAATACCTATATGCTGATGGAATCTGTATTGCCACTCTACACACTTCTTAAGGGGGATGTTTAATGTTCAGTTATCAATTTTATTTTGCAGTCCTTTAATCGAGCAGCTACAACAGAATATAATACATTCATACCGTAAAGACAAACTACTTGTCACATTTGTAATTTACAAAGTGGTTTTTTTAAAGCATCATTGTGCAAAGAAAAGGCAAAATCTGAAGATGCCGCGTGGTCCATCGATTTCCCATCGCTCATAAATACACACTTGTTGCTGTAAGATGAAAGTGTGATCACAGTCAATTAGGGGTCACGCTGGTGGTGGAAGGATACACCTGGGCTTGACAAGGTGCATTATGGCGGCGGCAGAGCTGTCTTCTCTACTCCTATTGGAACCTTATGTTTGCAGGCTGTGTACGGAGATTCAAGTGCTGTCAAATTAGTGTGGAGGAAGGGCGAGGAAAGCAATGGTGGAACCTGCGTAGAACTTGCTTCCGAATAGTTGAGCACAACTGGTTTGAGACCTTCATTGTGTTCATGATCCTCCTGAGTAGCGGTGCTCTGGTGAGTGAACGTAATTAAGTAATTAACCCAACGTGCTACAGCAGGGACTCTGAAAATCACCTGGCACCAGGGACTTTCTAACCCTTTGCACTCCATAGCCTTAGTTGCCACTGAGGCTTCAATTATTCCACCTTTTAATCTCCCAGACACAAATTTAACAAGTAACTCTGTATTGCTGGGCTTGCTTTCTGTATGTGTGTATATTTCTAATCATTCATTTCTAAGCATTCATCAGTGCTTGCTTATTATGAAGAAGCTCAGAAAAGTTGGCCCTTCTGCTTGGTCATTATAAACAAATGAGTATTCATTTCCTCTCTGCTGAATGAAACGTGAAAGTGAGAACCACAGAAAAGTTCGTGGAAGAGCTGTTACTATGATTCCACGTCCTCTGAGATCGAATGAACTCTGGGTGGGCACTCCAATAGGTCCTTAGGAAGCACTTCTCTGTCCCTTTTCGTGTGTGCTCACAACTCTTGGGCTTCTCAGAAAACAATGAATATTCGTGAAAATTAATAGTGGACAGAATGCCTAAGTGATGATTTAAAGATTGGATTCTCTTCATTGGAAGATGTTAGTTCCATCAGAATCTCTTTAAATTTAGATGAAAATTATTTACAAAGATAGAACTATATTGGTAGCATTTTAGAATTTTAGATGTAAAGAAATATTGAAGTCATAAAATAGTTTGATTTGTTTGTTTCTGTTTTGGGGGTTATTTTATTTTATTTTTGGTTTTTTGAGACCAAGTTTCTCTGTAGCTTTGGAGCCTGTCCTGGAACTAGTTCTTATTGACTAGGCTAGCCTCGAACTCACAGAGATCCACCTGCTTCTGCCTCCCAAGTGCCTGGCTGTCATAAAATATTTAATAGATAGATGATAAATAGAGAGAGAGATGTTCATACATATATGCATACATGGATTCACAGATAAAATATATACATAAATAAATACAAAGTGCTTCCCTGAGTAAAACAGAATTTCTTACAAGATTTTAAATCTTGTATTTATTTTCCTGTTGATTTCTGGGTAGGATAAATGTTTTCTTCATACCACTTTAGCCAAAAAATCCTTTCATCATTGAACAAAATATATCTCAGAAGTAAAGTACCATCTCAGGTTTATTTTAGTACAACACATAGTAGGATCTAACTAAAAAGTAATGTCACGTTAACATTAAGTAATGTCGCCTTATCTCTGCTAAGAAGTAAAACTATCTGCAAAATCAATAAACAAAATACAGTGACGTACTTAGTAAAATTGGACAATATGTTGATAAACCATTCCTGCTTTATAAAAACCATCATTATTTATTTAATCTCTTCTCTATAAAAAACATAAGTAAGAGATGGAATATTTTTCCCTCTCATGGAGCTGAAGGTAGAATTTCTGGTCTCACATAGCTTAGACAAATACTCTAGCCTCTGAGTCACACCCATGGCAAGAAAAGAATGACAATGTCTGCCATGCAATATGACAATGAAGACATACTTTCTGGCCTAGCCAATTGGCTCATGAAATTATACTTTCACTTCAGAAAGAGTAGAGTCATGAAGACCCCTCTGGTTTTAGTACCTAGAAAAGTATGCCTTTTTTATCTAATTTAAAATGAAAAGACCCAGAGAGTAGCAGAACAACACCAAGTCTCTCCTGTCTCAAGGGAATACCATGTGCATATACAATCTGGAAAAATAAAGCTTTCGGATTCTGTGGCTTGTGAAAGCTAAAATGTGTGACTTTTTCTTCTTAGGCCTTTGAAGACATATACATTGATCAGCGGAAGACCATCAAGACCATGCTGGAGTATGCTGACAAGGTCTTCACTTACATCTTCATCCTGGAGATGCTTCTCAAGTGGGTGGCCTATGGCTATCAAACTTATTTTACCAATGCCTGGTGTTGGCTGGACTTCTTAATTGTTGATGTAGGTATCTTCCATGTCATGTCTTTTGCTAGAGGTAGTTTGTCCCATTTGTAGCCTTCTTCTAAAATGATGAAACTCTGGCCACTGTGCTATGATGACAAGATGGGCTGCCCAGCCCTTGAACCTCTCACCAAATGATAGCGGGAAACTCAGAAGTTTAGACCGATTCAGTAACTAATCAAAATAAGGGAGCTGACACACATCTCTAATTGCAGCACTAGAGAGGCAGAGGCAGGCAGATCTCTGAATTCGAGGCCAGCCTGGTCTACAGAGCATGTCCCAGGACAGCCGGGGCTATACAGAGAAACCATTAGGAAAACCAATATAAGTAAATGAATGAATGAATAAATAAGGGAGATAAGATCTAGTAGAATATATAAATTTATATTTATAAAACATGTTGGAAATATACAAGATAAATGATGGAAAAAACATTTAGAATGTGGTGTTTATGCTGCCAGGTTATGAATCAGTCAGTCTCCAGTTAGACTCTCCACCAAACTGATTTTGTGCCCCAATAGCAAAGAAAACTGGAAAACTAATGGGACATTGGGTACTACTATAATTTTGTAAATCTCTGTTACTTACTGGAAGATTTTATGCAGAGATTTCTAGCTCCGTAAACCTGCAGAGGATAGGGAAAGACATGTCTACTTTATGTCAGGGAGGAAATTTTCTCTGATATAAACAAGATTTACAGAAAGCCCTTGATACAGCAGATGTTCTTATAGAGAATTTTAGTTATTAATAATCAATATTTCTTTTACTTAGAACAAGTAACAAGGCCACCCAGTGAGGTTAAGATGAAGTGAGTGGATTGAAGGGAACCCCAAAGGAACAATCAATTTTATAATATTGAAGGAAATGAATCATTAGAAATTACCTCATGTTTTGATAACTCACAGTTGGAGTACTTTGTAAATTCTTTCCTTTTAATATTCACCTATGATCATTTTATATTTTTAATATTTTTGAAGTTTTTCATACAGTATATTTTGATATCATTTCTCCTCCAAGTTCTCCCAGATCTTCCCTAGACTCACAACTTCATGTTCTTTAAAATGTGAAAGAAGAAAAGAAGAAAACAAACCAAAAGTAAAAATAAAAACCACCAAACCAAAACAAACAAACGACAATCCTGATTCCATTTTGTCTTGATCAACTACTTATCATGAGGACAGTCCTCGAATGTGGGTGATATATAACCCAGTGTCACTAAACTGAAGAAAATTGGTTTTCTGTCTCTGAGAGGTTATCAGTTACAGATAATTTCTTCATTAGGGGTATGACTTTCTGCTCTTGTCCCCTCCCCCAGGCTGGGATTTAGTCTGGTTTAAATTTTCTTCTGGTACTGTGCATGCTCTCGCTATTGCTGTGAATTCAAGTGTGTCTCACTCTGTTGTGTCGGGAAGACACTTCTTCCTTGGAGTTTTTCACCAACTCTGGCTCTTAAGATCTTTCAGCATCCTCTTCCTCATGGCTCCCTAAGCCTTAAGAGGAGGGATCTAATGAAGACATCCCATTTAGGGCTGAGTGCTCCAAAGGCTGAGTGCTCCCACTCAGCCTTGTCCAGTTGTGGGTATCTACTGTAAGAAGCAGCTTCTCGGATGAGGGTTGAGTGACACCATCTATAGATATAGCAAGATGTCGTTGGAAGTCACTTTATTGCTATGTTCTTTTAATAGAGTAACAGAACAACTATCAATTTTAAAAATTGCATCTTTTATATTAGGTGGGAGCTACAAATTGAACAAAAGCAGTTTTGTTTATTCTTCATTTTATTTGTGTTGTGCAGGTTTCTTTGGTCAGTTTAACAGCAAATGCCTTGGGTTACTCTGAACTTGGGGCCATCAAATCCCTCAGGACACTGAGAGCTCTGAGACCACTAAGAGCCTTATCACGATTTGAAGGGATGAGGGTAAGAAAATGGAAACTCTGGAGTATTCTATATTGCCAAAGCTAGACTGAATCCAGTTTAACTAACAAGAAATAGATGCATGCAAAAGGAATGGCGACTCTTTGCAAAAAAAAATTGCTATTTTATCATTTTCTCTGTTGCATATTGACTTCTTGGTGATATGCAAGAGAAAATAGCCCTTTCTGAAAATGATTCAATATCATTTATCTGCTTGGCTAATTATAATGACCTTATTTCATAATTGATCTTGGGAGTTTCCTTATAATCCCAAACTCAAAAAAAGGCAGATACTCTATTTGATAACTAAGGAGTTATAAGATATAATTTTGTGTCATGTCATTCTCTGTTGTGATGACCTGTCTGTACTTAAGGAATCTTACTGAAATTAATGTTATTCATGAATATGTATGAGTACAAAGGGGACAAAATGAGTTCTTGAGTGTTTTGTCTTTAGAATGCCAACATTTTCATTATCTTAATATATTCAAGGACGAATATGAACTACTGGCTGACTTATCCCTTATAGCACCAAGTTGTAACTAAGCTAATCTTAAAACATAAATAAGATACCAAGTTAAATATATATACCCACACATCTTATAACAATAAAGCCAAGCTATTAAGGAAAAAGAAACAGAACATGTATTTTATATTCATTACTATAGATGACTCACCAATGAACCTTAACTTAAAACTCATTTCTCACTTATACAAAATTTTATTTCACCCTTTTGCGCAAACACTAAGCCCTTCTCCATAATTGATCACAGGGTAGAATTTTGCATTTATTGACTTACTGTTATTATGATTATTTTAAAGCATAAAACATTTATGTAAGATTACAGTGTAAAATTTGATTTTATATTTTTAAGACCCAAAATGCATGTTCTCTAACCAAAGCAGATAAAACGTGCAAACGAAAGAGAAAGCCTTTGTCCTGTTACAGCCTTAGGGTCACCTATGCTCTCGGGCAAGTGATGCTACCGGATCTTCTGCAGCGTGGAAATGGCAGGCATCCTGTGTTCCCTCATAAATAGACGTCTATTATCGATTTTATTATAGTACACTTCAAAAGGCTTAACACTCATTTTAATTTCCCTAACATATATGGAAACGTCTCTTTACTAGTCACAGTCAAGCTCAAAGAAGTCTTGATTTCATATTCACATTTATATTAAAAACTATTGTATGCTTTCTCCAGGTTATGCAGGCATTAATCTTTTCCAGTTTAAAAAAAAAAAAAACACTGTCACTCCAGAATGGCAATTTCAGTTGTCAAGGACAACATCATTCTCATGCATTTTATATAAAATTATGTTGACTGAATTAAAATCCATAATTTAAAAAGCTCCCCAATGCTGAATGATGCTAAGTATATGTGGTTGTTAGAAAATATTTCAAATTTGATCTTTTATAAGATTGTTAAATCTACAGTCTTTTATTTTTAAATTTTTATATGTTTTTATCCTTTATTGATTTTTATTTTTATATGTAAGATTTACTTTCTGTAACAAATGACTTTCTTTTCTAACTTCTGTTTCTGATAATAGTGACTTTATCTATTATTATTAATAATGCTTTTTTTAAAAAAAACTGAAGTCATAAAAAAAACTCTGTGTAGATGCTAAGAAGCTCATTTCTGACTATGATTCCTTGGCTCAACATGAGGCCAGGAACACCACACACCAACGGCAACTCCTCAGCACCAGCTTGGCATTGTAAAGTCAAAATAACATTCTTCTCGCTCCTTCTGCTATATTTCTAGTATATAAATTCTTCTCTGTGAAAATCTGACTGTGGGTGATGGGGAGGTTGGATGTGATGATGCCTGTGACCGGGAACTGAGATTAGGATGTCTTCAGAAACTCTCATTTTATTCTCTGTGGCAGCATAGAATCGCAATAGCTGGGTCACAGTGAAAACCAGGCACTCACTCTGCTTTGGGTTTCTGTCACTCTTTCAAAGCATGTGCTTTTATGCAACACTACTGAATCCGGCATGCTGCATAATGCTTGAGAAGGAGTTAGCAAGTAATAAACGAGACATCATCACGTTGTCCTTTTTTTGTTCTGCATGGTTTATGCACATTTTTGGCTGACAGCTTTTGAACATTTATTGTATTTCAAATTTCCAGTCCAAATGTTTCAACTTGTGAAATTGAACTGAATGAACCAATGTCGTGAATACCTAGGGTCAACTCAAACTGGTATTTAAATTAGCATTTTAGTTTCCTAGTCTGGGAAATCGTAAATACCACTTCAGAGGAACTCAAGTCTTAATTGCTAGGGAAACAGACAGCGAGCATCATATACAAAAAGTAGCACCAAATGTTCTGTCATATCACATCTCTAACTAATAATAAACTATATATTTCTATTTTATATAGGATAATCTTGCTCCAACTTGGATGGGGTGGAGCGGTGGTTCCTCCCCTCAGCCCTTTATTATGGGTACTGTATTACCCCTTTTGCTACCTTTAATCCTTGCACTGTGACTTATGTGTAGTGGGGATGAGGGAGGGAACGGGAAGGGTACGATTGTACCACAGTAGGTACAACGCAACGTTTACTTCCTAATCCACTACTTTCAGTGAGCTTAACTTTCTTTTGGGAAAAAATAATATATATATATATATATTTAGATTAATCTTAACTTCTGTGGATTATGACCCCAGTAGTGCATATTTTTGTTAAATTTCACTAAATATATATGATTTAGCTACTGTGTACTTCATTGTCCATTTATTGGGATATGACTTGATTGGTGAGGGTGGGGGACCCTGGTGTAGGATGATTATGATAAAATTGTTCTAACTTGTCAAGCTGATGATAGTGTCTGAGGCATATATCTCTTGCCATGGAGACACTGCTCTGGTCTCTCCAAGGGCCAGCTGAAGTCCATAAGTTGACTGTTAATGTGTGTGAGCAGAGGCTAAGGTGGAACATGCCAGGCATCAAAGGGTCATTATTGATTATGCTCTGTCTCAGTTTCTATCGCTAAAAATATGTTATTTGCAAAAGGCAGAAAGGTGAGATACCCGTGAAAGAGCAGAACATACAAAAATATGTTTTAAATTCTAAAACCAAGAAACGTCAAAAATGAGCTTAATTGAACTATATAGAATAGAGCACACATGTAGAAATAAAAAACCCTCATGAGCACTAAGGTATTAATGCATAAGCCAACTCCTTGCAAGCCACCCCAGCATCTGTGGACATTGTGACGACATCACAGTGAACCCCAAAATAAAAACAAATCTCATTTTCATTACCTCTTAAAATTCAGGAGTCTCATGTAAGAAAGATAATTTTTGTTATTTAGAATAAGAAAAATAGCGTTTTGTTTGAATAATTGATACATTTGCCTATCAGACATATTAATAAAATTTAATAATACTGATTTAGGTGTTAGGCTTTTTGAAGATTTTTTTTTACTTTTCATATTCAGAAGTCATGATTTCTACTTTCCTATTATTACATTATTATTCATACAACTTTTCTGTATTTCTTAGAAAAGCTATGGAAACAATGATTAGCACTGACTTGAAAAATCAAATCTCTTCACTTAGAGGAAACTTGAGTGCACTGAAATGTCCAACATCCACTAGCATATTTGTCTGTTCCTCATTTTTCATCAATTTAACCAGAAGTGTGGACCTTAAGGAAGAAAGAGACTCTAAGAACTGATTGTGCTACTAAAGAGAAATCCTACTGGGAGATGGTTTTAAAAAATTGTTGGAAGAAGCAGTCTCTACAATCAACCCATTAAGCATGCTTCTTTCTTAGACATCTCCTTTTTATGCACCTTATAACCTCAATTTGTTCTTTCCAATTTACTTAGACTAACTCTTCCCAGTACATCCCCACATAGGAGCCAATTACTGACTCTCCCTAGAGACTGAAAGGAATTAATACATCTCCCTCTCTGCAGAACCAGGGGATGCTTGGGGCTCTTGGGAAAGACAATCCCTTTGTGACCTTTTGCTCTGTACTTTAATGAAATAACGACTTTAAGTGTATTTTGATTGACAAATCCTCTGATGCTACGCCAAATGGTTTTCCAAGACAAAGTTCCTTGCGAAATAAAATTTCTCACTGGGCCAAATCTATGGCAAATTTGTACATCTTCTCCTGAACTACATTTCTACACAATACTGGACATCATCACAAACTCAGTAATGAACATTAATTTCAATTCAAAACCAATCCCTGTTTCAAAGGATTTCACTCATATTTATTACATTATACAAAAAAATCCTTATTCAAATCTTTACTTATCCTTCTCATATAATCTAGAAATAAAATCTAAAAATTATGTTGTGTTCAAAACATGCTAAGATAAATTTTACTTTATTTGTTTCTTCAGGCAGTTATTTTCCTTTTCCTATTCTGAAAGATCTCTGTCTCACTCAAAACAATCAAAGTCTTAATAACTAGTAAATATGTATTTGTATCTTACATTTTTACAAAGCTGTCTGCAGAGATGGTAACTCCGTCTCCAGATGGTTCAATTCCTAGCCAGTCAAGCATGAGGACTAGAATTTGGTTCCCCAGAACCCATGTAAATTCCAGATAAGAATAACAGCTCACCTGTAATTCCAGAGCTAAGCAGATGGAAAGAGATCTCCAGAAAAAGCTAGCTAGCTACACTAGCCCTGACAGCAAGCTCTGAGTTCAAATGACTCAATGAGTAAGATTCAAAACAGTCAAAGAACACCTCCACTCCTACATCTACTTCATGCCTCTACACATGTGTTCCACATGTGCATGCACACTTGCACACATATATGCTGTCACACGGAAACACACATCTATGCATGAGACATACACACATTAAAGTATCATAATCTACCAAAGATATAGGAATCTAACTTTCACACAGAAACCCGTAAGTGGTGGGAGTTCTTGAAAAAATAAGTAGGGGGAATGAAAAGGAGCATGAAATGCCAATTCTGGCCCACTTTCCGAACCTTCCTTGTTTTAGCTTCATTAGTCTCATTTTCCAAATGAAACCCCAACACAAAATTGTCTTTGAAGTTCTTTCCAGTACTAAAGTTAAGAGTCTTGAATTCAAAGGAGACAACTCTCACCTTTGTTAAGGAGGCTGACCCGGTGGGTAGAGTTAGACTAAGTAAAGGACGTGCTTATTTTGAGCTAAAGTCTTGAGAAGGGGTGTGGTCATCTCAAGGAGAAATACTGGGAAGTTGTAAAGAAAGAAGAGTCTCAGGCAAACGCATTAGCACATAGTTACCATCAGAGAGGGGTTTGGAGTGTATGTGGCCAGCTAGGGAAGCTGGAAGAGGAAATTTACCATGGTAGTGAGAGATTCTTCTGCAGCCATGTCTGACACCTGAGCAGAATCCCCATAAACCACCCTGTATGGTGGAAAAAACAGCTCCTGAAAGTTGTCCTCTGACTGCCATACAGTGCTAAACATTTAACATGTTCATACACACACACATACTCACACAGATAGATAGATAGATAGATAGATAGATAGATAGATAGATAGATAGATAGATGATAGATAGATAGATAGATAGATGATAGATAGATAGATAGATAGATAATAGATAGATATAGATAGATGATAGATAGATAGGTAGATAGATAGATAGATAGATAGATAGATAGATAGATAGATAGATAGATGATAGATGATAGATAGATAGATAGATGATAGATAGATATAGATAGATGATAGATCGATAGATAGATAGATAGATAGATAGATAGATAGATAGATAGATAGATAGACAGATAGATGATAGATAGGTAGGTAGATGATAGATAGATAGATAGATAGATAGATAGATAGATAGATAGATAGATGATAGACAGACAGATAGACAGTTATGGTGGGTAGGTAGGCAGACAGGCAGATAGACACATAAGTGGATAAATAAGTGGACAAATAAATGTTTCAAGGAAAGTAGATAGAGACTAAGGAGTGATGTAGATGTCAAAGAGAGATAAATTTTTCTAATGGCTAAAGAACCACCAGGAAATTTTAAAATGGGACTTGGAATAGCTTTCAGCTTTGGATAGAAGGAATATATCTACCCCAAGTATCCATGATATCCATGTAGCAAGATATCTATGCCAAAAGAAGGGGAAAGAACAATCTGACAATAATGTACTAATGTTCTAAAGTAACAGAGATCAGAGCCAAGGAGATCAGGAAGGTGGGCAAACGGCCAAGTCGGAAAGGTTTGAAGAACACAGCACGAGAGCTGCAGACCAGTATCGGGGTGGTCAGTGCCATGGGGGTTAAAGGCAGAAACTCACTTGGTAGTACCAACTCCGTAGTCACAGCAGACACAACCTTCAATGTTCATTGAGACGATAAACCCAAAGAGGAACGATTGCTCCATTTCATTATTCATTACTCAAATTCAAAAAATTAACTCTATGAGTACATTTAAAATAATATCTAAAAGTATTTTTAGAATCCTTTTCAATAAATAACTTCAAAATTAAATTGAAGATCACTTCAACAAATAATATGTAAAGAAAGGTTTGTGTGTTAACTCTTTCAGGCAGGCTATAGAGTGAGATAGTTGCTATGTATATATGTATTTCTCCACACAAGCCTGTCCTCGGTTTCTGCCTGGACAGCTCAATCGAATTAACCTTTTCATGTTCATTTCCAAGCTTTGTCATAATTTCCTTTGGCCCACTTAACACACTGTTTTGTGGCCCCCGGTGGTTATTGTTTCCTACAGAGTTCAACCAGGGCTCAGAAGTACACGGAATTGGCTCTTATACTACCATCAGACAGGCAAAACCATTTATTCGGAAATTCAACTCTAATCAAAAGAAAGTAGGTGATATTAAGAAGCACCAAACTGACAGAAGCAGCAGGCATTGCCACATGATTGGCACCAATCTCAGCCATTCATGTTCAAGTCTGAGACACATCCGCCACTGAAGAGTGTCGTAGGTCTAGCCTTTATCCCCTCTCTTAGCTACTCATGTGCTGCTCCGGAGAGAGCTATGGAGAAGGAAGCTGGAACTCCCAGAGAGTAGATATTTTTAATCTGTGGTCCTGAATTAAGGATAAGAAGGAAATAAGTTCCTTTTTTATAAAAAAAAAAAGGGGGGGGGGGAGATAACAGTTTAGCACAGGGCTTTACAGAGTCACATCAGATCTGAGAAGTATGGCCCTCCCTCCTCTTCTCATTTTCCTGCGAAACTGATCTTCCTAGTGTTTCATTTAAAATAAGTTTATTGGATTAAACTCAGTAAATGAAACAACTGGCATGACTGGAGCTTGAAATAAACGATGTGATGATCTACTGAAATACATAATGCTAAATTGTCTTGCTTCTTATGCAAAAACTATTATTAGTTATAGCGATGCATGGATAATTAAGGCCAAAAATATATTAGGTGTTTAAAATAGTTTTATATTTATACATCTTAATTTTAGTTTATTTCTAACATATACTGGTCAAATCAATTCATGCCCAAATGTTTTAGTTATGTTCTTTGACATATTGGTTTTTTTCATTGTTTTTGAAATGAGCTAATCTTCTGCTCAGAAGTTCCTACTTCTCTTTTTTTCTAATAAACTACACATCTGATGTCATCCAGTAGCAAATTCCTCTGATTTTCCTTTTTTTTAGCTCCTCCTTTATATTGAATTTCTTCTTCCCCCCCCCCCCCGTTTCTTTGCATATGGCCTATATTTATTTTTCTAAGCATAACATTTATGGAAGAATGGATTTATTTTAAGATTATTTTTGCTTTGCTCTTACATAAATAGGCTAAGTAGTCTTGGTAGAAAAAAAATAAAGATGAAAATTCCTAGGGGAATGTCTTTCTGCTTTGAACCAATAAGAATTCTGACTCTTCTTTCTCTCCATTTGTGTATTAGGTGGTTGTGAATGCCCTGTTAGGAGCAATCCCCTCCATCATGAATGTGCTTCTGGTTTGTCTTATATTCTGGCTCATTTTCAGCATCATGGGCGTAAATTTGTTTGCTGGCAAATTCTACCACTGTGTTAATACCACAACTGGTGACATGTTTGAAATCACCGAAGTGAACAATCATTCCGATTGCCTAAAACTCATAGAAAGAAATGAAACTGCCCGCTGGAAAAATGTGAAAGTAAACTTTGATAATGTAGGATTTGGGTATCTCTCTTTGCTTCAAGTTGTAAGTGAACACTCTTTTCTCTAAAAATTTCATTGCTCAGAATACTAACAAAGTGGTTATTGCAGAGTTATTTAGTTAAGAAGAAAGCTTGTAATAATTTTTCAGCATTATTTGTTGGTACAAGTCTCAGAGTCCAGAAGAGTAGGAACGTTCACATGAGAAGGCAGAGTCAACAGAGGTCAGGCGTTTCAGTTTTTCCCAAGGGTCTCATTTTCTTTTTCTTGCGTTTCCTCAAATTCCTGTCTTTATGAAAAAGTTTGTTAATAACTAAATGAAATCACTGGTATTTAGCAAACATTCCTGGATAGTAGCTGATGTGTAAGAATTCACTGACGCTCAGCGACGCTACTCTGATTTGGAAGTTTGAGAAAGATGGTTGGGTGTGAAGATTATGTTTTCCCAGTGGGGGGAAAAAAAATAACAGAGTGCCAGCATGTAGAATTCAAAGGCAGACAACTCTAGTCTCAAACCATATGAGATTTCATTGCCATTGCTGAGTTCTGTTTTACCCTAAACATCCCATTAGTTCCCTAAGAATAGTTTATATGTGTATTTTTAAATTATGAAAGGTGGTGGGTCCTTAAATGTATTTATCCAGGGACACTTCTAACTGCAACACAGTGAGTGTAAGCAAAAACCAGATTATTTACTAAAACAAAACAAAACAAAACAAAATACTGGTCTAGTTTTTCTGCTTAAAAAAGAAAAACAAATAAAAAACGCTATATATTTTCTTCTCTTTCGCTTCTTTACGATGTTCGGAGCAGAACTGTACTTGGTTTGCTAAGATAAGGTTTTGGGTCCTTAACAGAGAACCAGCAAACAAGCCTATGCTGTTGCCAACAGCTTTCATAGACGTCCTTACTACTATTCTTTGATAACCTTGTCTCTTTTTGTGTTCTTGGAATATCTTTCTCCCAGACCTTGTAGCCTACTCTGAATGTTTACTGCTGAATACAAGGATTTTTGAAATAGAGCAAGAATAATCTCGTAACCATTATAATGGGTTCACCGTGTTTTGCTTCCATCCCTGCTCACCCTGTACTGACACTCACACTGATAAGTCGTGTATCCAAAGTATCACTTTCTTCATAAAACCAAGGACAGAAAAATCGGCATTTTAAATAATCCTTTGAAATGCTAAGTGATTCTGAAAAAGAAGGGGCTGGCTGCACAAGGTTCTTCAGCGTGCTCTGCTCTACATAAGCAAGTCTTTAAGGGCCACTTCACACTAGGCCATACAGAATCACCTCTCACCTCTCTGTTGATTAGTAATTCCACTGAAATGGTTCCTCAAATCAATTATTTCTGGCTCCTGTATGAAGATTATGATAGACAAGTTCTATAATTGACCTCAGCCACTGGCATATTCTCCATCTCTCTGCTTTATCTGAAAGAAAATATTTCTGTGTTCTGGCTAACATGCATTCCTCTCACGTCATCCACCACTCCATGAAGGTCAAGGACTTAAAAACAAGGATACCTCAAAAAAAAAATCATGCTAGGCTTCCTCACTGACTAAGGAATAGGTATGCATTTCAGGGCCTTTGGGCTCAAAATCTATGTTCTAAGACACATAGCAAATGACCGTAAGGCATTAGAGTAGGGATGCCTCTTCAGTATGCAAATGACAGTGTCTGTCCTTCTCTTTCCCATGTCTCTTATTTATATTAACTCATTCTCTTCAAGGATTACACAACAGAGAGTGAATGTAGGATTGTTTCTGAAATTTTCTTTAAAAGATGGTTGCAGCTTTTTATATAAAACCATATGATTTTTAGAGTGTTAAAGTAAAGAACAACCTTAAATGTTGTCAGTTTGGTCACCTGGAAGACAGATTTCTGCAGAAGATCCTCAGACCTAGTTTGTAATTGCTGCATATATTGCCAATTCTACTTACATTTCTAGGGCTTTGTACCAAAGTATGATAGCATGTTAAGCTTGAAACTTACTTTAGAGCTGGTTATAAGATAGAAAGATGTGTGGTCACCTGGTTCTCTTTCTGTCTTTGTTCAAAATCCCTGTAAAATTTGTTTCAAAATGACTTTAAAATACTTCTTTAAAATGTACAGTAAGAATATTTAATAAGTATGAATTCTGAATTTTAACCCAAAGTAAGACATGGCTGTCCTTTCTAACAGGCCACATTTAAGGGCTGGATGGATATCATGTATGCCGCAGTTGACTCCAGAAATGTAAGTATTCCTTATAGCTTACTTCTTCTGGAAATATTGATCAGGTGCCTAGATCAGCTCAATAATTAGTCAGGTGAACTGACTCTATTTTAGCTAAAATATTCAGGAAAAAACATTTGCACTCGAGAACAGCAAATGCTGTATTGAGTTTAACCAAAAAACTGAAGGGAAAGAAGAGAAAAACTCGACTCATTCATTTAATAGCCATGAGAATGCTCTCTAGTATCTATATTTGATGTAAAGGAGCAAGCAGAAAAAGTATATGATTGTCATCAACAGCTGAAACGTGCAGGCAGCCTCCAGGGAGACCTGGAAAGCTGAAGACACAGGTGGAGATCCCTTAGACACATCAGTCTTTTCAAGTCTGCTCTACATTAGTAGCATCCATGAATTGACTGGAGCCTGTAAAAAATGCTTTTAGCAATTCTACTTTATTTGGTTACACACGTTTTCTTCCAGACGTACATTCAAACCTCAGGCTTCCTCTAAGATTGATCTCTAAACTGTAAAATTTAGAGTTTTCTTCCTCCCTGTTACTTTTTTCTCTTGTTCTTGTTTCATTTTTTTCCCTTGGTAGCCCAGACACCTAGGTCACGATGTCGACATATATAATCTTGAAACCCTCCTGATCTCCCTGGGTACTTTTTGATCACATCTGGAGTTAAGTCATTTCACTTCATTACAACGACTTCCCCTTACTTGGTCGATCGATTTTAACTCTGTTGTCTTTCAAAAGAGACAATGCGTTAGGAATCTACGTATAGTAAATCTTGATTCTTTTGTTGTGCAACGAGGAACAGGTCTGTCTATGTCTATTTTTATAACAATAAGCCTGAGAGTTGGTTATCAATGGAGGATTATAGAAAATGAAATGTTCAGCCTGTCTATTCGATCTAAAACTTTTGTGACTGTGGTAATGGTAGTGCAAGATGCCAGCCTCCAACTGAATAATCCTGCTCTTTTACTGGCTATATAGATCCATACACAAATGAATCAGCACTCTAAATATATTCTCTATCTATTTATAAGAGCTACTTTTTTCACTAACAATTTTCTTTGGTTGTTTTGAAGACAGGGTGTTACATTGCAACTCAGGCTTGTCAAATACTCATGGCAAGTCTCCAGCCTCATCCTCCCAAGTGCTTGGGTTGTGCAGACATGAGACACCACACGGAACTCACTAATATTTTCAAATTACTCAAAGTTAGCTAACTTAAAAATTGCCAAGTTTAAGGCATACTCTCCAAATGACAAAATATTCATCATATATAAAGTTATATAAATAGTTTTAGAATGCCATATTACATTACTTTTTATACCAAAACTTTTTAGTGCCCAGTTTCAGAGGTTCTTCTTTTCTTTTTTTTTTTTTTTTTTTTTTTTTTTTTTTTTGGTTTTTGGTTTTTCGAGACAGGGATTCTCTGTAGCTTTGGAGCCTGTCCTGGAGGTTCTTCTTTTCTTTAGAGGCAGTTCATATGGGAAGAAAATCTACTGATTGATTACTGGGGATATAATCTACTATATGGAAAAGCACCAATGTGCTTCCCACTTTAAAGCTGCTCTAGCAGTTAACAAAATGCTCTCCTCTGGCAGGTGGAGCTGCAGCCTAAGTATGAGGAAAGTCTGTACATGTATCTCTACTTCGTCATCTTCATCATCTTTGGGTCCTTCTTCACCCTGAACCTGTTCATTGGTGTCATCATAGACAATTTCAACCAGCAGAAGAAGAAGATGAGTATTTTTAAAATATTTCTAACATACTGACATGGAGGAGATAACATAGAATTTGAATTTTAATCAAGATGAGATCTTGAATTCAGAAACAAATTAGCTTATGACTTTTTCCATATGGCTTATCCATAACAACACATTCTCCTTTACAATGTATTTGAAGCTAAAGCGTCACTAGAGACTGGAAAAGCATGTGGAAAGGTAGATAAAAGGAGGTTTGGTTTGATCAGTGAATATTGTATGCAATATACATGTAAATATCCATCAAAACTTAAAATATTTAGAATTTTCACAAGAAATGAAGTTCAGTATACATATATACATATATAAATATATATTATATACTCTTTTCTATTGCTTTTATAGTTTGTACTTCTTTTTCTGGTTATTTAACTCAAAGCAATCGTTTCTAGTTTTAATTTGGAGAATATTTTTCTATTATCATTTATAAGGCTTATTTGACTCTTATAATTGTGTATACACATTAAAGATGCCATGCAAATAAATATTGTCAGTCAAGAGTTCGTATTTCATATTTCTCTGCTCAAACTGTTTCCATGAATATTCTCCTTATTGAACTGCTTCTCATTTGTTTTCTGTTTTGTTTTGTTTTCTTCTGAGAGTCTCACTCTATACCCCAAGCTGGCCTGACATCACTATATAGCACTCATTAGCCTAAAACCAGTGACAGTCCTCCTGCATCAGTCCCAAAACGCTGGGATTCTAGGCACACATCACTTTGCCTGACCTGGAAATATTCCACATGCATGCATGTGTGCATGGGGTGTGCATATGTTGTATGTATGTTTGCTCATGTGAGTGTGTGCAAGCTTTTGTGAAGTTGAATGTACCTATGCATATAAAGGCCAGTGGTAGACATAGTGATCTACTTCAATTGCTACCCACCAGAACCTTTAAGACAGGATCCCTCACTGAACCTGCAGGTCATCAGCTCAGCTAGGTGGCCGGAGAGGGAGCCCAATGGGTTCGCCGATCTCCACATTCCTAGCACCATGATTATGAGCACATGTTGCCATGCCCACTTTAACACAGGTGTTTGACATCTGAGCCAAGATACTCATGCCTCCGTGTAAAGCATTTACCACTTAGGCCCACTCTGATATACTTTTTTTTTAAATTACAGTTCTTTATTCATGAGAGTAGGGTGTGCAGTGTGTGGTAGTCAGCAGACAACATGCAGAAGCTGGTCCCCTCCTCCTGGGTCCCAAGGTTTAAAGCCAGGTGGTTAGTCTTGGCAGCAAATGCCTGGATACACTGAACCATTGTCCCAGCCCTGAAATACTTTTTCTTTAATTTTTAAAACAATCTTATTTTACCTATTAATCCCAGTTCCCTCTCCCTCCCCCACCCTGCCTTCTGGCCTTCCCCCCTCCCCACCCGCATCTAGTCCTTAGAGAACATGAGGCCTCCTATGGTGAGTCAACAAAGTCTTCACATCACTTGAGGCAGGACCAAGACCCTTCCCCCTATTTCTAGGCTAAGTAAGGTATCCCTCCATAGGGAATGGGCTCAAAAAAAAAAGTTTATACTCTAGAGATAAATTTTGTTTTCACTGCTAGTAACAACACAAACTGCCCAAGTTGCCCAATTTCAGAGGGTCTATTTTAGTCCTATACAGGTTTCTCAGTTGTCAGTGAAGCTGTTTGTGTGGGTTTCCCCATCATGGTCTTGACCCCTTTGCTCATATTATCATTCCTTCCTCTCTATGGCTGGACTCAAGGAGCTTGGCCCAGTGCTTAGTTGTGTATTTCTGCATCTGCTTCCACCATTTACTGGATGAAGGTTCTATGATAATAATTAAGGTGATCATCAGTCTGATTACAGGGGAAGGGCAGTTAAGGCTCACTTCCCACTATTGCTTTTGGTGGTACACACCAGTAGGATTTGCTGAAGGAGGCAGAGGCAGAAGGAACACGAGTTCAAGGCCAGCCTGGGATAAATACTTTCTAATATATAATTTTAAATGCTCCTTTTTTGGCAACGTTTTCTCAGTATCATATGCATTTATCATAACTTGGTTAATTTTGTTGTTTCTAGTCTTAATGACTTGTCAATTTTTCCCATAAAATATTTGAGTGTTTAAATCTTTTCTTACAATAAATTTGCAGAGGGAAATATTTTGCCTCCTTGGAGTCATGCATTCAGTCAACTGTATAAACTCTATGACCATGACCTTGTTCCAGCTTGCTCACTGACATCAAACATTCTCTTAGTTTTTAATAGTTGGTATTTACTAGATAAAAGCCAAATTAACTTTAACTTTTGTATGTTTTATGGCTAATAGATTTGAGTGCATTTAAGTGCTTCACAGCCAAATAGGTCTTTATGTCCCACTACTTCATAGTATTTATTGAGTCTATTTACTCATCGATACCGAGGATTTTTACACTACAAAGCATTGCTGTTGTCAATGCTGATAGTATCCTATTTCTAGCAGCTTCCTCTGCTCCATTTGCACTTCTCAGCTGCTGTCCAGTCCTCTGGGCCTCCTCTCCTGTCCCACACCTGTCATTCTGATGAGCACTCATCTCTGAGCTCCTCCAGGCTTCTTTTGCCCCTCTCCTAGAATTCTTGACAGAATTAAGGAGATTGTAAGTTAAGAAGATGTGTGCACACACGCATGTGTGTATGTGTGTGTGTGTATGTGTGTGTGTGTTCAATTCTTCCTACATCTGAATAGGAAAATCATTGTATCATTGTATTACATCAAAAAGGGGATGTGTTTAAGTTAAGGGACTAAATATGTAGTGTCCCAGTGAGCCAAGATTTACTGCTCATGTATATGGTCTTGAGTAACTACTTAAGAGTTTCTGTGCTTTTTCTCTCAATATAATAATAATGGCCATTTTGAATTATCTTAAGAAATAAATGTAATTTCAATCACCATGACATACTTTTAATTTTTCAGCTTCAAAAATCACAGGAAAAGTCATGCTAATTTCTTTAAATTTCTTGTTATAATATTGACAAATATGTAGGAATGGATATGGTTTTAACCAGTTTTGATTTTTCTTTTCTATACTTTGGAGGTCAAGACATCTTTATGACTGAAGAACAGAAGAAATATTATAATGCGATGAAAAAATTAGGATCAAAAAAGCCACAAAAGCCCATCCCTCGACCAGGAGTAAGAAAGAGTGAATGACAATCCTATAAGACAGCATTGAATGTGTTTTGTTATACAAAGGGAGTCAACTACTATTTCCAGCGGAAAAATTTGTACTTCTTGAACATCATTAACTTATGTCTTTCTGAAGTCTGTTGGGTTTTTGTTTGTTCATTTGGTTGGTTGGTTGGTTTTTCAAGATAGGGTTTTTCTGTAGCATTTGGAGCCTGTCCTGGAACTAGCTCTTATAGACGAGGCTGGCCTCAAACTCACTGAGACCTGCCTGCCTCTGCCTCCCGAGTGCTGGAATTAAAGGCATGAGCCACCGACACCCGGGTCTAATAGATTTTTTGACACCAAAAAAAAAAAAAAAAGAATATACATGAAATGCAAGTTCACCTTCAAATGACTTAAAACTATACAACTAGAATCCCAACTATATAGCCAAATGACCCAGGGAGTGTGATCTGCACACTTGTGTTTTTACCATAGCTGTTGTGCAATGATGAGGAACACATAAACATTGGGAGGGACTAGCATCCATTGGGCTTTTTTAGATTAAGAGGTAGACAAAATGTTCACTGGCATATCATCTCCAATGTAATTGTTGCTCAATTAGTAGAAATATTGAAGCATTTTGGAGGAGGTAAGAATTCTAGTATCTAATATATTTATATATGGCTAAAATGTTGCCAATTACTGATGTCGGAATGATTACAATTTGTGATAATAAATAACTATTCTCATATTTCCAAGATGACTTCAACAAACTATAATAAAAGAGTGTTTACCCTATCATAGTGATTTTCATGGCAGTAATCTTTAAACTGAAAATATTTCCAAGGATGAATCAGAGAACAAAACATTAGGAAATATTCCTATTTTGTTAGCTGAGTGCCACGCACTGCGCCCCCGTGTCTACATTCAGTGCGCTGGCACCCAGTTACCGAGCTTTGGGCAAGGGGCAGGAGGTTAAAATACACAGACACACAGACAGAGAGACAGCGACACTTGGGGAATTCATCCTTGAATTCCCCAAGAATGCCCCCTTTATTGTGTTCAGGGGCAGATTATATAGAGATAGCCATGCCCCAGCCAAACCCACCAGAAACCACTCTGCCATCAGAACTCGTGAAGGTCTCGTGCTCAGAACAGCTGTAGGCACTCAGATCAGGGGATTACAAGAAATTCAAGATCTGGGGTCTCACTGCTCCCAACAGCTGAGAATTTCTTTCTTAATGAGAAAATTTTTGCATTGAGACTTAGCACTGCACAGAGAAATGACTCAAGTATGTGCCTCAAAATTTATGATAATAAAATATCCTTAGGCTCCTTCAATTTCCCAGAGGAAGAAACAGGCAATGGTCCGCAGGTTTGAAAGCAGCCGACTGAGGGTCGGGACCACATATCAGTAGCCAAGTTCGCATGTTCATCTTGCAGTAGCACAACAAGGAATGCCTTTCTAGTCTGATACTCTCCATGGAGACCCATCCTTGGATGGTCTATATAATCAGGGGCAGATTATATATAAGAGCCGCTTGCAGGGAACAGATTAATGTTGCCAAGGTGGGGTATAAATGTATGCTGTTTCAGATGTGTCCTTGAAGTCACGTGGTCCCGTTGACAATCCTCTAGGAAGAAAGCAAATCTAATATTAATATTTACTGCATGTTTTTAAATGGTCACGTGGTCCAGCCGATCCTTGGAAAGTGCTGCAGCCAGAGCAGCTGGCGTTTGGTAACACCAAATCAAATGGGCTCTTCCTACATTCCTGTGACCTTGATGTGTGGAAATTCAGGGTGTTTCTATTTAGAGATTACAGAGAGAAGCCCTTCAGCAAGGGATTTGATATTCTCAAGAATATACATGGTTTAAAACAATTTAAGTAACTAGATGTAAAAGTGTACTACAGCGTTTATCATAAAGATTGGTGCCAATAGGTAGGTAGGTACCATGTATAATACTAGAAACGAAGTCAATAGAGGAAGTAGTTAACATACATGCATGTCTACCAGGAAGATCTCCCATGGCTGAAAGTATTTGTGTTTCTCCGCAGAACAAATTTCAAGGAATGGTGTTTGACTTTGTGACCAGACAAGTGTTTGACATCAGTATCATGATTCTCATCTGTTTGAACATGGTCACCATGATGGTGGAGACGGATGACCAGAGCGATTACGTGACTAGCATTTTGGCACGCATCAACCTGGTGTTCATCGTGCTGTTCACTGGCGAGTGCGTGCTGAAGCTCATCTCCCTCCGCCATTATTATTTCACCATTGGGTGGAATATTTTTGATTTCGTGGTGGTCATTCTCTCCATCGTAGGTAAGATGTGCAAAGACTGCCAAACTCATCCTGATAAAGGTGCAAGCTTGAACAACAAATTTGGAACAGAGGTCATCTCACTATTCAAAGTGAAAATGTTGATAGGTTTTATCAAGCTGTATTTATTTTTCTTCCAAAGTTAGGCTCCTAGAACATACCATTATTTATTTTTTTCCATTGTATCTATTTGATACATTATTTATTTGTCAATTAGTAAAATCTCCTTTACTGAGGTAGATTTTATTATGTAGATCTGTGCTATGGACCAAAACATAAATGGCATTTTAAGTGACTGAGACTGAATACTCTATACACTATTGAGAGCACCAGCATTCAACCTGTGGGATGTGACCCCTTTGAGGTCAAATGACCCTTTAACAGAGGTCATCTAAGACCATCAGAAAATACAGCTATTTATGATATGATTCATAACAGAAGCAAAATTACAGTTAGGAAATAGCAACAAAAGTAATTTGGTTAATATAAATAGTTAATATAAATAAATGGTTGGGGTCACCACAACATGAGGAACTGCGCTAAAGGGTCGCAGCATTAGGAAGGCTGAGAACCACTAATGTAGATAATTCTGATGAGAGGGGAACTACAAATCTGGTCTGGTGGTCGGGAAGGACATTACATTAGACATGCAGCTGTGGGGTCAATGGCACACAGGGTGGAACATGCTTGCAATGGGCAAAGGAAATAAAAGAGAAGAGGGATTAAAAAGTAAGCGTTAATAAAGACAAACGGTAATTCACTATGATTGCTAAATGAAAGCTTTCAATATTTCTAGAAGGAAACTGGCAGCATAGGGCATCTCCCACTTAGTCATATCTTTCCAATTGTGTAATATATAAGGGTCTCTTGAAGGTAGCTCATTCCACTGCATGTACAAATAATGCTGTATAGAAGTGAAGAAGTCCCTATATAGGCCCCAAATATTCCTTTTTAATTAAAGCAAGGTCACTGCAACATTTTAACCATAAGATTCTCTGTTGGAAAGGATTTTTGTGTTATTACCTATTCTGACAGGCTGTACATCTTAAATCTCACTTATATGTAGTCTTTAATTCCAACACAAATCAGTAGATACAATCATGTAACTAGAATATTCAGAAAGAGAAACACAGAGATAGAAACAGAAACAGAGAAGGCTGACAAGAGAATGAGGCCTTTATACTTTAAGGCATTTTGGGTTTATTATTTGGTTTGTTGATTTTTTTTTTCTTTTTATTTTGTATATGTGCTCTCGTGTGTGTGTGTGTGTGTGTGTGTGTGTGTGTGTGTGTGTGTGTTACTCTTTAGTGGAGTCTTTATTTAAAAAGAATGGGAAGGGGTTCAGAAATGTCCAAGACTGTAAAGAACTCGTTGTGTATGCTTAAGAACTGGAGGTAAGATCCCTAGTAGCCATATAAATTCTTGTCAAGTGTGATAGCTTACCTATAACTTCAACACTCTGAGGACTCTTAGTTGCCCCAAATAACATACCAGAGAGCTTTGTATTCAACTGAGAGACCCTGTCTCAATAAATAAAGTAGAAAGCAATCAAGGAGACTCTGAATGTCAAGACACATACACACACACACACACACACACACACACACACACTCGAGAACAAGCATACACATATGCGTACCATGTAAACAGACATATGCCAAAAAAACAGAATCACAGGGAGAAAGGAGCTCTAAAATTTAAAGACTTGAGATGCTACAGGAGACCAAAGGAGCATTATCCTTGGAGCATGTTGTAAGTGTACAAGCACATGCATAAACGATTCCGTAAGAGTATTGTGCTACTGGGTTTTGATCCTACCGCATATACTGGCTTTTGGGGAGCCTAGTCTGTTTAGATGCGCACCTTCCTGGACCTAGATGGAGTGGGTTGGACCTTGGACTTCCCGCAGGGCACGGAACCCTGACTGCTCCTTGGACTGGAAAGGGAGGGGGAGGGGAGTTAAAGGAGGGGGAGGGAAATGGGAGGTGGGGAAGAGGCAGAAATTTTTAATAATAATAATAATAATAATATAAAAAAGAGTATTGTGCTAGAGACTCAAGGAAGCATCAAGTTTATAGGAAGAGGAAAACAGCATTAAACACTCCAATATTTTTGGTTGATGAGGTGAGAAGAGGAAAGTCATATTCAACAAATTTAGAGAAACTCATCATATCCATATGCACTTGTACTTCCATCTTTAGCTGTTGATACTGGAGCAAACTTCAGCATTTATTTCTGATGAGATTTCAGGTTATCTATGGCATATTAACACCTCTGAAAACATAATACTATGGTTCTTATCTTTTAATTTTCTCTGAGTTAAAATTAATATTGATTTATGCTATACATCATATAATTCTATATACATTCAGTCTTCCCTATCTATGAATTTGGTTTGCACAAATTCAGAGGTCAAAATTATGTTTAAGAACCCTGCAGCTCTAGCCGGGCGATGGTGGCGCACGCCTTTAATCCCAGCACTCGGGAGGCAGAGGCAGGCAGATCTCTGTGAGTTCGAGACCAGCCTGGTCTACAAGAGCTAGTTCCAGGACAGGCTCCAAAGCCACAGAGAAACCCTGTCTCGTAAAACCAAAAAAAAAAAAAAAAAAAAAAGAACCCTGCAGCTCTACTGACCATACATAGACATTGCTTTTATTTCCTTTAAAATGAACGCCGCAACTCATTTTCTGATGTTTATGTTATTAAATACGATAAATAGATTAAGAGTAATTTAAAACCTTCAGAAGGGTGTGTATAGGTTATATGCAAATGTGATGCCCTATGATATAAAAGAATATAAAAGAATGTTGATATTCTAGAGAGGGGAGGTGCTTCCTGGGACAAGTCTGCTGAAAATACTGGAAGATAATTGTATTATCTGTGTACGATGCCTAATATTGCACAGTTGAATCTCAATGTTCTGAACTTGACTTTGGAACTTTAATAAATCAAATATTTTAATGGATGACTTCTTCACTGATTGAAATTCTAATTATTTTTCTACAGGCATGTTTCTGGCCGAGCTGATAGAGAAGTACTTTGTGTCCCCTACCCTCTTCCGAGTCATCCGACTGGCCAGGATCGGCCGAATCCTACGCCTGATCAAAGGCGCCAAGGGCATCCGCACCCTGCTCTTCGCTCTGATGATGTCCCTTCCCGCGCTGTTCAACATCGGCCTCCTGCTTTTCCTGGTCATGTTCATCTACGCCATCTTTGGGATGTCCAACTTTGCCTATGTTAAGAGGGAAGTCGGAATTGATGACATGTTCAACTTTGAGACTTTTGGCAACAGCATGATCTGCCTGTTCCAAATCACCACCTCGGCAGGCTGGGACGGACTGCTGGCCCCCATCCTCAACAGCAAACCCCCTGACTGTGACCCTAATAAAGTTAACCCTGGAAGCTCGGTGAAGGGGGATTGTGGGAACCCCTCTGTGGGGATTTTCTTTTTTGTCAGCTACATCATCATATCCTTCCTGGTTGTGGTGAACATGTACATCGCTGTCATCCTGGAGAACTTCAGCGTCGCCACAGAAGAAAGCGCAGAGCCCCTGAGTGAGGACGACTTTGAGATGTTCTATGAGGTCTGGGAGAAGTTCGACCCCGACGCCACTCAGTTCATGGAATTTGAGAAATTATCTCAGTTTGCAGCTGCGCTTGAACCGCCCCTCAATTTGCCACAACCAAACAAACTGCAGCTCATCGCCATGGATCTGCCCATGGTGAGCGGAGACCGCATCCACTGCCTGGACATCCTATTTGCTTTTACAAAGCGTGTCTTGGGGGAGAGTGGAGAGATGGATGCCCTTCGAGTCCAGATGGAAGAGCGGTTCATGGCCTCCAACCCCTCTAAGGTCTCCTATCAGCCAATCACTACTACTTTGAAACGCAAACAAGAAGAGGTGTCTGCCGTTATCATTCAGCGTGCTTATAGGCGCCACCTTTTGAAGCGAACGGTCAAACAAGCTTCATTCACGTACAATAAGAACAAGCTCAAAGGTGGGGCTAGTCTTCTTGTAAAAGAAGACATGATCATTGACAGGATAAACGAAAACTCTATTACAGAGAAAACTGACCTCACAATGTCCACTGCAGCTTGTCCACCCTCCTACGATCGGGTGACAAAGCCAATCGTGGAAAAACATGAGCAGGAAGGAAAAGATGAAAAAGCCAAAGGGAAATAAACAAACCAACAACAAAATAATAATAATAATAATAAATTGGGTGACAAATTGTTTACAGCCTGTGAAGGTGAAGTCAAAAGGACTCCTTTAGGAGGTCAATGCCAAACCGACTGTTTTTACACATATTTACTTAAGGTCAGTGCCTAATAAGACAGTGACCCCCTTGTCGGCAAACTCTGTGACTTGTGTGTAAAGGGGAGACGACCTTGGCAGGCGGTTACTGTTCTCACTACCAGCTGACACTGCTGAAGACAGAGACAATGGCTATGCAGACTGTAGGGACCAGTCTAAAAGGGGCGGAGAGCTATAATTTGGGGGTTAACGGGAAACACTCTAGTGTAGTAACTGTATCCACCATTTGCATTTCAACTGCCAGATTTGTCACGTTTTTTACAAGCTCAGTTAGTGGATTCATCTTTTTTTCTTTTTTAAATCCATGTGTCCTTTGTTACATGTGACTAATTTTGTAAACACGAAGTTTCTGTTGGGAAATAGACTAAAGGGACTCTTTTCCAGGTGTGTCACCTGGAGTTATGGCCCTCCTGTCTGCACAAAGGTGTGGTTTTGCACGGGGTGGTGGTGGGGGGGGGGCATGCTGCACCTTAAAATTATGCAGGAGGAAAGGTCAAAGGACAGCAGAGATAGTTCTTCAACAGTTCCATATCATCTGTGTTCCTGAGGGGGTGCGCGGGGTGCACACCGTAGTGATCATCAGATTATGGGCTCTGTTCGTCCAGTTCTGTCAAGTCTAGCCCTTAGTCCAAGGAGACTTTTCAGGATAGGTCATTAAGTCTTAGTGGGTGCACACTTCATTCAAACGTCTGGAACCACGCTATGTTTCTGTTCATTGTCTCTTAAAAGTCTCTCACTACTGAGTATGACACCCTGCCCCCACCCCTAGCAGAGTGAGCTGACCAAGCGAACCCTTTATCAATTTCCGCTTAATCCTGCACTTTGTTTAGCCATCTTCAGCTCTCAGCGAGGTTGACACTGTACGTGTTAATGAGATGCTATTTATCATGTAAATAGTCATTTTACTCTGTGGTGCACGTTTGAGCAAACGAATAGTGACCTAAGCACAGCATTTATTGCATCAAATATGTACCACATGAAATGTAGCGTGCAAGCTTTCCACAGGTAATCTACCGTATTCTGTACCATTATAGATAGTGTGGATGCTGCCAGTGCATGTTGATATTACCATGTTGCGGTATCTAGTTTCTCCCACCACTCAGAATCTCCTTCATGAGAAACCATAGACCAGTGGCTAAGTCAAGGAAACTGTTCAGCAGATTTCATTTCTTTAAGTCATTAAGCAATAGTTTGCAGCACTTTAACGACGTTTGGGTTCTTTTTAAATCTTCCGTGGGTAACATTCAGTGTATAGACAGACTGTACATACATGTTTGAAAAAGAAAAACACAACAACACTGCTTAACCTGTTAAAACCTGTTTAGAATTTTATAAGCGAATATAAATACTGTACAAAGTCACTTTCTTTTATTTTTCAGCATTATGTACATATGAAGAGGAAATTATCTTCGGGTTGATTTCACGATCACTTTTCTTACTTTCTATCCATAGCAGTTTTTCATGGAAGATCTTTGCTAACTAAGAAATGAAAACACGCCAGGGTAGCGGTAGATCTCTGTCTTTTTATTACATTTTTTTTTCATTTCACAATTTTAAGGGGCAAACTACATCTACCACTCCACATCCAAATTAGGATTTGCAATTGGAAAAGGGTATCACATTTAATTTACAGTTATTGTCGTGTCTGTGCTAACTGCTGATTGTAGCGCTTACCTACCTCTGTCCTTAACCCCCAATTGCTGTTTAATTATTTTTCTTTGCTTTGGAAACACAGTTCTCTAGATTGTTCTAAATATCAATGTGAGCTTCCTAATTTCTTTTCCTAAAAAACAGACAGTATTACACTTACATAGTCAACCACATCAACATATTTTGTGTTTCTTACAGAAGCAGACCATAGGCACCTCTTTTCTTAAAAATATTTAGACAAACTGTATTCATGAACTGCATGTGGGAAAATGCTACTATTATCCAAAATGTTGCTAATCACAATGAAAAAAATGTGCAGAACTAATAAAAATTAACTTTTTTATTTTATTGTTTGCCCGGTTACTTTTTGTTAGCAGAATTTTATAACAACATGAAGATGCTTTGATGTATGGTGGGGAGAGTTACACACATGCGAGCACGCGCGCACACACACACACACACACTTGCTGTATGGAACAGAAAACTTGGAGTAAAAATGGGACTTTCTAGAATGTGCCCCTCCCCCAAGCAGCCAGCAGCTAGAAGCAACAAGATGTGATCTTGGTGGGAACAAAGAGCCCGTGCTAAGACATGAACTGGTATTCATAGAGGGGAAAGTTATGCGATCCAATACATTGAGGATGACCTCTTGAGATACAAAAGGAAGCCTTGAAAGCACCTTTTAAAAACCCAAAGTTGCTAGGAGTGGGCTACTATGCTCCTCCAGAAGCTCCCTGCACCCTCTCTGTGTTTCCCCTGAGAAAGAAGACATCTGTATCACGTGTGTATGTTCCTCTGCCCCTTAGCTTCCAATCGGCTGGCCAATGGGAAACCAGTGCCGGACATCAGTATGAAAAGCATGCGAGAGAAACATTTAACTGCCTGTTCCTTCCTTGCAGGCCTTACCCACTGAGGGTCAGAGTGCCCCATCTTACAACCAAAGCAACTTCCTGTGGAGCTGAATAATCCTTCTCTCGCTTTCCTGGATCTGGAGGTGCTTCCTTATTCCTTATGACTTTCCCCCAGAAGGTTTTGACACCCTTGTAAATGATTTCTCTACAAAAAGCCTCTCATTGCCTTATTTTAACATGCCATGTGTCTCCTTCCAGGCTGATACAAAATGACAAAACAGCTCCTCAAAGTTAACAGGAAGCAATGGCTTCCCTCAGCTTGGCTTGAAGACTTTATGTAACTGATTGAGAGAAACACAATATGGTCATGAATTCACAGACATTGTCTTAGTTAGGGTTTTATTGTTGTGAAGAGACACCATGACCACAGCAACTCTTATCAAGAAAAACGTTTAATTGGGGCTGGCTTACAGTTCAGAGATTTGTTCATTATCATCAAGGTAGAAAGCACGGTGGCATGTGGGCAGACAAGAGTTGCAAAGGAACTGAGTGTTCTACATCTGGATCCACAGCCCACAGAAAGAAATGGAGACATTGGCCTGACTTTAACATCTGAGACCTCCAAACCCTCCTCCTTCCCCTCCCCCCACCAAGGATACACCTCCTCCAACAAGACCACACCTCCCAATAGTGCCAATCCCTTTGAGCCAAGCATTCAAACACACAAGTCTATGGAAGCCATTCCTACTCAAACTACCACAGACGTGGAGAGGTTATTAGAGTGGTTGAGGTAACAAAACTGACCAGCAGAATTATCTGCATCTCTGAGGAAAGAAAAAGCTTCATTTAACTCCAGCATTTTACCTTCTTAGTCATAAAACAAGAAAGGGGAACAATAGGTTTGACCAGAAAAGCAGGAGTGGAGTGATGCCCAATGCATTTTCCATCTTTCTATGTCCTACTTAACATGTTTATTTGTGGTACATCATCCAAATCAATAGGGAATTCCCATTCAGAAGTGACTGAAAAGAATGCTCTACTTCCAGGAAATGACAATGAGCTTCTACCAGGTCTCATCAGTAAATTTCCACATACCAAGAAGAAACAGTGAAACATACGCCTACAAATCGCCCTACTTTGGTACAGATTTTCATAATATACGCTGTGTCAAAAAGTACTTGGGGGCCTGGAGAGATGGTTTAGGGCTTAAGAATACCAGCTACTCTTCCACAGGATCTGGATTCAATTCCCAGCATCCACATGGGACTTCACAGCCATCTGTAACTCTAGCTCTGTGGAATTTGATACCCTCTTCTGCCCTCCATTTGCATGAGGCATGAGCGTGGTACATTGGCATACCGGAAAAATCACTCAAACACTTACAATAAAAAAATTTAAAGTAATTGATGTACAGAGATTTATGAGGTCTTGTCAATAGGATAGAAAAAGACCTAGAATATTCGTGTCATAGGCCAAATCTGAAGCAAGCTAAGTACCTGAATACAACTAAAAGAACACAACACCAGAAATAAATGGTACCAATTTATGTAATGGATTTACTTATATAAATAAGTAGGGAAAAGGGAAAACATCTTCCTTATAGTAGGACTTTAGTGAACAAAAGCAGAGGAAGGAAGAGTCAGAAACTGCCGTGAAACAACCATTACAATTAACTTACACAAGAACTCTCAAAGAATTCTGGGACTTGTGCATAAGAGTTTGGAGAGGAGCAAGATCTTTTTTTAACTTTTTTATTATTAAAACAATCATTTCTCATTTTACATAACTATCCCAGTTCCCATTCCCACCTCTCTTCCCTCTTCCCCCACCTTCCCTCCACACCAGCCCCCCATCCACTCCTCAGAGTCAGCTGTATCTGTGGGTGTCCCCATTATGGTCTTGACTCTTTGCTCATATTATCACAAAAAGCAGAAATCTTATATTGCTGCAAACTATCTCTTCTTTATTAATTAAAAGTTTTTAAATAGAAAATTAGCAATGGATAAACTAGGCAGATACAACCATGAAAAGCATTATCAGTAAGGAGACCAAATGATCCTATCTCTTGTTGAGTTACCCCAAGAAGGTCACATTACTTCTAAGTCACCATTGGGATTTCATAACCATCGTATAAGCGTTCGCAAAGTAAAATCAAAGACATTCTATTAAAGAAGTGAGTTTACACTTAAAATGTCAGTGTCACAGAAAAAAAAAAAACAAGGAACTGCTTGAAGATGAAGGGTTATGCAAGCCAAACACCATGAGGTAATAGACTAGGAAATAGTAGAAATAAAAATTGTTGTTGGTAATGCTGGTTAAATTTAAGTATGAACCACCAATTAGCTATTGAGACTGTAATGTCTTAATTTTTAAGGCTAGTATAGCTATCACAAATTTAAAAAATAGAAACTACATTATCCTTGCATCTTTCCTCTCCCCTTTCTCTCTCATAATTCACCTGCCTTTCCTCTCACTTTCATTGTTTCCCCCACTTCCCTCTTGCTTCGTTGCCCTCCACCTTTTGCAGTGAAAATCCTTCTCCCCAGCCATGACACACTAGCTTGGCCGTGTCTCCTGTACATCTTCACTCTTTCCCTTGACTGATCCTTTTCCATCTGTCTTTGGACTTTCTAAGTATGAATTCTTGGTTTAGAAAAGAAATAACTCTAGTTGACCCTATTCATCTTTACACTCCCTCCCATCTTTTAAATAGAAAACTGGGGTCCATACTTATCCCTTCTGCTGCTTAAAATTAAAAGAAAAAGATGAGAGATTTTTGTCTGGGAATCATCTTGTTGATATAATCACTTAAAAATTGTCAAAAGTTAGGCTACCTATCAGGATGTCTGTATTATGATGCTGTTAGCATGAGGTAAAGAGCTGGAAAGAACAATGTGTGGACACAGGAACAAAGATGACTGACGTATGAGTGGAGGCTGTGTGGTCATGGTTTCTCACGTGGGTGATGACATCCCTCCTATTTGGTGTTGACTTAGAAATGATGAGTGGTGAGCTGGAGAAATAGCTTAGTGGTCCAGCACTCGCTTATAAAATAGAATCATCCCGGCAGATCCAAATGTTAGCTGTAGAAGAGACAGTGCCGTTTTGATTTCTCAGTTCTTTAACCTGCATTTGTGACGATATGCAGGCAGAAAACTTCTTAGTAATACTGCAAAGGGAACTATAACCTTAATGATAAATACCTCATGCAAATACTGCTATAGAAAAATGAATTTTCCCACCACATGTTAATGAATTCGTTTCTCACCTTGAAGCTGCCATTGTGAGTATAAGTAAAAGTTATAGAAAGGAGAGAAAAAGGGGAGGGGAAAGGTGCAAGAATAATGTAGTATAGTGTTACCGGAAAACATTAATACCCAAGTGTTATCTTCCTCCATTGAGTTATTGGCGATACATTTGAAGTCAGGCAATTTGACTGCGGTAGCAGACAGTTTAATATATCCTGAAGTGAAAATGAATACTGCCAGGAGCTGAGAGACAGGCAGGGGTCTGATGATAGAAGGTCTTGACTGTATTGTATGGGCTCTGCATTTAAAAGCACACATTTAAAAGCTAAACTGCTAATGCAATGCTAAACTGGGTTCTTCTAAAGAAAGCTTTTTTCTTTTTCATGTTTGGTGTTTGATTCCTGTTCTACCAGTTTAAAGGCAGGCAAATTTAATTATCTGTGTTCCGTCTTAATGGGATATGGAACTTTTTGAGAACTTGATGATCATGATCATTCCCATCTTGCTTTAAATTGTGACCCTTATTATCTTTTAGGAAACCAGAGTACCTTAGGTTTCTTTCCACATCTCATTTGTTTTTGCCTTATAGACTTTTCTCCTTAGAATTATATTGCAGTCAGTATTGGTCATTTTGCTGAGCTGGTGCTGTAATTTCAACTGTCTACTGGTGTTTTGTGCTAATACATTCAGCTGTCGTGTTCAATTTAGCAAGTCTGACACCAATTTCTTCCCATTCTGTCCCTCTCAGTCACTAAAGAAACTATCCAGGAGCTGACAAAGTGGCTTTGAGGGTAAAGACGCTTGCTGCCAAACCTAATAGCTTGAGTTCCATTTCCAGGTCCCATAGTGTCCCGCAGCCTCCTTTTGATTGCCATGGTTCATGTATACACAAACACACATGCATATAAATACAATCACACACACTCACAGAAACACACACATACAAATACACGGCCGCCAACAACAACAACTAGCTAAATAAATAAAACAAAAATGAAAACAGCAGGAAGTAAACCTGATTTCCTAACTTCTGTTATTGAGTTACTGGTCTAGTTCACAAAGACAAAAAAGAAAAGGATAAATTTGTAAATTACAGCATTGAAGGAATAGATGTGCAGCTCAAAGCAAGGCTACATGGCAACTTCTGATCCGGGTTCTGCTGAATAAAAGAGGGAGGAAATGCTTAACAGAAAAAAAATAAGGAATCATGGCCAAAAGTTCCAGCTGTACAAAGCTACTCATTCACTGAATGGCTTCTAAAGCTCCCTTAATGTCTCTCTGGTTCAGTTTTACCATCTGCAGATATCAATAACTTATTCTCATGAAGACAAAATAACTCAGTGCAAGTGTTCCTTATAGATAACTGGCTCCAGACAGCCAGTCATTATGGTAGCTATGTTCAATCAGACCCCAAACTGAGAAGCAGCCTGGTACAGTGGCAGCATTTGCAGCAGGTCTGTGAATGCAATGGAGGAGGTCAGGAACAAGCAGGTTCTAACCTTACGAGAGAGAGAGAGAGAGAGAGAGAGAGAGAGAGAGAGAGAGAGAGAGAGAGAGAGAGAGAGAAACACAATGGAAGTTTCTTGGGGAGTAAATAAATATAGTCAGGAAGGACTAAGACATAAGCTTGAGTAACTTCTCTTTTAGGGTTCCATGGTTTGTTTTCCTGTGTGGAAGAAGTTTGGTTGACCTAAGAAAATGGATACTCAGAGGTAATGAGTAGTGCCTAAGACATTGTATACTGCGGCAAAAAGGAGTCAAGCTTGTGAGACCAATTATCTCAAAAGAAATGGCATTAAATATTGCTGTTTCTAGATAAATAGAAATAGGAGAAATAGAGGTGGTGAGGAACCTGGTAACAAAAAATATTAACAAAAAGTAAGTACTTTGTATTTCATTTGCATTTCTCATTTATAAAGTCTCAATGACTAGTATAGAAACATATAATAAAATATACCACAAAAATGTTTGTAGACTTGTTTATTTAAACACATGGAAGATTTTTCTTCAATTTCTTCAGCACTCCTCTTAATAGATAAAGCAGGTCTACTTTTCAAGGATAAGTAATGTTATTTAAGACTGAAAAACAAGTTTCCAGTGCATTCTTTGAGAATTTATGAGCATGCCTTGAGAAGGGAGACAGTACTAATGACCATACCAACACAGCATGAGCTGGGGCTAGCCTGGGCAGATCACGGCATGAGCTGGGGCTAGCCTGGGCAGAACACGGCATGAGCTGGGGCTAGCCTGGGCAGATCAGGATAGATGTCTGGTTTCTTCATCTTCTCCATACCTCAACTCTCAGTAGGCCTTGAAGAGTGTGACTTGCAATTCATACGTACACTCCTATTGGCCTCTGCCTCCTCTCTGACAGAAAAATACAGACACCTGTTGCCTAGCAACCATCGACCGTCTCGTGAATGAGAAAAAATGGTAATTTGCTAGCCTTGCTATAAACAATTCTTTGAAAAAGTATTTAGCTGAGGGTATGGGCTCAAACCTGGAATCCCATCCCTCAGGGGGCAGAAGCAGGAACTTTAAAGTGAGTTTGAGGAAAGCTGGGCCTACATAGTGAGTTACCACCTGGGCTGCAGAGTAAGATTTTCCTCAGCAGAGTGGGACTGGCCTGGAGAATCTGACACACTCTTCCTGTTTCCGTCGGTGCCGAGCACATAACCAGTGCACACACGCAGGCTCTCTCACTCATGCGTATGCAGTAAAGAAAGAAAGAATTGTAAAGCTACGCAGCCATCTGAGGTCTTTTTCTTTTCTTACAAACTGTATCTGAGGTCCATCATTATATGCAGCGTGTGCAAAATAAAAATACATCGAAAAAGTTCCAATGGAAATATACTTATATATACACATATGTACGTACATACGAATGTTGAAAAGAACATATTACTATTACCTGCAAAGAAACAAATATAGATGTAAGTAAATGCATAGATATAGACATATATATATATATATGGATGTTTTTTCAAGTCATTAGTTCAAAAGTAATTTTTAATTTTTTTTTGAACTTAAGAAGTCTATAATACTCTATTCTCTTTTATGTTGGAGCCCCTAAGCTGGACATACTAAATTTATTCTTATGGAAGGAACTGGAGCTGTTTTCCTCATTCTAATCTGCATTATTAATGGCCATCTTTCATCAGGGATGGGGAGCAATGCCTTATTCAGCAGTATTCCTTGCAGTCATAGAAAAAATTCTAAAAGCAAATATACAGTGCCTTTGATTCATTCTTTGCTGTAACTGTATTCAGTTACACTACCTTAGGGAAAGTAGTTACGGGGCTACATTGCCTGATAACTTGAAACAGATGAAATGCTAGAACACAGGATATTACGGTAAGGTAGGAATGCTAGAACACAGGATATTACGGTAAGGTAGGAATGGTGAATAGGGAATGGATAACACGACTTGGGGAAAATGGTTGACGTACTCAGAAACAAAGAATTCATCTTTAACTTACAGACAGCAGCGACTTCTTATATGTCACACGCTATAACACGTAACAAAAAACTCACTGGGCATTAACTGTATAAAATTTAGTGTGAGCGTAGGCAGTGTGCCTTATAACACTCTGCCACTCCCCTTTCTCCACATCAGAACCTAAATATTTCCATGGCCTTATCCTTGAACCACACTTTAAATCTACACATCAGCGTCATGGTGGGTACCGCGTCTCCAGGCCTACTGTATAACATCAGCCACCTCTCAGCATCTTTAACTCTTCCTTTTATAAAGATATACCAGGGCATTCATTTAAAATAAAGTCCCAACCCTTATCTCAAATCAGAATCCCCAAGAAAAGGCTATACCTGTGTATTGCGCATGTGCACCGAGCCTTGCTGCCTGTTCCAGTGAGGTAGAAGAACATTTTATAGGAAGCTCTTCTCAGAGTCTGTGATCAGACATGTCAGACTAACTCCACTTTTGGAGTATTTAGCCCCACAAGTGTCAAAGCTCTCAGCGACTCATCATGGTTGACTGCAGGACATAGTCAACACAACATACCGAGGAAGCTGTGGCACCACTGAAGCACAGATTACCTCAGGACAGACGGATACACGCGCTTAGACTTCCCAGTAAGAGCAGAGTAAACACGACATTGCTTCCTCTCAGTGAGTACAACCTAACCTTACCGAAAGGACCCATGTTGTAACAGCAGGAACATGACGAACTTTTACAGGGCTTTGGGAAAATTGGGGAAAGATGTCTGCTTGGCTCTGGGAGAAGTGGTTAAGCACGGGAACAAAGGAATCTACACCAGGAACAAATTCCGGACATCTGGGCTGTTCTGAAGAGCCTGTGGACACTTAAGATGAAAAACCTATTAGTGCCAAAGAGAGAGCAGGAAAGGTCACCATCCCAGAAAAATCACTGCTAATATGTTTTAAGGACACAGAGTGTATTTTGTTTTTGACAGAAAATTACCCTATGATAAACTCAAAAACTAAACACCAATCATTTGGGAATGAGGCCAGCGCTCATATGTCATTGCGCCAAGTCTGTAAACTTTATTAAAATTTTATAGTATTTTCCTGATTAAGCTGCAAAAATAAAGCATATAAATTATTTATGGGGAAAAGGAATCACCCCCAAACAGTGGAGACAAACACAAATACAATTGTCCTATTCCTGAGAAATTATCAAGATACGACATCTTATGTGTACATATATGCAAGGTTTTTAATTATAAACACTGTAATATTTTTATGCTTTGCTGCATCAACATCTCAATGGCTATATCTTGGATATTTTCCCATGTGACACATAAATCAGGTTCATTCTTAAGTGCTGAAAAATATTACATTATATAAATTTAACAGTCACTTATTGATAGACATTGATGGTGGGTGTTTCCATTATTTTACAGCTAGTAAGAGAGCAACAAATAATTTTATTCCTTTTTGTTCACTTCTATCAGCATTTCTGTTGCATAAACTCAACAAAATTTGATTTGCTAGATTATAAACTGTTACTGTCCCTTCTTTTTCAGATGTGGGTAGTTCTCCTGGGAGCAAGATCATTATATCACCCCATGATTTTTTTGTTGCCAAATGTCTCTTCTAGGACAAACAATTCTGCAAGCACAGCATCTATGAAGGCATATTTATCTTCACAGTACCGAATGTACCCTGAATCATACAAGTTTAATAGCTGATTAAAGTGGAGAGTGACAGAGAGGGACACCAATATTTTCCTCAGACCTACACACACACACACACACACACACACACACACACATTAATTTAAAAATTAAAAAATTTTAAAGAAAATATACACAAGATCAAGCAACAGCTCAGTTGGTAAAGTGTTTGCTGTCCAGCATGTGGACCTGAGTTCAAATCCCCAGGCGCCAGGTAAAAAGCCAGGTGCAGGGCTATACATCTGAAACTCAAATGCTGGGTATACACATTTCAATCCCAGCATTTACTACCAAGCCAGTCTTGCCAAATCAGCAATCCCAAGTTCACTAAGAGACTAGTTCCAGACACACTGTGGAGACTGACAGGAAGACACCTAATTTAATGCCTGGCTGCTATATACACTCACACATATGCACTCAAAATCATAGGCATATGCACCAACATGAACCACATGCATCCAAATAAGCAGATAGGGAGGGAAGGGAGGGAGGAAGGAAATGACAGTTTCTCCTGACTGGGGAAGGTAACTGTTCCATGCATGTTGGTTTTGGCACAACCATCTGGAAAAATACTATCAAATTTACAAACAATCATCTAGATCTCTAAAATTGATAGAAAATGACTTTTTGTGGATACATATGTGGGAGCTTATGTGTTACCAGAACATTCATGTCTCGGTGTCCAATTCATCCCTCAAACTGAACCAAACTCTGGATTCCCCTGGCAAACATAGTCGCTCAGTACTGCCTACATTTATATTTAGAAAGGAATGATTTATTCTATAGCATCTTCCATTTTCAGACACAAGTCTTTAAAATGTTTCTGGTACCCATAGTCTGGGGACCTGGTTGTGAACTGAAGCTAGCTTAGTTTTAGAAGCCGTTAAGGGTTTGGGCGGGGGGGTCAGCAAGATGGTTCTGTGGGTAAGGGGCTTCCCAGGCAAGCAACGACCTGCATGTGAAACCTCTTACTTACACAAAGATAAAAGGTTAAAATGCATTCCACAGAGTTTTCCTCTGGCCTCGTTATGTGCACTGTGGCATATGTGTGTGTGCGCACACACACAAACACACAAATATGGCTGTACCAATCCATATACATATTCTCTTCAACTGTATGGAACTGTGACTTTAAATGTTCTCTTACTATTGACATACAAAAACTTTTGCACACACCACCATCTCATGCAAGACAAAGGGCAACTACATTGGTGTGTGTGCATAGCAAAATAACCTTATGGTAGAGAAAAGATGGTCAGTACATGGGGTTAATACCACACTTTTAAGAAAATGCTGGTTTTTGCGGTTGTGATCCTTAGGCAGAAAAACATCAGCAATACTTAGAAATGTGTTATGCACGCATGCTTTGCCTACCCAGTTAGACCCACTACCTCAGACTCCGACCAGTGGCTCATGGAGTCCCTCCCCACCCCCTGCACACCAAGTGACTGCTATCTGAGTATCTGAGCCCAAGCTTGACATCATTGATCATAAAGTCTTCTTGTCGGTCCTCCAGTGGCCAAAAACCATGTATACTATTTTAAGGAAATATAATGGTACATCATATTTTAAATGGTGTACAAATCAATAAACAAATTCATTATGCTTTTAAATGGGTATGAAGTCTCTGTCTTAAAATTAATGTACACACAAGAATATTTTTCTTTTTCTTTTTAATTTCATTAAATTCAAGACTGATCACCAGTACCACTTATTTGACAAGAACATTTTGTTGCTTTTTTAAAAAAAAGATTGTGTGTATTTCCAGTTGACTATCTTGAACTCCTGGGTTCAAGTGATCATCCTGCCTCAGTTTCCCTTGTAACTGGGATTACAGACGTAGTACAGCTCCTGGTTCCGGACACTTCCGCTGTCTTGAGTGATTGTGTTTGGAGAGGTGCGCCCTTAGGCAGAGGCAGCAGGTTTTATCCCCTTGAGGAATTTCAACGTCAGGGACTCCCATGTGGGATCATCGTCCCATTCTTCATTTCTGATAATTATGGGGAAACATCCTACTGATTCGCCCTGCTGTTGAGTCTCACGTATAGCCGTCGTAAATCCCACAGGTTCCCTCCATTTCTTTTTATGTTTTACCGGAGCTGTGCAGAATTAACTATAGAAAGTGTGGCGCTGTGGGAGGAGGCTTTGAGGTCTCTTCTTCTCAAGCTTCTTTCAGTGGGACAGTCAGTCGACTTCCTGTGGCTTCTGAGTTAAGATGTAGGACTCTCAGATCCAGCACCACATCTGCCTGCAGACCACCACGCTCCTGGTCATGACTATGATGGGCTGAACCTCTGAAACTGTAAGTAAGCCCCTCTCCCCAACTAAACGTTTCTTTGTAAGAGTTGCCATTGTCATGGTGATTCTTCACAGCAATAGAAACCCTAACTAGGACGTGCACGAGAGAACAGCGCAAGCATCAGGGTACAGGGACACTTTGAGGAGCACCTGGCCCAAATGTTACTAAGTAGAACATTCAGACATGCAAACTACTGAGCTTTCAGGGCCAGCAAGTTATAACAGCAAGCTGCAAAGAGACAGGAAAGGCTGCAAGGAGTGCCGCTTCCATAGCATGCCACTTGGGCACAGCATAATTTTGACTAAATATATCAAAACAGCTGATAGCTTTATCTAATTTTATCTAATATCCAATTTTTCCTCTTCTTCTAAAAAAATAGAAAGATGATCTTCCTGTGTGGACAGAGAATGCATACTTTCCCAACAGAAGCAGAGAATGGTGTACAAACAGGTTTTGTTCAAATAATGTCATTTTTCTTTGTCTTCCTTGCATAGCTTCTCCTCTGTGGCCCCTTTCCTTCTGTCTTCACCAGAACCATTCAGATCTCCTCCATGTTTTCTCTTAACCTGATGCATAATGACATAGTTCAGATCAAGATAGGTCAGCATAAGAACTACGGAGAAAAAAAGACACAATTGAATGGAAGCATTGATGATATCACAAGCACTAAATGCTTACGAGATCAATATGCTTGCCATAAACCTAATACCACTTCCCCAAAATAATCACTTTGCAAGTCACAGAAGTTAAGTAGCACAAATCAGCTCCATCGCAGGGCTAGAGACCAGATCCATCACCCCCCCACACACACACACACACACACACACCCATATTCTTTCTCAAACCCATCCGCTTATGGTAATCTTCATAGGTTTCACAGAGAATGGATTAGAGCTCTCTCTAAAGAAAGAGTAAATTTTTTTTTTTTTTTGGTTTTTTTCGAGACAGGGTTTCTCTGTAGCTTTGGAGCCTGTCCTGGAACTAGCTCTTGTAGACCAGGCTGGCCTCGAATTCACAGAGATCCGCCTGCCTCTGCCTCCCGAGTGCTGGGATTAAAGGCGTGCGCCACCGCCGCCCGGCTGAGTAAATTTTTGTAGGTGGGGGAAAAAAGGCAATCTACCAAAGAAGAATCCCTGCTTCTACATGGATTAAAGACATTTCTAAGGGATATTTGGGGCTATACTCGGAAAAGACATGGAGGTAGTCTTAGGCTCCATGCTCAGACAAGTGTAGCTAAGAGTAGAGAAATAGTAGAAACATTTGTGTTAGCGAACATAGAGTGTTTCAAGAAAGACAATTAAAAAGGAACTCCCTGCCCAGAGTTTATGGAGGAACATCAAATCACCACAGCTAACTAATGCTTGGTGCTACTCAATTTACCATTAGAAACTCGACAAGGGACTACATCAACATGCTCCAGTGTGTAGCTTTCCATTGGTCTTAGCTCATCTGGGGTTTAAAGGTTTAAAGGCTGGCCATCTATGCCCATAACTGTGATCCTCAGAGAGACTTTCCCCCCTTGGATTCAAGTTTGCAATCTCAAGACTACACATTTTATTTAGCACCAAGCTTTTATAGCCTGAGGTTTTCTGTGTGGCGTGCTTCGGAAACCAGATCAGTAGGTATTACCAACTGCCCATCCCCAGAGCCAATTACCTGGACTGTTAGAAATAACCCCACGATAATAATACGTCCCTCACTGAGTGTAACGTACTTTAAAGAAAAGCCAGTGGAAAACCTTGCTTCATTTTAAAGCCGGCGGTCAGCTTACTGGCTCTCATAATAAATACACTGGTAAAGAAGAGAAGCCCTCACAGGGCCAAGAGGGTAGGAGACCATGGAATCGGCCTCCTTTCAGGCCTGTCAGAACAACAGAACATCGTGGTGCAAGCTCATGGTGGAGAAGGCCCAGTCACTTTGGGGCTGCCAGGAAGTAAGCTGAAAGGTGGAGAGGACCAGGGTCCCAACATCCTCTTCAAGGGCACCCAAGAATCAAAGGTTCCACCACTCCCAGCAGCACCACAGACTGGGGAGTTTAAGCATCCATCGTGCCTGTCATTGAGGGACAGTTTATATCCAAATTACAGCAAACCCTTAAGAAATACAAATCTGAAAGAGAGAATTGCACATTCAAAATTAAGACTTTCGGGTGGGAGTCTGGTGGCCCAGTTTAATAAGCACTCAGATAACAAAATTCCAGCAGTGCTTGCCAAGATTTAGAACAGGCCCAAGCCAGGCTTCACAGTTTTGCCAAATTGTGATTTTTCTGCGCCACCTTGTGGCCATCACGCTATTACTACACGGGGCCGTTAAATCATTTTCCCCGGTCAAACACGCCACTGAGCCGCATTGCGCAAATCCGCTTTAAACGCTGAGAAAATGGAGTCTGCCTTTGTTTGCAGGGATGGAAAGCAGCGTTGCCCTTCTTCCTATTTCCTGCTTCATCATCTTCATTCTTTAATCTCATACCTCTAGCTCCACCCACCCCCTCCTCCTAGCGCAGTCTCCAGGCTGAACCTCCGCTGTGCGGCCCCACCACTCAGCCGCACTCGGTGCCCAGCGGAGTGGCCCTCTCAGTCCTCCCTCTGGGTTCCCCCCGAGCCTGCTCCGGGGCCCCGCCCTCGCAGTCCTTCGGCCAGGCTCCACCCCCTCGCGCCGGCAGCCAATGGCGATATGGCCACGCCGTTCGCACCGCCCACCCCGTCCCTTAAGGTTTGAGGGCCAGGACAGAGGGTCCGAGCCCCTGACCCTGGCGGCTGGCATTGGCCAGCACGCTCCGGGCAGCTGGTGACCATGGACGCCCAGAGGCTTAAGGTGAGCGGGTAGCGCGGGGCGTGGGCTGGGCGAGGGGACACTGCGAGGTGGTTGGTACCTGGCCAGGGTGGCATGGGCAGCGGCCGCGGACGGTGAGGGCCTGCGGCCTTGGCCAAGATGTCGCCCCCATCCCTACACCTCTGAGGATGATCCCGAGGCCCGGGCACAGCCGCTGCCTCGCCGTTAACGGCCAGCACCCAGCCTGTTGCTTGTGTTGGCTTTGGACCTCTACTGGGAAAGCTTGCTTCGTCCCCAGGTGTGATTTTTAGGGACTTAGCCATCCTAAAGTTCCACTCTGCATTGGCCTGTAAAGGACCATGACAAGATGTGCAAGCAGTTAAAGACAGACTTAAAAAAGAGAGGGGTATTTAGCATACGAAAATGTTCTTCTGATTGATGCATTCAGCAAATATTTCAGAAACGGTGCAACAAAGACGAGGTGTGGAAGTGCGAGAACTTTCCTTTTCAGATGACGGTTTTTCTCTGTTCGTTCTCAGACTTATCCGATATTTGTGGGGCGCTTCTTCCTGGATATCTTCTGGAAGTTGCAGCTAGCCGAACAGACTCCTGGACATTAAACTGACCCATTTGCAATCTAATGCTGGAAAAAAATCCCAAGTGCATTTAACAAACATTGGTTGCCCGCCATCAGTGTGTCTCACACGCACTATTTACCAGTATCTTAAGATACTGCTGTAAACATGCCGGGTCTTGCAGCTTACACTCGGTTTATGAGGGCTGAACCCCGGAGCTGTTAAAGGCATGAATGCCGTGTGAGCTACTGATCCTGCACAGAGGAAAGCCAGCTCTGAAGGTTAGGGAAGACGGAAATGTAAAGCTTTTTTATTTTTCATAAATTTCTGCCTTGCCTTTCAAGTTTTTCCTCCAACTTTTACATTTTTCATCACCCCCAATCTATCCGTTAGGTTGCCCAAATGAGTTTCTTCAATAAAGCTACTTAAATGATAAAACCATAGTTCAATTTTTCGTCATTCATCGCAGGAGCAAATCATGTCCAATCCCTTTCCCTTCGATCTGTCCAATATTCTGCCTGGAAGGGGTTCTTGAACAAGGAGTGGCAAACATCCTCTACAAAATGCCAGGTGGTACCTAATTTAAGATCTCTGTCTATCTACACTGTAATTGAGAACCAGCTGTGAATGTACTTGGATGATCATCCTCATATGCCAATAAATCTTTATGAGCTCCGAATTTGTCTATGAAATGTTTCTCTTGGCCCCTTCTCTCCAGCCAGTTTTAGTTCACGGGCCAGACCAAGCCAAGTGGGAAGCCAAATGTGTCTAAGCCCACTGTTGTAGATTAAGGGCTGGCTTTTGGCCCCACGCATCTCTGCACCCATCCCAGGTACTGTACTCTTAGCTCCTTGTGGTTGTTCCTTATAAACTGCCAGGCCTTTCTCAAGAATCATCAAGGCAAATCATGGTGTTAAACGTATGAGGAGAAGGAGCGAGGGCTTATAATTGGAGAATCAGCTCTACAATGCTCTGCAGGAGTGGATTCTCTGGTTACTCACGCTTATCAACTGGGTACAATATTCTGTGTTCCTAATTGTAATGTACTGGCCACTTTCCTATGTTAATCGCTGCAGTGTCTCTCAACTGGTGTTCCGTTTGCAATTTCACCAGGACGTTCAAAGTTTTTTTTTTTTTCAGGACAGTGACCCCTCTTACTAACATTTCTCAGTACCAAATAATCACTCTCTTCTCAGTATGTAGTGCTAGAGAGTAGCTAGTACCTAGGACTAGAACGTAGACAGCAAATGCTTGCCACCCTGCTGAGCATGGAGTACCTATCAACTGGCAGCACGTAGGACACAGGCAGGAAGAGAGCACGTTTGAGCCAGCCTGGGCTACATAATGAAACCCTGTCTCAAAAATCAAACTGAAGTTTGTTGGACTAAATGGTCTAACTTGAACCCCAAGAGTAGCATAGATATAGGGAGTAATAGGAAAGCCAGAGGAACAGTCACGCTTGAAGCTTCACTTAGCAGTGCTGGATGAGTGGGAAGGGGCGTGGTCATTCACTTGATGATGGGGTAGCAGGTGGCGGAATCTAAAGGCGCAGGTTGGCAGAGGGGTGTGGGCCCAACAGCAGAGTCTGAATCCTTCTCCTGTTTGTGCCGACTGGTACTCTTACGTCATCTTCAGATACTCCTCATCCCCACCTCGATGTTTGATTTACTAACGGCCGTTTGTAAATGAGCAAAAGTGTAACAGAGACCAAGACTCGAGGCTGTGTCTTTGCTCCTTTCAATCCACGTCCTGTCTGACAGCCCAGTACTGCCTTCAACTCAGAATTGTAGTTGATGGGTGTTTTTAAATGTTCCATGAAAGTCAAGGAGGATAATACTGGGACACAGACAGCTCATTTGTGACCCCCGACAGTTCACGAGGAACTTGTGAAAAAGCAAACTAGTGGATGGCATGTGTGTTCTTCTCTCCAGAAGCAAGGTGGAGAGGGGGGTGCGGAGCAGAATGCACAGGAGGGGAGCAGAGCAGAGGTGCTAGAGACTGTTGTGTGACTGGGATCTAGAAAAGGCATAGATGTAGCCTCCAGAATCCAGACTGAGAGAACTGTCTGCACACACATCTGCCCTGTCTGCTTCTTACTCATGCTAGACCTTCTGTAGTCAGACAATGGCACAGGATTCCCCCACATGCTGTTTTATGGAGTAAAGGAGTCTGGTAGTCACAGCCATGTGAGAGTCTGATTTCCCTCTTTAGTAAGCCTCAGAGATAGCCCCAGGAACCCTTAGACCAATTCCAACTGACCACTGCTGGTGTGCTGGCTATGACAACTTGGCACAGGTAGGGTCATCTGAGAATAAGAAACCTCAGTTGAGAAAATGTTTCCATCAAATTGCCTGTAGTCGAGTCTACAAGGAATTTTCTTGATTGTTGATTCTTCTGAAAGGGCCCATCTCTCTGTGGGGGCTGCTAGTTCTCTGTGCTATAAGAAAGCAGACTGAACAAGCCAGTAAGTCACGTTTCTTCAAAGCCCTCTGACTTCCCTGCACTGTAAACTATACGGTGAAATGCACTCTATCCTCCCTAAGCTGCTTTTGGTCATTGTGTTTTATTAGGGTGGGAACTCAAGGAAGCACTCTGGAGACAGGAAATGAAGCAGAGATGATGGTGTTGTGGGAGTATGAATGTAATTGGCCCCCAGAAGCTCATAGGAAATGGCACTACTGGAAGGTGCGGCTTTTTGGAGTAGGTGTGGCCTTGTTGGAGGACGTGTGTCACTGTGGGGGTAGGCTTGGAGATCTCTTATATGCTCAAGCCACGCCCAGTGTCCCAATTCACATCCTGTGGCCTGCATATCAACATGTAACACTCTCTTAGCTCCTTCTTCAGCACTACATCTGGCTGCATGCTGCCATGATGATAATGGACTGAACCTCTGAACTGTAAACTACCCAAGTCCTGTCTTAGTTAAGGTTCTATTGCTGTGAAGAGACACCATGACCATGGCAACTCTAATAAAGGAAAACACTTAATCTGGTGGCTTACAGTTCAAAGGGTTAGAGTCCAGATCTGTCCAAGACAGTAACTGAGAGCTTTTGTCCTGATCCATAAGCAGCAGGAAGAAAGAGAGACAGACACCGAGAGACAGGAACAAATACAAGTAGGGACTACCATGGGCTTTTGAAATGCCTAAGCCTCCAGAGACACACCTTCTAGAACACGGCCAAGTCAGTTCATTCTTCCAATGTTTCACTGATCAACCAGATATATAGTCCATGAACCCCTGACCAGGGGCAGCATGCCCAGAGTGGGCTGGGACCTCCCACATGAGTCATTAACCAAGAAAATGCCTCTTGAGACTTGCCTACAGTCTGATGGAAGCATTTTGTCAACTGAGGTTCTCTCTTCCCAGATGACCCAAGTTTGTGTCAAACGAAACCAAATAAGAAACAGCAAAACACTGAGAATTGCTAAGTGGACCAAGACTCTTCATTTTCTTGGTCTACTTTTTTCTGATTTCTTTTTTATTCTAAATCTTTAAGAAAATGTAGCCAAAGGGTTAAAATATAAAAGTAATCTGCCTCCAGTATTCTTGACAAAATTATTAAAGGGAAAAAGAAATCACATTGAAAAAGGAAAACCCATGCTCATTCTGTCTCGTCCTTACTATTATGTGTCCGTTTGCAGTGGTATTTTAGGAGTAGGGAAGAGATTGTGAAATTCTGGATTATCCAAGATTTTAGGCTGATAACTGCTTCTGAATATTTTTCAGAAAAACAGACTGTTAACCTTTAGCCATTATTTCCTTTCAGGCACTCATTAATTACTATTGTCAAGAGAGATATTATCACCATGTGCTGCTTGTTGCCAGCGAAGGGATGAAGAAGTATAGCAGTGATCCAGTGTTCAGGTTTTACCATGCCTACGGGACCCTCATGGAAGGTATTGCACTAGTCACCAGATGTCTTCGTAGTCTCTGAATCCTGGCTCTGAACTAAGAATACTTTTTCCTCCCACACCCTAATCTTGATTTCCAGGTAAAGCTCAAGAAGCCCTTCGGGAATTTGAGGCCATTAAAAATAAACAAGATGTATCACTGTGTTCGCTGATTGCACTAATGTATGTCCATAAAATGAGCCCCAATCCAGGTATAGTATTTAAGTACAGTGTTTGGATGGATTTTCTATATCTGATTCACTTTGACTTATGGCTATATGGTGGAAGGAACATTGTTCTGTGTAGTAGTTGGGATATATGGCTATATTATGGAAGAAATATTATTCTTGGTAGTAGTTGAGACATATGGCTATGCTATTAAAGTAACATTGTAATTTTCCTGGTTAGTAGTTGGGACATTTGGTTATATTATGGAAGGAACATTGTTCTGCACAGTGGTTGGGACATGTGGCTGTATTATGGGAAGAACGTTGTTCATAAGCTGGTCTTTAAAGATTAATTGCATTGTGCTGGTGAGTAGTATAACCTATGACTGAGAAAGAAGAGAATCCAAGCCACAGGTAACTTAAAATATATGTGTATATGTCCAGTAGCAATAGCACTGTAAATATTTCAAATAATTAAATGAACTGCATGTCATGAGTTTTTAAATATTAGAAGCATTTTTTTCTATTTTAAGAAACCTATCACATACCTCTCTCATGCCAACCAAGCACACATGCAGAGATTACAAAAACAAAATAAAACATCGCTTGACAAGTAAACTGGCATGCACTCTCTATTGGGGTGTACCAGGTACGTTTCAAAGTTATGAAACAGTCCTACTGTTCTAGCTGTGCGTGTGTGCTTCAGGATTGGACTTGAGAGCCACGTGGTTTGGGAGCTAGTCCTGACACTCCCTCTGGTGTTTGTGTTATTTTAGAATGATTACAATGTTTTCTACATTTCTTTAATGAAAGTACTATAATATAGTGGGCTGTCTTGGGAATGACAGACACCACTCAGTTGTAGTACATACCGAAGTGCCGCTTTCACACATGAAAGGTGGGTAATCTGATCGTGTGGAGCATGGTGGCTGTGCCCTGTCTACTACTTCAGCCAGCAACTGTGGCTCCTCCTCCCCCAGCCTGCTTCTCTAGCTGTGGCCTGGCCGCTCGGTCACAGCCTGGCAGGAATTCTGTCCCGTAGGCACCGGCTCTGTCACTGCCTCTAAAGGTAGCTTTAACTAAGACCTGTAAGCTCAGAGAGACTAAGTAGCAAAAAAACTTACCTTCTCTCCTTGCTGGTGTCTTCAAAAGCCCCATGCTCCCACTCTGCCAAACCAGAAAGGCCATGCTACTCCAAATCCATCCCTACTACTTCTTGTGTCTCTCTGTCTCTCCCGGATGCCCTCTGATACTCTATGATCTGTGTCAACTAATTGCTAACTCAGCCTCCTGATTCAAGGTTAATTTTATTTAATCAGCACAAATAAAAACTCAGGGTTCATAGTGTGATCAAATATCCCCCAAGATGTGGCAGAATTTTTTTATTTAATTTTTATTTACTTAAATATTATTATTTGTATGTGTGTCTGTCTGTCTTTCTGTCTGTGAGGCAAGGGGTATGGGGGGAGCTGGCTTATGCATACAATGGCATGTTCAACTTTTCTCTCCTCCACCTTTTAAGGCGGGGTTTCTCATGTTTCTGCCACACTGGGAACTCCAGGTTATCTGACCCACAAGCTTCCAAGTGATTTTTCTCCGTCCATGCCTTAGTATTCTGCTGCTGTGAGAAAACACTGTGACCAAAAGCATCTTGGAGAGAAAAGCGTTTAGTTCCCCTTATAGACTGTAGTCCATCACTCGGGGGCAGAAATTGATGCAGAGGTCATGCAGGAGTGCTGTGTATTGGTTTCTTCCTCGTGGGTTGTTCAGCCTGCTTTCTTTTACCATCCATAAGACCTGGCTTGAGGTACCACCACCCACAGTGGGCTGGACCCTCCCACATCAATTATTAATCAAGAAATGTTCCCATAGACTTTCCCACAGGGCAGTCTGGTGGGGAAATTTTCTCAAGTTTCTTTCTTTCTAAATAACTTTAGCTAGGGTCAAGTTGACATGAAAATTAGCCAGCACAATCGACCCCGTGTCAGCCCGACACACGAATGTGTCGCCGTTCATCTAGAACCTCTCCTTGTCCATTTGTCCCGAAGACACATGGTAAAGCTCCTCAGTCTTTAAAATTTTTAAACACTTTAAAAGTTGGGTCTCTTTAAAATACGCAGGGTGTCTAAAATATTAAGTCTGTAAAATTCCTAAGTTTCTGTTAAATTCCAGTGTCTCTCTCTAGAATTTAAAGTTACTTTAAAATAAATATTCAGGGTCTCATAACTGTACATTCCTGTGAACTTAAAAAACAAGTTAATTACTTTCTTACTGCAAGAGGGAACAGTCAACTTCAACAGTGTATGTAATTGAATGTCTAGTGTCTGGGAGTGACTCATGATCTTCTGGGCTCCAAAGGACTTAGACAGTTGTGCTTCTCTGGTCTGCCATTCATAACACTTGTACCTTATCTAATCAGCCTTCATCCACCCTTGTTGCTGCTCTTGGTGGTCATCCCATGACATCTCCAAAATGTTGTACTCTAGACTACAACTAAGCTGCACCTTCACCAGTAGTCTCTCCAAGCCTCAGTTTCTCTCCATGACCCCTTCATGTCTTCAAACCCATTATCACCTGGGAGACCACCAAGTTCAGCTGCTAGCACAAGGTACAACCGTGGCCTCCTTCTAGCACAAGGTACAACCGTGGCCTCCTTTGGACCCCAGTTGTCTCTGTGCTGACTCCAGGAATATCCTTCTCAGAAGACCTTGCTTCAGTGATGCTGGTCTCTTCTTAACCACCACGAATTCCCCAGGTCCCACTAAACCAGCATCAGTTGTCCCTAAGTAAAGGTTTGTATTCTCTGATGCTTAGCTGTTGTTAATCGTCTGATTTTTCAGCCCCAGATGACCAGAACCACAGATTCTTAATTTAAAATATCAAACTGCCATGCTAGAGTCTTTGAGGGACTCTGACTTCCCTCTGACATTTCACAAACCAGGCTTCCATCATCTGTGCTGTTCTCAGCATTGTTTCCTAAGTTCCCAGAGAACAGCCCACTGAGCTCTGAGCACTCAGCGGTTTTTCCAGCTCAAAGTCACAAAGACCCTGGCCAGTGCTCCCCAAAACACCATGGTCAGGTCTGTCACCTCATGATCCGGTATCAATTTCTTTTATAGTTAGGGGTTTTGCTTCTATGATAAAACATTTGCAAAGCAACTTCAGGAGAAAAGGGTTTATTTTATCTTACAGTTCATAGACCGTTATCCTGGGAAGTCAGCAGGAACCTGGAGGCATGGAAATATGCAGAGGCTATGGGAGTCGGGAGTGAGGGACCTGCTCTGTGCTGACTTGCCCCTCATGGCTTGCTCCAACTGTATCCGGGACCACCAGCCCAGGGTTGGCACCATACATAGTGAGCTTGGCCCTCCCATATCATTGATTAATTAACAAAATGGCGCACAAGCTAATCCCGTAGGGACGTTTTCTCAGTTGAAGTTCCCAAATCGCTCTGGTTAATGTCAAGCTGACATAAAACTAACACAGTGTGCCTCCCACCTCATTGTAGGAGCTCTGAGATTAGATGTGTGCTGTCCCATCTAGGCCTTTTACATAGGTTCTGGGGATCAAACTCATGATACCAGGCTTATGCTGTAGGCATTTTTTCGCACCAAGCCATCTTACCAGCCCAATTTTTAATTTACTTTTTAAATTTTAAATTTTAAGTTGATCCCTGATTAATTAGGCAATGTATGTATGGAACAAGTTGAATGTATGGATCAGTCTTTCAACTCTGAGTTTAAAGGCCTGGATACATTCTCTCTGAAGATAACTTAGCCTCGGTTGAAATGTACTGTGAGTGTAAAATAGGCCCATTTCAAAGATTCAGTTTTTTAAAAAAGAGCAAATTCAGTAACTTTATATCCACTTTATATTTTTGTGTGTGTGTGTGTGTGTGTGTGTGTACATACTGGGTTTAAAAAAAGGCATTATTTAGATTCATTTTGATATTTTTTCTTTTTTCTTTTTTCAGATTAGTTTGATTAATTTGTTTTCAAGACAAGGTTTCTCTTTGTGTAGCCCTGGCAGCCCTGGAATTCTCTTTGGAGACCAGGCCGACCGTGAACTCACAGAGATCCTCACGTCTCTGCCTCCCAAGTGCTAGCATTTAAGGTGTTCACCCTCACAGCCTGGCTTGCTCGTTCTTCTTAACTGAAGCAGCATACCTGCAGTATTTAGATGGCATGTATAGTGTGTATTTTGTTTCTAATAATGCTGTCCTTGAGAGAAAAACCCAGTTCTCTATCTGGTGAGTCATCTAACCTATTATAAACACTTGATCTGAACTTTAATTTAGATTTAATCTTATTTCCCCCCTCAGATAGAGAAGCTATCCTGGAATTAGACACCAAAATGAAGGAGCAACGTAAGGAAGCCGGACGCAAAGCCTTGTATCATGCAGGCCTATTTTTGTGGCACATTGGTCGCCATGATAAGGCAAGAGAATATATTGACAGAATGTCGAAAATGCCACATGACGGCAATGAGGTGACCACTTTTCCTAATTTAAAACAATGCTATTGAAAGAAGATTGTGTTACTATATAGTAGTACCCTTAGTTTGTTTCTTTATTATAGCCACTCTGGTCTCAAAAAATAACAACTTTCTTTTAATATTCTTTATTGCAAAATAGGGCTTTTCAAAGGTAGCTTGTTTCTTGCATCATGAGCTTATTTGTTAGCTGTAACTTACAAATAGTTTTCCTATATATGGAATATTCCTAAATAATATGGTTGGACTGAGGTTTCTTGTTTCTGTACGAGTAACTCTAGAATGGATCTGTAGCCTGTTTGCTTCTGTTTCCTTTCTTTCCCCCTTCTTTCCCACTCATTGAACATGTCTGCCCTACGACTCCTGAATTGTGGTATTAGTAATCCACACAGGAAGAGCGCACAAGCTTTGTTTTCTTGGGTAAATCAGTCTAGGGCACTTGCCTCACCTGCCTCCTGGGAAGACTGAAGTGATTCGCAGAGATGTGATTAAGGTGCCCAGGTAGATAACGTCTGGCATTTATTGCTTGCCTATTTTGTACAAATCATTATTTTGATGAATAGTTCCCTCAATCACATAACATCTGAAAGATTAAGTGATAGAAAGCATTTTCCCCTATCACGTAACATCTGTAAAGTTCGGTGATGGGAGGGAATGTTTAGAAGGGAAATAGCATTTCAGCTAAAACCAAGAAAGCAAGCCCCCAGCCCCGCCCCAACCAATTTCACCAGCAAACCTGGAAAGGGGGAGTAGTTACCCCAGGTTGAAGATAAGAGGTAGAGATGAAGACACCATTTCTGCTTACCTCGAGGGCTTTACATTTCATGGAACATGGGGTACATGAGAATGGTAATACTGTAGAGAAATAGAAGGATCACGGTTGCTAGGCACGAGTATCTATAGATAATTTGACAGACATTAAGAAATCCTTAAGGACTTTCAGTCATGAACGTTATATTATTACAGTGCAGATCAGGAAAATTAATTGTTTATAAGCTGTACTGATTTAGACAGAAACTAAAACTTGGAGAAAAGACTGTATTCTGGCCAAAGGTTTTGAGTTGCCCAGAGGAGTAACAAGTAATGTTAAAGACCCGCCAAGATTTGTCAGCTGATAGACGTAATGAAAGAAAGATGAGGCCTGCACTCAAGGGGTGCCGCGGTGTCCTGGAATCTCGTGAGATCTGGTTTCCGTGAGGAGCAGGTGTGGAGTGGAGACACTGACAGTAGGGGGCAGTGAGATGTTGTGTTCACATGCGCTGTGTGTCAAGTGCTGGCCAAACAGGCCAGACGAGGAGCTTCGGGAAAGGAAGGCCACTGAAGGTTCAGGGCTGGAACTGTACTTTGTCACTTACTCCACAGAAATAGCCTTTGGAATGCATTCACATGGTAGGCGGCCTCCTTAGTTGGAGGGGCTCGGGTTGATAGCCTCACCCATAGCTCCAGGTGAATATGCAGGGAGGCAAGAGACCTTTATTAAATGCCTAGAAGTCACTCTATAATCATAGCAAGGAGAACAGATCCATTTCTTATTTGACTTTTAAAGGAAACTATCTTCTTTGCGGTCAAACAGACCTTCCGATCCGTTGGGAATACCCATGATTTCAGTTCTCATTTCCCAGTTTTCTAGCTCGCCAGACTGTTGCAGGGCCTGTGATAGCTGTGCACTTCTCTTGGTCTTTATCATGTGCGAAGTTAGGCATCATTTCTCTTCCGCATCCCAGCTCATTGGCGCTGTATGCAGAGAGACAACTCGTCCTCACAGAGTGAGCCACACGGCAGCTATTACTTTGCTGATATCAGGGTGGCCATTTGCTGTCAAAGGCTCCGAGAAGGAGGTGTGTTTCAGCAGTAATGTAATCGCTGACAAACTTTGTGGTAGTCATACTGACTCAGGTAGTAACTTTCTTTTCCAGGGGCCGATTCTGAAAGCGTGGCTTGATATCACAAGAAGGAAAGAACCTTATGCTAAGAAAGCACTAAGGTATTTTGAGGAGGGATTGCAAGATGGAAATGATATTTTCGCTCTGCTGGGTAAGGTGAGTTGGAATCAAAGTGAATAAATCGAGTGTTTTAAAATTTAAAACTTGAAATCTAATCAGAACTCACTAGGTCACCAAAGAGGATACTTTGATCCCGCTATCAACTATTAGAGGAGCTCACATCTGTGCAGGACAGAGTAGAGAATGGTGTCTCTACTAAAGGGCCTGAGTTCTGGATCAATGCTCTTTCTGTAGTTGGTTCTTTATTCCCTCCTGCGCAGTGTTTCCCTTACATCTAGTGTGTGTGTGTGTGTGTGTGTGTGTGTGTGTGTGTGTGTGTGTGTCACTGGAGAGAAAGCATGACATGGAGAAGGTAAACACCTCACGTGGTTGTGGGTCTTCTGTTCTGCCAGCAGGAAGAACAGGGAGGAAAATGTGTAAGTTAAACCTGGTGTATGACGCGATGGTAGGTGGGAACTGCAGTCAAAAATAAAGCAGGGGTGGGAGATGGGAGCTGAGGCATACGGTCAGTTTGCCGTTGGAAAGGAGGTAGTCAATACATTTGGCTTTTGAACAAAGACTTATAGACAATGAAGACTACAGCCCTGATAGCATGATGTAGAAAACATTAAAAATAAGAAGTGACAGATTTCAGTGACCTTAAGTCACCTTCAGGACACAGCGAGATATCCAGGCGGTCAGAGGAGAATGAGTGAGACGTTAAAGGCTAGAGGAAAGAAGGGGGGCATGGACCCCAGGTCAGGGGTGATGAGGAGAGGCGACCTAATGGGCAATTCTCTGGCTTTAGCTTTACGTTTGTATTGGAGAGGTAGCTAGTGTAAAGCTTGAACAGCTTTGCATCTTGATTTGCATTTTGAGGCTAAACAGTTGTCAGTCTTTAAACATCACTGTGAGCTGGACGAGTTAAGTTACAGCCTTTCGTCTGTCTCCACTAACATCTCCCGAATGCCTTTCCACATTTATCAGTGGGCTGCAGGCAGATGGCTCAGAAGATAAAAGAATTTGAGTTTGAGCCCCAGAACGCACATGTGAGAAGGGAGGATCCCACAGACCCTGAAAGTTGTCCTCTGACCTCCGCCTGTGCGTCCTTGTACTCACCCGCAGGCACACGCAGAATAAACAAATAAATAAAATAAAATTATTGGTACTGGTGAGGTAGTGGATAAAAACGCTCGCCATGAAAGCATAAGTGTGTACAGTTGATCCCTTAAACCACAAATCAAATTGGACGCCGTGACTGAGATCTATAATCCCAGCCCTCTCTGACAAGATACAGGAGGAGGTGGGGTGGAGACAGGACAATCACTCAGGAGCTCGTAGGCTTGCTCCCCTGGTGTCCACAGGCGGAGAGAGACAGTAAGAGAGACCATGCCTTAACCGTACAGAAGGAAAGAGTTGACTCTGAGTTCCACATGTGCTGTGGTCCACACGTGCCTGCCTTCAGACTCCACAATGAATAAAATGAAGTTTTTTCATTACCATTTCAGGAGCTGGAGAGATGGCTCAGTGCTCAAGACCTCTTGCTGAGGACGTGAGTCCTGTTCGCAGCACCCACGTCTCCAGCTGAGGCTCCACTCCAAAGGATCTAGTGCCTCCAGGGACAATAAAAGCACATAGTTAAAAATAGATCTTGAAAAGGCTGTTTTCTCTTTTAGCAGTGCTGGGGCCTCTAACAAACCCAGGGATGAACAAGTATTAGCTATGTAGGTAGATTCCAAGAGAAAATTTGTACAAAATTTATCCTAATTTTTCTTCTATTATTGTCAATTATTTGAAAATCTAAATATTTTATTATGACATAATAGATTTCTGGATGACTATACCTTCTATAACTATATGGAAATATGTATATATATGTATATATATATATATACACACATAAAAATACATATTGCACTTTATATTAAATGATGAGATAAAATGTTAATTTTTAATTGAAATATACTGAGGTAAATCTTAATGTAGAAGGAAAAGTTAAAAGGTAAAAATATGATGATTTATGAATGTCCATTATGTGAGTGTGTGTGCGTGTGTGTGTGTGTGAGTTTGTGCTTGCACATGCATAGAAGAGCTTGCAGGGTCAGTCCTCTCCTACCGTGTGGGTTCTGGACAGTGAGTTCAGGTCATTAGGTGTTGGTGGCAGATGCCTTCCTCCACTGAGTCATCTTGCAGGCCTCTCCATGCGTTTTCAATACTCTGATTACATTTACAGCTTATTTTCCTCTGGAAGAGACAGTATGTACACTGCACAGACCCTGTAAAAATGTTCCAAGGCAGGCGGCACAGTAACATGTGAATGAGGGGTAGTTACTACTGCTAAACTAGCCAGCTGTCACACAGGGCGTGTGCTCTGTGAAATGGGTATGAATTGCACACATCTGCAGTCCTTCTAAGGTCACCTACCATCTGTTAAGTATATGACCTCCAATTTAATGACTCATTTATGGACATTGTGGGCAGTTTTTATTTTTCCTGTATACACCAGCAGTTGGGCAATAGCCATCCTGGGTGTGCCTCTTCGTGATGTCTTCAGTTCTGCCTGGAGAACCCCAAGAAGAGATCGCATGGCAGCTGCTGGGACTTTGTTTTGCTTATTTTCTAACCTGAACATAACATTTCTAAGTACGGATAAAATATGAAAAATTGCTTTAGTTTATATGCTCTTTTAAAAACCTCCAAGAGATACTTTATTCTACAAAGGTAATTTTCCCATTCTAAGGGCAATATTCTTTATATTTTTAAATGGGCTTTTTCTTTTACTTGTTTGCTTTTTGGAGACAGGGCCTTATTCTGTACCACATCTGTGGCTAACCTGGCCTCAGTGTGTAGCAGATAGACCTTAAATGTCGTCTCTCTTCCTGCCTCAGCTTCCTGAGTACTTCTGCATACTAGTTTAAAATGTATCCTGTTATCAAGTTAAGAATCTATTGTAGAGCAAAATTGCTAATGTGTGTTAATTTCTGTGATATTTTAAGATATGATTTTGATAAAACTAAAAAAAAAAAAAAAAAAGCAGAAGTATTCTGCCTTATTCTGCCTTAGCCCAGGCTGGCCCGAGAGGGCCTGGTGTACAAGACCACAGTTTCAATGTCAGCTTTCTCCTCCTATTAGGTACTGTGCCTTGAAATGCGCCAGAATTACTCTGGAGCCCTGGAGACCGTGAGCCAGATAATTGTAAACTTCCCAAACTTCCTTCCTGCCTTTGAGAAAAAAATGAAATTGCAGCTGGCGTTACAGGATTGGGATCAGACGGTGGAGACGGCACAGAGGTGAAGTGGGAAATGACATTACAGCCTCTTTGATCTGGTTATGCATGAGGAAAATAATCTGGTTGTGTTCTGTCTGTTACAAGACCTTCATAATCAGCATAAATTTAATTTTTCAAGTAACATGCAATGATTTTATTCCAAGCAGCACAGAATTGCAAAGACACTTCAAATTGTACTGCTTTTAAGCATGTAATTGGAACTGGAGAGATGACTCGGTGCTTAACGTGCTCGCTGCCAGTCTGACGTCTGGGTGGGCGTTTCACCCATGTAAAGTCTTCGTGTGTGGGAGGCATGGACAGGGAGTCGTCAAGCAGAAGACACTGTCTCAATATATAATGTGGAAAGTGACTGGGAAAGAAACAGGACGTCAACTTTGGGCTTCCACATGCATGTGCACATATACGTGCTCATACACATGCTAGCACATGTGTATAGCATGCAACACATACCTATGCAAAAACCCTGATGGTTATTTACAAGAAATAATTTTGCTTATTTACATCAATATCTGAGTATTTTAAGATAGATGCTTTCATCAATACATCTCTCTGCCATTAGGAAGCTATTGTTAAGGAGAGATGAATCATATGCTAAGCAGCATAATTAAATTATGTAGCCGTTAAGCGTAGGTCCTAGGGAGGAAAAGGGTTGAGTACAGCGGCATGCTGGAGTGGGAAGTCAGGAGGGGATGTGGAAGGTCTCACTGGAGAAGGGCATTTGAGCAGAAACCTGGAGAAGGTCATGGAAGCAAGCCTGCTTGGATGCAAGTGCTCCACTTTGCTGTGGTTCCCATGGAGACCAGATGAAAGTGTCAGATCCGCTGGGACTGCTAGGAGCTTAGAACTGAACCCAGGTCGTCTGCAAGAGCAGCAAGTGCTCTTAACCACTGACCTTGTCTCCAGCTCCCAAACTCAACATTTAATACACTGCTGTTTATAGTTAGTATAGTATTAATTATAATTAATTATAGTATAATTAACTAAAGTTAACATTATTAATGTTAATGATATTATATAGCATACATAACACTTTATGTTGCATTACCACAGTATTAAATGAGACAGGCACAACTCCTGTTAATATTTAAATTCCAGATAACTTTAATTTTAAAGTAGTCATTAAAACTACTTAGTTGAGGAGTGGAAAGGTCAAGCCACCAAACTTTTAATCCCTCAAAAAAAACAAACAAACAAAGTCATTAACTGCACGTCTTCCTGCAGGTTGCTGCTCCAGGACAGTAACAACGTGGAGGCGCTGAGAATGCTGGCTCTATATTATCTATGCAGGGAAGGGGACATAGAGAAGGTAAATGGTGTTATACAGTTTAAGTTGTCTGTATCACAGTGAATTTCATTACACTTCCTTATACATGCATGTGTGCATACTCATTAGAAGCTCAAAATTCTATCTCACAATATTGCTATTATAATTTTTAATTAGCTGCTAGAAATACAGAATTACAAAGACTTGATTGTCTTGTACCAACTAGTAAAGTACACATATGTAGGGAAACTCCTCTCCAAAATGATTTTAGATTGATTAAGTAGAGTATATGTGTTGTTTTATGTAAGATGCCAGTACATAGCATTGTTTTGAGCATATTTATACAAAGTAGAATTTGTAGTATGTTTGCAGTTTAATTGAGTTTGCATGAGTTAGATGAGCTCGGGAACTACAATAAATAATTTGCTGTTTCTGGTTTATGAACTGGGACTGGCATATAAAATTTAAAAAAGAGATTGTTTTTGAAAAAAGTAAAATAAATTATTTAACTTAACCACTTTCATGATTTCTATATTATAGATACCATTTCAAATATAAACTAGGCTATCTGTGTAGTTCAAAGGTTCATGTAACATTTTTGTAACTATATTATCATTCCAACAGCCTTTGTGTCATGGCTTCATTATTAAGGAGCGAGCTCAGTTTGTACATTTGTTGAATAACTGTGGCTATCTTCACCCATCCAAAGGCTTCTATTCAATGATGGTTATTTACAAGAAATAATTTTGTGTAATTACTGGAGCTTAAAAAAAAGACTGGAGCTTCAAATTGATTTAAGTCACCCTACAATATATAAGATTCCACTGGGGGACCTGACGAAATACTCAGCATGTAAAGTGCTTTCTATACAAACATGAGGGTTTGAGTTTGGATCTCCAGTACCCATAAAAGCAGGCATGGTGGCACATGCTTGTATTGCTAGCACTGGGGAGACAGACACTGAAGGATACCTGGAGCTCACCTAGCAACTGCTCTTGCAGAATTGATAAGCTCCAGATTCAGTAGGAGACCCTGTCTCAAAAGTAAGAAAGTAAAAGATAGCCTCTATACACACACATGTTCATACAAACTCGTGCACACACAAACATTTACTCATGCACAAACCACCTTATAGCATGCATGTGCGCACGTGCATGTGCACACAAGCACGCACACACACACACACACACACACACACACACACATGCATAACACACAGGAGAAATTTATAAAAACTCAAGGTCTTATCAGTAATAGAGAGCTGGAGAGATGGCTCAGCAGTGACTGATGCTCTTGTATTGCTGTACTCAGTGGTAGTTGTTGCTCTTGCAGAAAACTGGGTTCAGTTCCCAGCACCCCTGTGGCAGCTCACAACTATTTGTGTTCCAGGAGATCTCACACCCTTTTTTGGCTTCCACAGGCAGCAGACACATACATGGTACGTACACATACAAGCAGGCACTCACACATACATGTAAAATAAAATTAAATCATTAAAAAATATATCAGTAATAGTATATTAGAGCATATATTCATGTAATAGATTTTTTTTCTTAGTTTATTTTAAGGGTAATACTGTTTACCTTGTTTTAGGCTGCTTCCAAGCTGGAAAATTTAGCAACTGCATTGGATGTCGTGGAACCACAGAATGCTCAGCTATTTTATAAGCTTACAATAGCCTTCAGCAGAACCGTAAGATTGCCTCCAAGCCAGACCTCTATCTCTAAGAGTTTGCAGTTAGCCATGGATGAAGCACTGAGGAGCATATGGCCTGGGGTGAAATCAATGTGATCTAAGTGTATCATTCATTCCCAAGAAAGGAGACGCAGGAGATTGTAACTACCTCTTCCCAGATTTCGAGGGACTATGGGGGAGGGGGTCACGGAGATGAGAGAACCTTCCATACAAAGAAAGCAAGAGTGCAGTGGGTGAGGGAGGTTCTGTGCTTTTGTTTTCTGTTATAAAGCCTTTGGGGAAATCAGTTAAGGTGAATTGCAGAGTGTTTCAATGGAGGAAAAGACCACTGTCTTAATTTTGTGACGGCATGTTTCTGTTAGGAGCATTCTGTAAAAGCAAAACGATAGGGATGGATACAGCAGAAGAGTAGAGCCAGCAACAGGAATTAGAGGTTTGAACAGTTCAGTGAGCTAGCAGAAAATATATGGAAGAAAATAAACATAAGTAAAAGAATTATCTAACTTGAAAGAAAAAGTTAAGGATATTATTGCTAAACTTTAGAAATTATCGTATCTTAAAACATGTAGGATGTATGAAATTTAGAGAAGAAAAATTTTAAATTTATGATATGTTTCTTTTTTATTTGTGTTATTGCCAGACATATTGTCATTTTTGAGAACACGTATAGAATTGTTTATTGAAATATTTAGAGAAGTATTTTGCTCTTAAAAGTAGATATGTCCAGCCGGGCGGTGGTGGCGCACGCCTTTAATCCCAGCACTCGGGAGGCAGAGGCAGGCGGATCTCTGTGAGTTCGAGACCAGCCTGGTCTACAAGAGCTAGTTCCAGGATAGGCTTCAAAGCTACAGAGAAACTCTGTCTCGAAAAACCAAAAAAAAAAAAAAAAGTAGATATGTCCAATAGTTATTTAACAACACTGGTGTCAAAAATTTTTGGTTAAGCTTATTCTAAAAATACGAGAGCCATATCCCTTTTCAAATATTTTTTGCTATTTGTACAGGTTGTCTTTAAGGGGAGAGAATTTTTTCTTAATTATGCACATAGATTTAGAAACCTTAAAATAAAGATTTTCCTATCTAATTTGTAAAAGAATCATGAAAATTATTGTTTTCATGCTGCAAGATCATATGTAATAAAATGGTGATGTTGTTAAATTAAAATATACAACTAGTGATGGACCATACACTCCTCCTTGATGCAGTACCTAGAAGTCCCATTCCTTCCATCCTATGCACTTCAGGCTGCATTTAATGTAGAGAAGCATAGGTCTTTGAGTTGAGCATTGCTAGGCTTCTTGTCTAGATTTGTTTCATTTTGTTCTTATTTTGTTTTCTTTTCAGTGTGGACGTAATCAACTCATTCTTCAAAAAGTTCAAGGTTTCCTAGAAAAAGCATTTAGTTTAACCCCGCAGCAAGCAGAAATTGCTACGGAGCTCGGCTACCAAATGATTCTGCAAGACAAAGTTAAGGAGGCCTGGAAGTGGTACAGGACTGCCATGACCCTGAACGAAAGCAACATCTCTGCCATCACAGGTATGCTAATGCTTAGATGTCCTCCAGGGGAAACCTGCTTGAAGGGCCAGCCCACTGAAGCAGAGAATGTACGTGTGTGTGTGTGTGTGTGTGTGTGTGTGTGTGTGTGTACTAACTAAACGGCTTCTTCTATACACAAGAGGCTGTCATGTATCTTTAAAAATAACAATAATTCACAAATACTATCTTGAAAGAATGGATTTCATTTGGTTGCTTCTATCAAGTTATGAATTTGCGGTAAAAGATGTTACCTACTCCCCGGCTACTGATTTTCTTCCCCACCTCTGCCCCTGCTGTGTTCTTCTTTTAGTGTTTTTTTTTTTTTCAGTCTAAAGCAAGATTGCTGTGGGGGAAGAAAATGTTTTGTTAACTTAGTTTAGTTGGTTGGAATACGCCTTGACTGCTTTGGTTTGATCTAGGGCTCATCCGATGTCAGCTAATGGAAGGACAGCTGCAGGATGCAGCCCAGCAGCTGGAGTTCTTCAGTGAATTCCAGCAGTCGATGGGGAAGTCCGCGGTAAGGCGTTTTCTCAGCTGGCAGGTCACAGCTGCTGTCATGAGACGGGAACTCTAAGGGACAGTTCAGCCGCAGCTCTAGATGGTGAAGAAGCGCGCACTTAATGTATGACTGCATTTGTTAGTTTACCACTGTGCAAGTCGGCTTTAAATGTTTTTCTCAGGGATCTTAAAATTCCATGCAGCTCATACTTAGATTTAATGATTTCATATCAAAGGTTTAAATAATTTCTTATAAATAAAACCTCCTGTATTTTTGAAATCTAAACAGAAATAAATGACTTTATAGCCAAATGGAATAACTGTGAAATATACTTATATTTCAGGAATTAATGTATTTGCACGCAGTTCTTGCTACAAAGAAAAATAATCGACAGGAGGAAGTTGTAAATCTGTTAAATGATGTTGTGAATACTCACTTGTCACACTTAGAAGATTTACCTCTTGGAATACAGTATTTTGAGAAGCTCAATCCTGACTTCTTACTAGAAGTTGTTACTGAATATCTGAATTTCTGTCCGGTTCAGGTAGGTAATTCTGCAAGGTTAACAAGTTCTTTTTGCTGTGTTCAACTATATCTGTACCTGTAATTAGCATTCATAATTCTGTTAGCTGAAATCACTTTAAATCCATCTTTATAGAAATGATTACTACCAAATAAGGAAAGTAATGATTTGTTAAAACTTATTTAAAATTTTTTAAAATCCTAAAACTCTCCCTTTAGAAGTATTAAAGGAGCTTAATGCTCATGCTTGCTTCATATTTGGATCTGATTGATCATGCTAAGTGCAATCTCACCTTAGGCAAACTCAAAACTGGAGTTCTTTTTATGAAACCAATGAAGCCACTTCCCATATGAAATCAAACTCTACTTTATGCTAAAGGTGGACCGTTGACTATTCTTTCTGTTCCTTGGAATGACATAGAGAACATCATAAAGTAGATGGTTAGCTTTGGATTAGATCCTTCTTGTGTGCAACATTTCTGTTCTTGTTCTGTATGAGTGCAGGTGAGTCATTTCCTTTTTTTTATACCTACAGAGCTAACAGTTAACAATAACTTAATCTATTACTCATGCCTTTGAGTTCCAGAGAAGGACTCCTCATCTCTCTTGACATTCTGTATTCTAGGTTCACACTCCAATTACCATACTCCTTTTAGCTCTTGTCATTTGTTTTATATGGAACCTGAATGTCAGTCTCCATCTGCTTGATTTAGCTTGGAGATACTGGTGGTCTTTTGAAAGCATTAGCATTTTTGAGTAGTAGCCCTAGAAACCCATGTGCCCTACCCGGGAATCCATTCCAACATGACATGCATTCATTCCACAGTGTTCCTTGGTATTGGCAGTAATTGCAAATAACCTATCTTCCTGGGCTCAGCTCATATTTCAACATAGGTTTTTTTCAGATAACTCTACCCAATACACACTGCCAAAATCAAAGTATTAACATCCCTATTTCCAGCCTTAGATGATGTGTGACCAAAGAAAGTTAGAAAGATGGTCTTCTCTTGGGAAGCTCCACAGGGCGTTTATCATTGTGTCATTTGCCAGGCCTTTAGATCCTCCTAAAACTATGCTCTCCCAGAGACATTCTCGATGCTTAACTCAGACCGGGTGAGATCAGACTCCTATGTCAGCAGCCGTCCAAGTTGCTTAGAAGGTTGAATGCATATTTCAGTATTCCTTCAGCACCTAGGCTTCTTTCTGCAGAGGTTTTATAACACATGCAGCACAGTGCATGGAGCTGGAGGAATGTGCATGGAGAAAAATAACTCTTGCCCCAAAGGACATACTTTAAAAGTGTGATAATATGCCTTAATTAGACTGGACGTGGTAGAGTATGCTTCAAGGAATCATAACAGGGGAAAGGTGATGAACATTTGTGTGGAAGGGTCAGAGTAGGCCATAGGAAAAGAAGAATTGAAGGTAACCTGTGGAAAGAGTTGGTTTCAACAAAGGGAACAGCTGATGAAGATGCCCACAGGGACACCAGGGGATGAGTGTGACTGGCCTGGGAGTGGGAGTGGGAGTGGAGAAATCACGGGTGAGACTATCATAGGGGAGACAAGGACAGACAGGGCTTCTGTTTTTGAGGACTTCAGAGGATTTCTTTGATAACTGTGCTAAGAATGATTCAAACCATAGTTCACAAAGTGATATATTCCTTTGTAGCTAGATATCTAATCCAATTACACATCCTGTTTTTCTCATAATGCAGTTTTTATCCGCATTTTGTAACTTGGTCAGTTTACATGGGAACATGCCAGAAAGGCAACACTGGCCACAGATCTGCCTGTTCTTCGTTCATTGGCCTCTTTCACATTCAGTTTTCTTTTTCTTTATAACCTAACAAGTATAATCTCAAAAATTGTTTCTAGTCTTCTATTTTTAATATTTGATTGTATAGAAAATCCTAGTAAAAGGCAATGGCTGTTTTATTTGGATGAAGTTGCCCACACCTATGATTGTAGCTATTAAGTAGCAGAGGTGACAGAATTGTGAGATTGAGGCCAGCCTGGGCTGCATAGTGAGGCCCAGTCTCAAAATACAACAACATAAAATAGAAGGAAAAAAATGAGAGTTGTTCTCAGTATTTCTTAGAGGTGGCAAGGTGACTTTTTTTCAAAACAGAATTTCTTTTGTAGCCTGGACTGCCCTAGAACTCACTATGTAGACCAGGCTGGCCTTGAACTCACAGAGATTCTCCTGCCTCTGCCTCCTGAGTACTGGGATTAAAGGCATGCACTCCCACCTCTGGTGGCTAGGTAACTATTAAATACTTAGCATCGTTTTTACTTTAACTATTTCTCTAGTGAGAAAAATCTGTATTAATGACTTGAATTATTGCTATAACAAAAATTCCTGATAAAAGCAACTTAAGGAGGGAAGGAGAGAAGGGAGAGAAAGAAGGATGAAGGGAAGGAAAGAGGAAAGAAATTAGAAGGGACTGAAGAAGTGGGGAGAGGGAGGAAGGAAAGGTGGGCTTATTTTGGTTCACAGTTTGTGGGTATAGTCCAACATGATGGAGAGGGGATGGCAGCAGGAATGTAAGGTGAGCCAGAGAGATGAACACGGTGCTCTACTACTTTTTCCTTTGTATTTGGTCCAGGAGTCTGGTTCATAGGATGGACTCAGCCGCACTTAGAGTGGAACAGTCAATATCAACCATCACAACAGTTTTAAAGAATTGGCTTAGTTTCAATTCAAAGAAGCATAAAATTCTGAACTTGAACACACACAAAGACCGTTGGTCCCATAAAAGCAGCAGCACTGGGTGGGAAGGCACTGCAGGATGTGTGCTGTGGGGATCTGAAGAGGTTAGGCAGTAGTCTTATTTCGAGTATCTTCTTGAGAACATGCTCTGTGCCTCAGCATAGGACAGGAAGTGTGGCACCTTACTGTTAGCCATGTGGCCCTCATCCAGAGGGATCTTCTGTAAAGGAGCACAGTCATTGACCTGAAGGATGCAGCCGACAGTACATCAGGTGAAGAGGATGGGGACAGCATCTTTCAGGTCAAGGAAGCAGCATCAATGAAGCAATGCAGGGTATTTAACCAAGAAACGGCTCTTTTTCTTTCAACGTATGTTTCTTTGAAAACTTTAGAACTGATTACTGCTTTATTACTGTGTTATCAAAATATTAATTACATAACAATCCCTAATTTCTAACTGCACAACCCACTATTTGCACAGTCTATTCATAGATGAACTAGGAAGGTAATTTAATATTTGTCCATTTATATAGCAAAGGTAGTGTGAAAAAAGAGAAATTTTATAAAAAATACCACTTTCTTCTAGTCACGCTGAAATGAATGTATGTCTGATCCTGGCTAACTGCAGTTATGAACTCAGCAAACTGCTCTGATTTTCTTTGTTTAGCCTGCAGGTCCCGGGCAACCTCTCTCTCCAGTTCTCAGGCATTGCTCTTCAGTCTTGGAGACAATTATAAGGAGTGTTCCAGGTCTTCCGCAAGCTGTCTTCTTGATGGCCAAAGTGAAGTATTTGTCAGGTGATATATACCTTAGCTCTTAGAGTAACTGAGGGCTGTGGTCGTGGTGTTGGCAGTGACAGATGGAAATGGGTCCTGTACTCCACCCCAGGGAGCACAGTCACGTGCAGTGTGCCTTGTGTCTGTGAATTATGTGTTTCTCCTGAAACTGAAACAAAAATGCCAAACCCGTTATCTTAGATCACTTCATACAAGCGACCCCAATTAGTTCTTATTACTCTTTCTTCTTAAACAGTTTTCACGTGAAAACCTAGTAGCAAGTAAGAGAAGCTGTCCAAACATTAAAAATGTATTGGGGGAGTAAATAGAAACATTAAAATGTAGAATATGTACGCTTTAGTGGACCAAGGGCATATTGGAAACTCAGTGCACAGACACTTATTTATGAAGCTTCAGTTTCTTAGAATCCCTTGCAGTAGCAGCTGTTAAGAGCGAAACCGTGTCCAAGCACCCACTAGAGAGAGTAGTAGTTCACATCAGTGGCACTACACATGACGGCCTTTCTTAACCACTTACCTCTATTATTGTAACAGTATATTGGGGTTGGGGCCATTTTGAGTCTAGCACCACTGACACACCTAAATTTACCAGCCTTAGCATGCTCATCCCCTTTTGCCATCGTAGTTCTAGGTATTGGGCATTACAGTAACAAAGATCCCCAAGTTATTGGTTTTGCTGATGGTTGGTTGCCAGACCTTGACAATTTGTTTAGTAAATCTTTGCGCTGTCTCTCAATAATCTGTCCGTTAATTTTCTACCTCTGAGGGGACAATGGGTACTGTAAAGGTTCTGTAGGCTGAGTTCCTGTGAACTAGGAAACTGAATTCATCCCCTTTTTTTCTGCAGATGTAGGTAAAGGTGAAGTATATTTAAACAAAATAATTTAGGACTCTTCTTTCCCCCATTCTCAGAAGGCTGGATGGGAAGTGGGCCTTGTTATATCTACTTAAAGCCAGTTTTTGGGAACGGCACAAATGAGTCTGTATGGACTGCATCTCAAGGCAGCTGCAGCACCTAAAGTCAATGCTGCAGATGCTGTGCAGAGCCTCTGACAGCTCTAACTTCCAGCCCGAGATTAACGTTACCATTCTTACACATTAATCTTAGCCAATGCTTTAAAACTAAGTGGATTTTTTTTAAGACTTCTGGATACATAGCAGATGTTTTCCAAAATATTTGATATTTCAGTTGGTGTTTAAAGGCATTTTCATCTATGTCTCATGCTTTAAAATTTCAGGAATGTGTCATTGGCCTTTTTCCTATTTTACACACAGTCATGTAGTCCAGATTTAGAATGTGTCTTCTTCGTTAGTGTAAGTGATACCCCAGAATGCTAGGTTTATTAATGCAGGTGTCTTTGTCCTAGTCACCTTTCTATTGCTATGATAAAACAGTAAGAGCAAGGCAATTTATAGAAGAAATGGTTTAGGTGGCCTTACAGGTCCAGAGGATCCGATCCTTTATGGTGGGGAAGTATGACAGCGGGTGCAGGTGCCGTGGCTGGAGCGAGAGGCTGGGATCAGGCTTCACATGCAAACATGAAGCCCAGAATGTGAAATGGAAGTGGAGTGAGGTTAAAAACTCAGCCCCCCCCCCCTCAGTGATGCGTTTCCTCCAGCAAGGCCTTCATTTCCAAACCTCCGCAAACAGTGCCCCCAGCTGGCCATCAAGGGCTCAAATGCTCAAGCCTCTGGGAGACAATTCTCATAGAAATGACGACAGTCTCAAAACCCTTTTAAAGCAATCAGGAACAACTTTTTAGAAGGAAAATGAAGGTAGATTTTTAGTCCTGCCAGTAATAATGGGGACCAACTGGCATCCTTTATGTTTCCTTTGGTTTGCTGTGACCTGCTGTTGGCCTGACACATAGGCCTGTCTTTCAGGTGACTCCAGGATGGGGCATGGCTTCAAGAACAGAGGGGTTAAACAGAAGAACCATAGCTGCTCATAGCCTGGGTCCTCTCTGGGTTCTACCTCTGAACTCAGCCTCACGGGCGCTGTTTTCCCGCATTAGGTGACACTGAAGCCGCGTACAACAACCTGCAGCATTGCCTGGAGCGCAGCCCGTCTCATGCAGAGGCCCACCTCTTGATGGCTCAGGTGTATTTGTCTCAAGACAAAGTCAAACTGTGTTCTCAGGCCCTGGAACTTTGTCTGAGCTATAATTTTAACGTAAGTATTCCAGATTAAAATAGTTAAGACATACCCTGTACTTTTAATGAATATATACATGTTCAATTGGTTTACATCTGAGTCTAAAATATTTTGCCAATAAATATTTTAATAGAATTTTGAAATTACAAGAAATGGGAGAAAAAGTTCAGGTGTCTTTGATAATGATTAAAAACAGTATGAATTGCCCCAACATAAACACCACAATGTCAGACTACCTAGGCAGTGGGAACCTGTAATCCTCTCTACTTAAGAGGCTGGAGACCAGGAGCTCCAGGCCAGCCTGGACAATATGGAAAACCTGTCACAGCACACACACACACACACACACACACACACACACACCAAAGAATAAAATAAATTTGTATGAATTTGGTAATTAATGATTAAGAATCAACTTTTAGACTTTGTATCTATCTCTAAGCCTCAGGGGTGGGTTTGTATAATTTATTGAGTAAGTACTTGTTACAATGAGAATTAAATATAGCAGTCAGTATATGTACAACAATTTTGAACCATGGAGAATTGTGCAAGTACTGTTATGGATAAAGTTAGTAAATGTTGCTGCCCATTTTTTTTTTTTGAGCTTTGCTTTTCTTTCTTTTCTTTTTTTGTTCCTTTTCTGCTTTTTTAAAGAGGTGGTATCTTTCTTTGTAGGTCAGGCTGGCCTGGAATTCACTTTGTAGACCAGGCTGTCCACAAACTTACAGCAGTCCTCCTGCCTCAGCGTCCTCAGTCCTAGGAGTGCAGGCGGGAGCCACCACAACCTCTTCACGTTATTTTCTCATAATCTCTTTTAAGACTCATTATCAGATAATACAGAAAATTATCAGATAATTTTCAAAATGAATAATATATGGTTTTCAGCTATAAAGACACTTCTTACTATCCATGAAATTTCAGTTATTTTTCCTGAATGCTTCCAGCACTATTTAAGACTCGTAGAAGAAGCGTCAAACTGATGGTTCACTCCATTATCGTGGGAAAGCCAGTAAATGAGCTGGAGAATTCAGATTCTAAGTAAGAGTCCAGAGCTAGTCCTGCTTTTCCTTGGGACAATAGATCTCTCAATGGAGGAGCATCCGGTGCTGTGCCCATGCCCTGTGCATCAGTCTCTGGATGAGGAGTAAGGTGTGAGTGTCCATTCAGTTCCCCAGGCGCACAGCCTCGCCACTGGAGGACTAAGGCTCCTTCGTTCTTTGGTGGCTTCCATCCCACCACTCTGGTAGCCGTCTCCTTTGGCTTCTCTTCATCTACTCTGTTAGCCCCTTCTGTGCTCTCTGTGTACTGTTTACAGCTGTGATACAAGTGGAAGATTCTTTACTTTGTGTTTAGGGGTAGTATGAAAAGGGAAGGCCAATGTTTAAGGAAAGCACCTTTGTATTAAAAGTAGCTTTTAACCTACTATTAAAAGTAAAACTTAGTATTAAAAGTAAAAATAATAGAAATGTATATTTTTTTCCAGAAATCAAAGAGACATATCACTACTAGAGGAGCCTCAAATAAAGATATCCCTTTACTGAAAATTCAAAATTTAGGATGTAATTGTTAGCCTGTAAAAAAAAAATCAGTTGTTCAACCTCTTAGACATCAGGAGGATGCTAGAGTCACAGATTCCCTGGACTTTAGAGTTAGCATGATTAGGCTTCTACATGGTTGGTCGAGATGTACAGTATTTGGGTCTGGTTAATTTCAGTATGTGAGGTTTTCTTTTCTCTTTTTTAATTTGCAAGTCCTTTCTAATAAAATTTTAATTTAAAATTATTATGAGGAAGTGAATAAGTAAAAAGTCAGAAATAGATGTTGTGGATAGGATTACAAATGAGCTAAACTCAGGAATCCTATATCACATTTGGTAGGTTGTTAATTCTGTTTTTCCATTGTATACACTCCAGAGAATTATTGCTAATTTTTTCCTCAGGTGAGAGACTACCCATTATATCATTTAATCAAAGCACAGTCACAGAAGAAAATGGGAGAGGTAGCAGAAGCAATTAAAACTCTGCACATGGCAATGAACCTACCAGGAATGAGGAAAAGCAGAGCCTCCTCGAAGTCAAAGCACAGAACTGAGGTTGATGCGAGCCATCGATTATCAATCTTTCTTGAGTTGGTGGAGGTTCACCGCTTAAATGGAGAACAGGTAAGTTAGCTCAAATTGGAGGTGTGTGTGTGTGTGTGTGTGTGTGTGCGTGTGTACTACTTCTCTAATCTCCTGTGTAATATGTAATACATAGATTTGTAGTTCTATTTGAAAAATTTTCTATATATATGTATATAATATAATATATATGTATATATTTAGCAACAGACTTTTTCCTTAGTTTTCAGTAAAACATGTGCATTCTGCAAGTGCCTAGAAGTTAAATGTAATTTGCCTGGATGACTTTTCCGGTGTGTCTGCCTTGTTGACCACCATGAAATCAAGTCATGTAATTTATGATTCTCTTCTGGAATAGCAGTGACTCTGTATAGCAACTGCTGTCATCCTGGTTGTAAGAAAATAATCACTTGACTAATATTTATAACCTCTACTGGTTTTGGTCTCCTTACACTTACAGACTTTACTTAAAAATGTATCAGTTTATTTTTGTAAATACCATGAATGTACTGACATCTCTTAGTCATTGTGTTTAGGTAGATGAGCTTCCTCTCTGGGGTAATTTGTTTTGAAGGAGTCTTTAATTTTTTTTTCTTTACAGCATGAGGCAGCCAAGGTTTTGCAAGATGCCATCCATGAGTTTTCTGGAACGTGTGAAGAATTACGTGTCACTATTGCTAATGCAGACCTGGCTCTGGCTCAAGGAGATACAGAGCGTGCATTAGGCATGCTTCGGAATGTCACAACTGAACAGCCTTATTTTACAGAAGCCAAAGAAAAAATGGCAGATATTTACCTGAAGCATAGGAAAGAGAAAATGTTATATATCACCTGTTACAGGTAAGTACTTTCAGGGCACCCTTCCCTCCTGAAATGAAGCCTCTCGTTTACACTCTGTCTTTTTTATGTCACAGATTCTTTATAGGTCTTTTCTTGGAGGTGGTCCCCTTCTTCCTTCTGCCCATGACCACTGTCACCAAGGCGTTTATCCTAAACAGAACCATGGTTGCTTCTCTATATGGCCTTGTAGTTTCTTAAATCCCCTCATCAAATGTTCCTTTTAGCTCTTACTCCGTTGTTTGAAGAAAGAAAAAGCCAGAGTTAGATAACACTCTAATAGCAACATGTTATATATAGCACCAGTCCAGGGAGCAGACAGGCATATTTAATACTTGGTGTATCTATTGGAGAAGAGGAAAATTGTGAGTGTGCTCCAGACTCTAGTGAGCAGTAGCTCTAATGGCTTTGTCACACCAAGCCCCTAAGATTTACTTGAATTTACCTGCATACATGTTGCTGTTCTTTGCCACAAACAAAACAGTATCCACACAGACTCAAGTACGTGACTGAATAAGCAGACCGAGTCAGCCCTTGCTCATTGGCATATTCCATGATCTAACCAGACATTTTACTCAAATGCTTGGTAAGAAGTATTCAGAGAAACCTGCACCTTCTGTTGGTGAGGAGTTCAAGGGCCAGAATCATGTTTCTATACTATTCCTATGAGAGCCCAGTATGATGGCTTGTAGCACTCAGCAGTCTGAGGCAGGAGGATTGCTGTGAGTTTGAGAGAAGTCTGCACTACATAAGAGTTTCAGGCCAGTGAGGTTGTATAGCAAGACTCTTCTCTCCAAAAACAAAACAGAGACCAAAAGGTTTCGTTTCTTTTGGCTGTGCTGTACTGTGATAATGAAAAGCATGGTTTGGTTTCAGGAAAATCTGATAGATTAGCCAGGAGCATGTACTTTTTTTGTTTTGTTTTTTTAAAACTGGCTCTTTGGAGCCCATTCCCTGCGGAGGGATACCTTGCTCAGCCTAGCTACAGGAGGAAGGCCTCGGTCCTGCCTCAATGGACATGCACCCTTAGTATCATCTATAAAGTTGAAATAGTAGTTAGCTTTATCTAGCAAATACTAGTTAGATAAGATATGCTTAAAGCTGAGCAGCAAGCCAGGTGCACACTTGTCATTGGAGCACTTGCGAGTAGGGTGAAGCCGGAAGACTGCAGGATTCTAATTGCTGCAATTAAGTAAACAGCAGCTACTGAAGCAGAAGACTTGCTATCTTTGAGGTAATTCGTCTAATAATTTTTACCTTGAAGATGAGAGCTCAGGTTGTATAGGAGGACAACACAATGTATTCCTCCTGTTAAGGAATCCCCTAGACAATGGGAGCTGTCTGTTCACTGTCTACCTTTACTCTCCTCCGTGCACGTCAGAAAATGGAAAGAGCCAATGGAAAGTACCTTTGATGTAGCAGAAAATGTATGCATGCAGAGCGTGTGGTTTTAACAAGCTAGCAATGCTGGCAATATTCTGAAGGCTGCTGTACACTTGAGGCACATGAGCCAACATTATATCTAACAGGTTTGTAAATGTTACCAGTATTCAATATGCTAAGTAGGGTTGGTCTAATTTCCAGAGAAATTGCTGAAAGAATACCAAGCCCCCGGTCCTTTCTGCTCCTTGGTGATGCCTACATGAACATTCAAGAGGTAAAATTTCTAGTTCTACTTAACTCAAATTTATTAAAAAAAAATGTGGAACTCTATAATTAGTATTACTTTCTATTAAAAGGAATTTGGCTTTTTCATCATGTTTAATATTTGAGTTCTAGTGACTGCAATAAAAGGTTAGCTTCCACGATGTTTTCCACATAGAGACTTAGCTCAGCGATCTTCTTATCTGCAGTAGAGATGTTGCTAGAAGAGTGTCTGGAGGTTCCTCTAAACAGAAAGGTGGAGAGAGAGCTTCTGACAGTTATGGTGACTGGCAGAAAATGCAGAGTTGATATAGTCAAAGAGTGTGGTCACTGTGGGTCTGCCTGCAGTGATGAATATCCAGCCTACTTTCTATCTTCCATCTAGAATTATCTACTTGTATGTCCTGAACTATATACTGTGTTAAAACAAAAGTATTCCAGGTTGGAAGGGGCTAACTTATGGAAATGTTGCTCTTTAATGGGTCCAGTTAATTTGTTTGTTAATGTCTGTCATTTGTGTCTGACAATGTTAGCCCGAAGAAGCCATAGTGGCCTACGAGCAAGCATTAAATCAGAACCCGAAAGATGGAACACTGGCAAGAAAAATTGGAAAAGCACTTGTCAAAACTCACAATTACTCCAAGGTAATTGCTTCACAGTGCCAGTACATCTGCTGTGGAGATCTCGACCCGCTGTGGAGAAGTCCTCATTTTCTGCATCTTTGCTGATATTAAGCTCTACATTCGTGTGTGCAAACTGGTATTGGTGTCATATCAGATTTTCCCAGAGACTTTCTTTCTTCAGTGTTGTATTTTATGAAGATTGTTTTGACCGGAGCATTTCTTTAAGCTTCTTTTCAATCTTTGCAACCAAATAATGGTCATAAAGTCACTAACATCGCATTTCCTCTATCATATAATGTAACATAATCATTTTTCTTTTGGCTGTGCCAGTTTTGGTCAAGCTGTATGCTTCAAGAAGGTTGTCTTTTTGTTTCTAATAGGGATAAAGTGCTTTCTTTAGTGTATTCTTGTATTGTTAAGTGTATGTACACCAACTAGAAATCCAACTAGGAAATGCAAATGCATTTAGGAAGGCTTTCTGACCTCTAGAACAATCTCTAAACATATTTTACCAGCTATTGTTCATTATTCCTTTATTGTAAGAAAATGCTGATTGCTATATGATCTGTGATTCTCTAAGAAAAGCAACTTCTCTGAAAGCATAGATATATTCCTAAAGTTCTTTATATGTTACTTATGCCTGGGATGTATGAAATTTCCTTGATTTTTTTAAGACCTGACTGAAATGGACTGTCTTTAGGCGATCACCTATTACGAAGCGGCTCTGAAGAGTGGACAGCAGAATTGCCTTTGCTATGATCTGGCTGAGCTTCTACTAAGGCTGAAGTTGTATGAGAAAGCAGAGAAAGTTCTCCAGCATTCTCTAGCTCATGAACCTGGTATGAAAGTCATTCTTATTGGAAATAAGCTTGCTTGAAAAATCTAGTCCATTTATTTTTCTAATACATAATTATATATTGATTTTCTTTATATTTTTACATGTGATTGGTAATATTAATTCACATGTATTTTTATTCTTTCAGAACTCAACTCTGCCAAATGGGTGTGATTTAAATCTAATAATGAATTTAATAAAAAATAGTTCATTATGTTATACTAGAACTTAATTTCCCAAAATTACATATACAAATTACAATTGCTGGTATTTAAGCACATCAACACTTTTATAATCTTGACCTTATAAAATTATTAATTTTTTAAAGAATTCAAGCGTCTTGAGAGGTTGCAGAGATAGCTCCATTGAACATGCTTCCTTGAAGACCTGGGTTCGGATCCCTAGCACTGACATTTAAAAGAAAAATTTTAAGAAGCCCATCACCTTGTGAATGTAATCTTAGAAATGGGGAAGCAGAGACCGTGTTTGAAAAAAAAAGCTGCCATGTGACAGAGCTCAGGTGGAGGGGATTTTTATTGGAAAAGAGGGAAGGGAGAGGAGAGACCGGCCTCTGGGAACAGGAGTAGCAGAAGAGAAGAAAGAGACAAAGAGACAGACAGGCAGACAGAGAGAAAGAGGGAGAGATGGGAGATGGGCAGAGCCTTTATAAAAGGGAACACAGAGAATGTGCACAGGCAGTGCTCTTAGTGGCTCCAGATAAGGACGTGGACCCCAAAGAGAGGCCATACAGATGCCTGAATACACACATGATTTGTATTCGATACTGACCAGATACTATGTCCAAGTTATCCAGCTCCATGTTTGTGAGACCCTATCTCAAAGGTAGGATGAAGAATGGCCCTGACATTGACTATGGCCTCTGCATGATACACACATGCACATATACAAACACATGCATGAAAAAATACAGGTATTAGAAAAGTATAGTAATGTATAAATCAGCTGCTATCCAAATACTCTGCTTACCCTCATTACTTTCCATATAGGTAGAAGGTGATTAAATATATATTCTCTATACATTTGTTTGTGTTGTTATATAAATGTGGTTATTGTGATTTTTCTTTTCAAAAAATGTATTAACTTTTCAGATATTTTCTGTATACAATGTGAGGAAATATATGCTGGTACCTTTACATTCATACCATTTAATCAAATAGTGTTAGTGTTTTATAACTTGGTAATATTTTTAACTTTACTGGTATTATTGAGCATTTATTTTGTTTTCCCACATTGGCAGCATAAAGAATAACAATCAATATACTTACATCTTAATCCTTGGTGTATACGTGCTTTTTAAATTGTTTACATTTATTTACTCTTATAATATATGTTGTTTATAATATGTGTTGTGGGTGTGCTCTCATGCCATTAGGTAGGTGTTACGGTCAGAGAACAACTTGGTGAAGTATGTCTCAGGGATTGAACTATTTGTCAGACATGAGAGCAGCCATATTTACCACTGAGTCATCTCTTCAAGTACTTGCTGTATTTCTTTTTCTATTGTTTTTATTGAGCTATATATTTTTATGTTGAGAGCTCTGTTTAGGTCTGTACCCCATTTTTTATTGGATTATTTGTTCTTTTTATGAACAATTTCTTATATTTTGGAGATCAGCCATGTGGAGTCAGTGAAGATCTTTTCCTATTCTGTAGGCTGCCATTTTGTCTTGTTGACCATGTCCTTTGCTTTACAGCTTCTCAGTTTTAGGAGATCCCATTTATTCATTGTTTCTCACGGTGTCTGTGCTACTTGGATTATATTTAGGAAGTGATCTTCTAGGCCAATGCATTCAAGTATACTTGCCACTTTCTCTTCTATGAGGTTCAGTGTGGTTGGTTTTTTTTTCTTATAATGTCTTAAGGATAAAAATGCCAGGTACTGTGTATCATTTGACAAAAAAAAAACATTGCCCTGCTTTTAACGTGCACCTCTTTGATGACTGAGGTTAATCTTTCTGTTTATGGATCACAAGCAGTTTTTAGTACATCCTCTTTGTCCTTAATCCTTTACCTGGTTTTTTTTTTTTTTTTTTTTTTTGTAGATGATCTTGTTGGGACTGGTGTTTTTTGGCGTTTGTTGGGTTTTTTATTGTTGTTTATTTGTTTGTTTTATCAAGGTTATTTATTGTGTCTTACCATATATTATATCTGACCATCTTTCTTCTTTGGTTTCTAAGTTACTTATTCTTTAAAAAAGCTTTTCTAATCATTTTGTAAAAGTTTTATGATATTACCTAGCCTTTTTGTCTTTATTTTTGAATTAAGGACTTTATATTATATATAATTTTTTTCTTTGTCATCTTTGAAATGGATAGTCAATCTTAATTTAGTTGTTTTTTAAATGCCACCTTTAGTTCATAATAAATCACATATATGTTACTCTATAGCAAACTTTAATTTCATTCCATTGATTTTCTTTTGCTAACACCATGTATGCTCACATCTGTAAGAAAAATCTACCCTAAGCTCTCTAATACTCCCAAATGGTCTTAGTTTAGTTTTAATGAAGTTGACCCATAAATCCTCCTAATTAGAAATACATTTACTGTGTGATTCCTTACTTATGCCAAACAGTATACATTGGTCGGTCAGATATCACTATTAAACACAAAGGGCCTAAGGTTATAGAGGAAATACAAATGTGCTTTATATGTTAGCTGTGTTGTGTTTATGTAATAAATGCTTAGTGAATGTTTGCTGAACACAGCCTGAGGCACCCTCAGGTACCTTCATACACATTTCATTACTGTATTAATTAGCTTTTGATTGTCCCTATTTCTTAAATCAGCAACCTACAGCTCACATTCCTGCATGTATACAGGTTTCCACAGCTTGTAAACACTAGTACCTGACGTCTAACACACGTCTTTAATTTATGCTGGCTAACCCTGAATTCCTAATGCACCTCTCCAGTGTGCTCTGCATGGAGCCCTCCTCCTACCATCCATCACAGCTTCCCTGCCCTTTTTCGTTGGTAAGAACCAAAGTGTTGGCTTCTGCCTTCTCCTTACATTTAAATAGCTGACGACTCACTTCTGTGTTTCACTGTTCCCACGACTCAGTGTCCACTACCTTCTGTCCCTATTTGTTTCTCCTGGGTTAGGATGGGAGCTGGCTGGCCTGCTGCTTGCGTCTCCCTCCTTCCACCATTCTGGCCTGCTTCTGTCCTCAGCTGCTGCTACAAGTCTCCCTGAATCCAGAAGTGATCTGAAACTTTTCAGTATAAATTCTGCCACAATACTTTGCCAGACCTGCCCCTCTGTCCCTCCAGTTAGGCCAGAGCAAAGACTCTGGCTTCCGTGGGCTTTCACAAGCATCTGACTGTTGGCTACTTGTGCTCACTTGACAGCTTTTCTTACCTGTAAAGTAGCTATGAGAAATTGTGGAAACTTACTCATGCTAGGCTGTTTTTGTTACCCAGATTTGTTGATTAAGTTAATTATAAAACAAATACTACTTTGCAAGTTGAAATGTTAAACAGTGATTGAGCCAGCAAGGTGGCTCAGTCAGGTAAAGCTGCTTGCTGCCATGCCTGGCAACCTGAGCTTTAAGTCCAGGATCCATATGAAAGAAGGAGAGAGCCAACTCCTACAAATAGTGCTTGATCTAAAGGTATAGGATGTATATGAAAATTTGTAGCAGATTGTGGCCTGGATTGTATGCTTCATAAATGGGGCAACAAACTTCCTTTTTCCTTATTTAGTGGTGTGGCATGCCTCTTTGTTTGGATTATTTACTGGACTTATTTGAAGTTTTACCTTGAATGCTAGTAGGTAATATTATTCTACAGGGTAATAGAGATGAGCCTAGACTAGAAACCAAACCTGTTAACATTACCCATTGGGCCCTTAATGATGGTGACTTATTAAGAATAAAAAAAAAAAGCAGTTTCCTTCATATGCAGAGACTATTCTATTTTAATGGCTTCAACAGACATTTTTATGGACTGAAAAATGAAAGTTGCGATCTTGTGACTGATGAGATTACCTGCTGAAAAGTGTCTAAAAACAAATGCCAATTACTGTTTGGTGCTCTACATTGTCTTCCAGCCAATTACTATCCTAAATTTTTTTTAAGATTTTGCTATACTTTAACTATATAAAATGTTAAGTTATTTATTGTCAAAATCTTTTTAGGACCAGTTTTTTAATGTAGAGAAATATGGACAGGTATTAAAGATGATATCATCCCCCTTCCATTCCATTCCTAGTAAATGAACTGTCAGCTCTCATGGAGGATGGGCGGTCCCAAGTCCTTCTAGCAAAAGTCTACTCTAAACTGGAAAGACCCGGTGATGCAATTGCTGCCTTACAGCAGGTACAGTGTGTGTGCCTGTGGGCCGAGGGCGGGGAGGCGTGCTGAAAATACTCCCTGTTGACCCGATAGTTCCAGAGCATGTACCAAAAAAAATAAAGATTCAGTGCCTAAAAAAACGGTCCACATAAGACCCTGCAATTGTAACAGACAAGGATGCTTCACCATTTTATTTCTGCTACAGCTCAATGACCCGGGAAAGTGGTATGACTCGTGTGTGAGTTCAGTGCTGAATGTCTCCACTTACTTTCCTCTTTCATTCTTCCTGTACTTGGTGATTTTCAAAGTAGAAGTTTTGCATTTCTTTGGTTATTTTCTAAAGTAGTTAAATGATTTTCAGTTAACTTTCTTGTTTACTAACAATTTTTAATAGGAAAGTGAAAGTCATTATTCTATCAAGATGGTTAAGAGCCGGGCGGTGGTGGCGCACGCCTTTAATCCCAGCACTCGGGAGGCAGAGGCAGGCGGATCTCTGTGAGTTCGAGGCCAGCCTGGTCTACAAGAGCTAGTTCTAGGACAGGCTCCAAAAAAGCTGCAGAGAAACCCTGTCTCGAAAAAAAAAAAGATGGTTATATGCCCTCTTTTGTGTCTATTAATGTGGTGTACTAACATAACTCTCAGATATTAGTCAATTCTTATATTTATGAAAAATGATAATAAGTCAGGGCTCGAGTCTGCTTGTTAAACACTAAAGAATAGGCATTCTCTCCCGCTTATTAATGTTCTCCAAGCCAGAAGTATGGATAAAACAGCATTTTTTCCAATCTAGCAATCAGCTTGCTGTTCTTACACAGGTGAAGATTCCTCGTTCTAAGGTGCATGTGCTTAGCATATGTTTCTATACACTGACAGGTGATTTGCCCATCAGCAGACATTTAGGCAACTTCAAGGGCTTTTCATTCTGTTGCTATCGTATCTTTGTTAGTTTTTATATCTTATAACAGAGATAATTCTTGACAGTGGGTAGCTAGTTGCTGTGTTTTGTTTCCATCCCTTCTGAATAAATCATTGATTCCCAAGTGTAGAAAAGCACAGTTCAATAGCCTGATTGGGTTATGGTATGGCTTTTTCTTTACAAAAATATTTAATTAGTTCATAAGCTATCAACATGCAGTGTACTTGTTACTTATAATCTACCAATATTTCAATTTATTATTTTATTTCATTAATATAGTAAACATTTAGCATTTATAGTTATTTACTGATAGCATCTAGTGACCTTTCTAATTGTTTTGTCGCTGCTTCCTTTTGTGACTTTTTTTCCTGTGTTCATCCCTATAACATAGAAAAATACTCAATATTGCAGTACTTTGGTTGGGCAGATACTGCCTGCTGGCTAATTTGCTAGTCGCTGCATGTTTGAGATCTTCATAAGGCTCACAGACTATCAATGCTCATATTGATATTTATATGACACTGCAAAATTACATTGTCATATGACCTGTCGAAAATCGCTTGTTTCCCTTTTCTGATTCTTTCTCCTTTTTCAATGCTTACTGTTTTCTAGGCTCGTGAACTGCAGACTCGGATACTGAAGCGCGTTCAGATGGAGCAGCCAGATGCCGTTCCCTCCCAGAAGCACTTCGCAGCTGAAATTTGTGCAGAGATTGCAAAACACTCTGCTGCTCAGCGAGACTATGAAAAGGCAATTACGTTTTATAGAGAGGCCCTGGTTCATTGTGAAACAGATAGTAAGGTCAGTACTATCACAAACATTGTAAGTACCTTTTATTCCGGGTGTCATCTAGTTTGCTTAGATGCAGAAGCCTCATAAGATTATTAATAAAGATTATTTGACAATAAAAAAAAACAGTAGGAAACAGGTTTTAGAAAATCAATACTGTTTCTGGAAAGCTTTCAGAACGCATATGGGACTGGGGTAGAGCTCCACAGTAGATTGCTTCCCTAGCATGTTCCAGGCTCTGGGCTCAATCCCCAGTAGTAGAAAATCAAAAAGCCTGGTGATGCCTTATTCTGGAGGGACTGCAGAGTTGGCACAATCAGTGACGTGCCTGCCACACAAGCATAAGGACCCAGATTGACGCTTTACACCCACCGCAAAGCTGTGTTAAATAGCTGGGCACAGCAGCACACATCTCAATCCCACTGGTGAGTCAGAGCAGGAGGATCACGGGATTTCTAGAAAGACAGCCTCTCTGAATCGGTGATCAGTGGAAGTGTACCTGATGTGGAACTCGAGCCTCCCTGCACACATCCACCACAAACACAAAATGTGTAGTGGAATAACCAATGTAAACGAAATCTGCAATTGCTCTATTGCAAATATTCATCTGTGTCTTCATACTTAGTTTACAGCTCCTTTTTAATCACAGCCATCTCAAGCTAGGCAGTTTGATTCAGTCAGGTAAGCATGCTGTCCACTTGAGCATCTGTATTTGGATGGTTCCCTGGTGCGGGGACTGAAGGTGACCGTAGTGACTCAGTGTGGTCACTGCTGGAATAGTCTTCGGAAAGGCCTTCCAGGCAGGCACCCTGTCCAGTGGTGACAAAAGAGGAGGAACAGTAGTTCTGACTCAGAAGCCTGTGTGGCCACTGTTAGTTGATCCTTTCTCACTTTACAATGAGACAGCAGGTTTAAAGAGCTTTGCCATGGCCCTTCCAGAGAAGTCTGCACTGAAATGCAGTGTCCAGCTTTAAGATCAGCAATGCCTTTTGTCTCCCTGTCTTTGAAGTGAGTTATCACCTGCTTTTCAGTCTATTCCTGAAGAGTAGAGACGAATGTGCCTATCGTTTACAGGGTCTATTGTGCGTGACATTTTTACTGTGATGAGTTTCAAACACATGAAGTTTAATTTTATCCAGACATTTCATTCATTTTATTTTGAAACCAGTTTCTGACTGTCTTGATTTCGTCGCCTAGATAATGTTGGAACTGGCACAGTTATACTTGGCCCAAGAAGACCTTGATGCCTCCCTGCGGCACTGTGCACTGCTTCTCCAGAGGGACCAGGATAGTGAACCGGCCACCATGGTCAGTCTGGAGTTCTCTGCTCAAGCAACTGGAATGTGCAAATTTACCATAGAACTGTTACTGGATATGAGGTGCTATTCATTTTTGCTTATGGAAGTACAACCTATGGCTAACATGGGCGTGTCTTCCGACAAATACTGAAGATCATTCATTAGCCACACAGTTACAGGAGTGACAGCAAATTTGACTGCGCTCTGCTTTCCCTTGGGAGCCTGTGGGGCATGTTGGACAGGTGTAGTTCTGTGGTCATCCTTCATGAGACCTGTTAAACCCTGAATTTGACATTCTGGGTTAATGTAAGATTCCAGTAGACTTCTGGGGTCACAGAAGCAGTACATCGACAGAGAGATAGATAGATAGATAGATAGATAGATACATACATACATACATACATACATACATAGATAATAGATACATCGATAAATAGAAGATAGATATAGATAGATAGATAGATAGATAGATAGATAGATAGATAGATGATAGATAGATAGATAGATAGATAGATAGATAGATAGATAGATAGATAGATAGATAGATAGATAGATAGATGATAGATAGATAGGTAGATAGATAGATAGATAGATGATAGATAGATAGATAGATAGATAGATAGATAGATAGATGATAGATGATAGATAGATAGATGGTAGATAGATAGATAGATGATAGATAGATGATAGATAGATAGATAGATAGATGATAGATAGATGATAGATAGATAGATAGATAGATAGATAGATAGATAGATAGATAGATGATAGATAGATAGATAGATAGATAGATAGATAGATAGATAGATAGATAGATAGATAGATAGATAGATAATAGCAAAACCTCGATGTATCACTGTCTTGTTTTACACAGTTCTTCTTTTCTACCTGGATCGAAGCTGTTTCAACTTTTAAATCTCATGTGCGTGACATTGTATGAGGCTCATTACAACTATGTAGAATATAACCCATCCTGCTTTAAAACACATGGAAAAATCTCAGCAGGTCTTGCATGTTTTCCACTTGAAATATATGTAACATTTTTTATGTTATTATTGCCACTCTATCATAGTGAGGCAAGTTTCTACAGTAGCACAGTGGAATGTTAAATAACCTTTGAATTGGTGTTATAGATATATGTTTATAATTTTTATTTATATTGTAAGGATAATAGGGGGTGTGCACTTCAGTCCCGTGCCCTCGGAGTTCAGAGGTATTGGGTCACCCTGGAACTGGAGTTGGAAGTGGTTATGAACTGCCCACGTGGGTGCTGGGAATTGAACTTGGGACTTCCAAAAGAGCAGTGAGTGCATGCTCTTAAACTCCATCTCTCTGTCCCTTCAAATTTATTTTTATGTCACCATGTGAAACATTTTTTGGGTTTTTTCCCTCAAAATAAAAATTTGTGAACAGAGCAATCTGGTTTGCATGCTTGATTAGCTTTTTGCAAATTCTTGTCCTATTTTTCATAAATATTTTTATAGGGATAAATCTTCTTTAAAAGAATAAACTTTGTAAAAGCATGTGGACTGTTTTTAGAGCCAGTTTGTCTTTGCAGCTGATGGCTGACCTCATGTTCAGACAACAGGACTACGAACAAGCGGTGTTTCACCTGCGGCAGCTTTTAGAGCGCCAGCCAGGTAAGTGCACGCTGATGTTTTCATTCAAATGTAATCACCCCGCTGTCTGTTTAGGTTTTGTTTGTTTTCCTCTTTAGCTTATCAACTGTTAGGGAAGGAGAAGCTGCTTGAATCTGACTCTGCTAATCCCACACTTGGGTCTGAGTAGCTCAGATGGCCATTAGGAAAATGCCCACTGTCTGTTGGTGTCTGTAATGGTGAGCCTCGCCTGGCTGGCCTGCCTTGTGGTACCCCTGTTTTACTCGAGTGCCTTCACCATTCCAACTGCTTTTCACGTTTTCTTTTGTCTCCTCAAATTTCTGGCACTCCTACCACTTTCCTTCCCCTCACCTAAATGAGAAAATGCAAGGAGTTGAAAGGGAATTCCATTCCCAGTCTCCCACATTACAACGACAGTACTCAGATATGAGCCGCTTCATATTCTTTCTGCTCACTTTGCCCAAACCCACCTTTATTTCCTGTAGGCCTCCATCATGGCTTTCCTGCCCTTTCTTCTAATCTCCCACAGGTTGTTTTCGTTCTTCCTGAAGCTGTTGCCATTTCATATTGCTACGAAGGAATTACCCAATCTTATCTCTTTGAAACACAGACTTGGTTTCCTCCTGAGTAGGTTTAGCTGTTCTTGGCCATATTGCCCTTACACACTGGCGTTTCTTTGACAAGAACCCCTTTAGAGAACCCCTCTTGTGTCACATGGGTGTTCTCTCACCTAGGCTTCTGTTCCTCAACACCAGCATTTGTTGTAGACAGCTGATAATTATTGAGTTGGTAGGCTGGTTGCTTCGGAACATTTATAAATAAACATGTTCCTTCTTTTTTACAAGTGTATAGTAATTGTGCAAAGTTGAGTTCATGTCTTTTAGTATTGCTCGATTACAATGTCCTTACATTGAAATTATGAAGAAATAGTTTTTTTCAAAAAAAAAAAGACACAAAAGTAGGGGATGGGGAGATACTGTGGATCTCTAAAAAACCCATGTAAAAATGCAAGGATGATGGCACGGTGAAGCCAACATGGCATTTTCCTGGATGTATATACTAAGTCCACCATGTTCATTTCCATTAACCCTTTCTGTCCCTCTCCCTGCTACTCGCATCCCCTCCCTCTCTCAAATAGCACCACTCTTATGCGCACAATTTTTACGTCATCAGATATTGCCATTTTTAAGAATGAAAATGCTTCATTCTCTCAAATGCCAATGCTAATAAAAAGATAACACAATGTAGTTTAGTCTTTCTGTGGTCCTTATTACTTGAGCTAATGATGACTACATTTCAGCAATACTAGAAGGAGAGAATTTTTCAAGAAACTGGCTTCCCAGTGTTGAAAGCACATATTTGCAAAATATGTCTCATGCATATTAGCAATAGCACACAAGAAGTTCAGCCAGGTAGTTAACTTTTAGTCCTTGTTTAGTTGAATTCTACTTTTAGCCTCTGGCTTTATGACGGACTATGCATCCTATTGTACAAAGACTTGTAAATGTATTGGAAGCTTACAAACCTCTTCCGTACCTTCATTTGATTTCATTTCTGCAGTGCTCTGAAGGTTGATATTATATTTACTTTAAGAAAAAAAAATTAGTCCTTAGGTAGAGATAATTTATTTATTTGTCTTCACACTGCTAAAAGAAAAGGCCAGTTTTGAATTTTCTTTTCCTAAATTTCTGTTCTTTATAATGACACCACAAGGCAAGATACACAGAATCTATAGACTCAAATTTAGGTTTTGGAGAGGGCCAAGAATTTGCTTGTTTTTCAGATGTGTAACTGAATAGATGCAAATCTTCCAAAGTTCTTTTCTTAATTTCTTTATTCTGACAAATTGTGCAACATAAAATTTACCATCTCACCCATTTTTTTCTTTTTTTAAGATTTATTTACTTTATGTATGAGTGTTGTATCTGCACATACAACTTATACCAGAAATATAGTGGCATCAGGTCCCACTGTAGATTGTTTGAACCACCATGTGGTTGCTGGGAATTAAACTCAGGACTTCTGGAAGAGCAGCTAGTGCTCATAACTGCTGAGCCGTCTCTCCAGCCCCATCCCAACCATTTTTAAGCCTACAGTTCAGTGACTGTATGCATGTATGCTGACACTGTTGTGAAGCCATGGTAACCACCCCAGCTTGTGTAATCTTGCCAAACTGTGACTTTGGGCCCCAGTTCTCTTCTGTCTATTTCCTCTGCTGACAATCTCCATTTTGCTGTCTGTGATTCTTAGCAAGTCCACGTGGCTAACGATAACCTGCAGCTTTGTCTATGTGTCTGGCTTATTTCACCTAGCTTAGTCTTCGGAGTTCATCCGTCTTGTTATGTTAAGAGTTTGCTTACATTTTCCAGAAACTAATGTCTTATGTGTGCTTATATCACATTTATCTGCCATCTTTAATGGATATATGGGTAGTGCCCCTTTCCTGGTTGTTGTGAGTAGCACTGCTGTAAAATGCACAAACATCTGGTTGAGGTTTTATTTAGTGCTCCAGGCATGGTCTCATAAGAGTATGGATACATCATATAATTTAACTTTTTCAAAGTTAAAATCAAGGATAATTTGTTTTAAAAATGGGGGTTATGTTTGTTTGCTCAAATAGATGCTTTAGTCCTGTGAATTCACCCTAAGAAAGTTCTCGTAGTAGTGTGTGTAAGAGGTTTAATAAAGTCCTAATGAGCCCTATGGTAATTGAAACAGAGGAGCCCTACAACCTAAAAATAAACTCCCAGAGAAATCACCTACTAATGTAATATACTGTCAGGCAGCTGTTAAAATCGTAGCATTGACAATTGACTCCTTGACAATTGGAAAATATTTATTATTTAATATTGACTCAAAATCAAAATCCTAAGTGTTGGCTGATTTTTATTTCTGAGACAGGGTTTCTCTGTGCAACTCTGGCTGTCCTGGAACTCACTCTGTAGACCAGACTAGCCTCAAACTCAGAGAGATCCAACTGCCTCTGCCTCCCGAGTGCTGGGATTAAGCCAAATTCTATTTACAAATACTTTACCATTGGTCATGCAAATATGACTTTCCTCTTCTCTATGTCATGAGTTGAGTCAGTTTTTTCTACTTCACACACAACTTTGTGTATTTTTTCCTCTTCTGGTGTTCAGGAATCTTAGTAAAAATCATCCTCAAATCCTAGTGCATTACTGGTAAGGGAAAGCTGGGAGGGACTTAATAGAAAGTTTTACTTTCTATTGGAAACCAGAGAACTGAATTAATTATTTCCTCTAGGAAAAGGTATAATCAGATTAAAATCCTGCAACTACTATGGTAAGGCTGCAGTTCGGTCCACTGAGTCTAGTCTTTAGCAGTTCACCCATTAAATAAATTCGGAATAAAACCTTGATTGCCCACCTTAATCACCAGGACACACATCTGTTACCACCTCCATCTGCAAGCAGTTTTAAATAGTCTCAGACAGTTGTCAACCCCTCTTCCTGCATTTCAGATTTTAGATGACCTAGATTAAGAGTTTCTCTAGGAGGTTTGACTCCAGGAAAATGGAAAGTAGCAACAAAATGAAGCTTTTTCTAGACATGCTCGTGTTACGCCTTCTTCCACAGTAGCCAGGCCAGGAAAACAGGTATCATTTGATAGATGATCAAGGCTACGCATCTCATTAGGAAGTTATAGCACATAAAGCAATCATTTGATGATTACATTGTGTTTCATTTGAAGTAAATTCTACATTAATAAAGTAGAATCATAGCAATTAGACCAAATGTCTTAGCATGTTATCTATATCTGAAACATTGTTTGTTTCTAGATAATTTTATGACTTTGTCTCGTTTGATTGATCTCCTGAGAAGATGTGGGAAACTTGAAGATGTTCCTAGATTTTTTTCAATGGCCGAGAAATACAACTCCAGATCAAAATTGGAGCCAGGATTTCAGTACTGTAAAGGATTACATTTTTGGTAAATCTTTTGTCAGATAAATCCTACATCATAATGATTTTCTCCCTTCATTGTACAGAAAGTAGAAAAGGCTTTTCTTCATATTTAGAAATAAATTTGCAATTTGAAGTGTTTTAATAGATTTATTTATGAAGCATATTGTGATCTAGTATAAAATTTGTAATCAGTGATTGAGTTGGCTTTTTTTTCAATCATACAATTAGGTATACTGGAGAACCAAATGATGCCCTTCGACATTTTAATAAAGCTCGAAAAGATAGTGATTGGGGCCAAAATGCACTTTATAATATGATAGAAATCTGCTTGAATCCAGATAACGAAACTATTGGCGGTGAAGTATTTGAAAACCTCGATGGGGATCTGGGGTGAGTAGCAGTTGACACATTTCCAACAGGAAATCAAAAGAAAACCACCTTCTAGCATGATGCAGAGGAAAAGGCAAATTGGATAAATATATCATGATATATGATACTAGACAGACAGACAGACAGATGGATGAAAATAATGATTTTCCATCTCAGTGTGTAGTTTGAATGACTGCGAATCCCATGGGCTCATATATTTCAGTATTTGGTGCCCAGTTGGTAGAACTTTGGGGGAATTATTGGGCGGTGTGGCCTTACTGGAGAAGGTGTGTCACCGAGGGTGGGCTTTGAGGTTTCAAAATACTTGGAGATTCTCAGTGCTGTCTCTGCTTTGTGTTTGTGTATCAAAATGTGAGCTCTCAACTTTCCTTTGCTATGCGATCATGGACTCTTAGTACTCTGAGATAGCCAAATTAAACAGTATGTTTTATAAGTTATCCTAGTCGTGGTGTTTATCTCAATATTAAAAGTTAAAACAATTAGGCAGGAAATGCTTTTCATTCCTAAATCATAATAGATGGATTACAAGGGCATTCCTCTAATTCCTCTGTCAACAATAAAGTAAGGGACAGAATTTGACAACCATAATAAACACAGTCCATGAGGTAATAGTGATGACTGGCCCTGGGGAGCTGTCTCAGTAAGTAAAGTATTTGCAGCACAAGTATGATCATAAAGTATGTTTACCATGTATAGATATTGTCAGGTTTTCATTCTAGAGTGATTCAGGGTTTAATGGTATCTCACTGAGGAGATAGTAATTTTGGTTAAAATTAATTTATACTTCATCTCTTGGTATTAGAAGAGAATGAATGTATGGTCTTCACCAAGAATTCTTTGCATGAATGATAAAGAGGAACCAGTGCCCTGAGTTCTAATATCAGTCTATTTTGTGCCATGAGTGGCAGACATATATATTTATTGATTTATTCTTCACGTCCACAGTAGTTCGACGGAGAAGCAGGAGTCTGTGCAGTTAGCAGTGCGGACGGCAGAGAAGCTCTTGAAGGAACTAAAGCCTCAGACTGTCCAGGGGCGCCTGCAGCTCCGCGTCATGGAAAACTGCTGTCTAATGGCCACCAAGCAGAAGTCCAGTGTGGAGCAGGCACTGAACACCTTCACTGAAATCGCAGCCGCGGAGGTGAGTGGCTTTCCTTTGCGGCTTTGTCGGCCTCCTCTTGATAAGACAAAGTGCTGTTTGGGGTAGCTGATTATTTTCCGAACATGACCTAATAACTGATGCTTAACAAAAAGTAGACACATATTTTTATGTAACCTTACATAATGTACCATCCATTTTGGTGTGTTAGTTTCTAAGGGAACATGAAATTAATTCTACAGAAAGGAAATTCTTCACAAGAGCACAGGTAATTCTAAAAAGAACCTTGTGTTCTGGAGGCTTTTCATGCCGTAGCTATGGCTGAGTCTAAGTTACGAAGTGAAAATGAATGCTGCCCAGCTGGTCCACCTTCTCACTCGGGTGTACCTGGAGCTTCTCCAGCTGGAGAGCTGAGTGGAATCAGCACTGATATGTAATTCAGTTATACAAATGATTTTTCTCTAGCAACACTGAAATTATCTCCTGGAATATTTCTTATTGTTATTTCCTTTTTCTTTTCCTGTCTCACTCAAATCTTATCCCTATCCCTAGGGTTTGATCAGACCTTCCCTTCCTGTACACAGTACTGCTAAGGAAAGGACAGTCACAGTTAGTAACACCTGTTTCTAGCTATCATCACTGATCTCTTTCTCATCCACCGAACAATGCCCTAGACCCCCGAAACTCAAGATTATGTTTTTCTCATAGGATATCAAAAGTGTTTCTGATTGTGTTTGACTTGGAGGTCACAATGGTAGATAGGCTACCAAAATTCTCTTCCTGTGGTCCCACTGGCCACTTTCCAGGACCCTGAGAATAAAATGCCATGGATTCGTGCAGACTTGTTTAGATGGCAGCTTCATTATCACTGTAAACCACTATAAGACAAAACAGCAAGCCCACCTCAGCATCAGCACCACAGAGAGCAGAGCAGAACCCTTCTGTAAATACTAAGATGATGTTGTCAAAAATATTGCCCCATGCCCTGAAGGATGGAATAGGGGACAAAGGCAGATAAGCTGTCTTAGTTAGAGTTTCTATTGCTGTAGAGACACCATGATGGCAACTATTAATAAGGAAAACATTTTCTTGGGGCTGGCTTACAGTTTCAGAGGTTTAGTCCATTTTCATCATGGCAGAAAACAGCCATGCAGGCAGACATGGTGCTGGAGAGGACGCTGGAAGTTCTGGATCTGGATCTGCAGGAAAAAGTGAGAAGTGAGACAACAGCCCTGGCTTGAGCATCTGAAACCTCAAAACCCACCCCCAAGTGACACTTCCTCCAACAAAGCCACACTCCTCCAGCAAGGCCACACCTTCTAATCGTGCCGCTCCCTATGAGCCTATGGCGGCCGTTTTTATTCAGACCACCAAATATACCTTTCAGGATTGCTTCAATTTCCTTCTTTGATTGACAGTGTGATGTTGTTAATGTCAGGTCCGGCTCAAAACCCAGGAAAAGACATTTGTGGACACTCCTTAAATGAAGTACTGATAGTCATTATTAGTTTAGAATGATAATCTAAGCCTTTACATAAAATAGTGGGTTTTTCAGATCTAGAAATAAGCTGATTTGTATAGATTTTCTCGTTATAAAAAGTTTCAAAAATAAAAATAGTCCAAAAAAACTTATGTAATGTGATATTAAGCATTTCACTCAATAAAAAGAGAGTCATTCTTTGTTAACATAAGGCATTAATGAAAGCAAAGTAACAAGAGTACTTTAGTTAATATCTATATTATGGGTCAGGTCATAATAAGGATATAATATTCATATATTATATAGAATTTATAAGACTAAAATACAGCTTAATTTTCAGACCATGACTCTTGGAAGGGAGGCTGTCATGATTATTGCTCCCATTTTAAAGATGAGCAGTCTGACTTCAAGGTCAACAGTAATTCACTGTGTCATCTTATATATATTACTATAAAGAAATAAAATATATTTTAAAATATATTTTATAAATAAAATAATATATATTCCATCAATACATTGTTTCTGTGATATGGTTTTGTTTTTTAAAACTAAGAAAAGAATAGGCCTCCCCGAATTGGCATTCTGTAACAGATTGTCAGCTACTGAAAAAATTGGCATTGGAATGTTCATGCAAAATAAAAGAATTTTGAAAGGTTCAATTTGCAGTTAGGTGTCCCAGCCACCGACTGCTGTGAGAGGTAGTCTATCACATAGTCATGAGTTTTTACTGAGTAAATCCATCATTCTCTTGTAAAGCTTAAGAGAAATAAAAGCCAGGTGCAGTGACTACTAGCCTTGCATCTCTTTTATCGAGAGACTAAGCAGGGTTTTCTATGGAGAAGAGACTGCACTGTTTTTAGCCTGCCTGTCTGTGTTACTCGGGTATTACCTGCAAATCTGTTTACTAACTGGATGAGCCAAGAGATGGTGATGGGGGAACTAAAATTCAGGAACGTGGTGTTTGCATTGCATTTTTTCATGTAACTCATAGGCAGTGTATTCATTACAATGACTATTCATTAAGCAGCCAGTCGGGATTCAGCAGAGTGTGAATCACAGGAATAAATAGTGTATTCTTCTTTTCAAATTTTCATAATCTTCAGAAAAAATAAGAGAAGCATACTGAATATAATGGTTATCTGAATCCAGAAAATGTGTTCTAATCTCCCTTGTAGCTGCAAATGGAAGGGACTGTAAGGAGAGTTGGAAATTCTTGTAAAGGAGCTGGGATTCTAGAAACAGCTGTGGCTCAAGGTCTTGGGAAATTTGCATTTTTACAGATAGAAGTGGGCAAAGTATTCTGAATGAAGGGAAGTACGAACAAAGGCAGCGCGATGTCTAATTCAGAGCACTGTGTCGCTCAGAGGAACATGACAGGAAGTCATGGGGGAAGAGGCACGGTGCACGAGGCCATGCTGCACTGGCCCACTGGCTTTTGTGGGCCCACTGAACCCCTGTAGAGATCATGTTGGCACTGTATTGGCCTACCCTGAGTTTTGTCCTCTGCGGTGGCTGAGAGTAAAGGAATTGCGCTTAAGAAGCTGTGTGTACCCAGAAAATGCTGAGTCCACATCAGAGGTCAGAAAGAGGCCCGATGGTCTACTGCTAAGATTCGAACTCGGTTTTCAGAAACTCTTAGCTATGGAGATTGGAAGATGGCTGTGTTGGTAAAGTGCTTGTCAATCAAGCATGGGCTCAGACTCCCCATACCCACATATCAGTCAGAGAAGTAGAGGTGCCCTTCAGTAGTCCAAGCACTTGGGGGTCCTGGGATCTCTGGAGTTATTGACTACACAGCCTTAACCAAATCATTGAACTTCATGTCTAGTTTGTGACCCTGACTCAGAAATGAATATTTGGAAAGTGACTGAGAAAGACACCTGCATCAGCATCTGGTCTTGATACACAAGCATGCACACACATGCAGAGAAAGAAAGAGAGAGAGAGAGAGAGAGAGGACTTGCCACAACATTACACTCTCCTCCATTACATTTCTGCTCTCCGAGCTTTAAACTGAGACCTTCTTCCTCAAAGTATTGTGATTCCTCCACTGAGCTTAGTCAGGGATTTACACACTGTTGCTTAAGTCCGTGTTCTGGGTAGTTTCTAACAGCCCCTTTTGTGTGCCAGTTCTTTTTAGCTTCTTGGCATTACAGAAGTCTGACGTTTTGGGACTTTAACCTTATCTGAAGGAATATTGTGCTTTATCGACCCTATCAAGCGAGTGCAGGCTCTACATCTAGAAGTCTGCTTTAAACCATGAGTATTTCATGGACTGTACAAATGATTTGGGGCACTCCTATTTATGGCATTTTATTAGCCAAACTTCACTGGGAAAAGTTTTTTGTCAATAAAAGCGGGAAAATAGCAGTAAGGTCCATCATTTGGACGGGAAAGTGTTACTCCTGTTTGACAGGTGAAAAGAACCAAGGAGGCAAAACTTTAACTCGGAAAGCCTTACAGTGGAGTCAGATTTCAGTCTTTCTGTTTCTGTACAAAACTACATCAGGCAGTCAATCCCATTAGAGATGAAGTTGCACTGGTTGCTGGGACTGAGCTTCAGCATCTGCATAGTTTGTGAATCCACCTGGGCCACAGGTTTATTGATTTCCTCATAGTGGATTCCTGGGGATCCTTTGCTGTGTGGAAGAGTGATAGTCACTTACCCTGCACGCAGCCAGAGGCACAGGTGAGTTCCTAGCAGGTGTTTGCTGCTGCCCGGGAGGTGCTTCTTGTGATCTAAAGTTTAGCTTTCTTACAGAAGGACCATATCCCAGCTCTCTTGGGAATGGCAACAGCTTATATGATCTTAAAACAGACTCCAAAAGCCAGAAACCAGCTGAAGCGGATTGCAAAAATGACTTGGAATCCTATTGAAGCCGAGGACCTGGAAAAGAGCTGGCTGCTGCTTGCTGATATTTATATTCAGTCAGCGAAATATGACATGGCAGAAGAATTGCTGAAGCGGTGCCTGTGCCACAACCGGGTAGGTGACTGAGAAACAGTGGTCAGCTGTGTCATGTCAGCGTCCGCTGTAGAGCAATGGGGCAGTTCCTGGTGTTTCCCCAGGGGGTCTTGAATTTTAAATGTTTATTCTTACTGTAATCAGGAAATGAGTGTGATGAGTGGTAAAGAAAGAAGCTGTGTTCTCTTGAGGGGAACAGGAAGATAGATTTATGCAGCTTCAAGTTTCAGCTGAGGGTGCCCTACTTAACAGGAAGTGCTTTTAGAATGTCAAGCATTCGCCATGATTACCCATCTCATCCCAGAGCTAATGAAAATTGCGGAGTGTTAATTGTGGCCGTCTGTCCCTCCCTTTAAGAAGTCTTTTTGATTAAGTTATTGCAGCTGCATGTCATTTCCATAGTATTAGAACCCCCTATGCATAACAGAGATGGAGGCTTCTAATTTAATTAATAAAGGTTCTTATTTTTAGATATAAAATGGAAAATCTTCAAGTCTGTACAATGTAAGCCCTTTTTATTTACATTCTGTTGTTCATACACATAAAGAAGGTATCTTACCATCAACATATTTAAAGTTCAGGTATGAATTAGTATTTGCTGAGAAATAGTTATATTTGACTTAGAAAGTTGAGGCTGTTTATATTCACAGATTCATACCAATTAGCTAAAAATATTAATCACAGTAATTTTTTGTATTTTCTTTAAGCAAATTAGATTATAAAATGGAGGTCATTTACTTTTTAAGGAGGAGTTATGATTACCTAGTAGTATTAAGATAATGTCTTAAAAATTAAAAATTACAATTCATTAGTCATTTATCAATTGGTAGGCTTCTTTAAATGACCAGTTTCATCAAATTTAACTTAAATTGGCCTTGAAAACAAAATATTCATTAATAAGCTTTAAAATCTAAATTACTGTACAGTTGAATGCTATATGCCTAGTCTGATATTAGGCAACATTGAATAGGATTTACAACTCTGTCACAGATAGATCTCAGCTTTGTCAACACTGAGCAAACAGCAACACCTTCCATGATTAAACTTGCTTGCTCCTTTAGAGCCTTCATTCAGCCATGTTGGTTTGGCTTGTCTATTTGAAAGCATGAGGCTCCGAAATCAATGCTTAGGGACCTTGAGTTATGTAATTTTAAAGTGAAAATCACTGATATTTGGACCAAGAAAGCCTTAGACAACACTAGAGCATCTTGCCATAGCAGATGGCAAGGAAGCTATCAAAGAGTCATGCCAGGCACTTGGGAGCCACCCTGAAGACAGTCCAGCAACCAGAGTTGGGACACCAAGTACCAAAGGGAATGACAACTGCAACAGATTAAAGCACATCCAATATGTTAAACCAATACTCCTTAAAAATACGAACAGAAAATAGAATGAGTCAACACTGCAGTGTGCTAATAAACTGACTTCTTTATCAGACAATTGGGAAGAATGCAGCCCTTGTCCTGGGTTTTCTGTAAACTGCACTGCAAAGGAGTCGATTCTTTGGTAAAACATCTTGATGTAAAGATTTTTTCCAAGTAATAGGCAATGATAAGTATCACTATTTTTTCCAACTTGATGAGTTTATGAATGGACAGAATATTACAAAAAGGGAGAAAATCAAATACCTTGGGCTTTATTATGGAAGAACAAAATGTCTGTGACAAAGACAACTCTGGGATGAGACAGAATACACAATAATTAAGTTAAATACAAATGTACACTGTATTTTCAATCAAATGAGATGAAAAAAGTAATATCAAAACATTAAGATCTGGGTTGGGCATCTCAGCAGTAAAAGGGACTTTCCAGATGTTCATTTTGTCTGTGTTTTAATGGGAAGTGGCTTTAATGAAAATACTGATGAAATGTCTTAGAATAAGGAAAAATGTTACAATAAATTGTTAGCATATAAAGGAAATATTCAGACTGAGCCGCTAAAACAGCATTTCTCAACCTGTGGGGTCGCATATCAGATATGCTGAATATCAGATGTTTACAGTGTAATTCATATCAGAAGCAAAATTACACTTATGAAGTATAGTTGGAGGTCACCCAGCACGAGGAACAGTATTAAAGGGTCACAATATCAGGAAGGTTGAGAACCACTGCAAAAAGCAGGAACTATCAGTGTTATTGAACTATATTATAGAAATACCACAAAGATGCAGTCATCTAAACCTGCATGGAAGTAAATGCTCCTGTAAAGACTGTACTACTTTTGGTTAAGATAAGAGAGACAGAAGAGAAATTCTCTAGATCAAAACAGACTTGAACTATTTCAAACCACTCACGATCTGTGGCATGGATTAGATTCTCTGTCTAACAAACTTTTTAAAAATTAAATTATAGGATGACAATTTGAAATATGACTAGTGTCTGAATATATGGGTGATTTAGAAGCTGGTACATTCTGGGTGCCATGAGTTTGGTGGTATTTAGGAAGTCTTTCTTTAGAGAAGCATCCCAGCATTTATATGGTTAAAATTACGTAGCATCTGAGGATGTTTTGCTTGGTCATATGGGGCAGGAGCCGAGTCAGTAGTTAATTTTTGAAGGAAAGTTATATATCCATAGTAAGTCTATATATGTGTTTAAATTCACAATAATCTGGGCGCCTGTATATGAGTAAAACGTGCACACCATGATATGTGTTTCTATGCAACAAATTCTGCTCCTGAAAGCTTTGTGCTGGTTCTTGGTGTCAGAGTCGAGTTTGAAAGCCACTCCTTGAGCCACCATTGGAAGGGTTCGTGTGCCTGCTGTGCTTGTCGTTCACATCCCATGAAATCTGATTGGTACAGAGCTTGATCTGTTCATGCTTTCCGTTTTCCCCTCAGTCTTGTTGCAAAGCTTATGAATATATGGGCTACATTATGGAGAAAGAGCAAGCATATACAGACGCGGCCTTCAACTACGAGATGGCATGGAAACACACTAACCAGACAAATCCAGCCGTGGGTGAGTTCAGCACACTGGGCCCAGGGTGTTCACAAGAAATGGCATATCATTTCTAAATCTTCTCTCAAATATATCTTTAGAACAATATATATGTTAAAAACCAACTTCCATTGTCAGTGTTTCGTACTCATGAGTTATTGCCTGTATTATAGTTAAGTATGATTTCCAGTTCTGGCTTGTCTTCAGTCAACTTTCATCTAGACTGATTCTGCCTTTTCCTCTCCTTTGCTCTCCTACTTGCAAAAAAGGTAACGTTATGGACAAAAAGTATCCCGTTGCCAAATAAACTATGCAAATGTTACATTAGATCATCACCTACGTTTCTTTTGTTGATCTTCTAAAGCCTTTCAAGTACAGTTTTGGGGTGTTAAAGGGCTGCGTTACTCTAAGCATCTAGAGCCATCTTTAGTTGTATCTGTAGACTCTTGCTTGAAGACTATCAGTCTAGAGTCTCAGAACAGTTGGGTGACATCAGAAGTGTGCTCAGTGACTAGCCTCAGCCTCCTGGTAATGGGGCTCCTCCCATTGAGCTGAGTCTGGTTCACTGAAGCAGTACAGATCTGTCTTGTGGTGCAGTCTAGTGTCCTTCCCTCTCGCAGAGGATGGCCTCCAGTGGAACTTCCTCCTGATGTGACCCTCAGGTACTTTCTTTTCTTCTGAGAAGACTGTCATCTTTCCCATTTGACACGGTCTTTTGAAACTGCTAAGCAGACTTCACCTACGCTCCCTTAAAACATTGGCGGGCTTTTTATAGCTGAGAGAGAGTGATGGAGAAAGTTTCTGTGGCCACAAAGCCTGTAAAACTGCTTTATTCGCTAGGTCCCTTCGGATCTGCTTTACTGCATGTCATTGTGTTTCTAAATATGGTTTGGCTCATTTGTGAGTATAAAGGTGTTGATGTTTTCATTAGATTAGGCGATTTCATGGCTTAGCCTGCGATGGGCCCAGTCTGTAAGAGCTGTCGCGGGGTTGACTTATAGTCAGACACTCTTCCTTCACTCGGTGCCACCTGTGTAGCCCGGCCCTGACTGTGTGTCTTCGGGATCTGCTAAATCACTGGATTAGACAAAGTGCAGGAGCTAATGATTGTTTAGAAGTTTTTATTCCATTTCATTTTGTACATCACATGAGGTAGAGTCGCCTTGTAACATGTAAATTTCGAAATACCCATAAAATATAAATAATGTTCATAATTTATTCCAGAGTAAGATGTTTCCAAGTTATTTATATACTCCATTCCTTGGAAAGCTTCTGAAAACACGAAGACTCCAGCCTGCCAGCTTTTCCTTACATTATTGTAGTTTATAAATGATCTTGGCAGCTGTCCCAGTATTCCTTTCATAGCTGTTCCTCCGACATTTTCAATTATTTTGTTTCCCCTTTCCGACTGTCACTGTATCCACTCCTCCAGTCTGACCGGGCAAATTCACAGTGCATTTCACTTTCACTTGTCAAGAGACCCTTGGAATCTACGTACTGTTTCCATAGCATTCAGAATCGGGTGCTGTCACTGCAAATGGCACCAAGATAGAAATGCCGGTAATATATTTATAATTCACATATAATATATACATATAGTTGTGTACCTTGTCTAACTATGCACAAGAACACATTTAAAATGAGATATTATTCTAACTAGAGGAGCACTAGGAACTGAGAGCCAGTGAGGGAAGGTTACATGGCAGTCGCTAGACTGCTGGTTCGCTTTTCCTTTCTCCCGCTTGCCCTATAATTGATTGTGCACACTTTTGAGAGATGTTGCATGCCTGTATTACGCGTGTTCCTTGTGCTTTCTAGCCCTTTATTTCCTTTCTCATTTTGCTTTTGTTCAAGATAACCTTATTGACTTCCAACATTCAAGTCATGGTTTTTAATATAGAGTTTGTCAGAAAAAAGGTGCTATTATTTATGTGGTACTCCAAAGTTCCTAAAAACATTCCATAATAAGATTACCATATAATCTTTAAAGTTGCACTAAGAGGGACTAGAGAGATGCCTCAGCAGTGAAGAGCACTAGATGCACTTCCAGATGTCCCAGGCTCTGTTCCCAGCACCCACAGGATGGCCTACAGCCATCTGTATCTCCAATTCCAGGGGAGCTGACTTCCTCTTCTGGAACCAGACATGCAAGTGGTGCATATCACACATGAATTATCACCCATAGCCATAAGTAAAAACAAAAACAAATATAATTATACTATGAGAGGTTAATAATCGTTTTCTTAATAGTTAAGCAAACTGGAAACCAAAAACTCGGGCCATGTGCCTGTGATTCCAAAGTAGTCACTTTCTTAGTGTTCTATTGCTGTGAAGAGACACCGTGACCATGGCAGCTCTTAAAAGGAAAACATTTAATTGGGTGGCTTACAGTTCAGAGGTTTAGTCCATCATCACCATGGCAGGACACGGTGGCATGCAGACAGACATGGTGCTGGAGAAGGAGCTGAACATTCTACACCTTGCAGGTAACAGGAAATGAACTTTCTCACTGGGCGTGGCTTGAGCATACAGGTGACCTCAAAGCCCACCTTCGTGGTGGAACACTTTCTCCAACAAGACATCTACTCCAACAAAGCCACGCCTCCTAATAGTACCACCCCCTTGGGGGCCATTTTCTTTTAAACTACCACAGTTAGCAATCCAGAAAACCACCCACACTTATGTATGTGAGTAGTTCTCACATAAATTGTGTTTGATGTGACATGACATCGTAAATTCTTTTATTTTAAAATATCACTGGATATTAGTCCATTTTAGAATTTCTTGGTTGTAACCTTGAATTTACTTCACAGAAACTTGTTTTCACTTTTACATAGGCACATGTATGTATATTTAAGGTTTACATCCATACATATTTATACCAAACATTGTGAATTTGGGATAATTCTTATTTCTTTTTCTGCCATGTGATTATATTTTTCAATTAGTATTTTTAAATGTTTGTTTGAAATATTAAAAATTCGTTCCAGCCAGTGACCACTTTTTATTTTCAATATGTCACAACCTGGAATCACCCAAGAAGAGATCCTCGGTAGAGGAATTGATCAGATTGTTCTGTGGGCATGCCTGTGGTGAACTGTCTTATTAATTTAATGTGAGAAAACCCAACCCATGTGGACAGGACTATTCCCTAGGCAGGGTTTCCTTAACAGTAGAAGAGAAAACGAAGCAGAGAGCAAGTAAGCAAAAAATACATTTGTTCTCTCTTTGTTCTTGGATGTGGATGTGACATGACCAGCAGTGTGAATTCTACCTTGCTTTCTTTGAAATGATGGACTATACATGAAGTGTAAGCTATATAAACCCTTTCCTCCCTTAAGTTGCTTTGATCATGGTATTTTATCACAGCAACAGACATGAAGCTACAACACAGTCCTTTCATTGGAGCCCATGAGCAACATTTTTATTTTCCTGTTTTCTATTTTAAGATGTAAAATTAAACATCTATTATTTTACATTATTTTATATTAATAATATTTCAACAAGTAGTCAAATGTTAAATAGCTATCCTGTTTTTACCTTTCTCTTTCTTAAGTTTTCAGTTTTCATTAGTTGTTTGAGCAGTAATTTGGGGGGCACAATTTTTTTTTCAAGATAGGGTTTCTCTGTAGCTTTGAAGCCTGTCCTCTTGTAGACCAGACTGGCCTTGAACTCATAGAGACCTGTCTGCCTCTGCCTCTTGAGTGCTGGGATTAAACGCATGCGCCACCACCACCTGGATGAGGCACAGTTGTTTTATTATATTCATTCCTGCCCTAATTTCTACAATATCTACCTCCTTTCCCTACCCACCAAACTTGTATTCTCTCTCTTTTTTTCACCTATTGAGTCCAATTTGACTGCCCACATATTCATAATGTGTGGCCTTCCATTGGAGTGCGTCAGCCTACCAATGTCAACAGTCTTAAAGGAAACTGACTCTCCCTCTCCTAGCAGCTATCCATTGCTAATGACTCCTCAGTAATGTTGGGATTTGTGCCCACTTTCCCCTCCATCTTGGGACTTGGTCTGGCTTGTGTTTGCACGGGGTTTGTGTGTGCTATCATAACCACTGCAAGTTCATATGTACAGTGGCTCTGTAGGATACAGAGGACACATGTCTCCTATTTGTCACCTGGGTTTCGCCTTTTGGAATTACTGGTCAATGAGGTCTCATAGGTACCTAAACATTACAGGATACTGTTAGTGCTATTGGTTACCCTGGACTTGACCCTATTTCTGACAGTATCACAAACTTGAGTCAGTGAACTTGAAGATACTAAATTAGCTTCCCTGCTGGCTGGCTTTCACAGTGCTGAAAACTGATATTCCACAGTGCTGAAAACTGATGTTCACACTACTGGAGGAGAAAAGTTACTATTTTTCCCAGATGTGAAATCTGTGAGATACAATAATAACATTCCTGACAAGACATAGCCATTATGGACTAGTGGCACAAATGTCCTGGGAGTAACCACCCGCTTTCTAATTGGATTTAACTCCTGTTCTCAAGATGAAACCCAAACTTGGCACCACTGTTGGGCCAAGAATCTGTGGTTAGCATGCCATAGGCCCTAAAGGAGAACCGATTAGAATTATTCTGCTAAATGGCCAGAGTATTAAACTGACCCCTAATGAATGGCGTATTGCTATCCCCATAGATTAATGTACCTCTGAACCCTCATCTGAGAAGTTTCTATTTGCAGTAGATGGTGACTCAGAAACTCACAAATGGCCAAGGTGCAGGTAATGAGAGGATGAGAACGGCTCAGCTCTAAACTGGGCATCAATACTTACCCTCTCCTCCCAGGACTTGGGGACCTGTAGGCAGAGGCTGCCCGTTTGTTTCCCAGCCGCCCAAACTGTAATCTTAGTTTTCTCTTTCTTGAAGTTCTTGTAGGAGAGCAATAATCATTTTGGGTGTCTTAAAATTTCCAGTTGTCAACACTAGAAGAGTGACATTCTGGTGTGCAAAATTGTGACAAGACTTACTGTTCGTTAATTGGACATCTGATGACAAATCACCTGTGCTGCTCTCTGATTTGCTGTCTTGTAAGCAAGGACTCTGAAGGGGTTTTGTTTCTTCTGTGTCTCACCACTCACCGGTCTTGACAGATGTAGTCATCCCAGTCTCCCCCCCCCACCTGAAAGAGGAAGTGTTTTTGATTCCCAGCCAGCTCATCCTAGGCCTTATCCTTCCATTTCAAATACCACACCCTTTTCCTGTGGTTTAGACTCCTGCTATAACATTCTGGGATTGGCTCATGACTGGAATCTCTCTGTGTCTGAAATTACTCATTGACTCATCCAATTGCTTAAATAAGGTACATCCTCTCCTAATAGAAGGTTGGCTACAGAAATCAGTTTCCCTAATAAATACAAAATGAACCTGTGCCATATAAATTAGTGTGTATGGTGTTTTTTTACTGCCTTTTGATGACTTTTTACTGTAACCTGAAACCAATGAGACCTCTTCAGTACACTGTGCAGTGTCTCTCCCAACAGGTATTCACTGCCATCCTTTTTTCTAGCTTTGCTCTTTTCTGGTTACTCGTCTTAATTTCCCTTCATTTTCTAATACCACGTCACTTTTCTGTGCTAGCTTGGCCAACAGCCTCCCTCGGGGCTTCTCTAATGAGTCAACAAAAGAGGAAGGAAAAAAGCATATACCACTGTATTTTGTTTTCTGTCTTAACAGGTTACAAATTGGCATTTAACTACTTAAAAGCAAAGCGATATGTGGATGCAATTGACATTTGTCACCAGGTAAATGCTGAAATTACAGTTTCTTTGCTAGTGCAGATGGAGGCTAGAGAGGCGGCTCAGCTCTTAAAGGACAGGCCTCATAACACAAGGCACAGGTGGACAAGTTTCTTGTACTCTCAAAATGTAATCCAATCGAAAGCAATAGACAAATGCAGTCCTTTAGCTAGTTTATTAAATAAATTGTGGAGAAATTATCAGTGTCAGCTCAAAATTTAGAAAATAAGTTTATTTAAAGCAAGGACGTGCTTATGAATGGACTTCAAGTAGTAAAGTGCTTGTGTCATTTTAAAGACATAGGCTAGTAGGGAAAACATGTTAAACAAAACCCAGTTTGGAAGATATGTGAAGGCCTGGCGAGATGACCCAGCAGTTAGGGACGTTTGCTGCTCTTGCAGAGGGCTCAGGTTTGGTTGCCAGCGCTAATGTGCAGCTCTCAACCACCTGTAACTCAGGTCCAGGGGCTCCACCATCCTTTCTGATTTCTGCAGCACCAGGCACACATGTGAAGATAATACTGGTTTCCCAGGTCGTTATTTTAAGTAGAACTGACTGTATTTAAATGTATTTATTAGAGAATTTTGATTTGTAAATTACAGATAAAATTACTCTATAAAAAGTACTTTTGCATTTCATTCCATTAAAACCCCACAATTAAAACAGTGTATTTAAGTTCTTTCCAGGTTTAGAATTTCCACAGCTCCTTTGTACCTGCCCTGTCTCAGTGATCCGCCAAGCAGGGCAAGAATTCCAGAATAAGCTCCTTAAAATGGTTTCAGGTCCCTTTGATCAGAGAGTTATGTTCCCATCTTGTTGTATTGAACATCTGGGGAGGGGACTGCTGTTGACTGTTTAATCTGTAAAGCAGCGTTTCCCACAAAGGTAACTGTGGACGCTACAGAGACCGTGCTCTAGACTCCCACTAGGGGTAAGAGTGCACAGTAAAGCAAGGCTGTGCATCCTAGTGCATATTAGGGTCACTGATAGAACTCTGTCTTTTTAAACCGGCAGCTCCTCACTCTTAGACATGGTATTCCCAGAATCTGAGTGTTCCAACAGTCCAGGGAAAGCTGATGCATGCTCCCTGTAACTTCATCGCCCAGAGTTTGTTAGCCATCTGAAGTAGCTAAGTTACAGAAGTATTATAAGTTGCCCTCTAAGCCTTTTGTTTAGAAGCGCGTATGGGATGTTTCCATGTGTTCCATAGTCTGCTGCTCATACCTGCTCATCTAAATGAGTCACCACTACAGCCGTGGTCGCCTTTGCAACCTTATAGTTATGGCCGCAATGCCCATTTATAGTAAGAGTCGTGGTTCCCTCGTTCTCAACCGTTCATTACAATTTATGTTGGCTTTCTTTCCCAGGTTCTTGAAGCGCATCCAGCTTACCCCAAAATCAGAAAGGATATACTTGATAAGGCCCGTGCATCTTTAAGACCATGAAAATGATTATTTCCTTTGAGCAGGAGGTGGCAGGGATGCCACACACCTCCAGCTGACATGGTCACAGAAGCCTGTTCCCCCTTCTCCAGCAGAGGCTGCTGCTGTCCACGGATGAACATCTTCTGTGGTGTTTGCTGGTGGAGAGGCTGGGTGAGAGCCGGCTTTCCTCTTCCGTTAGCCGCAAATGAGGTAGTTCTGTGATAAAGGCTAGCTCCTGTCTACAGAGGATATTTTTGTTAAGGTCTAGGTATTATATCTTTTCTAAAGAGCATTAGGTTTTCAACAATCCTATTTAAAGTCTACAGTTATCTGTTAATTTTTATTATAGTTTATGATATAATCTCATGTAATTTATAAAAAGATGTTAAATGTATATTTTAATAAAATGGTTTTCATTTTTCTCAGAACTCAAAAGATACGTTGTTTTGTAGAATAAAGATAATCTCACAGGACAATCTGCAGTGTTACATATTGGAGGAAATGGCATTTCTTAGAAAAACCTTTCCTGGAAAAGTTTGAAAGCATGCTTTGCCTTCTTCCTTTGTTATGTTTGTGCTTCCTACTCTCAAAGCTAGTGCAATATTAAATGGCCACTTTCTGAAACCTGTTTAAATAGGTAGCCTGGCAGTTCTTACCCAAAAGCCACAGGACTGAGTGAAGTATTCCAGTCCGTGTCTCTAATGGGTCGGAGGCACAGGTCTGCTGAGAAGCATGGGCGTTGCTTTTGGTCACCAGGGACTCAGAAAGCACAGAAGGGGAGCGAGCGCAGCTGCAGGCCCTGCCCTGGCTAATAGCTCTCTTCCATAGCCAGGCTCGGCTTTTTACATCACAATGCCCGAATCTTAGCCAGCTCAGTCCTTAGCGTTTTCTTCAGTTTCTCATCTACATCATCTTTTCCAGTTCTTTAAAAATATAATAGTCTTCAGTTTTATTTTCACTTGCAATAAAATATTTTAATAATTGGTTTTCTTTAAAATAGATTACTTTGGAAATCACATCTCTGTGATTTTTGTGTCCCGCTAGTGCCAATTATGGGCTATAAAATTCCAATCATCCTTCACCAAAATTGCAATTATAACATTTCATAAAACTCTGATAATGACATTTAGGAACTATTTCATATCTAATAAAAACACTTTTACATGTCTTACGACACTTGCTCATCACAACTCTGGGAAAATGTGTTATTCTTATTCTAGAGACTCCAAACTACCCAACCCCTATGTGAAGAAGTGTGAGCATTAGCAGCTGCTGAAAGAGGATTCTTCCCCAGTGGTGAGACTCCTCATTGTTTCCTCTGCCCCCTTCAGACTGTGCGCTTGTGCGTGGGGTTGGCCTGTGAGACATCCTCGCACGGACTCGTATATTTGCACACTTGGTCCCCCTTGGTAGTGCTGTTTGTGAACATTATGAACCTTTAGGAGTACAGCCGTGCTGGAGCAAGAGCATATCCGAGGGTGGGCGTTCGGGGCACAGTCCCTGAACGGCCCTACTCCTTTCGTTATTTTTCCTTTCACTTCAGAAAAGCCATTGCCAGACCCAGGCTGGTTTCCATGTAACCATCCTACCACGCTGGCTCCTGCCACCCTATCTAAACTTTTCAGTATTGACTGAATATTTTTTCTCCGCTGAGTTGATTTTTTTTTTATGACATCTCTAAATCACAAGTATGTGAAACTTGAAGCTCAGATTAGGCAGCTACCACTCCAAACTACACTTTCAACAGCTGCGGTACATTGAGTAGATGTTTGTGCCTACCTTCAGGATGGAAAAGAGTCACAAGTCCCACAGGTAGAAGAAACTTCCATGGAGCCTGGCTCTCAATAAATGCCCTCAGGGAAAAAGGAGTCTTTGGAAGTTTAGCATGCTTTGATTTTTACAGTTTTGGTGTGATAAGTGGGGGTATCCTGGGGAAAATAGTTTCCTTCCCCCAAAGCCAAGAAAACCCATAGCAAGCCTGGGAGGGGAGGGCTTCCTACAGGAATGGTGGAGGGATTGAGGTTGAACTTTAGACTAGGGTTCAAGTAGATTGGAATCAAGATTCTGAGAAGAGCGGCCAAAGAAGACAAGTCATTTCCAGAGACTCATGTGGCACTGTTGGTGCTGATTGAGCTCTTTATAAATAATGCATGGACGGCAAGCGCTGTGCTTGTGCACTGCCCTAGAAATAAGGCCACACAGCGAATCTTTCCCCGGATCACCTGCCCTGTTTAGAGAAGCACCAGCGGGAGTACTCAGGGATGAAGGGGCCATGGGCAGCATGGCTTTTTTTTTTTTTTTTTTTGGTGTCACTGAACTGACACTGTTCACATTAAAAAAAAAAAGAAAGAAAGAACCAAATATATTCGCATTTATCTAATGATGGATTGCTATGTAGATATTAAATACATTCAAACAGTAAATTTTTCCAAAGATATTTAACTGTTTAAAATTGTAAAAGCTGAAAAGTATAATTGTTCAAATTATATACCATTTTTCAAAATGTAAAATTTAAAAAAATAACCCAGACCCATATATAACAGTCCCTATATACACACATACACAAGACTGAATATATGTACATATATATCACATATATTTATATATTCTTGCTTTATAATTATAATTTAAGTTATAATTATTTCTTTGCCATGATGAAAGCCAACAATAAACATTTTACAATAAAAATGTAACATTTTAAATATAATTTTTAGAGGGCAACCTTTGCAAGCTTCCTTTTCACTGTTCAAAGCTCTTAGCAAATATGAGTCAGAAAAAAGAGCTGACATTCATTTCTTAAGTCAAATTTTTTCTAATTGTCCCCACAAAATATATTCTAATTTCCTTTGGTTGCCTGAGATCCAGAGTGAGAAGACAGACAAGAGACTTCCAGGAAATGGCATTGACTGACTGGACAGAGGAGCCCTTGAAGGATCACACGGAGAATTCCTCACCCAAAGGGGCTAAGAGCTATGTAGACTAGTGACACCCTGAGAATGGAAGGCAAGGATCAGGAGACAGAATAGACAGATATTTAGAAGTCTAATATTTAGATAAAGGACAGTGGAAAGAAAAGGGTTAAGAGAAGTTTTGACTTGCCTGATTAATTTTTAAGAAAGAAGTATTTGGTATTGAAATATTTATGTGGAAAAGCCAGTCACTATTGAAGGGAGAAGAATTCAGAGATTTGGGAAAGTGTAAGTAGGAAAACAGGGGGGTGCAGGAACTATAGAAGAACGAGTCAGAGCTGCACAATTTTTGTAAAGAAATGAAGAGAGGAAACTTCGGAGGGAGACAGGCTGTACTAAGGTGTTTGGAGGAGCACTTATGCTAACGGGCTTTAGCTGTTTTATAGTAAATAGTCTTGACCAAAGGGCAGCCCCTTGTCCTGCATAAACATGAAGTCTTGGCCCCTGTCTGGCTTGGACTTGAGGGACTTTCCCACTAACTTCCATGTTCCGAGTTGTGGTTGTTAGAAGTCGGCCTTACAGATTTGAGATGGGGGCAGGGGGGTTTGGCACTAGACGTGATAAATCACAGTTCTGAGCAAAAGTGTGTCACCTAGCTCCTCCCACCTTTCTTTAGAGCCAGATGTTTTTGAGGCAAACGCTTCACTTTGCAATCTGCCTTACAGTGCTCATCGGGAAAGCTGGCGCGCTGCCCACGAATGCAATCTGAGCCCATAAATGAAGACAGCTGAGCAACGGGGTTCTGAATGCCTCCTTCCGAGGGGTGAACCTTAGAAGAGAAGGCAGTCTTTAAGCCAGCCTGCTGTCAAATAGTGTGGGTTATTTTTATCTTCCTTCAAGCAAGTTCTTTTGGCAATCTTAAGCTGTTTTTAAGAAAACAGGGATATTTTAAGAAGGTAATTACTACTTCCGTTTCTGCCCAAGGCAGCCTGGTTGTATTTTTAATGGGGGAAGTGATGTAAGCGCCTGAGAAAACACTTGCAGCAGGACAGGTGCTTGGCGGTAGACGGCAGCATCTGATTGAGCTATCACTGGAAGGCTCCCTAAGCTTAGCTGCTCTCAGGAAAAATGGTGAAGCCAAAATGCTGACCTGCAGAAGTGTTCTTTCCGTGAAACCACAGCGAGACCATTGAAATCCGCCGATTCAATATATGAGAAATCCTGCCTGATAGCAGTGTTTTTGGAAAATTGCTATTTATGCTCATCAGGACAGACACAGTAAGGTGCAGAAGATAGTGTGATGCAAGAATCACAGAGTAGAGGAAAGTCTAAACACACACACACATATATATGTATGTGTGTGTGTGTATATATATATGCAAATTTAAATACGTGAACACATGCCACACAAGATAGACATGGGCCTATAACCTGGTGTCATTTCTCTGCAGTTAAAGCATGTCTTATTTGATGTGTTGATTAATCATATATTTTTCTGGTTCTGTTCGTGTGTGTGTGTGTGTGTGTGTGTGTGTGTGAATATACATGAGTGTTGGATTGTGCACATGTGCATGTCTCTATGTGTATCCAGGCACATAGAGGCCAGAGAAAAACGTTAGCTTTGATGCCTGGGGACCACCCACACTTTTTATGCTTTGTCATTTGTGTGTTGTAGGCAGAGTGTCTCATTGTCCTGGAACTTGCCAGGTGTGCTAAGATGACCGACAAGCCCCAGAAATGAAGCTGTCTTTTCTTCTCCAGTACTGGGTTACAGAGTGGTATCATCATGCCTCCATTTCTTTCTGTGGATTCTGGGGAACAGAACTCAACTCATCAGGCTTCTTTATAAATACTCACTAGGCTATCCGTCCGGTCCTTCATATGTTTCTTAAAATGTTAAGGATCCATTTGTATTCCAGTATAAATTAATTTTTCCACCAACAGATATGAACAGTTAAATAAACAATTCATTTGGAAATCATTTCAGATTTGGAGGGAGTTGCATAGATGAAAAGACGGTAGAGGCTCCCAAACCAAAACAGATATTTACTCAGAGACTTATTGAAGTATCTAATATTTTATCTTTGCATAAGTGCAATTTTTATATGCATTCACACAATCACATATCAATAACCATGGCTTGTTCTTTCGGAGCATCCCAAGATGGGGTTGTGTGGTATGTAAGTTACACACACCTCTACCCTTAATTAATTTCTTCCCTAAGAAGATAGTTGCCTGTGTAGTCAAACTGTGGCCATTATCAACATTAGGAAATTCAGAATGGATACAATACCTTCTCGCCTCTTACTGCCAATTGATCCCATAGGGTCTCTCTCAACTCCCAGCCTCACCTCTGGATTAGGATCTACTCTCTGGTCAGCTGCTGTCTTTTTAGCCTTGTTTAAATTTTAAACTTTGGGGCTGGAGAGATGGCTTAGATGTTAAGAGCACTGACTGCTCTTTCAGAGGTCCTGAGTTCAATTCCCAGCAACCACATGGTGGCTCACAACCATCTATAGTCGGATCTGATGCCTTCTTCCTGCGTACAGGTATACATGCAATAGAGCGCTCATATACATAAAATAAATAAATCTTTAGTTTCAAACTTTCTCTGTCTTTTATGCCATGCATTTTCTAGGTAACTACAGTCCCCCACAGCACCTGATTTTTATGCTGTAATACTACTTATTTTGGGTTTATCTGATAATTCCACCTGAGATCATAAGCATCCACGGCCAGCACAGAACATGAGTGTTATGTCCTCAGAAAATCACATCTAAAAAAAACACACATGTCCATTTGCCTGGCAGGTGAATTAGCTTTGATTACCCAGAGTTCTGCATATATGGCTTTATTTCTCCTTACAACTATAAATCTATAAAGAGACGCTTTGGGTATCACATAGGCTTCCCACTCTTCTTCCAAAAGTCCCTCTATTTGTGTTGTTCGTCTTCTCTGATTGCATTTCCTCTTGATGGCCAGAAGAGATATTACCCCTTTCTCCTACAATATACAGCATTCAGCAACCAGAAGTTTATTATATGAAAGGATATTATCTCCATTTTAAATTTATAATTTAGCCTGTAGGGCAAGGAATTTCAGGTTTTCAGGATCTTTCATAATTTTTAAATGTTTTTAATAATTCTGGTGCTCAAGGTTTTTCAGGTTTGGCATCTGAAGTCCCTTCAGCCAATTCCTGTGACCTTGTGACACCCTGCATCATTCGTGTGTGTGTGTGTGTGTGTGTGTGTGTGTTGCTGTGGGATAAATGTTCTTGTACACTGTCAAGATTTGTCACTCATACTGGTTTAATAAAATGCTGTTTGGCCAGTAGCCAGGCAGGAAGTATAGGTGGGACAACCAACTAGGACAATTCTGGGTCGAGGAAAACAGAGATACAGTCACCAGTCAGATGCAGAGGAAGCAAGATGAGAATACCTTACTGAGAAAAGGTACCAAGCCACGTGACTAAACATAGACAAGAATTATGGGTTAAAAGTTGTAAGAACTAGTCAATAATAAGCCTGAGCTAGTAGGCTGAACAGTTTCTAATTAATATAAACCTCTGTGTGTTTCTTTGGGACTGAATGGCCATGGGACCGGATGGGACAGAAACTTCTGTCTACCATGTGTGCTTCCTTACTTTCCAGCATGAGGAGGCCCCCTGAATTCAATTTCTGATTACTCTGCCCAGGGCCTTGGAATCCAGGCATTTCCATTCTATGCCATTTAAACAAGACTGAAAAGAGATGATTCCCTTTTGGGGGCTGAAAAGACATGATTCCCTTTTTGGGGGGGTTGATATTTGAAATTCAAACCTAAGGTAGGAGAAGAGATAGACAGCTCAGAGGTTGAAATCATTTTCAGCCAAATCTGATGACAGGAGTTTGATCCTTATAACCAACAGAATGGAAGGTGGGACCTGACACCCACAAATCATCCTCCATTTTCCACACACATACAAGAATCCGTATACCCACACACTTATACAACAAATAAATAAAGGAAAAATAATTGAAATATGGGTACAGAAATCTGTTCTTTGATCCCAGGGTAGAAAATTGCACTCTTTCTGCGGTCAGTAAACATGTATACATGCATGAGAGCACATATATATGGATCTCATAGGTGTACTTCTTTTCATGTGAACATGTATATTTTAGGAATCACAAAACCCCATCAATTCCAAATCATTCCACAGAGCTTCTTGATTCCACCAGAATTATTTCCATGAGTCTTCATACTGAAACCCTGGATCCTAACTCATTAGTTTCTCATTAATCCAATGAAAGTGGTTCAGAATCACCCCACCCCAGCACTCACAACAAACACAAAACCCTCTGAAGCCCATTTGTTTGCAGTCCTCCCTGCCCAGCACACACACCGCCAACTTTGATTTTTTAGTATTGATCCATGCAGCCTGTCTTAAAATGTCCCCATAACGATACCCAAGTGGCATGGAGCATTGAAAAAGTCACATGAAAGAATGTCCTGTAGCTACCAGCCTCTGCTGTGTTCCATAGAGCACCTTTGCCGTTTCCTTCTAAAGGCTCCCCTCCCTGCAGAATGAGTTCTATCTCTTCCCACGCCAACAGTGTCACATTAATGAGGTAGTGACAGAAAGGAGAGAGGAGACTCTGAAGCTTTCAACAAACCACCATGTGGTGAAGAACATAAAGCAATGGCATCATTAGAAACTGAGTTATCTTTTCATGGACCCTAAGTATTTTCAGATTCTGCTGTGATGGTCTACTTGGCAGTTATAAATATTTCCAAAAATACTGAGGAAAGTGTTGTCTTCCTATATGACTAAACAATGTGAGTTTCTGATTTACAACAGCCAGCACTGTTTTCCCTCCTCCACCTATCCTTCCTGATTGCTGCCTAGCTCATGGAGTGTATCTTGGTCTTGTCTTGAAAAGGATTTATTTCCCCTATTCTTTATTTTGTATTTACATTTTATATCTACTTTCTTGAATCCTACAGACTTATAAAATGGTTTTGAATAGCATAGCTGCAGAGATGATGGGGAGGTCAGCTATGTTAATTTCAAAGCGCCCCAGACTTCGGTGTGAGGTTGCCTAGCAACCCATCTCTCAGGCCTCCTTTGTGGGAGAGAGAAGAGAAAGCAATTCTGTATACGCTCAAGCTGAGATGGCTTTAGAAAGTGAAAAATCCTCTGCTAAAGGTCCGGCATAACCCCTGCTTCTCCTCTCTTGCCCACTCTGTGCGCTTCACACGTGATGAGAGAAAGATCCTGTCCTTTGATTATTGAGATCTGATACAGACCTAAAATAGAACTCGGAGAGATGCGGTCAAACAGAGCAAGTGACCTGTTTCCTTGCATTAGCTTGAGATGCGTTAATTAAACTGCCCACCTTCCCCTTTCTCTTATATGAAAGTATACTTTCCCCTCAAGTTCTTAAAGCCAGTGATGTTAAATGAAACAGCAGCTGCCTGCTGCGCATCGGTTACCATAGCGACCTGAGCCAGGAGTGGTGTTTTTCTCCTTAGGCACAGGATGGCTGAAATATGTTCATCCAGGGAACCCAAGCAGCATGCCGACTAGAAATCAGCGTCTGGGAGGAACCTGCTCTGTTCCCTCTTATCCACACTAACTTAAAAAAAAATAATGAAGCCCTCTGCTATTCCCTCAACAGCTGAGAACCGAACTGCAGTGGGTGGCAGAGGAGCCCCGGCAGAAGGCAAATAGTGGAAGGTGAAAAGAGTAGCAAAACCTACATCGGTGGCCGAGAGAGCTAGACGAGATATGCTATCCTTTCAAACAGCACCAAAAACAAATTGAAAGGGGACAGCTGGAGATTCGCATTGTAAAAATAGTTAAGTACAATTCTAAAACCGTTTCTAGCCCATCCTCTATGGTTATTTTCTAAGGAGACAGTGCAATACAGGAGCAGAGTTTGGTTCAGATCGATATAATTTTAATAGACCCTCTCTGACTTAGAACAGCATGAGGCACACCACTTTGTACTCGGTCTGACCTGCCTCTAATCGTGGATAAGAACAGAGAGGCCCCTGTCGCATCTTGTGCTTTGGAACCAGACAATCTGGGGTTTCAGCCTTCTTAACAGTGTGACTCGGGGCAAATTCTCTCGGCTTTTGAAGCCTCTGGCTTCTGGTGTTTAAGATGGTACTTAAGGGTAGACTGTTGACATGCAAACAAGCCTATAGATGGGAGGCAGCTGATTCAACACTGACCTGCTGTCAGGAATGTGGTTTGAGCCGGAAGGGCACACAGAGCAGGTGGGAAATGCCCTGCATTGTGCTTAATAAGGGAGCAATACTGGAGCCCCAGCCGGAAGGACCACAAAGGAACCTGAGGGCAGACTACTCAGCCTGTTCACACCTATGCGACGTCATCCTCCGTGCACACTGACAGGGCACTCCTTGAGGGTCAGCCCCCAGACCGTTTCAAAGAAAAACATTTTTACGTATGTTTTACAGCTAAATCTTATTTCTGGGCTCAAATGATTATTCCTAGCACAGCCGTCAACCTTTGATACTGAGGAACTTGCCTTTAAGGAGGCAGTGCAAAGAATGGGCTGCTCTGTCCGAATGCAGTTTCCTAGTGGAACGCCGGGAGCTGCTGGCAGTGAGATAAAATGCACTATGCATACGTTTCTGAAACGCCTTGTCAGGCCATTCATCTCCAACAACAGGGTGTCTTCTGGTCGTTAGTAAGTCATTGACATTGCTTATGGAATGCATATGCCTCTTAACATTTCAGGTTACTGTCCTTTCATTTTAGAAATGAGGGGTAGAGCTCAGAGAACATGATTTATTTACCACATCCATTTACCAATGTGTGTATGTATATATATATATATATGTGTGTGTGTGTGTGTGTGTGTGTGTGTATGTATGTATATGTATATATAATTAAAATAAAAATATATATAATAAATCTATTATATTATATATAATATATAATATATAATATATACAAAATCAATTTTAATTTTAATTATAGTTTAATTTTATATAGGGTAATCCCACACCCAAACGGAATGTGTGCTCAAGGCATATGCCCTAGTGTTCTGACACTAAAAAGCAGCGGAAATTTGAAGAAATTTCACCTAGTGAAAGGTGACTGGGTCACCTAAACCTTCACCTCTGAAGAGATTAATGTAGTTCTCTCAAGACTCCAGTTAGAGCCTCCAAGACCAGATTATTATTATAAAAAAAAACTGTCCCCCACTCCTGCCTCTGGCTTCCTGTTTTAGTCTGTGATCTCTCCTTCCGTTATATTAGGTTATCCAACCATGAGACCATCACAGGAAGCCAGCTAACCATCCGTCTCCAACACTGTATTCTGTGCAAGCCATGTTGGCTCATCAACTACCCATCCTATACCCAGGCATAGCTAATCATCTACATTTAAAAAGCATATTTTAATTAAAAATAGAGAAAACATTAAATTTTCATCTCATCATTTTGTCATCTTTTTCTACAATGTCTTATCAAGTTGCCCGTGATGGCCTGAAGTGTGTGGTTTTCTTGCCATAGCACCCAAGTAAACCAGCACACCTGCCTCTACACTGCAATTCCATTTATTTCCTTCCTACCAGATGTCTGTCGTCTACTCAGACTACTGCAAGGCTTTCCACTTTCCCAACCAAAGACAGTCATAAAGATCCATATGCCTACATTTTGGTATTGTGTTGGCATAGAACTCTCTGAACCTTATATAGCTCTTTCTGTGTTAAGAGTTTTATATTTATATATTTTTAATTGTGTAAAAATGCACCTTAACTACCATCTCAACTGCTTTGAAAGATGAGGAGAAACTTGGAGAGGATCAAATCAGGCTGGCTTCCTTGAGCCCTAAGGATCCCCTGTTATGCCATTCTCCAAGTGTGAGTAATAACACCTTCATCTTCTTGGGATCATATGTCTGTCCTGGGGCATTGTGAGTTAGCATCAGTCAAACAAGGAAGCTCAATCCAAGAAGATAGATGAGTGTCACTCCTTCAGGGGCTCAGCACAAACAAGATGTTATCTGGTAAAGTGAACTTATCAGGAGAGGCAGAAGGCAAGTGAAGACAGCCAGCCCTTAGGGAGGAAGAGATGAGTCTCCGGATGGATTCTAGGGCTCTGTCTGATAATGACTCCACTGTAAACCCACCTTGCTGACACATGCTAAGAGCAAAATAGCATTTCAAGGTTGCTCAAGGTCCTAGCCATTTAACTATAAAACTATGACTGCCTCTCTCTCCCTCCCTCATCTCATGGACACAACATAAGATCCTCTCTCTAATCAACTCTCTTCTGTTTATGTTTTTTATATTTAGTTAATGCTCCAAATTTTCCTGTTGTGGCTCTTATCCAAGAAATTTTATCATTTTCATAATAACTAATATAGAAAGTTCTCCAACATTCAGCTCTTGTATGATAAACCTTGGTGTCCTTTAGACACAAATGGTTAACAGCATGACCCTAGGCCAGTCTTCTATTGTTCAACTACAAGAGAATCTGAAACTGGACTCTCTTCCAAGGCAGCAAGGAACAAGAGAAAAACAGAACCCTTGGTTTCACATGAAAATAATAGGCATTTTGTCTTCTGCTACCACACACTAAATAGTTTTAGACAATCAATATTCTGAGTACTAGACAAATACCACAGAATCAGCAGAGTAAAGGAAATATACTTGTAAAATATTATCTTAAAAAACATGAAAGTATTGCTGAAGAATTGGGGAAAAATCAGAACAGTTAAAAAAAAAAAAAAAGTGTCCTTGTCTAAAGAGTTCCTGGATTGTGCTTGCCTTTCTGTCAATCATCCTGCTGCCTCCATGCAGCTGTCCCGCCCATCCTAGACTCCCATCTGTCGAAAGAACATGGCCATCTGTACCAGTACTGATGATCAATCCTTGCACACAATCAAGCTCTTTTAAAAAAAAAATTGTCTAATGTTGTATAGCTGAGAAGTCTTCGCTGAACTTGTCTCCAGTTCTTCAAGTTACATTAGGGTTCCCCTCCAGCTAAGGAGCAAGTCAGAGTGACAGGGAGAGAAACCCTGATGTTGGGAGAAAAAGTCCTGCCCTTGGGGGGTGTGTACTAGTCTCCTACTGCTGTTCCAAGAAAATCACTGCACAGTGGTTGGCTCCCAATAGAACAAGTTTGTTTTCCTCTCTCTTTAGGTTAGAAGTCTGAAATGGGTCTTCTATGCCTGAAAGCAGGGTGCAGGGTACAGGGTGTTACCAAGCTGTCTTCCTTTGGGAGTTCTAATGTAGAGTTTGTTCTTTGAACTCACCAGGTTCTAGAAGCCACCTGCATTTTTTGTGGTGTGTGGACGGGGGGAAGGAGGGGGCTCATGATCACATCACTCCAATGGGTTTCTGTCATCATATCTTAACTTCTGTCTCCTTCCTCCTTTAGTGAGGAGCCTGTGCCTGTAGTGGCCTGAAGTGGTTCCTGACGAACAGAGCAAGGTGCTCCCCCTATTAATGCAGCCACATCTGCAGTTTCTCTTGCCCTGACAGTTAGCACACCTGCTGTTCTAGATATTGGTATGCGGACATCTTTAAGAAAGCCCGTCGGTCTGCTGCTTACAAGGCTGGAGTCATCTCAGGCTGACCACCCAGAAATCCCAGAACCTTACCGCAGCACACTGGGACGGTGTAAGAGAATGGCAGGGGTCTTTGGCCTTACCTTTGACCTGTTGGGCTGTGCCCTAGTCTATAGGATAGAGCGAGGACTTTATGTGAGACCATCCCGAATTCTCAGCACATAGGGACTGTGGGATTTTGGACAGTTTCCCAGACTCTCTGTGAATCCATATTCATTTCTCTTGCCTGGTACCGCCCAGGGGAAACAGACAGAGGTTCACCTGAAGAAGCATCTTTGGGAATAACACTGATGAAAGAAAGAGGGATGAGAAGCAGGGCTGGACTGTGCAGCAGGATTCTGCTGATCTCCAGGGGCCTCTCTGCTGCTGAAGAAGCCCCTTCAGGATTGGCCTTTTTAAGTCAAAGTAGACAGGCTTTTGTCCCTGATAAAACAACCCAGCAGTGCGAGGTTAAAGTGGATGAGTGAGGCATTTGCCTGGAGGCAAATTTTAGGCCCGTCCAAAATATTCAGTAGTCAAAATGGTGACTGTATTAACACATCATTGTTAAAAAAAAATAAAATCATAAAAAAATCATAAAGTACAAGACATTAAAAAATAAATATAAATAAATGTGTGATCAGTGTTTATGTGGAAACATATCCAAGTCTCTAGCAAAAAGAAAAATTTATCCATACTGATGGTATTGTTATGTAGAACTGTGATATTTTGATCAGTACAGAATCTGACAGTTTTACATTCAGCTGAGAAGGCCAGCTCCTCACCTACCTTTCCCCAGGCCTGGCCCTGCACTGCTCAGGCAGGTTGCTCCCTACCCACGTGAGAGAAAACAATCTCATGCCAAGGACAGTTCCTGGAGAGGCTTAGCTGGGAGCCATGGGCAGCCAACACTTCTGGCACCAGACGGGTGATGGCCTTGATCCTGTCCTAAGACGCACGGAAAGCATCCACTGTGGGATAAAGCCTCCTTCCCAGAATGGTACCCCGATGGCATCTAGTCATTTACTGTCTGAGGTAGAGAAGCTCTGGCAGCCTCCTGAGCCTTGAGGCTAGTTGTTTCAGGTGCCAGGGAATGGAGTTTCAGCCCAACAGGGACCTGACCTCCCCTTTCCCTTCTCCTGGCAGCCTGAATGAATGAAAGGTCCAGGTCGCTGACTCAGACCTGAAGCTGCCATTAAAATCGCCGAGGAAACCGGCTTTGATCTATGGCTCACTGGCTTTGGCTAGAGTTTCTAAGCAAATAATCCAAAGCAAAAAGCATCATTCTATGCCCTGGCCTTTTAATCCCAAAGCATCTTCTTAGGGTGTTGATCACAACCAAGCTGCTCGTCAGATGCAAATCCTTTGTTGCTGGGAAAAATGAAAAGAAGTCAGAGCTGAGCTCTCCCAGATGCTAGTGCACTTCCTGGTGCATTTTTTCGGTGCAGCTAGCACACATGGCGTGTTCTAGAACATCAGCGCGAAGGAAAACTGTAAAGTCCCCGTGTTCATGCAAAGGCAAGGGGGTCTCAAAGGGAGAGGGAGTTTGTAATATTTGAGAATAAGGGAGATTTTTCAGAAAGGGGAGGGACTTTCAAAGCAATGCAGAGGGGCACACGTCAGAATCTCCTGAGAAAGATTCTTGCCTAAAGCAATGTCCGTCAGAGGGGTTTGAACTCTTCACGCCATCTCCTCGGAGAGGTGTTCCGCTTAGTGCTGCAAGTCACTGAGGCACTTTGGGAGACCAAAGTCGTACCCGATAAACCCAGACAGCAAAGGGAGGGGGCGGGGCGTGTCCTGAGCTGGAGCGGATGCGGTTAATGCATCTGTTAAGGCAATCCCGAGAGCGAGCCTTTACACCGGTCGCTGAAGTGCAAGCGGCTGCAGTTTTGTCTTGAGCCATATTCAACAGTAGCGACTGAATGGGATTTAAAGCCTATCATTTGTTGAAAACAAAGACCTTTTTCAGCAACCCTGGGGATTTTCGATTTTCATTTTAAGCTTAAATTAGCAGAAGGAAAGGGATGGCACTTGTTTATCTTTCGCCGAGCCTCCTTGGAAGTGAAGCGGATTGGCGCTCCAGGCTTGACGCGCGGCTGTTTGTTTGCTGTAGATTACACCCCCTCCACGAACGCAAGCCTCACGGTGATACCCATGGGAAAAGCTGCACACCCTCTGAGTGCTGTGCTATTTAGATAACACAATTCCACATTGAATAGGTTTCTTTTCTAACTCTCAGATCATTTAACAAAAAATGATTGTTCCAAGATCCTTTTCTATCCACGCAGTTTTAGTTTTGTCTTGACGACTGACTTCTTCCTCGTCTCCGTTTTTCCTTCCCCTTCTCCTTTTCTCCTTCTCCTTCTTCCTTCCCTCTCTTTTTATTTCCCTTGGAATTTTTCCTTCATGATTTTGGACTTTTGTTAGGCAAGAAGAGTGAAGATGTATGTATATAATTTAATTTCTCCCTGGTGGCCTTTTGAGTTAAACACTCACTTTCCTTTCCTGATAGTCATTTGGTCACAGTCTGGAAACATCCTCCCCCCATGCTGCATCCTAGCTGGCTTTTTGATACCTGCATGGAGGCACATCGTGTAAGTCAGTGTGTCTTGAGAATCCAAAACTTGAGAATGAAATTCAAAAAGCAGATAGAAACATTAAAGACGACAAGCTGAAATGAAGATGGAATTGAAAAATCCAAAAACTCAATTAGAACCTTGCAACTAGAATTAAGCAAGTATGCCAAAAACGGAAGGGGGAAAGCCTGCAAGGCCTCAACCTTACATAAAAACTAAGGAATGCTGAGAAGAGCTTCAGGGAAGAGAAAACTAACTGATTATCCAATAACAAATGGTCATCCCTAAAAACATACATACAAGTAATATTATACATACAGAACTAGCAGGCTATATTAAGGAATATATATATATATATATATATATATATATATATATATATATATATATATATATTGTAGCTGGATAGCCATGGAGTTCTAGTGGTCTGCGTCCCTCTACTTCCACAGTGAGAAGATTGTAAACACAAGCTACTGCACGTAGTTTTCCAGGTTTGTTCTGAGAATTGAACACTGGTTATCATTATTTCTAGGCAATCTCTTAATTAACTGAGACACTTTTGGGGAGGACCAAGCATAACATGTAAATCCATACTTTGACAGTGTAATGTAATAGTATACACAGAGAGAGAGAGATCATATATACAATAATGAATATATATATATATATATATATAGAGAGAGAGAGAGAGAGAGAGATACACACACACACACACACACACACACACACACAAATGGTAGGTAGAAACTGAGAAAGACACCTGATACTGACCTCTGGCCCCAGCACACACATGCATAACCACGTGTACCCACATACTGGTATGTACCTCCCCACATACGAGCATACATACACTACATACGCATACACACACAACTTAAAGAAATGTAAATAAAAACTAAAGGACAATTTTCAATTGTTTCTGGAAAACAATTGGAGAGTCCTTGAAAAAATTATTATCTGTTAATACCAATTTAAGAAATGATTGGATTAGAAAATGTTCAACCCTTTGTATTTGATTCTAGGAATCTACATAATGCAATTCAAAAGTCAGCCCTTTAAACCTTTTAAGTATGGTTTTCATTGTGTACCAATATAAATATATAAATACGTATATTTAGAATCACTCCTGAAGTAACTGAGTTGTGCTTTTGTTGGTCAATGGTCTTTTGCTTGAACTGGAAGCACATCAAATACACGGTGCAGCGCACAGATTCCCCAAGCCATTCTTCAGTAGTTATACTTCTGCAAGAAGAGCTGGTGTCTGGTGTGTAAGGAGACTATAATGAAAGAATCCAGACGGATGTAAGCACACCATTAAATGTCTTTGCTTCCAAGTTTAGATAGCAGCTTGGGGAGTGTGTCCGGTAGGGCCAAGTGACTATTATTATTTCCATTTCTAAAAATGAAATAATAGCATTCAGTAGTAAAGGTTATTTTTAAGATGAGTTGAAAGTAATTCATGGACCATCACTATGGCAAGCCCTGTGCTTTGTGTTTGAAGGACTGATGCTCGCGAGGCACGCTGCAGGCATCAGTAGCCATGCTAAGAGCCTAACTTCAAAGGACTTGCAGTGAAAACAGGATCGATCGGGTTACAGGTCCTATGGCTGAGTGTGGAGACACAGCGACATGCTTGGGCTTTCGTACCTTTTCTATCCAGAGGGTGGTGCTTGAATGTGAAGGAAAGAATGGGGTCCTCCTCAAACCTCTCTGGATTATGTCATATTTATACCAATGCTAAATTTTGCTGTGGCTGTAACTAGAGAAGAATAAAATTCAGATTTTTTTTTTAAGTTTTCTGAAAAACTACAGTTAGCAGAAGAGATAAAAGGGAAAATTGTTTCAAACTCACTAGTAAAATTCAAGAGCTATGATAGTAAAATTCTCCTCATGCCTTTGATCGAATACCTTAAAAATGAAATGGATACACAAAGAGCTATTTGTGGACAGATTTGATATGAAATTAATGTGAATGGGAAGGATTTCCTACGCTAGGTACCACAAAGTTTTTGAGTTCCCTTGGGTATCTGAAACGAGTATTGAAGCCTTGAAGGAAGTAGAAAGCAATTTGTCTACATGCTTCGTACCAGACAAACGAATTTTTTTCTTCCCGCACAGGAAGATGTACCTGTATTAGCTCTGAGGGTGGCTGAGAAATGGCCTGACACGGAAAATCCTAAAGACAGAGAAAGAAAACATCCACGGCTTGCATTCTGTAAATAGCTCGTGTGAGCTTCTAAAACACAGACAAACAAACAAAACAAAAAGAACCTTCAAAACTTGTGTATATAAGATGAACCCCTAAACTCTCACACCCCGAGGCCTTTACAGGCATTTCTGGGCCGCCCTCAATAAAATCATGGAGACACCAGACATCCTATGCCTAAGGCAAGTGGTCAATTTCTATTCACTGAGAGCAATAGAATATTTTACTAAAATGGTTTGATTTTCTAAAAATGGGGGTGAACTCCAAAGAAGTCACAGGTTAAATAACAACACACAGATAAAATCCATCATTCTCAATAAGCTCAGTTGAATGACACACTTTCTAGTTTACCTTCTTTTAACATTCCTCTCCTTCTGATCTGGGTGTTGGGTGTAAGGCCATGCATCCTTAATTTCCCCGTTTTTATATTGTTCTTCTTTCATTTGTCTGCTTATTATTTATTTTATCAATTACATATAATTTCTAACTTTATCAACAAACTCTAAAACTCTTCTTTCCTTGAAAATATATTCTGGGCCCCCTAACTAAAATGTCAAAAGTATATGATTTTTGGGAGAAGAGGAAAATGTAACAACTGTCTTAGCAGTTTCTTACTTGTCAAATAAGACTGAACATAATATATATATACATATATATGTATAAATATATATATATATAATTGGTATATTCTTTATTTTTAAGTAAAGTGGTCACATAGACCTGAGTGGACTTTGGAAGCTATGCCTTAAGCAAACCAGGCTGAAAAACTCTGTGCTCTTCCATACCCTGTACCACTACCTCAACACTGCCTACGCAGAAGCAATTATTGGGTTGATTGTTCTTTTCCATTAAAATAAGAACAATGAACACATTCCAAAGACTTTCCAAGACATCTTTAATTACATGACCCCATGGTCAAATAAGAAACTAGCTTTTTTTAGATTTTTAGAAAGAAAATCCTCTATTTCTATCATCATTTCCTTGTACAAGCTCCTGGTATAATTCTTTTCATAATGAAAATCAGAGGACCCAATTTTTTTGAAAACTAAATCACCCAAAGTCATCATAAGCTATTAGCCAATACAAAAAGAACTTCCTTCTATGGCCCTTGAGTTGCCTTTGGGGATCTTGGGTGCAGAGGGATGACTCAGCACACTACAGCTCACAGCACAGAGCCACACTGCGCTGGACAGTTTTATGTCAACTTGACACAAGCAAAAGTCATCTGAGAAGAGAGAAGCTCCATTAAGAAAATGGTGCATCGGATGAGATTGGGTCCATTCAAAGGTCATACATAGATCTAATCTATGTGAGAAGTAGATAAAGACAGATCTCCTTTGTGGATAAATATCACTTACCAAAATTAAATCAAGACCAGATAAGCATTAAATATACCTATAACTGCTAAAGAAATAGAAACAGTCATCAAAAATCTCCCAACCCCCCCAAAAAAGCCCAGGACCAGATGGTTTCAGCTCAGAATTCTACAAGATTTTCAAAGAAGAACTGACCAATGCTCAAATTATTCCACACAATAGAAACAGAAAGAACACTGTCAAACTCCTTTTATGAGGCTACAATTTCCCTGATATTCAAACCACATAAAGACATTACTAAGAAAGAGAATTGCAGAGCAATCTCACTCATGAACATTAATGCAAAAATACTCAATAAAATACTGGCAAATCGAATCCAAAAACACATCAGAACCATCATCCATCATGATCAAGTCGGCTTCAACCCAGAGATGCAGGGATGGTTCAAAATACAAAAATCTGTCAATGTAATCCACCATATAACTCTCTCATTAGATATTGAAAAAGCTTTCGACAAAATACAGCATCCCTTCATGATAAAGGTTTTGGAGAGAGCAGGGATACAAGGAATATACCTAAACATAATAAAGGCAATATACAGCAAGCCAACAAACAACATCAAACTAAATGGAGAGAAACTCACAGCCATCCCACTGAAATCAGGAAAATGACAAGGTTGTCCACTCTCTCTATATCTATTTAATATAGTTCATGAAGTCCTAGCTAGAACCATAAGAATACAAAAGGAGATTAAGGGGATATAAATCGGAAAAAAAGTCAAACCCTAACTATTTGCTGAAGATATGATAGTTTACGTAAGCAACCCAAAAAATTCTACCAAAGAACTTCTACAACTCATAAACACTTTTAGTAATGTAACAGGATACAAGATTAACTCAAACAAATGAGTAGCCTTCCTTTACACAGATGGTAAATGGGCTGAGAAAGAAATCAGAGAAACATCGCCCTTCACAATAGCCACAGCTAGCATAAAATATCTCAGAGTAACTCTAAACAAACAAGTGGAAGACTTGTATGACAATAGTCCACTCTCTGGACTCTTAATCAATTTCCTAAGATGATTGCAACTCAAGTAATCTTATGTAAAACACTTTTTAACCCAAAAGACACTAACAAAGATTTGATTTTGGTCCAAGCATTTGTTTCTGACATCAACTATTCTGCTTGACCTGGACAAAGCCAGCACTCAATTTATTTATATTTGCCATCAATGTGCACTTGAAAAATGGGAGTTCCTAGGATGGATTACTATATTTCCACCTACAAGCTATAAGTTGGCATTCAATAGAGAATAATAAGAAAAGCCTTAAGGACAGATGCAGTTATGACATCCCCTAGGCCTACCGAGGTTATTTTCATCTCCAGTAGTAGGATGTATGATGTGTAGGGCTCCATTAAATCAGACATGAGAACAGAATAACACTCGTCTAATGATGTCTTGGAGAACAAAGTAGCATGCTACCGTATACTATGTGCTGAGTGTTATATTCTGTGACTGAAGCAGAGGAGATGTGTGTACGACTCCCTGTGTATGTACCGTCTACTGAACATTTGACCCAGGTAGCCAAGATGGAGATAAAGTAAAAGTATAAAATACATGGAAGATTTGAAAGACAGTGTGAAATTAATACTGCAGATGAATTTGTAAAATTTTTATTGAATTTTAAAATGATAACTCAGATGTATTGAACTAAATGCAATATGTAATTAACTGCATTTCCACCGGTTTCTGTTAACTTTTAAAATTTAGATATTAGAAAAGTATAAACTTTAAATGTACTTGTAGGTGAGGATCTGATTTTATTTCCTTTAGATCATGATAATCTACACAAACAACAATTGGAAAACAAAAACAAAAACAAAGAAAGCAGGGTCTCAACCCTTGCCCAAGGTAAAATAAATAAATAAATAAATAATAATAAATAAAACATAATTGTTTTTAATTTCTGGCATCTCCCAGTGACTAAGAAAAGGCAGCTTCCTTTTAGGTTAAAACTCTCTGGACACCCACTCTACACACTTCAAAAGGACTCCACACCCAACAGGGCCTGGGAGAGTCATTTCTGATTACTGATAAGGTTTCCTAGATCTTCTAGTACAGTGGGGGATTGTCTAGGGGAAGAAACAAGCATATCGTGGTTATCGGGAAGAATATGCCCCACTGGAAGTAAATCCGTCAATGGCAAATCAATTATAATGCATTTAGCTGCAAATAACATTGTCTCAGCACTAAATCCAGCAAGAACGGCAGCTTCTGCTTGACCCTCTGCAGTCTTATCAGGGTCCACCCTGGGTTTGTTGGCTTTATGTTCAGATGATACTTACGTGCATACAGAATTGGTTGCTGCATGCTTTTTTATCATTATGTTTAATTACTACCCTTTCATCATTAAATCTTCTCCAATATAATCACATGAACTGTTTCACAAGCTCTTGCTGTGCTGGCATCCATCTACAAAGTCATTTAGAGAATATATTTATTATCCATAATGTGGTGTCAGACACAACACGGTTCTCAGTTCTTTCTCTTAGCGTGGGTTACTGTTTTTTTTTCTCAGAGTAGAGGAAACTGCCACAAAGAAAGTAGTCATAACATCCAGTTTGTTAAACTGGTAAGACTTCTCACCAGGTTTCAAATTTTCCTGCTCTCAAAACACATCTTTAAAGCTTCTATCTCTGAGATTCAAGGACTAAATGGTTGAGAAAGCAAGTCTGGCCAGCGTTAGGCGTTCCTGACATAAAGCCTTGCGCACCCATCTGTTTCTCAATAATTCGGATCTCAGCAAAACTAAGACTCAGGACATTTCTTATCAAATGTTCTCATCAAAAAAAGAGCAGGCTTTGATTCTCTGTGAAATACTGTGCTTCTTTCTGCCCAGCAGACACATTAAGGGGGCTCTCTGGAGCATGACCCTGGGAAGAAGACTGATTGCTTTTACTGCAAGGGCACCATTTCTCAAAACACATCTCACAGCCCTGAGGGGCCACGTATCCAGCCAATCAGATTCTCCTTTGAACTAATGAAGATTTTTGTACCACGCTACCAAATAGCATGTGGATCCCTTGCATACTGAACCAGCAGGTCTTTGCTTCAAACTCTACCTTAGCAATCTGAGACATGTCCTCTTAGGTAGAACAAGCGGGGTCTTCATAGAAATTACTACTGAAATATTTTTGCAAGGTGGATTTTGTTTCATTTTTCAAATGTTCGTTTGAAACCCGAGAAAAATGAAGCTCAGAGAGGAACTGACCACTTGACGCCTCAACTGTTCACAACTGTGGGGAATCTGTGACCTTGAGCCCTAATTGCTTCTTTCTGAAAACCAAGTAACTCAGGGTCTGCCCATCCAGCACACAGTAAGTGCCCACACCTTGACTAGGAAACCCACAAAATAATGAGACATGGGTTTCTTTTTCTCCACCGCAGGCATTGGGCTGTTACACTCCTTTGTTGTTTCAAGCCTCAGTTAGTCACAGGAGTGCTGTACCACCTGGGGCCAGTTGTTAACTCCTATGGAAGGGATACATGGATGAATGGGCCTAAATTTTCTCATTATGGGATCTTGCTAAGAAGCTCTCAGAATCTTCACAGACCAGACTCAAAAAGAATAAGTAGATGATGGCATAATGAAGAGGTTTCATGTACAGATTTCAGTAACCATAGGCCATTGGTTCTAGAACCCCTTGGATCTCTGAACGCCTGACTGCTGATCTTTACATCTAATGGCAGAGAACCTGCACAGAACCTATGGATGTCCTCTTGAATACATTAAATCATCTCTACATTACTTATAATCCCAAACTCAATGGACATGTATGGAAATATTTATTACACTATACTACTTAGGGAATAATAAAAATAATAGATATACAAGCTGATCCAGACATGATTTTTCAAAAATATTTTGGAACTGTGGTTGTTTGACTCCAGAGATAAAGAGATTATTGGTATGGGGGGTGACAATTTTGTTGGGTTTCATTCTAAAGTCCTTATTAATTTTTGTTGTTACTACTCTTTATTTATCCCAAGACCAAGAGATCGCAAAATGTCTTATGTCCTGCTCAGTTTCCCCACATTTATGATCAAGACATAAGAAAGAAAACAAAGCATAGCGAGAATGACCAGAGCCTCTTAGTTTCCTGAATGTGGAAAACTTTTTAAAATGGTGGGCTCTTCATCAGTAAGTGAACAGTAGAGAAGTAATATTATAAATGGGTACCTGGACATAGGCCTGAAACTGTTGAATCTTGGGTGCATTCTCGAATATTTGAATCCCACACCTGGATGTGGGTACATTTTTAGAGGCAGATCTTTTGTTAATTATGAGTGCTATTCTCTTGGCAAGTCTCAAGGTCTTGATTCGACAGTGGCACAGAAAACTGTCCTTATTTATGCTTGATAAACTTAATGGTGAATATAACACACAAACACACACACACACATTTATTGCAAAGAGATGCTAAGACACATGCATGCATGTAGAGGGAGACTACAATGAATGACTTTCCAGCTTAGCACTTAGAACAGTTCAGACTCTCCAATGATTTTCCCACAATATTCCTGATCCAGAAGTGGAATCGTCACAAACAAAGCAAGTTACGAAGAGAATAAGACTTCCTTCTCTCTAACTGGTCTACCAAACAGCCTGTCATCCTTTCCCCTCTCTTTGCTATGAAAAGGAGAAAAACATAGATGTAACTAAGGATATTTTCAGTTTCAGAGGATTGGATGCTCCCTTCTGCCCTTTTGGCCACTGCATATGTGGGATACACAGACATACATGCACGAACAATATCTATATACCCATTTAAAAAAATCTTAATTTAAAAAGATGTATTCTCCGTTGATTAAAATTCCCTAGAAGTGGCACAAATCCTATAATGTAGCATGCTAATTCTTAATGGTAGAGGATAACAAGGGAAAGAGGCTAATGATTTGATATGACCCTATTAGCTTTTTATATTGAAGGAGAAAAATGTGAGGATCACGGAGAGGATAAACGAGCCCCCTCAGTAGCCCTGGCGAGAAGTATGGCTTCAATAGGCAATTTAAGTTTCATGGGCTTTCCCCCGCTGTGATGATTTGAAAAATGGCTCCCATGTGCCCACAGGGAGAGGCACTATTAGGAGATGTGGCCTTCTTGGAGTAGGTGGTGGTCCTGTTGGAGGCAGTGTGTCACTAGGGGAGGGCTTAGAGGTCTCAGTTGCTCAAGTCAGGGCCAGTGTGGCATTCTCTTCCAGATCCAGATGCCCTAAGAAATCCTCCTTTACTGAATGTCGTAAGCAGTGTTAACACTAAGCTTTTGTTCTTTTGTCGTGGCTACTGAGGAATATTCAGGTGTCATCACATAATCACATAATCCACTTGGATTAGCATCTGCTGCCAAGGAACTTTGTGGAAACTTCACTGGTCTAAATTCTGTGACTTGCAGCCTAATTGTTATGCATACAGTATGAGGGTTTCACAATAAAGCTTTGAAGGGAGATGCTGGTCTTCTTGCATCGGCTTTAACCACTTGACGGCGTACACCCCAACTCTCTGAGTCATAGCTTCCGTTAGCATTCATTTTAGGGGGCTAAAGAGAGAGCTCCGTGGGTAAAGTTCTTGCTGTGAACGCATGAGAACCTGAGCTCAGATCCCCATCACCCTTAAAGAGCTGGGCATGGTAACCCCAGTACCGGGATTCAGAGGATAGTGAATCCCAAGGCTTTCTGAGTGCCGCTGACCCAAAACCTCAAGTTCTAGATTCAGCGATGGACTCCACCTTTCAAAAACTCTTTTAAAATACTATGGTGGAGAAGTGATTGAGAAAGACATCCTGACGTTAGCCTCTGGCCTCCTCATATATACTTGCATGAGAAAGTATACTCCCCTGCCACACACGCACACACGAACATACGCATGCGCACGCACACACACACACACACACAATTAGTTTCATATGTGCCTTACCATATTGCACATAGCATAAGATAGTGTTTATACCTATTTAAAACAATGCAGATTACCTAAATAATAAACATAACAGTAATGATGATGACAGATATAATGTCGAATTGATGTCGCTAAAGGCATTGGAACACAAGCACTTTGGCTCCTTGTCAGCAGGTCAAAAGCTACCTACTGTCCTAACTATCCTCTGTAGCCTGTGAGCTTCTTGAATACCTCCTGAGTGCTGTTTTAGTTGGTGCTTTGTTTTTATCTCTAAGTCATCCCTGATTTCCATGATACCAACTCACAGTGAATCCTTGCTCCGAGTTCATAGACGCTACCTCCCACTGGTTGGCTCCATCTGCAACCAACCATAATTTCCTTCAGAACTGCGTTCAGGAATGAGCCCCCTGGTAACCCACCCTTTCCTAAGTGGCTAAGAACCTCCTCTTGTGAGCTCTTACCATACTGCACTGTGCAATGTCTTTAATTTAGCTGCTGTATCATATACAATTAGAATATAGTGAATGGTCTTTCTGTCTTTCCTGCTTATATTCACACCCATATGTTCTGCTTTTATATTGGGCATAACTCACAAAATCTATTTGACTGACCAATGTTAATGCATCTCTAGAGTTTCTCCTACCCCATGCATTTTTCTCTAGTGGAATTAACTATTCTCTGGTACAGAAAATACATTATTACAGTTAGCGTATTTTATCATTCAGTACTAACAAGTTGAAGTGTGATTTCTTTGTGGAAAAAAAACATATTTTCTCAAATATTTGGATTTCTAATATAAAGATTAAAATGATCTGTTTATTTCTCAAAAGATGATCTCTAAAAGTCAAGTCAGAGGTCATCTTGATTAAGTAATTTATGCTCTTCAGGCGCCAGCTTCCTCCATTGCAAATATAAGGTATATTAGAAACAGGTTTCAGCTTTGATTCTCTAGCAGAGAGCACAGAGTGAGCAGCTCCCGGTCCATAGACGGAGGACAGGGGATGGAAACACCCATAACCCTTCAGGGGATACATGAAGCCCGCTAGCTCTAGCACTCGCAGACTTGCAGGGCCCCAAGCTGTGCTCTTCCACATAAGTTGGGAATTGCTGACTCCCTTGTTAGGGTAACCAGCCATCCCGGTTTGTTCAGGGTCCCTTGATTTGGGAAATTCGACACCTGGGCAAGGCAGAATGTTTTATCACCCACTTCTTATCCTTCTTAAGCGTCAGCTTCTCCTCATGCACAGAGGGATAAGGACACATCCGTCTGACATTTTCATCTAGGTGACTTCCCTGTGAAAGCCATTGGTACCGAGCTTTGCCGGATCAATTTAGTTTTAGGCTTTGGGATCTCCGATTGAGCTCAAAGTTACCTTTTCTCATCTTATTTTTTTTTTTAATGGAAACTCATGTAAACTCTTGAAGAATGCAATTGATTCCTTTCAACAGGCTCTGATTTTGCTGTAACAATAGTAGTTAATCAATGAATATCATTTCATACCATCTAGCATTTGCGGGTCCATAATGAAGGCAAGAGCTGTGTTTTAGAGTCTTGAAAACAGTGGTCCCAAGGCAATAGCAGCAGCAACGCCCACAGCTTTTCATGAAATGTAAATTCTCAGTCCCTAACCTAGATTTTACTGTATCAAAAGCTGGTGGGACCGGGACATCTGTGCCCCTTCCAGTTCTCCTGGTAATTCTGATGTGTGCGAAAGGCTACCAACCCGAGCTTTTTTTTGTCACTTCCCTGTACCACAGTCCACAGCCAAGTATGTCTCCACATGCCGGTGATCCGACGAAACAGCAGCTATGTTAATTTGAAGACAGAATACAATGTGTAAGGTGTGAATCCTTTTTACCAAATAAATCTTATTTAATGGCGAGATTGTCCTCATCTCCCCTTTCTTAAACATAGCACCTAAGTGCTGATATATCAATGATCAGCCTGTGAATGGGTTGATAATAATATCAATAAATCATCCATAAATATCTCCCATGTCTTTTACAAAGTACTTCTCCATGTTCACTGTAACTTAGTATAATTGGAACAGGTAAAAATTTCCCTGCTAACCTACTATCATATTCATTTTAAACTAAGAGTTTTGAAACATGTTAGGTAAATGCAGGGTAAAATTGCCAGTGTGTACAGCTAGAAATGCCAGTTACACTGTGAGCAGCTGATAACATGACTTTCGGTTCCTTAAGTGTCCCAATTTGGATGCTTAGCTGTTTTGTGCCTCCCACTGAACTTCTTGACTACTTTCCTTTCTTTCTGTTCTCAAACCAGTGAGTCTATGAGTGAAGATTAATCCCATTCTCCGTGGTGAAAATAAAGCCAGACATGTAATGTAAACAGTGTCTGCTACTTGAAATAAATATATCTTAGACACAAAGTCTCTGTCAAGATGTTCAAAGTCCAAAATTATCCTTCCCAGTGCGGTGGTTATGCTATAGTTTAAACATGCTGCATGCCATTAATGCTGTATTATCTGCTTCAGAGAGTCAAGTCTAAGTGAGTGTGGTCTTGAGTTTTCATAGAGGACGAGGAGGGGTGGTGGGAAATTCAGTCTCCCAGATATGACACAGCTATCTAATTTGTGAATCTCACCAGACAGAGTTACCTGCACAGCTAAAATTCTGGCACAGGTGACTTAGATGATGGCCACACCCTACTTCTTATCAAAGAACTATTAGTAGAATTAACAGGTGCTGGAGCATGAAAAATTTCTTTTTTGAGGATGTGCCCGCTGGTAGAATTCTCGTGCTCCAGTGGAAGTCCTCACAGCCATGAACATATAAGCAACTTTAATTAGACTTGGGTTACAGAGAGAGAGAGAGAGAGAGAGAGAGAGAGATGACTTTGGGCGGAGAGACATACTGAAAGGGATATGTGAAGAGTGGGAGAGAAAAGTGGAAGACTAGATGTGATCATATTTCATAGTATACACATATTAAATTCCTAAGAGTAAAAACAAATCATTGAAGGAATTATTTAAAGAGGACTTACCTGAAACTCTCATTTCTTGGCCCTTAAAATACTCTTGAGCATATAAGGTTCTGTCTCTCCTGAAATCCTAACACAGGAATACAAAGTATTCTGACAGCATCCAATCAGCTTTTAGTTTCTTATCCTTAAATAAGAACACAGAACTAAAGACCACCAGTACTTATCATTAGAAAGAGACAGTCTGAAACTAACAGCGAACACACGGGAAGAGTGTACAGTGTGATAGAGATCATCTGACTTACTCTTTCCCTCTGTCGCAGGAAGTGTTCTCAGTGCTCGGTACACATGAATTTCTCATGTATTTCCCAATATCCCATACAGCGAATAGGATATCCCTATTCCATTTCACCAAGAAAAACAAAGGCCAGACCACTTGCCCAAAGTTCGTGCAGAAGACAATGCTGGTGCTGGCTTTTGAATGGCCTGGAGAGTCCGAGCTCTTGGCATCCCATCAGACACTAGGATCCCTTCAAAGAGCAACATGACAAATACCTGGAAGCAAGGATTTCAGAGGCAAAAGTAGAGAACTCACCCAAGAAAAACATCAGGGTGCTTTCTGAAAGGAATGTTCAGAAAAATAAAAGTTTTTTACATTAAAAAAGAAAACACAGTAATACCAAAAAACCTAAAAGAATTAAAATATAAGAGTTGATAAAACTTTCAGATAAATATAATTAAAAATAGAAATGCAAAATGTGAAAAGAACAGCCTTTGTCCTGTATGGCTATCAACAGGGACCAGACCTGTGCCTTGTAAGATCCAATTAGCTGCTCAGAATAACTAGACATCATCATATCTTGTCAGTAATCATTGCCCGAGGAAGAGATACATGGAGGGAGCAGCATTATCAAAGAAAAACAAGAAACTTTAAAATGGAACCACAGGACACATTTACAAAATGGAAGGACCGATGATCACTAGTGTATGTAGAAAGACTCAAGTTGAGTCATCCTCAGAAAGCTAGAGATAAAAGAACAACCCAAAGCATTTTATCTGTCAGAATCAAGATCAGATTTCGCCGAACTTCTTCAAGAGCAACCCGAACTACATTCCTGCTAGAACGCTGCCTTCAGGATTCTGAGGGAATGTGACTTCTAACCTAGAGGTCCTGGACCTGCCAAACCACAGCCAATCTTGAGGGGAAAATGCAGGTGCTTTGTTGACACGTAATTCCTCAAACATGTTTGCTGCTTAGGGCCTCGAAGTAAGAGGCTGCCCCACAGTTTGTTTCTTCAAAAATGGTGAGGAGAATACAAAAGAGGTGTGTGAAATCTGAACCCCGAAAAAGGCAGATTACAGATGAGGGGAAAGGGGAATGTCTATAATAAGAGCCAAAGCCGTTGGCTGGAGTACAGCGAAAAGAAGGGATGAAAAGAAGGACAGACAGCTTCAGGAAGGTGATCTTGGGAAAAGGGGTAGCAGAGACGGTACACTGATCTGATTTTACTAGCAGTTTAACAGAAGCATCAGAAAATGGGAGATAACTGACTGAAGGGTACATAAAATAAGGAGACAAGGTCTCCTTTAAGGTCTATAAAACACCACACACACACACACACACACACACACACACACACACACACACCATGCACGCACGCCCGCACACGCGCACACACACGAAGCAATTTCAATTACAAGACAGCATGGCTCAGATGTAAGTGATGTGCATAGTCATAACAATGGTAATTAAATTCTGACTTAACCCCAAGTGTGCTCTCCAGAATGAGAAAGTCAGCAGAGAACCTTGTACTTGAGTGTCGAGAAGAGTGTGGTGTACTCCTGGTGTGTACACTGATGTTGTTCTTACAGATAAAAAGCAACCATTCATCATGATGCCCAGTTGGAAACTCGGTGTAATGAGCAGTTAGCAGAGGTATCTGCAGTTGAATATAAACAAATTAAGTGTGGAAAATCTTGCCCTTGACTTGGGACACTGGAGATGGGAAGTGATTTTCTTGAGAGTCTTCACGTATTTGGTTTAGTTTTTTGAAGATAACTGCATGTGTGCATTGCTCTGATGAAATAAAAAAAAAAAAAAAACCTCAAACGGAAGCTGCTGAAGAGTATTTATCACTGTATTCAACAGCATCCGCAACTGTGAGAAGGAGCCAAGCATCCTTGCTTTTTTTGGTACAATTGTAGGTTTAACTGAAAACACCTAGCCAGACCTTCCTTCATTGAGCTGGACAGCGTAAGTTGTGTCTGATTCCTGGGCCCTGCCTGGAAGTTCTACCTGCAGTGTCACACAAGCGTCCTTGGGAAGGGTGAGTCCCTGGGAAACGTTGAGCAGTCCTGGGAAACAGTATCCGCGGGGCTACAGTATTATCTACATGCTGACCAGGGACTCACTTATTTTGCCAAACATGCCAAACAGATGAATCACCTCGTGATTTTAACCATTGAACTAACACTTCTGGATTTAAATATCTACAGACTGTAAGAATTACCCTAATTCATTTTGGAAAGATGTCAAAACTTCTAAGTGTGTTTGGTTTAAAAGATCCTGGTAAAACGGATCTAAGACATCAGGTCCTGGTCTAAATAAATAAGTATGAGAGAGGGAAAGAAAAGAAGGGATTATTTTAAACTCTGGTAGGAAAGGGGGCTTTTATTTTCAGCCCATTGACAAATTAGCAATATTTGAAAGTAGATTTAGGCATGATCTATTGCTATCCATTTTATCCATGATCTATTTTATCAGTCCTCCTAAACAACATTGTTCAGTTACATTTATTCACGCCAAAACTTTGAGGTTTTCCTCCAGAAGGCAACCAAACTCGGGGGCGTTGTCTTAGCAATGCGTTGACTTCCTGCAGCACACACCTTTCTCATCTTTCCGCTTGCGGTCTCTGCAGCTCTACTAGTTTTCTGATTCCTCACCTCTTTATGCAGACCTCTCGTCATTTCATGTCTCCTCACCACTTCATGGACCCAGAACGTAACCTCTGCGTGAAATAACGAGTAATATTTAGTAATATTAACATTTTAAAGTGAGACTCCATTGCAGGCACCTTAAATATCTATAGCGAGGAGTTTGCAAAAATAAAACCTGAACAAGTGATCAGAAAAAAGGCACTTAGATGTTTGCAGTAGGTGTTACTGGAGATCTGAATCAGAATTATTTAAATGTTTGCCTGCGCTAGACAGTATAAGGCGTTGGGTAGAAATCAGTAAACAGTCTATTTCTCTGATGCGTATGTTATTAATTGAAAGAGAGTGGCCCTGAAGGGTGGGCTAAGGTTCTCAGAGCAGTAAAGTTATAGGAAGGTGCTGAAGAAAATCAAGGGAAACTGAACTATAGCAGTGGATTTGGATGGGAGCCACTGTAGTCTCTGGAGGTCAGGATATTTGTCTCCTTCTCATCAAAATGCTGTAGCGAGTATTTAAGTAGAAAAGGGGAGGGCAGAAACCTCCCACCCCTGCTGTTTCTCAAGTGATCTCACCTCCAAATAACCAACACACCAAAGAATAGCATGTCTTAAACTCCTTGCGGAGAATCCTGTTTATTTGGAAATATATCTCTGCTTCCCTAAGGTCTGCCATGCCGCTGTCTGTAGGAATATACTGGCCATTTTAATAGTCGGTTTCTCTGGGGGCTTAATAATACAGGTAGGATATGGATCTGTTTAAAGCTAAATGCATATAAAATATAGACTAGGAAAATTTTATATTGATTTCAATTCCTTGTCTATTTTTTCTTACAAAATTATTTCTTTGATATGCCAGTATATCAGACATGACAGTTGGAGAGAACAGTTAAGCAAAATTTGAATTATAAGACAATTCCAATTTTTTAAAAAGCAGGATGATAACTAAAATCAGGTATAAGGGCTCATGTCTGGAATCTTATCACTCACAAGGCTGAAAGAGAAGGATTGCTTCAAGTTCCAAGCCAGCCTGGGACACCAAGTGAGAACTGAGACCCTCTGTCATCCCCTGGACAGTGATAATAATTATGTTAAATGATGTCATGCACAGTCTGTAGGAATAATTTAGGGACAGTTTGAACATGTAATGAAGAGGTCCATCAAAAAATCTTAACCAGAGCACTTTTGAAAAAGACAACGCTTGCTTTTTATAGACAGAGGGAGAATCACCCTAAGGTTTCGCTGCATGTGCACCATGGGAGCGAAAAGCTTGCTGCTTTTCCAGCACCAACCCTGGAACCCTGGAACCCTGGAACACTGGAACCCTGGAACCCTGGAACACTGGAACCCTGGAACACTGGAACCCTGGAAACACAGACCTGGGTTTTGGATTTCTTCCTAATGCAGAGCTCTGTGCAATACTTGTGCATGTTCCATGAATGCTCTCTGCTCAACAGCAGAAGGCAGTGCAGCCCGAGAAGGAGCACTACCTACATACAAGAATATAGAAACATCTAGAACATGAAGGCAGAGTCCACTCACCGGAGAGACTCAAACTCCCTAAAGTGGGAATATGACAGGCCTCAAGCCTCATGGTTTCCAGTTTAGAACAGAGCTCTTCTACCAGCAGCTCATAGGACTGCGTCTATAAACTGTGGATATATATATATATGTATATATACATACATATATACATATATATATATATACACACACACACATACACACTTTGGAGTAATCACTGCTGCTTATTAATAAAAACAAGTAGCTCAGTTTAGGACCAATCTAAGATCCGTGGAAACAAGTTTGGTTTCCTTGCAGAATAAGCCAACGAAAATAACTGGTTCCATTCATTTATTAGTCCAGAGAGACAAAGGCAGTTTTCTTCTGGGCATAATGCTTATCTGTGTGCCTGACCTGAACTGAAGCAGCGGGGAAGACGGACAGAAACCATGAAAGGCAGAAAGGGGAAAAGTTGGCCTGCTGCCCCCAACGCGAACTGTGCTCCAGAGCAAAGAGAAATATTACCCTAGTGAGTGGCAGCGAGGAGCAGGAGGCTCTCCTGGGCCTTTGAAAAAAACGGAAATTAAAGCAATTCTACTGTGCTATGAAATACCAGGTTTCTGTGGTTCCTACTCAGTCTCTATCTTTCCCCAAAGTGAGAAAACATGCTTCCCTTGAAAACTAAGTTGTTGTTAAGATGTGTTGTTATTTTCGAGATGGGAGGAAATGGCCTTTTAACAAAACAAATGCTGAGAGACACTGCTTGATTAATGTGAAGATTATATCAAAGCCGCCTTTTAAAAGTCTATTTAGGCTTTTCTCCATTTGCTATGTTATTGTATTAATTAAACATTTTAATAAAAAAGACATTAGCACAGGTGATGGTGAAAGCTGCAGGATTATAAAGTTGAGAAGTTGCCTTAGCTTCATGTCCACCCATGAAGTGTGTACTTCCTTCTTCTTTCCAGGAGTTTTCTGGGCAAACACAGCCTTTAAAGTGTACTGAATGAACACATGAACTATGCAGTCTAAGTATGTATGTGTGTGTATACATACATACATATACATATATACATATGTGTATATGTATTTGTATATGTCTCACAAACCTTATGCCCATTTACTTTCTTTTACGTAATTTTGTCAGTTTGAAAATCTGTCCAAGGTGTTATTTGCAATGAGACAACTCAAAGCAAAAGCGTTCACTCTACTAAGTACACTGTGATTATCTGTGCAACTGTACCACAGTTTATTATATTAGTGCTACACCGAAGGGCACTTCTATCTCCTTTGCTTCTTGGGTTCACAGCAGACAAGGGAACACATGTCTGCACACACATGTGAGCGTGTGCAGTAGGGTGGCGTTCTATAAATGAAGCTGAAGTAGAAACTCTCCCTGGCTAGGAGATCTGACAAAACATTCTTCACTGAATAATTTTGTAATGAAAATATGAACAGTCAGAAAGTTCACTATGCCAAGTAATACTAGAGATGAGCATTGATTTAAAGTGAATAGAATATGCATTTAAAAAATTTAGTGCATTAAAATGTTTGCATATGTTTGCTTTCCTATCATAAAAAAAAAAGGATCTCCGTAAGTTTGTGCCCCTCAGAACAACATCAGCTCACAGTATCTGGAAGAATTTGCCTGCATCATGAGAGTTTCTAGACCACTGAAGTTCTCAAGGCAACTCAGTTCCCCTCTGTATTTATTGCTAACTACCCTTCACCACGCTCACACGACTTGAAAACAAGGACCCTGTGCTTCCAAGGGTGGGAAGAGGGGTAAGAGAAGAGAGCAGAACAGACACTGCGTTTAATAAAACAGCCCACTTGGAGTCTAATTATAACTCAAGAAATAGTAACCGGGCTGTCTCACGTGACAACATCATATCATGTGAGATGCGAAATGAAAGGAGTTTTCTTACATCACTTTTCCCCCAACAAAGCTGTGTCACGTAGGAATGATGTAAGGGAAGGTATATCCCTCTAGTGTATTGTGCCTAATAATAATTCTGTTTTCCAGGGAGGAAAGAGAAAGGAAAGATGGAGAAGGCAGGCAGTAAAAGACAAACAAGTCTTTAGCGAGCAGCACCTAACAAGATGTCTTTCATGTCTTACTCATTATTGTATCCCCATCTATCGTGTGATGACCACCAGAAGGCAGCTCAAGAGCCAACTATTTTGAATGGGTCACTTTCTTTGCCACGATGCCCCAACACACACACACACACACACACACACACACACACACACACGCATGCACAGAAAAAGAGAGAGAGAGAGAGAGAGAGAGAGAGACTGCTCATGCTTGTCTTGAACCCATTGTTTCCTTTCCCATAGCCCACCCAGCACTAGCCAACCTGCCCACTCATTGACTCAAGACTGGTTAATCTTCCTACCCAGGAGATGCCCAATCCTTCCTCCAGAGTCCCATACCCAAGGATGTGTCTCATATACTTTTCATTATTTCTTGTTTTCCTGAACCACTAAAGGCCAATATTTGTGCTTCCCTGCATATTTTATACTTTACCTTTATTATGAGTACATGCCAATATTTCTTATGATTAGGCTATATATTTTTACATTTCTTAAAATGTATGTTTATTTTTCTCATCATTTTTTAGCATAGTACTCTATAGTAAGTAGAAAAAAAGCTTACTGTGCATCCACTCCTCATGTCAGAGGCAAAATTTACTATTACATATTGTGTCATTAAATAATTGGATACAGTTGGAGGGACTAGCATGAATAGGAACTACTAATTATTTTATTAAGTGAGCATGTGTAACTCTCTCAACAGCCATAAGAAATCAGCTTGCACTATCAATTCTACTTTCAGATGGGGAAACTGAGGCATGAGCAATTCCAACAACTCCCCCAAGTTAATGAGTGTTGGCTCTGGGCTTCTTCTTTGCTGGACTTGAGCAGAGACACTCATTCCCCCCCCCCCCCCCCCCCCCCCCGTGCGGATCCTACTGCAGTCACAAGACTCGGAAGGAAAAATGACGTGTCCGAGGTCACACAAGCTGCTGGAAAAATAATGACTTCAAAACCATATTTAACTTCCCAAATCTATACATTGTCTCCAACCTATGCTTCCACTTGAATGCAAGCCTTCTTCCTAGGACACGACTCTAGACTCTACTTGTACTTTGCCATAAATGTTACCTTCCCAGAATCCCCCTTTCCCCAGCACACTTTAACCCGCCCCTCCTCTCTCTGTGTGGAGGCAATACAAGACTTTTATGACCCTAGTCTTTACTTGTTTTTCCCCTGGAACATCTGAAGTTCCTGGAACAGGAATTTCCTCCTTCTACTCCTCCTCGTGCCCATGGATAAATTCCTCATGCCTGATGCACAGGAGAGCTGGGAATCTTCACTGAGTTAACTTGTGTACTCAAAGTTCACGCTTAGCCAATATTTATGCAACGAAGTGTTTGTGGGCGAACACAGCCAGCGCAATGGAGTAAGCCGATGTGCCAGAGCGGCAGGAGATGGAAAAGGGAAGGGCGTGTGTTCACATACACACTTGCTCATGCTCTTCAAAGACAGGAGGACTTGAGCTGCTGGAGGGTCGACTCTAAGGCCAGAGCACAAGTCAGTTATCTGAGCGTAGGCTAGTATATTAGTCATCAGAGTCGTGGTACTGACACATTCCACATCTTCCTGTCAGAAAAAAAAAAAAAAATCCAGATAGAGGCAAAGGTCTCAGAATACCTATTTCTGAGGAAAAAAAAAAAAAAAAAAAAAAAAAAAAAAAAAACTATCCCTAAGCAACGTTGGACTAGGAAAAATTACAACTCTTACATTCTAAAAGTAAAGGGCAATTTCAAAGTTCACCTATCCTCTATCTTTCCAAAAGCACTCTTAAAAAAAAAAAAAGAAAATTTAAGGAAAAAACCAAACGCCATGAAGTAGGATGGTGGAGTAGCTTGGCAGGTCAAAGCCCTCACTCCACAACCCTACCATCAGGAAGGGAAGGAAAGAGCTGACTCCCGGAAGCTGTCCTCTGTTCTCTCATACATGCAGGCAGAAAATAACTACAAATAAAACAAATTTAACTCAAAATCAAATGTCAAGTTCCTCTCAGTGTGTTTGCAAGAGCTTTCTCTGCGGTGTCCCAAGTGTATCTTTAGTGTTTCCCTTGGACTCCGAGGCCTGCCCCTAAGAAGAAAGGCCACTGGGGTGCAAGAAGTGACCCAGGCCTGAGAGGGAACTTACTTTCTAGTTCCCTTAGCACTACACAGTGACCTCAACTGCAGCTTATTTGGTTGATAGCTTCCCCTATTTATTTCTTCACAAACTTGCATGGTTGTGTCTGGCGGGGGGAAAGGGCGCATGTGTGGGGGAGGCGGGGGGAACAACCCACTCTTCATGTCTGTTACCCACCCCGGCATTATCCTAAGTATTTTTTTTCAAGTAAATTATCCTAGTTATCTGCAGCACAAAAATATTCTATGAAGTTTTCCATTACAGATCCATTAGTAAGAAGTATCATAGCACATTACCTATTATAAAGAGATCAAAATCAGAAAAAAGGACGCATGGAACAAAGGAAAAATGAAAGAGAGTTGCATAAATGAGAAGATAGACAAGACACACTTCATTTGAATGCCTGTCTTAGTGCCACACTCTAGATCTTGATTAAGGACAGTATTATTACAATGGGTTATTTTCCAGACTGCTGTGTTTTTTAACTAGGCACAGACATGACATTGTAGGCAAGACGGGTGATAAGTGCGGGGAGAGTGACAGGATCATAAAGGAAGTGTTTGCCAAGAGTGGCTTTAGTATACATTTGTATTACCTCATTACACAACCCTTGATACTTCTTCTTTTCTTATTTTTCGTACAATTTTCCCATCAACTTATCCTCAAAAGGCAGTGCGAGAACTGTGCCCTAAAAGAAACTAGGCTGATGAGAGTTCTAATAAAAATGGCTTATGTTTCCTCAGTACTCCCCGCTCATCTCTTTATAGCTAGGACAATATGCTATGGGCACCAACACTAAACAAAATTTCCAAAGGAGGAAATAGAAGCACAGGGTTGAAAAACACTTGGCCAAGACTACACAGCCACGGTATAGTTAATAGCCTCAGGAACAAATAACGGTGCCATTTAAGAACTTGAGAAGAGTGGAGGGAGAGAGAACTGGGATTGGTGTATAAAATAAGATTGTTTTAAAAATAAGAAAAAGTAAAAAAAAAATAAAAAGAACTTGAGAAGAAGCAATGGCTAAGTGAAGGGCCTTGCTTGCTCTTAGAATGAAAAGACCCAGGCATAAGTTTCAAATTCTAGGAAATTTTTTAAAATTAATTTTGTCAGGCTTATTATAGGTACCATGGTTTATCTTGATCACCAATTACAGTCTATCTTGAACCAGCTAAGAAACATGCCTCTGGCTGGGTGTGTGAGGGTGTTTCCAGGAAGGGTCCATTGGAAGTGCTTGACTTCCCCACAGAGTGAGCAGTAAGGGCAGTGGCTGGAGAACCAGAAGTTGGACAGGGAAGCAGCTGGTCCCTGGCCCATCTTCCTTTCTTGCTGATGAATTGATCTGATACATTGTTTTTTGCTGCCATCTTTTGCTGCCATCAGAAGCCAAGTTCCTTAGCTTTACAATGGGGACTGAAGACCAGGAACCCTCCAAACCTTCAGGGCCAGGTTGGTACTGCTGAGGAATACAGCTTTGTAAACAGAGCAGCTGCAGGGTTCCCTGTTGCTCTAGCATGAGACAATCACTGTTGACTGCTGCGGTGGTGTTAATGGAAATGGCCCCAATAGGCCCATAAAAAAGGACATTATTGGTAGGTGTGGCCTTGTTAGAGGAAGTGTGTCACTGGGGGTTAGCTTTGAGGTTTCAGAAGCCCAAACTAGGCCCCCAGTGGCTTTTTCTCTTCCGGCTGAGTGCCTATCCAGATGTAGGACTCTAAGCTACTCCTCCAGCACCACATCTGTCTGCGTGCCACCACGCTTCCTGCCATGACAACAATGGACTAAACCTCTGACGTGTAAGCCAGCCCCAATTAAACATTTTCTTTTCTAAGAGTTGCTGTGATGATAGTGTCTCCTCACAGCGATAGAAACCCTAAGACAGAAGTTGCTACCAGGGACGAGGTGCTACAAGAGCATGGAAGACGGTGATGCTGAACGTAAACTGAATTGTAGGGATCTGGTTCAAGAGGTTTCAGAGGAAAAAAAAATTAGTATGTGGTCCAGAAAACCTTCTTGTGATATTTTGGTGAAGAATGTGGCTGCTTTCTACCCTTGTCAAAAAAAAAAAAAAAAAAAGCCTATCATTGGCTGTGTCATGACATTACTGGTAGCCAGTCTTATGCAGATCTATAATGAAAAGAAGCAAGCTAAGCAAGGAAAAGTACAAAATATATAGTTTGAGAACAAGGCACCAGGAAGTTGAATAGAGCTAAATCATGTGATCAAAATAAAAAGATTAAAGAAGAGTCCTATGCTAGGTGGGATAAAGGGAGTGTTGACCTTAAGGCAAGATCCTACTCACTAAGCTTCCAACTCTTCCAACTTGTGACAATGAATTAACGAAAAGCCTAGGGTGGAAATGGTAGCACCCCACCTTTAATCCCAGCACTGAGGAAGTAGAGGCAGGTGGATTTCAGAGTTTAAGGCCAGCTAAGTTTCAGGACAGTCAAGTGTAGAAAGTGAAGGAAACCATCAAAAACATAAAACTGGTGAAAATGTATTTGAATGAGGGGTCATGTTCCAGCCCCAGCAAGCAGCAGAACTTGACAGCTTTTAGCCAAGTGGTTTTGGCTTTAGAGTTAAGGATACAAGAAAGGGGTTATGGAATCCCTGAGACTAGGGAACGCTGATGAGGCCAGACATCTATAAGAGTGTCCCTGCACAAAGGCCTAGAGAGGCCATGCATGAAGCTGTAAAGGTAAAGCCTGGGTTGCCTTGGAGACCCAAAGATGTTGGAGATGTCAGAGTCATGAGAAAAGTTGCTTACAGTGAGTGGTGCTAACCCAAGAGAAAGAAGTGTGCTGCAGTCAACAAAGCTGAAAGGAATTAGCAATTTAAAGCATATTTTGACACCAGACATGGCGTTGAAGAGTTTGGAGTTTGCCCAGCTGGTTTTTGGTCTTTCTCTGGATTGTCCTGCCTCCTCTCTAGCCTTCCTAGTGGGAGGATTCTCTGTGACCCGTGTTGGCCAATAAAAGATGGAAACTGAAATGGCCAGAATGTGACTTCTTAGCAACCTGACCTGAGACTGTGTATATTCCAGGGAGGGACTTTTTGTTCAGTCAGGATTGTAGACCAGAGTCAAGTGTATCTGTAATAAGCACATAGCATTGCAAGAAAGAAGTCTTTCATTTGAGGTCACTGACATTTTAAGAACATTTGTTACTGCAGAATGCCTGAGCTAGCTTGAATGGTCATTCAGAAAGGACTATAAATGTCAGTGTTGTACAGGAACGGAGAAAAGTTCGAAACGGGGCTAGGAAACCAGTTTAGGTCATGACTTTTTTTTTTTTCTTTGTTTTCGTGTAGAAAACAAAAAGGCAGATTGAAATCTTGGATGCATGTTTGAGCCTTAAACTTTGTTCTGTATCAGGGATTCTATGCCATATAACAGGACCTGGAAGCACGTACAAAATAAATTCAAGTTTGGACACTTGTGCTTTCAGACCCCTGCACGCGGAGCATGAGCATGAAATCACCCACCGTGGCTTCATCTCAGCCTGATGTTCAGACTGGGAGTATTAACCCAACACCCGTTGGAAAGCGGACTTCTGAGCCATAACTCCGAGTTAAATATTTATGTGGTTTGAGATTAACAACCAAAGTCCTTCAGGGCAGGATTAGAATGTGAAGAATAGCTTGGGAAAGTAATTCAGTCCCTGTCCTGATTCCCCAGGATTCTGCTCACTGTGATGAACCGTGCCAAACCACCTATTTGGCTGGACACCAGAGATGACTGAGCCACAGCACAGCATACATAGTACTTTGCCAAAGCGTCCAGGGAGAGTCCTAGAGAAACACCTCATGATCCTCTCTTCTTGTCTTTTCTGTTTCCTATTTTCCATCTTTGATGCTTTTCTTTTCTTCCACCCTTTTTTCTTTTTTTTTTTTTTTTTTTTTTTTTTTTTTTTTTTTTTTTTTGGTTTTTTGAGACAGGGTTTCCCTGTAGTTTCTAGAGCCTGTCCTGGAGCTAGCTCTTGTAGACCAGGCGGCAGATCTCTGAGTTCGAGGCCACCCTTTTATCTTAATCATCCTTCTTCATAACTTCATAAGGATGCAAGCAGCACTTCAACTCCAGAACCAAAACACACACACACACACACAAACACATGCATGCACACACACACAAGCACGCACACGCACACACACAAACACACACACACACACACACACACACAAACACACACACACATTCTTATCTGATCTCTCAAGAAGCTAATCTAATCTTGTTTCTTTCTACCCACTTAACCAAAGACCCCAGTGAGAACTCCAGGAATTGACAGGGGGTTAAAACGCAGCGGATGTGTAAAATGAGTTAAGCTGTCTTTTTGCCCCCACGAACTCAATCAGTGAGTCTGTAGCAGTACGTGCTGTGTGTGAAAACCTGACTCAGATGGAACTCAGAAAAGTTCTAGTCCAAACTGGAGCTCCACTTTGCTTGGCTTGGCTAGCTTTCGGCCTCCTAATGTTGAGCTTCAGCTTTCAGATTTCTTATTCATAAAAAGATAAGACTCATGACTGGGTGGGTTGTTGGGATAGCTCAGTAAAGTGGGCCAGGCTGTGAGCATGCAACTGTCATCAGATAGAAGATGAACAGCACACGGATTGTGTACAATTTCAGCATGTCTTAGGTTATAGCTATAATTTCTTCATCTTCACCTAAACGGAATTAAAATGAGAACCATTTTTTTCTGTTGTTATTTTTCCTGCATCTACAACTTTGTTGCACACTAGAAGATATAAGACGTGGAACCCAAACACACTCCTGTATTTCCACATTTTTCAGACATTTATTTTTTATGGACTATGGATGAGGATCCCTGGGAATTGACGAGGTTTAAACTATGAAATGGTATTGGAAAGCTCATTATAAGGTTATTTTCTTTATAAAACAAGGAAGAGAAAACAGATTAATTCTGCACCTTAAGTAAAAATAGGAGGAAGCATGCTGCAAATCAAAACAAGGGGACCCATCAAAACCTGGATCGTCCCCTGGAATCGCGAAGTTAAGTTCTGGTGTTCAAGTTATCAAGGTATGCAGGCTGCAGTTTCCTCAGCATTCTGAGATGAGTAATAATGGAAATACGTATAAATGCCTGTCTGCCTGCCTGCCTGCCTGCCTGCCTGCCTGCCTGCCTGCCTGTCTGTCTGTATGTATGTATGTATGTATGTATGTATCATCTATCTATCTATCTATCTATCTATCTATCTACCTACCCTTGTATGTATGCATGTATTATGTATCTGTCTTTCTACCTATGTATCTATCTACCTACCTGTCTGTCTGTCAATCTATCTATTTATCTATCTAAGTATCTATCTACCTACCTATGTATCTATCTACCTATGTATGTATTATGTATGTATATATGTATGTATGTGTCTGTCTACCTACTTATGTATCTATGTATCTATGTATCTATGTATCTATGTATCTATCTATCTATCTATCTATCTATCTATCTATCTATCTATCTATCTATCTATCTTCCTGTACTCATATAGTTACTCTCTGGTTTCATATAGAACCTTTCACATTTGCACAACTGGGTGAAATTTGGGGACATTCCCCTGGTATGACTTCAGTCCTGAATGTAAGAAAGAGAATAAACGCAATCCTAATCTTTAAACATTTTACACTTGGGAGGCAGAGGCAGAGGCAGGTGGATCTCTAAGTTTGAGGCCAGCGTGGCCTACAGAACAAGCTCCAGGACAGCCAAGGGTGCACATAGAAATGCTCTTCTCCTTACCCCACTCCCTGCAAAAAAATATTTTATTTTTAGTTGTTTTTTTAGGTTAAGTTTGTAAATTATCACGCAAAGCAATAGGCTTCACCATACCATCCTCATACTTGTGACTTTATGCCAGGCTCTCATTCATTCCTCCACCCACCCTCATCCTCGCTTCTGCATCCTTTCCCTTCCATCTGGTTCTTTCCTTTCTCCAGGTCTTCTTGTCTTCTGCTTCCCTATTACATGATACAGATTCTATCAACAGATCTCTTTCTCTCCCTCATAGTCCCCTTTATAGTTCTCTCTCTCCTCTCTCTCTCTCTCTCTCTCTCTCTCTCTCTCTCTCTCACACACACACACACACAGAGAGAGAGAGAGAGAGAGAGAGAGAGGTATGCATTTAAATCTTGGTTCTGCATATGAGAGAAAAATATGATTTTTCTCTTTGTGAGTCTTGTTTTCTTTTAACATAATGCTTCCTCGTTGCATCTGCTTTCCTGAAAGTGCCATGATTTGACACTTTTTTAAGACTGCATGCATTTTCATGGCGTGTATGTGTCATTATCCATATATCTGCCAATGGGCATGCAAGCTGGAGAAACTGGTTTCTGCTTTCCCTGTCTTCTCTGTCTATGCAGCTTCCCCTTGCTAGACAAGCTACTATCGCTGCCTACATTTTGTGTTTCTGCTTTGACAACCAGGAGCTGGAGATCAGCGGTAGAAGAGTTACAGAACATGCAAAAGGTCCTTATTCAGACCTCAGCTAGGGGAATTGCAGAAGATGTCCCATGTAACAAACCTCTGTCAGAAAAGCCAGCACCATTAACAAAGATGTAAAAACAGAAAATGGAATCAGATACAATTCATACTGACACTGCCTGGTAACAGAACCATTGGCAGCGCAGATTTGTTACATAAAAAACAAACCTTTATTTATGTCGATACTTGTGCCCTTTTTTATTTTCAATTTGCAGCCAAATACACTCCTAACAAGCAGCAGGTGACAGGGTTGCTAGATCAGTGAAGTCAGAATAAAACGGCAACAGGGATAGGATGTTACTGACATGGAGATAATAAAGCAGGGACTTTCTCTCAGAAGGTTTTCCTGGTAAAAACATACTTTATCAAATAAAACCCTCACAAAGGCAGCTGCAGGGCTGCTTACAGGAGAGAATCTTGACCATCTAGAATTTGTTTTTTGATACAGGGCTTGCCTGCCTCTGTCTCCTGCTTGCTGAGATAAAGTATGTGCCACCACTATGCCCAGTTCGAAAGTATATACATTAGGGAACATAAAATCCTGCATTTTGATTTGAAACAGGATACCTTTAAAAAGGCAAAACACATAAAATGATGGTTTTGTTTAGTTATTTAATCAAGTTATTTTGAGAAACTTTTATAGTAGTTATTTGCTATGCAATGCAGGGAATTGGTACATACATCCTACCAGCTGCTTCCACATCTTTCGATGCCATGCACTGAGCTGCTAAAGCAAAGCAAGCATTAGTATGTTCCGCTTAATTTTTTTTTAATTGGCTGCAGTCTGATTTCTTCTCTCTGAGTAATTACTCTCTTCTTCCTGTGAGCTGTTTCCATGCTAATTGGATTGTTTGGAAGCTCTTCCCTAACTGCTAATTTCTACTGAGACAATGCTATTCTCAGAAATAAGAATTCAGTACTCTAAACCTTCGGTTTTTATAAATGCCCATACTTTATATTTCTAAGTCTATAGAAAACCAAATCTTGCCAGTTTGCATTTTTTCGTATGGGGAAAAGCGTTCAGTCAAAGCTGGCCGGCTTGCAACCCTTTTCCTTGAGTTCCTTTTAGACTGGGCTTCTCACATTTCCAATACTCATTATCTGTTCACTAGAAAAATTTCTAATTCAAATAACATTTTAATATATATATATATTTGGAGGTGTCAGAGCCACATTCAAATGTACCAAAGACATCCCTCAATATGTTTGTCTATTTAGTCATGGCAGCAGTTTGGAACGAGCAACTCAGTGTGGAATGTGTTTATCTTTCCAAAACTTGACTGACAAGAATTCTGACACAGAGGCATGTTCTGATAATCAAGCAGTGATAATATTAAACTGATTCGTTCCTCAGTTTTTTTTTACATTATAGAGAATGTACATTATTAATGGAAAGTGGAAAGAGAGTGGGAGGGGCTTAAGGGAGAAACACTGTTACCAACGGCTTTAGTCCTGAGGTTTGACCCCAGAGCCTTGTGCATGCCAAGCGTATACTCTGCCGCTGACCTCAACTCCAGCCCCAAACAGCAATTCTAATCGTGATTAAGATGAATTTTCTAAATTATCATTGTTCGAAAACGCTGTCAAAAATGTTTTGAGTATTGCTAACGTGACCAAGTTCAGATGCTTTATAACCTTCTCTGAATAATAACACGGTACATTGTTTTCACGTCACAAAAGGTAATAGAACCTAAAGCTATTCCTAAACAAAATGCCTCGCATTGTCTTTGAGATTATAATCACAACATTTCTCCCTTCCCTTTCCTCCCTCCCAACACTCCCGTTTTCCCCCCCCCCCCCTCGCTCTGTTTCAAATTCTGGCCTCTTTTTTTCATTAATTCTTGTTAAGTACATATATGTATATGCATATATATTCCTAAACATAACCTTCTCAAGTCTGTATAATGCTACTTGTAAGTACGTTTTCAGGGATGACCATTTGGACCTGGGTAACCAACTGCTGTGCTCTTCCCTGGGGAAGACTATTTCCCCCACTCTCAGCATTCCTTAGTTGTCTGTGGTTCTTTGCGTAGGGTTGAAGCTTCATGGGGTTTTCCCCATCCACTCTGTCACGTTTTGTTGTCAGGGGCCACGATCTTTTATCAGAGGCCACTCATTTGTTCCCGGCTGCCTAGACTCGAAATAACCACACAGAAACTACATTATTTGCAATACTGTTTGGCCAATGGCTCAAGTGTATTTCTGGCTAAGTCTTTTGTTTTAAATTAACCCATTTCGATTAACCTGTGTAGCAGGGCTACACGGCTTCTCTCTGACTCCACCTACTCTCTCTCTCTCTCTCTCTCTCTCTCTCTCTCTCTATATATATATATATATATATATATATATATATATATATATATATATCTTTTCCAGCCTAGCTATATTCTGTAAAACCATTGGCCAAAAACAGCTTCTTTTTTAACTGAGGGGAATCCCACATTAATGTCATCCTTAAACGTTTAGTTCTTAAAGGAGGTTTATTTAAGAAACACTAAGCAAGGCACCAAATCGTTTCCCCATTCTGGGTTTTGCCCCTGGTTGACACATAGCCGTCACTTTCTCAGTGAGAAACCTGGTATGTTCCCCTGTCACTGACCTTTAGTGGGGACAGAAGGAGACGGAATAGAGTGGCCTTGTTCACTCGAGTTCCATCACTTATCACAAGACCTGGCATGAGAGAAGCCACGGGAATACTTGTTAAATGAATGATCCTGCTGTCTGCAAACCTACACTAATTCCTCCCTCCCTAATACTTAACACAAATTCTTTCCTCTAACCTATATACAAGCCTTCTCTTAGCCCAACCAGAACTATAAGTAAGAACCGTATCCCATTACATAAAAACCCTCCTCCTCTTCCTTCTTCCTTTTTTCCCTGGGGGTGGGGAATGAAAGAATGCCTGCTACAAAGTCGTGGGTATTTCTGCCTTCTCACAAAAATCACATCCCTGTCTTTATAAAGACTCATGCCTTTAGCCACTGGGAGATCTGTCATTTGTACTCTGATTTGGTACGTTCTCTATGGCACTTGACGCATTTTGCTTTTGATTGCAAATAATTGTATTCACGTATTGTCCCTTCAACCACACTGTCAGTTTCTTCGGGAAAGGGATAGCAAATGGCACCATGGCCCAGTTCATATGTAAGACAATCTTATTGTTACTCGTGAGTGTATCCATCTAGGGCTTAGTGTTTCCACCACGTGAGATCGTTGCTGTGAGAGGGAGGTACAAATATAAGGCGCATCTTAGTAAAGTTGTATGTGATCATGGACACAGTCTTCTGTAGTCGTCTGCACGGGGTGGGTTCTCACTCGTCTGTTCATGAGCTTCGCATCTTTAGGGAAGTTGTGTCATTTTCTAAACCTCGTGTGGCATGGTACACTATTACCTACCTTCAAGGGCTTTATGCAAATCATAGAATAACACACAGAAAATGCTTAGTATCCCTGAGAAGCATTTCTTAGTATTCATTCCATGCCATCATTATTTGAATTTAAGACGTTCGAAGTTTTAATGGCTTATGTAATCAGTCACTACGCAATACTGGATTGCAGAAACCATCTTTGTTTTGAGTAGCTCTCCAACAACGAATTAACAACCACCACCAAATCATTTAGACTTCCATATACTCTGCTTTGAAAAATCCAGAAATTTTCTGTGATTCTTCATGTGATTAGCAGTAGAGGTCTGTGGTATATTTCTAACTGTACTGTCTCATATTCCATAAATTTTCCACTAAGCTGATAGCAGTGATTGTTCCTAAGTATTTCTGGTTACTGACTTGATACTTCCAAAGTGCATTAGCAAGCGTCCTGCTCTGATGAACTGAGCATCTGATGAAATACCCACTTCTAGTGCAGCAGACCATAAAAGGCACAGACATTAATCAGAAAAACATTAGAGCTGGCATGAACCACTCGAGGAATGTTCAAGATATTACCATTTGCTCAGTTCTAATTAAATAATTTGGAGCTCTCATAACATTAGGAAGCTTTGGAATAGCATGTAAAGGGAACATCATAGAAGACCCTTCCCCATTTTGCATTTTGCCAAATGTTCTTTTTAAAAGAATATCACTCTTCTTATGAGCGTGCACTGATTAAAGAAACTTAGCTATAAATGAGAAGTATCTACTTCTGGTGGTACTGTGCCCTGTGGGCTTTAGTAAAGTAAAGTCTAAAGATTTAGGATATTTGAGATATACCCAATAGTGCAGTAGTGGGTCTCCATCAGCTTAAAACATGAAATTGCTATAGTAGAAAAAAAAAGGTTATGGTTGAGATAAAAATATATTAAACCACCTTCCAGTATTCAGATTCTGACTATTTTAGGAGATATGGCTCAAGAAGAACCTGTGCCTGAAGCTGGTTTCTTGTTTATCACACCAGCCTTGGAGTCTGAAAGACCAAGGCCCAGGGCTGAAACAGGAGCAAACGCCTACTCCGGCTCCTGAAATGGAGGCATCTGCAGCGTGACGAAAGGCAAGTGGAAGATAAACGCATTTGTTTTTCCATCTGTCAAGACACAATGAAAACATACTTCCCATTTTTTCCCTTAATATTTTGTTTCCTGGCAACAAATGACAAAATTCCCAATCAACCACAGCTTTTGCAGTGTTTGGTTCTTTTCAAAGGCTGCTTCGGTGCTATTGTTCAGATTTCTGGAGCAGAAAACCTTTTTATGCAAAAGAATATATTTCTCCTACACATATATACATGTATGCCATAGCCATGTAACAAACTATTAAAGAATGTTCCGGTAAGACTGCAAAGACATACCGTGCAACCTCAATGAGAAAAACAACTGGGCATCATCTAATAAGTCACTTATAACACAGCAATTTCGATCATCCACATTTATCCAAGGGGTATCTTTTACATACTTTGTAACCAGAAGCCACATACAAGCAGGACCTTCGTCTCTCTCTTACAAACACATGTAACAAGATTCTTCGGTGCAGGAGAACACAAAATGGCAGGAGTTTAATTTGTCACAACTACATACAACAGCATGTGTCAATTTTATATAAATATAATGTATACATTTTTGAGAGAAAAAATACGGCATGGGCAGTGCATGGGACTGCTGCACTAAGTTCAAACATGCACAAAATGAACCCACATATGTTAAATGGAAATGTGGCCAAATTCTGTAGGAAGGCAAAGAGAACGAATAACACAAAGCTTAGATCTGGAAATGGTGGGGACCCAAGTACCTCACAGGAGAGAGCAACACTCGTCTAACCAGGCTCATACTTCTTCATTTTCCCATGAGTCTTCTCACAGTGCATGTGTTTAATGGATATTCCTTAGAAAATGTTTCATACTTAGTAAAAGTATAAAAAGAATATAAACATGGGATGTACTCACTCATAATTGGTTTCTAGCCATAAATAAAGGACATCGAGCCTATAATTCGTAAAAAAAAAAATCCTAGAGAAGATATATGAGAAGGTGAATCCAAAGAAAAACATATAGTTATCCTCCTGGATATTGGAAGTAGACAAGATTGCCGGACAAAAAATGGGAACATAGGGGTGGGGAGGGATGGGGGGAGGGGGGATGGGGAGAGAAAAGTGTGAAGTGGAGGATGGGAAGAGCTTGGGGGAATAGGATGGTTGGGATATAGGAAGGGTGGATATGGGAACAAGGAATTATATATCTTAATTAAGGGAGCCATTCTAGGGTTGGCAGAGACTTGACTCTAGAGGGGTCCCCAGGTGTTCAGGAAGACGCCCCCAGCTAGTTCCTTGGGCAGCTGAGGAGAGGGTGCCAGAAATGTCCAGATCCTATTGCCATACTCATGAATATCTTGCATATCACCATAGAACCTTCACCTGGCATTGGATGGAGAAAATGACAGAGCCCCACATAGAAGCACCGGATTGAGCTCCCAAGGTCCTGATGAGGAGCAAAAGGAGGGAGATCATGAGCAAGGAAGTCAGGACCGTGAGGAGTGCATTTACCCATTGAGACGGTGGGACAGATCTAATGGGAGACCACCAAGTCCAGTTGGAATGGGACGGATGGAACAGGGGACCAAACTGGACTCTCTGAATGTGGCTGATGGTGGAGGAGGACTGAGAAACCAAGGACAATGGTGATGAGCATGAACTCTACAGCATGGACGGGCTCACTGTGAGCCTTGTCAGTTTGGTTGCTCACCTTCCTGGACTTAGGGGGAGCTGGGAGGACCTTGGACTTAACATAGTGAAGGGAACCCTGATGGCTCTTTGGCTTGGAAAGGGGCGGAGTGGGGGTATGGGTGGAAGGGAGGGGAGGGAAGGGGGAGGAGGAGGGGAGGAGATGGAAATTTTTAATAAAAAAATGAGAAAAAAAGAATATAAACAAACCATTGCCACTCTTACATCTAAGGAAAATGTTTTTAAGGTAGTACAATCTTTAAATTACCAGGATTGGAGAGATGGTTGAGCTGTTAAGAGCACTGGCTGCTCTTCCACAAAATTCAGGTTAATCCCCAGTACCCACATGGCAGCTTATCACTGTCTGCAACTCCAGTTCCAAGGGGTCTGACAGCCTCACCCAGACATACATGCAGGCAAAACACCAATGTGCATGAAATAAACACAAGTTTGAAAACCTTCCCTTAGCCGTCATTTCATGACTTCAATGAGATGATGGATGTGTTTAATTACTGTAAGAGGAAAGGAAAGGTCAGATGAGAACTAGTAAATCCTGTTTACTGTGGCTCGTGACACCATGAGAGGTCACATTCCATGGAGAAAACTGACAGGATGTCACCAGTCTGCAGTGCTTGACCATCTTTAGACTCTGGATTTTGAAATCTTATGATATAGTATGAGGATCTTTTTTCTGGTTTAGTCTACCTCATCAGTGCAACCTAACCTCTGAAATTCCAAAATCTAGCACTTTCTGTATTGTTACAGTATAATTAAACTACAAAACCCACAATTTCTCCTCTATATCAGTGGATTTTTATTATCTCACCTTAGTTTGGCTGCTCTCAAGAATAGTTTCATTTAACAGTTGCTCTTTCTAAAGACTATTTTTACATCAGACTATAAGCTGAAAATTTGTCATTATATATTTTAATTATAACTAAATGAAGAAAATTATGCTGTAAAATATTATAAAGCATTATTTTATAACATTTTATTTGTGTTAAAATATTACATACTGCTTTACTAGACAATTACATAAATATGCATGTTTAAGTCCTCCTTACTATATTTTATGTACATATACAAATGTATATACATGAAAATATGTATAACTATTGATACATGTGTGTTTCAATGTGCATGTGTTCGTGTGTGTAGCTAAAAGTCAAATCCATGTCCTTGTATATTCTAAGCCAGCACTCCACCCCTGAGCTACATCTCCAGCCCTCCAGGTATATTTAATGTACCAAAAGAAACAAACCACAAAATGAAGCATTGTATTGACATAGTTTTTTTTAACTTCCTTTTACATCTCTGGATCCCATATTCTTTAATACTTTCATTATGAAAATTGGTATATTTGGTTTTGTATAATATTATGTTTTATCATATCTTATGTTTAAAGGAATATCTATGTGACAATCATTAATTTTGGCTTAATAGAAGTGAATGTATTGTAAAATATGTATTTAAAAATAAACTTATATGGCTTCACTTTTCCACAATTTGTTACTGAATTAACAAAGTAGAAATTGGGGAATCAGAAACTTCTGTGACTGTTGTGGGGACTATTCTTGATTGTCAACTTGACACACCTGTGAAGAGGGAAGTGAAAACGAAGATGAGCCTCCATCAGAATGGCTCGTGGGCACGGTATGAAGCATTGCTTGATTGGTAATTAATGAAGGAGGGCCTAGCTCACTGTGGGTGGCGGCATTCCCTAAAAGGTAGTACAGGATTATATAAGAACGCAGGCTGAGCAAGCCACGAAAAGCAAGTCAGCAAACATCATTTCTCTACGGTTTCTGCTTGAGCTCCTGCCTGGTCTCCCGTCAGTCATGAACTATAACCAGTAGGATGAAATGAATCCTTTCTTCCCCAGGATGCTGTTGATCGGTGTTTTATCATAGCAATAGAAAGCCCAGGGGGGCAGAAATCTACGGATAAACTAAAGGTGACGGCACATTCGCAATGTTCTCACTTTTCCACACTGTTAGCTGTAAGTCTCTGAGAATGGCCCTGCACCTCCTCACCCGAACAATTAATTACACAGGTCCCTGAGAATGACAGGGACCACATAAGGCAACGTAGTAATAATCCTCAGCATGGTGGTAATTTTCAGCAAATATTCTTCTTTCTCCCACACCCTAGTTCAAAGAAAAAAGTAAAATTTTCTTGAAATGCAAGGTAATGACTAAATACTATATGCCACTTCTTTATCCTCTGAGGTGCTTAAACAGTGTTTTTTTGTTTTGTTTTGTTTTTTTAAGCAAGAAACCTCGGGCTTCATGAGCCTTGTTCTACTGTCTCTTACTTGACAGTGGTCTTCCCATCCAGCAGTCTCTCTTAGTCTTGGCATCTGAGAAAGGAGAGAGGGGATATTTGCATCTCAAAAGACGGAAGTACAAGAGTGTGTTGTCACCATCCGTCTCAGAACGCTGTTCATGAAAGCTCACATGCATGTGCTGATTCTGCCATCCAGTCTTTGCAAAACACCAATGCTCTCCTGTAGCATGGAGGCGAGATACTCAACATGCATTTCTTTTGTATTAATTTTTTTATTTCTCACTGTGATAGTCAACTAGGGGCACATGAATTTATAAAGACAGAATAAAATATAAGAAACTTAATGCAACATTATTTTTATGCAAAAACAGCATGTGTGTGAGGACATGTTCATGTGTGCTTTGTGTGGATATGTGTGTACAGATGCACGTGGAAGCCAGAGGTTGAAGTCACCAGTCAGATGTCTTTTTTAAAAAAAAGAGATTTATTTATCGTATATACAGCATTCTGCCTGCATATATCCCTTCAGGCCAAAAGAGGACACCAGATCTCATTACAGATGGTTGTGAGCCTCCATGTGGTTGCTGGGAATTGAAATCAGGTACTCTGGAAGAGCAGTTAGTGCTCTTAACCTCTATGCCTGCGCCATTTTTTCCAGCCCTGATGCCAGATATCTCATTCAGTTGTTTTCCAGAGTCTCATTCAGCGATTCAGCAACCTCAGAGCTCTTCCTGTCTCTGCCTCTCTGATAGTGGAATTACAAGGACAAACAGAAGTGCTGTTTTAACCCACTTCAAGTCTTCATGCTTGCACAGCTCAGCAAGCACCTTATTGACTATGCCATCTCTACAGTCCTCAATGTCTGTCCTTAAGTTTTATTTTTTTCCTCGCATCCATCCCTACCACACCATGTGATAATCAAATCTTAGCAACTACATTTCATGGGGCTCTAAGTCATCACAGGCAACTAGGCTGTCCTATTCTGACGACGGCCTCTGTGTGGCTTTGACCATGTCTATCTACATGGTTCGTTTTGTGATGTCATGCAAGTTGCATGTTTTCTCAGTTTCTTGTGCTTCTTCTAAACCAAAGATTTCTCAAAGCACAGACAGAAAATAGCTTAGACTACACAGAATATGTGGTCTTTGTCACAGCTACTTTAACCTGGCACTGTTACATCAAAGCAACTGTAAACAACATATACATATATGATATATATATATGTGCATATATATATATATATGAATGGACAAGCTTCTTTTTCAATAAAACATAATTTACAAAAATTATTTTGCCTACAATTGGTTACATCTGGGGAACCTGGTGCGCCTTTCTGGGGCACATTATGTTGTTAATGCTACCTGAGATGCCTTCTGTTCTTAATCAACATTAGACAATGTGGAATATCAGGTGCTCACTTCTTGCATTGATAGGGTCAATGAAACCAGCTTCTTTTGTTGTCCCTGTCAGAATCCTCTTGCCAGTCAGATTTCACGGGTCAGATTCATTTTAGTGGTTATCTTGGTCTGCACAAGCAGCATCCTAAGCTATGGTATTCCGAAATTCTGAGATGTTACAGACATGCTTCTGGGCCTTTACTCCTCTCTTTTTAATAAATCTAATCCTTCGCCTCTTAGAACCCTTCCATTTGTGTCTGATGAAATATCAAACTTAAATACTTAAAATGAACCCCAAAGTATGCCGGCATCAACAGTAACAAATTAATGTTTCCTCATAACTTTGTGAACCGCTCACATGGTTCTTTGGGGAGTAATTGCCTGTGGTTATCCACTGGATCACACTCCTCTGGCACTGGGCAGGGAGTTGTGCTCAAATGGAACTTCTAGGATGGAAGGGTTCTCTCTCCCCCATCTCTCCTTCTCTTCTCTCTGTCTCCTTCTCTACCTGCTTTGTCCCCTTCCCCACAAACGCATACTCTTTCACCCCGTGCTTTGTGGCGCAGTGCACTCAGGAGCACATTCCGAGGAAGAGAAAGAAAAAGGTAAAATGTTTTCCTTAAGTTCTAGTTCCAATTGTGCAAATACTACAAGGTCAATAGTCAAGAAAATGAAGTGCACTTCTTGGTGGAAGAAACAACAAAGTTGAAGTGTGAAGGCCATGCTTGCTTACTGGAGCAGGAAGAATTTGTATCCAATTTGCCATCTTCCACACATTCAAAGACAAAGTTGGAGGCTAGTTTTTATTCCAGTGGTCATCTGAAGATGGCTGGCTGGCTGTGCAAGGGGATAAATTCCTGCTGGGATAGGAGATTATACTCTATGGGGAGAGAGTATCTTATTACAGGAAGAATGGGGATGAAAGGCAGCCCAGCTTCCCTTCAGCCAGCTGAATCACAGCTCATCACTTCTAGTACGGGAAAATGGCCATTCACTTGCTAAGTCCTGGACCCACGTGTGAACTTTACAATGTTTCATGACTTTCCTTGGGGAGATCTACAGATATGTAGATATGTCTATTCATTGCAAATAGGACACCAACAAACTAAATAAACAACTTCTTACAAATCCAGCTTGGGAAAACAAGCGAGTAACTGGGATTATTTTAAAAAAGCATTCATGAGAAATTACTCACAGGAGCATGGATAACTAACCAGAACTCAGTAATATTCAGAGCCAAAACTCAATAAGCATGAGGGAACACTCATAAAAGCTGCACCAGTAGAGTCTAGCCAACATTCCATTTTCTATACCTTCTAGCACATCTCAAGACAGCACGCAGGTTAGATGCTGCTGGGAGAGGAGCTAAGGAGTGTTAAGAGGCTGGATCTTGGGAGGTTCTAGATCATACCCTTGGAAGACAGAGCTCCACAATACCCACTGATGACATTTTCTAAGGCACACATAAGACCGTTCAAGTGATGGTATTAGTTACTTGTTAGGTTGCTGTGTGGTCAGTAGCAACTGGAAAAAAAGGAGGGAAATAGGGACGGGAAAGGGTGGGCTTATTTTGTCTCACAGTTTTAAGAAGCACAGTCCATTCTGGGAGGGACAGCACAGCTGCAGAAGCAAGAAGCAGAGAGCTGAGGAACAATGAATATTGTTGTTTGACTCCATTTCTTCTTTTTGTTTATAAAAGTTTAGGGCCTTAGCCCATAAATTGGCACTGCTTACATGTAGGGTGGGTATCTCTACTTCAATCTAACTTAGAAAAACCCTCACAGACATTCCCAAGGGTGTGCTCCGTGGCTATTATCAATTCCATCAAATTGACAACCAAAATTAATCATCAAAAGCACACAGGCTTTGTTGGACGTTGTCTTGGTCATCATTTGGTTGGTGTGCAGAAACACCATCACTATGGCAACTCTTACAAAAGAAAGCATTTATTTGGACTTGCTTACAGTTTCAGTGGCTTGGTCCATTATCATCACGGCAGGAGGCACAGCAGCATGAAGACAGGCACGGTACTAGAGACGTAGTTGGGAGTTCTACATCCAAGAGCAGGCCGCAGGAAGAAAGAGACTCTCGGCTTAAAATGGACTTTTGAAACCTCAAAGTTCGCCCCCCAGTCACACAATTCTTCCAATAAGGCCACACCTACTAACCCTTTCAAATAGTGCCACTCCCTGACCAAATTTTAAAATCTATGAGTCTACGGAGAGCATTCTCGTTCAGACCCCCATGGACACCATTCTTCCAAGAACCAAATAGACTGGATTCCAGTGAAGTCTAAGGTCCTAGCGACAATGTTGAGGTAATTGTATCAGATCTCCGTGGAGCTGAAGAAAGTTGGTACCACTCCTGGTTTAGTTCTTTGCCTGTATACTTTCTGAAATGAAGCCTCCTTGACTAGACCTTGGTGTGGAAAGTGTCCCAAAAGTTCCCTCAGGCCCTCAGAGAATAAACCACGTGACTGATTTGTTTGCGTTTTATTCTTCTACTTCTCATTTATAATCCAAAGTCCTCAGCATCTTTTCTACTATACCATCCGACCCAAATACTTCTTTTGTGGTATCCATCAGCTATCTTAAGAGAAATAAAAAAAAATTATTATAAATGTTTTAAGAGATGAAGGTTGCAGTTGTTCCAGAACCATCTGAAAGTTATGTTTCAAAAATTTGTGGCTATAAAACAAATTCCCCAAAATGATCTTGCCTTTTTATTTGGCAAGCTGTTTACTATGTTCATTTTTCTACTTTCACAATGCCTTTAATAATAAATATATCTGGAAATATATTTAATAGAAAATGTTTGAAGAGTCATGAGTGTCGCTAAGTGGTAGAATGTTTGTTGCTTGGTATGTGAAGTGGTCCTGAACTCAATACTCAATACTCAGCACGCACGCATGTGTGTGTCCACATACACACACATACACACACACACACGAATTTATGCATCTTGCTATGAACATATCTTTCTGCAGTGAATGTGAATTCTTTTGCCATGAAAAAAAGTCACTTTTCAGAAAAAGAAATATCAATCTAGGAAGAGTATCAGCCAGGGATATCTTGTAGAAGGAGCGGCGGGGCTGTTTCCTGCCACCCGGCTAGCTCTACCCAAAATAATTACACGGAAACTGTATTCTTTTGAAACACTGCCTGGCCCATAGTTTCAGCTTCTTATTGGCTAATTCTCACATCTTCCTTTAACCCATATTTAGTAATCTGTGTAGCACCACGAGGTGTGGCTTACCAGGAGAGATCTTAACCGTCCATCTTGGAGAGGAGAGGCATGGCGACCTGTCTGACTTAGGAGAGGCGTGGCATCTGACTGAGCCTTCTACCTCACTTCCTTCTTCCTGTTCTGTCTCCTCCACCCACCTATTTTCTAACCTATTAGGCCAAGCAGTTTTCTTTATTAATTAACCAATGAAATCAACAGATTGATAGAAGACCCGCCTCCATCAATATCTGGAGTAGATCTTGGAGGTCCACATCATGCAAGACCATTGTCCTATTTTTTCCTATGTCCTTTTGTGCCGCTGTCAGAATTCAGAGCTACTTAGACTGAATATTAGTCTGACTCAGCACGGCATTTCTTTTTGCTTTTATGCTAATGCTTAAAAGCCTGCAACTCTTCTCTCTATTCAATATATTTCATCAAATATTTATTAAGCACCTACTGTGTGCCAATCATCAAGGAAACAACATTAACTAGACAATTCTACTGTAATTTAAGTCAATAAACAGCTTCACAAATACGTCTATCTCTTTTCAAAACCTGAATGGTCATTCTGACGATACTCTTAAAGCAGCCCCTTCAAAAAACCCCCAAGAAGTCCAAAACAGTTCAAACATGAATAATTTCTTTCTAATGACTTCATTGTGTTGTCTAGTACAATACAGGGTGAGCTGGTTTATCATTTTGAAAACGCTTGCACATTGGTGTCACCTCGCAGACATGCCTTCCCCCTTGTCCTCTTTGAATCAATAGCACTTCAGGTCTTTTGTTTCTTTGATAGAAATTGTTTCAACCTGTTTAGTCTCTCTTGAGCCAAATCTCTCCGTTAGGCTTTGAGCTCAGAAGGAGGATAGCAAGAGGGGAAACTGTTCTCAAGTCCAAGCCAAGGCCTGTTGAACCAGCACTTAAACACTTAGCAAGCTAAACATACAGCATGCCGCACGGAAGGCCACCATGTCATTTATTAAACTGTATATTTTACAAAGAATTTTTACTAATTTAATTTTTGTGTAAGTTATTTTAATGTTTCTTCCTTGCTATATATTTATGTATATATGTATATAAATGTACATAATATATTATGCTTATATATATGTAGGGTTTCTTAAATTCATAACAATTCTCACAGTATGTCATTTAGATGAATTTGAATGTAAAAGAATTTTGTACACATTTACAGTTTACTTTGTGGAAAGGAATATGCCTCGTGAGAGTGGAAAGAGCTTGACACAGCATCTCAGAAAGGAGAGGCATCTGAAAATTGGCCCTTCTTCAAACCATGTACTTTAGATGACCAACCCACCACTTCTCTTGCCCAAGATTATTTCCCTATATGTGGTCTTAAGCCAGCCATTCTTTGCATCTCTATTTTGGTAAAGATGCCACACACATTGTTTGGTTTGGTTTTCGTGGCATGTGGTGGACTTATTCACACGTTTCCTATGAAGCTGATACAAGTCTTGATCTTGGTAATAGTTTAAATGTTAACCGAAATGATTCATCAGTGAGTGTCTCAGGTCTACACAACTGAGCAGTCTGTGACTAGCTCTACACGTTTGAACATACATGCGTGTGTTGACGAGAGAAGAGCTGTTTGTGGCAAACAGCTTTCCTGTGTCAAATCTGCCCAGTTTCCTCGTTTAAGTATAATCATATGCCAAATATGTACTATTAAGTAGACTTGTTTCAGAGACACATGTGTGCATGAAGCCTCCCGGAGTTTATTGTGCAATGAGATGTTAATTTTACTTCTATGAAATGAATGCTTGGTTTCATAATTACGAATAGGATGGTACTTTCAAGTTTCTTACATCTAATTAGACTTAGGATATTAAATTTTTCAGTACAATAATGCTTGTTCTTAGCCTTTAGCATTCTAATTTTGATATGAAGAAGAAAATTTTGAAATTAAATGTAACACTGCTTTCAGAATGATGTGAAATAATAGTTCAGATACCGTGCGGAGGGAACAAGTAAGGCTAGATTCAGAAATACTGATGACCTGGGTACCATCTCTGCCCTTGTAAAACTGGCAGTGAATTTTTTCCATAACTCAAACACCTCCCACATCTCCCCTGTCCACTCATCTTGCATCTTTGGGCCTATTGTCTCACACTGTCCTTTGGTCCGATGTCCTAGCTGCCCTTCCCAGTTGCTCTCCTGTGACTCTAGGATGCCATCCTGTACCATGTGCTCTGGCCCTGCTCAGTGGGCACTGCCACACTCCTGCCTCATCCAGGGTGGGTTATGCACAGCAAGGAGGGAGGAATGTTGTGGCTCCTAGGATTTCCTCTAAATTCCCCCATAGACGAGCACGATTCTCTCTCCATTTAGATGCAAACACACACACACACACACACACACACACATACACACACACACACACACACACACAAAAGAAATCACAGAACCAACAAAATAAAATGAATTTAGGAAATTCATGTTTTGTTTCTGGGCCTAAAGACCCACCATGAAAAGTTGTTTTGGTAATTAACACAATACACACTTGTCTCTTAAATCTTTATTTTAGGAGGAAAAAAGAGGAAGGAACGTAAAAATGCTTTTAGATGCTAATGCTAAAAATGTCACACAAAAGTTCCCGGATTCCCACAAAACAATCAGAAATATGCAAAACAAAGAATTATCTGAGTTTTAAACCTAATTATAGGTGTTAGGACTGTAAAATGGTGTTTGATTAAAATGAACGTTGTACACAAGTAAAACTAACCTCTGTTGATAGTGTACTAATAATTTTAAACCTTCATTTCAAGACACATATAAAACTCATAAGCTAGTAAAGCGGTGTCAGTGGCAAAATGTAGAAGGAAGGCCTTCGTTGTTTTTTACAGGAAAACCTAACCCTATGTGATCAAACACGTTGCCTGAAGTCCTTAGCTGTTTTTCCATGTCCCCACATACTTTTGAGAACAGTCAAATAACAATTGCATAGGACCGCGTAAAGGCAATTTGAAGCCCTAGTTTTGGGTGTCAGGGTCCCAGGAACGGAAGGCACTGTGAAAAAGAAAGGGGGAAACACGACTTGAGTGTCTTAGACACACCGGCAAAACCTACCATGTTTAATAGCTTAGGTTCTCACCTTGGTCTTTTAGACCACTCTTCAATAAAAACAATCCCTCTCCAGGAAACCACAAACTCTCGTTCCAAAACCCTGGCAGAGGGATTCTCCCAAGGGCGCTGCTATGCCTCTCCTGTGGATATTGGCTCGCGTTGCAACAGACAGCAACTTAGGAAAGGATGGTGGTGCACCTCAAATCAGCTAAACTTGACCAAATACTAGAAGCTCTACTTTGGAAGAGGGGAGGCGCCTCCTTGGGACGCGAGGCATCCCTACCCTAGCGCCCGCGGCCAGAAACGGAAACCACTAGCTGCGCTCAAGTGAGAGGAGTGATGAAATCAAGGCTACCAAGGGAGGAAGCTCACCGACCTAACTGGTGATAAGCGGCCGGCCCCGTGGGGAAGCCACGCGGTGCCACCGTGGTCCCCTCCGCATCCCTGGGTTTGGACCACGCGGAGAAGCAGGGGAGCCGCGTAAGGGGCGGGGGGGGGGGGGAAGTGCGGCTCAGATTTCGCAAGGTCCCCCTCACCCCCCGCCCGCCTGTGGGCCCGGGTACCGGGTGGCCCCGGCGCGGGGCCGCGCAGAGCGAAACGCCGCGGGGCTGGGCAGGAGGCGCGCGGGCTGCGGAGGAGTTGCGGGGCGCGCGCCCGGCCGGCTCGCCCGCCGCTCACCTGGAGCGCTCAGGTAGGACCTGGGCGGGGCGCGGGGCTGGCGCGCAGGCGCGGGATCCGGCCTCGCCCCTGCCGACGTCGCCGGCGGGAGCTCACCTGGGAGACTCGCAGAGGAAGAGGAGCCTTGGCCGCCTCCTCGCCTGGCAACGCGGGAGGCCCGGCGGGCAGGCAGGAAGCGGCGGCGGCGGAGGAGTTGAACCGAACGGCCCACGCGAGTCCCAGCCACCCGAGTCGCCCGCGCCGCCACCTGCACTTGGCTCCGGGCCGGCGGGCAGCGCCCCCGGCCGGCCACAGCTTCCCGCCGCCTGCCCTGCCCACCTGCCAGGTAAGCCGGCTCGAAGCCGGCGGGGACCCCGCGATCCGGGAGAGGGACAGGCTGTGGGACGGCCCCCCCGAAGCTGCCCGCGGCCGGTTGGACCCGGTCTCGAGAGCGGGTTTCAGTTGCCCCCCTTCGGGAGCGGGAGAGGCCGGCGGGGACACGGGTCACTCCTGTCGCCGATGCCCCTCGGCAGCCCCGGGGTCAAAGCTCCAGCCCGAGTGCTCTACCCGGACCGAAAGTCCCTCTGACCCCGGGCTGGTCCTCGGGAAGGCGGATCTCCGGCGGAGGCGCTGCGCAAGGCTCGCCAACTTGGGTTAGCAGGTTGCCTTCCCGCTCCCGGGTACCTAGTGGGGCCAAACCCACGACGGGGAGGATTGTGGCTGTGCTGGGCAACTTTCCCCGCCAACCCCCAGACAGTCCCAGACTGGAAACCGCGGCAGTTCCGAGCCATCTCGAAGCTTTCCGAATGGTTTGGAAGGCGCTTGGTGGTCGGGACGCGGGCATTCGCGCTCTGCACTTTCCGGGTGCACTCCCGGAGCCAGAGCTGCGCCCACTTTCCGGTTGAAGGTTGCAGAGTCCAGGTCTTCGTGGCAGGAGGAAATAGAGCTGCGGTTCACCAGCTGCACACCCTCCTCTTAGAGGACCTGTTGACTTAAGGACCAGTGTATCTCGGATCTGGTGTGCCTGTGGCATATGACTCAAAGGTTCAAAAAAAAAAAAAAAAAAAAAAAACTTTGTTTCAGCATCCTGCCACGTCTGAACCTGGGAGTGCCAAGCCCAAATTCCTGTCTACCTAATTAGGATTTTCGGAAGCCTAAAAATTAAGGTTAAAACTGCTCTTACCATAGAGTTAATTCCTTCCTTCTGTTTTGGGGATTGAATCAAGTTACCCCCTCCCTCCTTTTCTGATTTTTTTTTTTTAAGGAACATGTTACTAACATGACTTGCCACTGAAGTTACACTACATAATGAACATCTGAATTCGAACCTTTGTTAAAATCCAGAAAGTTACAGTTGCGCTTCAGAGTTTCTGAGTTGTGAGAAAGTCTGTACTCCAACTAACTTTAGAGTTTGTTTCCTAGGCATCTAAGTTCAAGGCCGAACCCTGTAATTATTTCTTTTTAACCTTTACCATTATCTGAACCCAACATGTATGTTAGTTGAAACATTCTGGGCAGTATATTACTACCAAGCATTTTTCATACATTTTTAACCAACATATTTTTCATAGAAAAAAATTAATAATAAATAGTAATTCCACTACCTAGGTGTGTTTAGTTCTGCCTTTACTAATTTTTAAAATATATATTTAGATTGTAGGCTTAACTTAAAATGCTCTAGGCTATACAGATGGACTTTTTTATGAGGTGCAATTAAATCCTTTAAAAAAAACATCATAGCAGCACATAATAGTTAATTCAACCAAGGCTTTTCAAGAGCCTCACCTACCTTTAAGAAGGTCTTGTCTCCATAGTGAGAAATTGATGTTTAAGTGCTGTTTGAACACTATTAGTTTTCACTGGCTATTGGGCAGGTTTTATCAGACTACCTTGACTCTAATTTTAGGGGAAAAAATGTAGCATGTTTTTGTTAGTTGCAATAACAGTGCAGCCTTGGTTTCTGTCTGTAAAGTATTGGGGGGGGGGGAGATGATTTCCTCCCCGAAGCTCATGAAGCCTTAAGAACATTCTCGGTCGTCCCTTCTTGTCTTGGTTGTCCAGTCAAGCCATCCCAGTTGAATAGCAGGAGCCCCGAGGGGTGTCCTAACTGTCATGCCGCAAGTGCTAGCGATGGCCCTGTTGTGGTGGCTTTTGTATCATTACATCTCTCCGCTCTCCTCACGTATCACAAGATGCTGGTCTTCTCTTTCACGCAGTCTGTAAGGGCTTTGTAACTATAGGGCGGTCCATTGTCCTCTGTCCAGCTCTGATTTACCCTGTTCTCCACCTTGCTCTGTGGAGTCTCCGGGAGGCCGGCATGCGTTCCCCTGGCTGAGAATTTCACGTGTGTGTTGATGGTGCCATATGGGCTGGAATTTTTAATCCCTTTTTGGTATTCCAGAGGCACTGTTATTTTTTTGAGCCAGTTTGGACGATATTAGCCAGTTCTGATCTTTTATTATATTGGCTGGAACCATATTTTATAAGGCATAGACCCAATGTCTTCCCTGCACTTGCAATAATCTAGACGTTTGGTTTCAAGCACACTTCCTTAATACCAGTGCTGCAAAAACATTTTTTTTTAAACCCACAGTCCTCTAATTTGAAATATTCTGTTTCAACTCAGTACATTGGCAAGGGTGTATGTACATACAAGAAATGAGTTTCACAAAACAATATCTAGCCTTGCGACACAGATGCTTTTCTAAAAAAATGCATTAATATACTAGATTGATTTCATGTCAGCTAATGGGTAGTACCTGAAATGCTAAAAGTGTCCTCCGATTATATGTGTTGAGGCTCATTGTTCTGAAGGTTCTCTCTCTCTCTCTCTCTCTCTCTCTCTCTCTCTCTCTCTCTCTCTCTCACACACACACACACACACACACACACACACACTTCATTAAATCATATTGCACTCCTTATTTAATGGAGAGTTTGAGGCCCTAGCATTTCGACACTGGATAACCTCTCAAACATCAGGGGCTACACAAAATCTCATTGTATATTATTATACTTTAAATGGGCTCCCCTGCTGTGGTGTATGTAGAGATGGGGGGGGGACTAGAAATGTTCTGTGAGGACATCTTGATGGTAACAGTTGTCAAGTGAAAGTAAAGTGAGAAAAGTAATTCTGTCATTCTTCCACCCCTGGTGCTAATTTTATTATAAGTTCTATGACTGAGTTATACTTAGGGATTATGAAAAACATTTACTAACGAATGCATAGTCTAATTTACTATTTTATATATGATATATATATATATATATTCTGTTAATATTTTAACGTTCATTGTGAAACAGGTATAAGAGATGAATTACAGGACTCACTTCCTCTCCATAAAAGACTAGATTCAGAAATTAGACTAAAGGGCTGGAGGTATGGCTCAACAGATCAGAGCATGGTCTGCTGGTCAAGAAAACATCCAGTTCCTAGCACTCAGATGGCCATTCACAACAAACTTACACCAATTACAAGGGACCTAACGCCCTCTTCTGGCCTCTGTGAGCACTGCACACATATGCTCAGGCAAAGTACCTATACACATAAAGATAAAGAAATAAATTGTAATAAATCAGTAAGTTAGATTAAGACTAGGGGTGTTGTATTTGCCTTTAAAATATAGCATTCGGGAGACAGAGGTATGTTTGAGGCTAATTTAGTCTATATAGTGAGTTCCAGGCCAACCAGAGCTACATAGCTGAGACCTCATATTAAAAAAAAAACAAAAACAATCACACATAAAACCAAGATTAGATCCCTAAGTGATTTGTAGGGATATAGTCCGGGGCAGTCTGATTGTGGATAATTAATGTTTTCAAAAACACTTTTAACTTTACCCCACCTTCACATTCTTGGTGGAAATAGCTCTGCTCCTGAAGAAAATATTTCTGTATTTTATATTTGGGGAATGGCTAATACCAGATGCATTCATTTCTCTGGTCCACAGAGTATAGTAATACATTTGGAATAAACAAATCACTTATTAGTCTAAAAGCTGATCAAGAAGAAAGGAATGTTTTCTGTTACCTATCCATTTATGCATCTAGTTAGTACAGTATAATTAGTATTATATAATTTGGGTGATTTTAGCATAATTAATGTACTGTTAATGACAACATTGAATTTAATCAGTTCCAGTGATGGCCAGAGACCAAAATACTTTAATTTCTGGTAAAACACGGGCAAGTAAGACTCAGAATTCTGGGTCATTAGTGGCTACTGATAACTAGACAGAAGCCTTTCTGAGTCATTCTCTGAATTGGGCTTGTAATTCTGTAACCTTTTCCTTATACTTGTTTGAATTTCAAACTGTGTAAACTAATTTGCTCATCTGTATGATGGCCTGCTGGGTGTCTCTAACTTATCATCCTAATAACTGGAGATTACACATGTGTGTAGACAGGGCCATCATCACGTCACAAGCAAAAAAAAAAAAAAAAAAGAGAGAGAGAAAGAAAGAAAGAAAAAGTTTCACTTCCTGTAGTCCATCTATAGGTGTCAGAAATCTTATCATGTCGTCCTACCCACAAAAATTCGTGTGACTCATTTGTTAGCCAAACTTGAGCAAATGAACCGTCAGGAAACTGACAAACTGCCATCTATACCATTAGTAGGGTGGATCTTGCTACAGAAATAGTGCTGGCTGTTATTAGACAGTACTGCCCTTGGCTGTGATGAGGAACAGCATTACGTTAGGTATATGAACCATGCCACTATCCTAACTTTCCAAAACATTCTGATGTTGAAACACATCCGGCTCAAGAGATTGGGAAGAATAGACTACGGGCCTATAGTACTATCTGAGAATCAGACCACAAATACAGAGTTGTTTTTAACCATGTCTTACCGGCCTCCACAATAATTATCATATGAGGATTTGTGCCCCTCCAAAATACATATGTAGACATCTAATTCCATGTGTGTTGGTTTTAAGATATGAGAGCTGCCAGCTATGGTGGTATACACAGTCCTAGTACCCTTAGAGCATAGACAGGCAGATCTCTGTGAGTTTAAGGCCAGGCTGTCTTACCTAGCAAGCTACAGGCTGGCCAAGGCCGCGTTGTTTAGACCCACCTCAAAACAAGACCCAGGCCTTTGGAAGGTGATTGGGTCGTGAGGGCTGTGCTTCACTGGGGCTAGGAGAGCTGGAACGTTGTCAGCTTTTGGTAATTCCCCTAAGCGGATGCACCTAGGACAAGTGTGTCATCTGTGGGAATGGTCCCTCTCTGTGCATTGGTCTGCTAGGGCCCCAACCTTGAACTTACTAGAATGTGGACAGTTAATTTTGTTTATAAATGAGCTGGGGCAGAGTACTTTGATGTGGCCATCACAGACTAGCACAGCAACCATCCGCTCACTCAGTCTGCCCAACGTTTTACTGGTTTCTCACCACTAAAACTCCTCCCCTGCTTTCTCCCCTTTAGCAGGGAGTTAACAGCTCTTGTCTAGGCTACTATACTTCCTTCCTATCTGAATCTTAGTGTGTCCTCTTGCAGTCCTCAAATCCACCCTCAGCAGAACCCCTGAGGCAATGATTCAAAACAAATGAAAATCATAAACTGGAACTACTTTCTTCTCTAGTAGAGCTCATCTAAATTTTTCTGTAACTCTTAGGTTTCAACAGATTGGAGGGTTTTGGTGGATCTGCTTCTGCACCTGTTTGTGTGCAGGCACAAACATCGTTTGGATGGTTTGCGAAATATGCAACCATTTTCTGCAAGCCATACCTGGAGTATGAAGCAGTGAATTGATGTGGCTGGGAGGCATAGTGGTAGAGCACTTTCCTCTGGGGGAGGGGGAGCATTAGGAAACGACCAGCAATATGAGAGAAGCGTTTCATTGAACTTGCCTCTTTAACTTAGGTTGCTATTATGCCCATCTCTGAATTCTGTTATTTGGGGGACTTTGTGTATTTATCATTAGTGAAAAGTTAACTTTGTGGTTGAAAGACCATGCAGCTTTTGTTTATAAATACTTCCCAATCGAGGACGTTACTCCTGGTGAGACAGTATAGGAGGGCAGGTTTTACCCGAGTATAGTGTGGTTAGGCTAAACCAAAAGTGGGGGGTGGCGACAGAAAGTAAAGAAAAGGGGGCCTTGATATTTGGTGTTTTCCTTTAAAATTTCTTATCATGACCAAATTCTCTTAATTTTATCTTTTAAATGCACATTTTCCAAATCTATGCATTTTTTCCTCCAGGCCCATGAAGAGCATCATCTCTTACCTGGACTTGTGCGATGGCCTGATAGCCAGCCTTTCCGAACTACTTCTGACTTCTTTCTGGTTTGTTCTTCACACTGCATTCAGAATGAGAGTTTTCAAAATACTTGGCCACAGTGACCCCTTCCCAAAACCCTTCCACGCCCTTAGGGTAAGACAAACCCTTTAATGTGGCCTAAAGTCTGGGCATGACTCAGCTGCTGCCACCCCACCCCCTCCTGCCTGCTTCTCTGGCAACCTCTTTTACTGCCATGTTCTTCTTGCCTCTAAGTCATTGCCAAGTGTGATTCTTTCTGCCTGTAACAAGCACCTCCCTACCTTTGGGCCTGTCAGTTAATACTCAGCCTTCAAGTTCCAATCTGAGCTTCTTCGTTTTTATCTCTAACTATAACTGGAATTTGTCTCTCTCTGGAATTTGCACTCCCCTCCCTCCCAATCACACACTAAATGTTATCCTGAAGAAATAACGAGCTACTTGGTACTTGGCTATGTATCCACCTTTATAATGAATTTCCTCCCAGAAGAGGGTGGTCAGCTTTAATGTTTACCCCACAGGCTGAACTATGTTTTCAATTACTAACCGCTATTTTTTATCATGTAATAATTCCTATTTATCACCTTAGTAATTTCTGATCTTTGCTTACTGTTGCTCATTTGTCCAACATACTTTCAGCAATCTACATGTAACTCATTAATTTTTTTTCCAACATAGAAATTTTTTTTTAGTCCTAAGTTGATTGTATCTATAGACAACAAAATCCACTTTTAGAAATCTATTCTAAGGAAATAATAAGACTTATGAACACTGGGCACAACTGCTTGCACTCGTGGATACAACATACAAACATTATATGTATCATCTACTGATAAAAGAAATTGATTAGAAGCTCTTTTTTTCTTTATTTTATTGAGCTCTACATTTTTCTCTGCTCCCCTCCTTTTCTCTCCCCTCCCCTCCTACCCTCTCCCATGGTCTCCATGCTCCCAATTTCCTCAGGAGATCTTGTCTTTTTATCCTTCCCTTGCTATTAGATCCATGTATGAACTCATTAAATTTTCACAGCAGCTTGTGAAATATATGCCGTTTTCCTCCATTCCTTTAGAGAAAGGGGGGGAAAAACTGAGAGGTTAGCGCATTCACTGCCTCTAGACGGTTCAGTCTTAGCTCTGAGAACTAAGACACGGCCGCGGATGTCTGATTCTAACTCACGGCTTCCATCTCCCTCATGTGTGAGCAAAGACATTGAAGTGTGATTACTGAATGAGTCACCACGGTGACGGCGAACCTCCAGTCACCCGTCCCCCCTCTCTTTAGATGCCTCTAGTAGTGTTCTCCCTCGGAATGATACGCTGACAGTGCTGCTTCCCCGGTCAGGGCTTGGCACTGTCTGCGGTCTTCTCGTTGTGACGTTCACACGTCCACCTCTGCTCTTCCTTCCTCCGCATCGAAGTCTCGGTCTTCGTTTGCGGTGTGATGTTTATTTATTAGGGTTATGTAGATACAGCTCACGACACATCCACCCAGGTCCATTGAGGTGGTTTCGTTTGGCGTTTGAAGCATGGTCTCCTAGATAAGCCCCGCTCGGCCGCTGCGCTCGCTGTGCAGTCCAGGATGGACTCTCTTGCCTCCGGCTTCCGAGCGCCCTGCCTGCCAATGTGTTCCTTCACCCTCAGCTGGGCATCGGTCTTTATTTGTGTAAATAAATAAATTTACATAAAAAATTATTCTTTAAATTAGGTGTAGTTTAAATTTATTTTTTTTTAAATGAGGTGTAATCAGGTCTGGTCTGTAGTTGGCCAGGTTGGTCTCAAATGCTCCCGACATAAGTTAACCTTCAGCCTCCAAATAGTTGAGACCTCCGTGTGTCCTGTGGCTAGCTTAGAGATCAATTTTAACCCTTTGTTAGTCCTTAGCTAATTTAAGAAAAGGGGCCTGCCTGATTTTTCCATATATCAGTTGCAGTCTGACGTCTTCATATGCCAAGACCTCTTTAGTTGTATGTAATCTAAACATTAGGTTATTGGTACCTTCTCTCTCGTCCTCTTGTTCTGCTGGAGCCATTGCTGATAGGGCCTGTTCTGGGACTTCTGTTGGTGATTTTCCTTTGATATCTCTCGAGTTGCTCTTTTTTAGATAATGTGACCCTTCCTACTTGTTCCCTCTCCTGTTTTGTATAACATATCTTCCTGAGAAACGGTTTATGGCATTAAGGAAGTCAAGATACCACATTAAGAAAATCATTATTACCTTTGCACATTTCCTTCGTAATTTATTTTTGTCGTTAACCTTTTCATGATGGTCGTCATCTGCAAACATAGCGTGCAGTGTTTCTTTCGTTGTTGCTGTCTGACACAGTTTTCCTTAGTCTAGAACAGAGAGCTCATCAGCGACTTCCGTTCACCAAGCGAAGGGTCATCTCCAGCTCAGACTGAATCTCCTAGGCTCTTTATCAAATGATTTGCTGAGTTCAGCTGCCTCTTGGGTCTTTTTTCCAAACCTCCATATCTCTCTTATCCGTCTCTTGCTCACATTATTTTTAATAATCCCTTAATTGCCTTTACCCTCCTATCTGACCTCCTCTTTCTCCAAAAATAATGTATATCCCGAACAACTTTCAAGGGCAATCATTTTAGCTTTCGGTTTTGGTTAACATACTGCTTAAAATCCACCAGGGCCTCACCCATTGCTTAGGGAATTAAGTTTAAATCCCGCAGGATTATGGACCCTCCCTATTTAGAGCTTGTCATTCAGTACAGGGATGCTCAGTTTCCCTTTGTGACAGACAGCTGACTGCTCGTGGCCTTCAGGAAAACTGCCCTGAGGTCAGCTATTGAAGGAGCAGTTATGTTTTAGGCTGAGACTGCTTTATGTCCGATGTAAACTTATAACAAAGGAAGTTTTGATTGCTGAAGCACGAGGAGAGGGTGATGCGGGGTCCCCGGGGAAAATTGAAGCAGCAGGCAAAGCTGTTTTATGTTTCCTGTTAGGCCCTTCTGCCATCTGACCTTAAAAATGCTGTGAAGGATTTGAAGATGGATGTGGTTATGTTCCAGCCAGGTTGGTAGAGCTAGGGAGGGACTAATGGGGAAATTTGCTATGTTGAGATTCAAGTCTTTTAGGAGTTTTAGAGCAAGAGTTGGAATACACAGCCCCTGGGCCAAATTTGGTGCACAGTCTTTGCAAAATAATAATAATGATAATAATAATAATAATAATAGGAACACAGATATGCTTTATGCTTATTTATTTATACATTGTCCTCCCCCCCCCCCACCCCCGCAGCATTGAGTAGTTGCATTAGAGGCCATGTGGTCTTTTAACAAAAGAAAAAAAGGAAGGTAGGGAGGACGGGAGTGATTGACTCCTTATGAAAAGTTCGCTGTCCCTTCTATAGGCTGGCGGGGCACTGAGATTCAGGAAGGAGTGGAGAGGAAGACCATAGAAAGGTGAAAGTAGCTGAGCTGAGCGAGGAGTCTTACTGTTCTGCCCTCTGTATACCCATCCTTCAATACTCTTGGGCCTTCCACGAAAGACGAATGAACTGAAATGACCTTCTGCTTGGGAGTTGTGTTCTACCCCTCCCTAACCGGGCTGTCTGATGAGACTTACTACCAAGTGCATCCCGGACACTCACCCTCCAGCCACATTCCACAGGGCCGTTCCCTTAGATGTTGTGAAATATACCCGTGAGTCGTGCCTTCGCACCTGGGGATAAAGCAGTCGGCCGTTGCTCTCTTCAGGTTGTTGAGATGAGCTTCCTGATTTCAGTGGAGTTAATGGGATCCCGTTGCAGCTGAAGCAAAGAGGCAAACGCACCTTAACCACCAAAGACAAAGTAGATACTTCTCCCGTAATGGAGGGTGGGGCTGTAGAACCATCAGAAAGCCGTGCGTGCCGTCTACATCACTCCTGGCAGCTGAGATGTTTTTGACAGATCCCTAGTGGTCACTAAGGACTGGAACAGATAAGCAACTTTTAGTTGTCAGAAGCGAGAGCTTTCATTTCAACTATTTTCCAAACCTGTGTCAATTCCCAGATCCAGTACTCTTCCCTAGCTGTGCCAACAGCCATTTTCTGGAGTATCCTGGGAATACTCTAGAATTTTTTTGCACCAATTCTTAGAAACAGAAAGTATCAAATTAGCAACTCATTGTGGTGAAGTAGCAGAAGGAACTTCTGCTCCCATTAGACTTCCCTTCCTCAAGTTCTCCCTCCTCTGAGTGGGGGTGAGGGCAGACAAGCCTTTAACACAAGGCTCTTTGGGTGACTCTGTCCCAAACAATAGCCTTTGGTCCCTTCCAGCTCATATCTGTGACTTCTTGGGGGGAATTAGTCCAAATGATAGAGAAAGAAATCTCAGAACTGATTCACAGAAGAGAATGCGGTTACCCGGCAGCACTGAGAGAAGATAGCTGCAGAATCCAGCCCCGCCCATTGTTAGACGTAAAAGATGCCCCCCCCCCCAACAAGGAAATTCTTCTGACAGGTAGAAACTGTGTTTGTCCACTGGGTTTAGAATGAGATGGCCAGGGATATAGATCTTTATTGCTTGACTGGAAGTTACGATGCTTTGTACGGCCATGGCCTTGAAAGAGCTGAGCCATTAAGACTGATGAGGCTGGAATTTGAGGCTGTGTATCTAAGCCTTTCAGAAGGGGCAGACCCTGCAGAGGTTTATCTCATGTAAATACACTGAAGGATTTTTCTCTTCAAGAGAAAAGCTTTTACTGATGAAACGGGGTAAGGAACACATGCCATGGCCATGAACGTCAGCCAGCACCCCTCCCCAGCTACCTGAGGGCTTTGTCCGGAGCAGGAACAGAGGCTGTCTCACCAGCTCTGCTACTGCGGTCCTAATCTACTGAGAATAACACTGAGCCTTGTAGTGGACAGGAAAGGCTGGGGAGTCCAAAGGAAAGCCTTTAATGCTCAGCAGCTTACTGTCTGTGTGTATTAATTATTAGCCTGCCGTGCAGTATTAGAGCAGAATCTCATAAGGGTTTGGCCTGCACCAACTGATGCAGGGTTCAGCCACACCAGCAAAGTGCTTCAAGGACACTGAGCAGAACAGGGGCTTCCCCTCCTGGCTTCAGGGCTCTTGGTGAGCATACTTGTACCGCTGCTGGACTCTTTCCATGGCTTGCTCCAGTGCTAGGCCCCCACAGGGAACAGCTTTCCGAGAGCCAGCCTCCCCCACTCTGTCCTGTTTACAGGACTTGACTTGGCCAGTAAGGCTGGATCCTTCTGGACTAGGTAGCTGCTCCCCAAACCCTTTCCCAGACTCACACAAAGGCCTGAAACAATTGGTCATTTGTGGAGGTAGCTCTCAACCCTCTGTCCCAGGCAACCAGCCCAAAGTTATCTTGGCCTCAGCTACTCGATGAAAAGTGAGCTTGACTTCAGAAGCCGGCACTGCCCCTCAGCACTAGTCCAGGGAACTGGTTCCTCTCTGCGAGTAGCCTCTTCTAGGACTCCGCAAGGCAGGTTTCTGGCCAGTCTCAGAACTGGTACCTGCCTCTGTCAGCTCTTATCTCTGTAGCCATCCGGCTCCTGTTCCTCTCTTAAATGTAATTAATTCTGTTGCTGGACTCTTAGGATTCCTCTCTACCCTTCTGGTACCCCTGATAGTACCACATTTGCTAGGGCTGGGTTTTCCAGTACATGAGATTGGTTATGATCATGCCTTAAAGTCATCAGCCCCTGAGATAACAAGGGTAAATTCCAGAATCCCCAGAAGATGTGCAGGCTTTCTGTGAATTGGTTTCTACCTGGCCTCCCCGTGTCGTTCTCCCGACATTCCCACCTCGGCTCGGATCGGGCCGTGCCTTTTTTACTTCCAAGCCTTTAACTGTGCCAGCCTATCTCTCCTCACCCGTCTAGGCAATCTGCCTAAGAGTTTTTTATCTCTCAAGATTCTGTTCAGCCGTGTCAGTCACTCCTGGGCACTTTCCTCTAAGACCTCTGCCAGCGTCCCGAGTCATATGACCCTGCTGTGCCCCTTGGCTTGCCCTATATTACTTTGACCCCTAGGCCTTTGTGCCCTGAGGGGAAGCACTGGGATGTTGTGGCCAAAGCATAGATTAGACAACTACACGGAGTGTTTAAAGACAGGCGAAAGCGCGTCAGGTCACCTTATTCTACCATGAAGCTCCTAAAGCTAGAAATGCCCAGAAAACATTGGGGTCTCAGTTTTATGGGCAACAGACATATCGAGCATCTTTGGGGCCAAGGTTATTTTTTTTCCTTATTTTAAATTACATAATAACATTGGAGCAAATGCCCAATAAAATGTCCAAGTTAGTTTTCACCGTTAGAAATGACATTTCATTTAATTATTTTGTAGACTGGGGGACAACAAAAGAGGCAATGTGCCTTTCATCACCACTGTTGATAATTGGGATGGCTTGGAATCATACTGAGCCCTTTTATGTTGTTATTATTTATTTATGTATTTATTTGGGTTTTTCAGGACAGGGCTTCTTTGTGTAGCCTTGGCTGTCCTGGAACTCACTCTGTTGACCAGGCTGGCCTCAAACTCAAGGAGATCCTCCTGCCTCTGCCTCCTGAGTGCTGAGTGCTAGGATGAAAGCCGCGTGCCGCCGCCACCACCACCACCCAGTTTACACAACATGTTTTCAAGGATCACGAAGAAACTCAACTCATGCTGGTTCACTTCAGGGCCTAACGAACGCGGTGTTCTCGACTCATGCTCAGTTGCAAGCAGCCCTTCCTCAGGCCAACTTCTGCCTTCAGATGCTGGAGGCCCAGAGACACCTCAAGCAAAGTTAACTCAGTTCTCACTGTGATGTTAGGTTTTGCATTTGTGTGAGTTATTGAAGTAGCAGGCAAAAGCAATGACTTAACTTGATTGTAAATTGTAAATTACCCTACAGTAAGACTTGTAGTGATTCTGTCTTGACTCACAGCAATGCCCTGTGAACAGATCTGGGAGAGAATGCCAGCCGACTTACAGGTACAGCTTCTTGATCAGCTTGGCCTAGCTGGAGCGGTGCTTCACTGGTTAATGGCCAAGCACATGAAAAGAAGGTCACTGTTGAGGTTGTTTGCCAGTGCACGCCAGCATGACTTCCCTATGCATCTGCCCTGTTTATAATCCACTTCACGAAGGGCTCTGACCCCTTGCTGACCCCTTGGTTAGCAAGCTCAGACAATCCTTTTTGAAAATCTGAAAAATCTATTTGCAATGCGGTATTTTGTGTGTATCATATAGTGGTTGTTGACAGAGTGAACAAGATGTGTGGTGTGGTTTGGTTTGATTTGTTTTGTTTTTTTCTCCTGGCAAGGAAGTTTTATTCTTTCAAAGGGCACAGTCAATCATACTTAATGACCATGGCTATTTTCTTCTTAAAGTGTCATTTTGTTGAGGATGAAATGTCTACGTGTTCTTTGAGCCATAAGAGGACATTTCAGCTCATGTTCAGTTGTTGGCTGAGGTAATGAATTGTACCTTGACTTTAGAAAAGAATCATTACTAACATCATCTATCATCTCTGTTTGTAGGTATTACTGTTTAAAGAAACCTTTTACCAGCAAATCTATGATACAAAGTATAAGTAACAAAGAAAACCATAGCTGTTATCTGTCAAGTAACAAGCGCTTAATGCCAGAATGGCTCACCTAAAGCGACTAGTAAAATTGCACATTAAAAAACATTACCACAAAAAGTTCTGGAAGCTTGGCGTGGTCATCTTTTTCTTTTTGGTCGTTTTGATTTTAATGCAACGAGAAGTAAGCGTTCAATATTCCAAGGAGGAATCAAGGATGGAGAGAAACTTGAAAAACAAGAACAAAATGTTTGACTTCATGCTCGAAGCCGTAAACAACATCAAAGACGCAATGCCAAAGATGCAAATAGGAGCGCCCGTCAAGCCGAGCATCGATATCCCCCAGAGACCCTGTCTGCCGGGGTACTATACAGCAGCCGAGCTGAAACCCGTTCTCGACCGCCCACCTCAGGATTCCAATGCACCTGGTGCTTCTGGCAAGCCTTTCAAGGTCACCCACCTCAGCCTGGAGGAGCAGAAGGAGAAAGAGCGTGGGGAGACGAAGCACTGCTTCAACGCCTTTGCCAGTGACAGGATTTCTTTACACCGCGACCTTGGACCTGACACCCGACCGCCTGAGTATGTTGAAGAATATTCCCTTACTGTTTTTCAGCAGGGTTTTCAAGGAAGAGGCGCTAACTCAGGCTGGCTCCTTAGGCACTCTGAAGCAAAACAGCAGTCAGTGCTGTGCGTTCGATGTCTCCTTTGATTTTCTTTTAACTTTTGAGGCAGAGAATCCATAGCTCTTGTTGGTTTGGCAGTGGAGGCAGGAAACGCACCTTCTGAATTAGAAAACCGTGTTCTAGATCTGATGTATACTCAAGGAGAAATCTCCCCCCATCCCAAATGCTATAATTTCCTCATCCACTTAGGAACATTTGGGCAGTTTTTTATAGAAAATAGAGGAGGTGAAGGGATAGTTCTCATTTCTCTGATTTGCTATGGAATAGAAATGTTTTTTAAACTGTGCCAAGATTTTGAAGCTATTAGGTAGTGTATTGGTTTGTAAAGTATGTCACACGCTCTGTGTACTGTGAAGACGTGATTATATCTCAGAAGGCCCTGGGTTTGTACACTTCCTTCTTAGAGAGGACATTGTTACAACTCACTTCCACCTGCTCAGAGGGTCTGCTGGTGTGCTCTCATGGCTGTAGAATTAGAGGCAAATATTCCTTATGTCATTTCTGTACTTGTCTCAGCTATACAGAATCTTTCTCTGTGCCTTTATTTAAGCATTCTGTTACCTAACGTGAGGTTTAAATACTGTATTTGAATTGCAAAGGGTGGTATGAATTCCTGAACTCTCGAACCATCCATGAATTTTTAAGAAGACAAGACAGGCAAACAGTAAGCAGCTGGTGCCTACTATATATTCCGTTTACTGGTTCTAACAGATTACATCTGCACGCAGAGAGTTTTACTAGATTTGCAACTGTGAATTCCTGCTCTGACTACATGCATCCCTGCATATTGAAGCTGCAGGGGAAGGATGATGTAACACCGGTGTGGTTCAAGGTTAAGTTGCCCATCACTTCAGAGTAAGTGCAGGAAGAAACAGTTGCTCTATAAAATACCCTTGTGTTTCCGATGGTTCTCTCTTTTATCAATAGATTCAGATGCAGTATTACATTTTACTGATTCTGGAAGACATGGTGACCGAAAAGCAGTCCCCATAAGAACTCATTTAGCATAATTTTTATTTATTAGATGTCAGTTACTATCTTCTTAAGATGAGCATTTTAATTCTAGTGTTAGTAAACTTCAATAACGTTCAGTAATGTAGTTACTGAGGGAGAAAAAAACCAGCTGAGCACATTAACAGCCATAATTAGTTTGGAGTTGGAGATCTGCTTCTCCGCCACTCTCTGGATAACATTTTGTGGGGAGTGCTAAAGGCTAGTTGTTTCTTACTTTCAACATAACCAGTATCAACGGGACCCCCTTTTCTGAAAATCTCACCAGTGTTTTATTCAAGGCTCAGCAGCCATGTGGATCTAGTGTCTCCTAAAGCCAGATGATGACCTGATTTATAACTAAGTGATTTCTAAATGCTGAGTTTTACAAATTGTCTTACAGTAAATATAGAGTCTCTGCAGCAGGTTATTTGATTGCGCTAGTTTAAATGATATGAAATGGCTTGTAGCATAAATTTACTGTGCACGTTATTTCAGAATGATTGCAGTTTATAAAGTCGTACTGAGAAATTTTATCGCTTGCATTAATGATGGAATCAACACTTGGCCTGTGACCCTCTCGCTTCCATTTTTACTAATTCTCGTTGATAGTTACTTCTTAGGCAAATACATTCTAGCTTACTTAAACAGAGGGAATGCTTCACCCAATTAAATTGGTGACATTTTACTAGTGACATGTGTGTGTGTGTGTGTGTGTGTGCGCGCGCGCAGTTTTGTCCGTTGCATCTTTAATGTCATATAATCCTTACCTGATATTGTATTAATTGACTACATAGCAAATAAAGGTAGGTAAAAATCCCTAATCCCTAATTCTCTTCTTTCCTTACAACGTGAGAAAATGCCACACTGTGGGGTTTGTCAGAACTGTATGTTAGTTTATAAACCTATATGTATTAAAAGATAAACTTACATTTAGTAATTTATTTCTGCATCATTATGAGAAAATGAATATGCATATTTGCGTCTTATTTTCACTCAGTAGTTTATTCAAAATTCAATTTAAAAAGTAACTTGCTGTAGTTTGTGTGTGACATTCTATCCCAAACAGCGCTTTTTTTCCCTGCCCTCTCTTCCCTGTCCGCTTTCCCGACAGGTCTTCTTCACAGCTACCGCTGACTAATTCCTTTTTTCTTCCATAAACATCTCACCCTACTGACCTGCTTTTGGGAAAGAATCCCAAGCACATTTCTACCAAGGTATGGTTATGAAGGCCTTTCATGAGAGGACCTGCTGGCTTGTTTGTAGGCTCGGCTGCTACACTGGAGAAGGCCCCCTGGCCACTCACGACAACTGAAATGTATTGGCTCTTATCTCTACGAGTGAATGATTTACCTCCTTCCCTTTGAGTCTGAGCAGCAATCTTTGATTGTTTGCATGCTGTTTTTATAGCGTGGGGGAATGGTATAGTCTACTGCCTCAAATGGAGCAGTCATGCATGACATTTCAATGACCTTATAGACACTGCTGTCTTGTCAGCTTATCTTCTGCACAGACCACACACAGTTAATGTCATGCCCTGGGTTGTAAATGCCTCCCTCTCTCCTCACCTCCACTCTAAAGACTGGTGACTGTGTTCATCATGACAGGGCTGGAGGCTGTACGGAGCCACAGTTGCCTTTCTGTCCTAATTAATTTGTAAATAATGTTTTTTATGAGGAAGACAATGTTGCAAAAGTAAATTTGATAGCAATCTGTAACCAATGCTTTTAGGTAATTGAAAGTAGCACTAATTAATCAAATCAAGACCGCTTAGGAATCCTTTCCCTGTGTATATCAATGTAACAGATGGTAATATGCATAAGACTTTTATTTTTTTTTCTCCTAAAGATAGGGTCTAAGTATGTAGACTTGGCTGGCCTGGAATTTGCAATGTAGACCAGACTCGCCTCAAGCTCACTAAGATTCACCTGCCTCTTGCTCCAAATGCTGGTACTGAAGTCATGTACCATCATGACTGGCCCAGCATAGACCTTTGAGCGTGGATATATAGATCTTTAAATTTCTAAGTATGTCCTGTTAAAAGATAATTTGAAAGTGATAGGTCTTAATCAAATAGCAAAGGACATTTTCAGAGTGAATTCCTTAACACAGATGGTTAAATGGTCCTAAGCATTTGATGATAAGAACCTAGGTTTTGTGGTGAGCTTACTTCTTGTTTTGATTCCATATATAAAACTAAATTTGATTAAATTAACTTGGGAAATGAAGTTATACGGTTTAAATCAAATAAGAAAAATGTGTGACTTAAACAAGAAAAAAAATTTATTGGACAGTAGTTAGACATTTTGATTTTTGCACATTGATTCATTTATGGGTTATATCTCTTTCTAAAACAGGACAGTGTAGAAAACCTGACCCATGTCGTCTGTATCGGTGAGCATGATTAGGAGGAAGGAGCTGCTTCTAGAACTTTGCTTCAGCCTAGTTATACTCATGAATCATTAAGATACTTTCATATATGAATAAGCATTGCTGTCTATTTGGTTCTATTTGTTTATTTGAGTTGCCATCGTTTCGGGTGATAACGATTAAATAATGATAACTTAGCGATGGTATAGAAATGGTGTAATGATGGTGAAATAAATCAGAAGTCATCATTGCTCTCCCACTTGCTTAACTTCTCCTAGATGTATTGAGCAGAAATTTAAGCGCTGCCCTCCCCTGCCTACCACCAGCGTCATAATAGTCTTTCATAACGAAGCGTGGTCCACGCTGCTCCGCACCGTCCACAGTGTGCTCTATTCTTCGCCTGCAATACTGCTGAAGGAGATCATTCTGGTGGACGACGCCAGCGTAGACGGTAAGAGAGTGGATGCTTACCAGTAAATCCTTGTGCTCGCGGTCAAAGCCTGCCTGGTGTACGTCGTTCTTCCTGGGGAATGTCTCGGGACCTGAACGGGTTCGGTGGCATGGCGAATGGTGAAGTTTGAGCTCTAGGGTGCCGTGTTGGAACACTGTGGGTTGTAGGACTCTCTGAACACCGACCTTCATAAGTGTAGGCCCGGGGGATGTGGCTGTCACTATATAGAGCATGGTGGTGAGGGGCACAGATGTGAGCTTGAAGTAAAGCTGTCTGGGCTGGAGCCCCACCTCTGGTCCCAACCAGCTGTGTGAATTTGTCACGTCTACTCTTCGGCCCCGGTTTCTTTATTCATAAAATGGAGATAATATCATGCTGTATCAAATTTAAGTAAATGTCATTACCTTAAACCACCGAAAGGGAAAACCACAGCGAATTTAATGAATATGACGCGTCCCATGATGTGATTTAGAACTGGAGCCTAACTGGGTTTTTAAATATGAAGGCGTTCATGTGAGCACCGTAATTTATAGGTGATGGTGTGAGCACCTGAAGCCACACTGCCACTCCGTTCTGTTTTATTTGAGCATTTTCCCCATTGCAGTGCTGAGGAGCCAATACAGGCCTCATGCATGGCAGGCACCTGCTGTGCGTGAAGCATGTCTGTAGACCTGAGCTTTTAAAAAATTAATTTAGCATTGCTTTCAAAATTAAATCAGATACTAAGTTAGATATCTTAAATTGGAATCATAAGCCTAGAAATATTCCCATGTCTACTTTTTTTAAAGGTACAGTTCCTTTAAGTAAAAACCAGTTTATTTCAGTGATTACGAAATTTGACTCCTGTATAAACACAGGTTTGGAGTCTGAGTCCCAAAGGCTTAATCCCAGCTCCTAGTTGTTCCTTCATTTGTAAAATGGGTACAGCACGCCCCCACCAAATCGAAAGTGCTGTTACATATACCATCATTTATGTACATGAGGAAAGGAAAAGTGGGTACTTATTAGGTTATATTGCTTGTATCCCTAGTCCAAACGTGGTAATCAGTGGCCATAAAATGAAACCATTAGCCATCACATCTACATGCAATTCTGTATTCTACCTGTATTTCCACGGCTTCCAGATAAACTTACTCTGAATAGAGTAAGGTTATGTTCTCAACAGAGAGAAACATTTGTGCAGCAGGAAAAAAAGTTGTTCATTTCCAGAGATTTTTTTTTTTTTACATGAACGTGAGACCAGGTCTCCAAATGCAGTTGTCTTATAATTTGTGTCTCCTGGATTCAAGTTAGACTCCATCAAGTGATGTGGTGTTGCATGCCCACAGTGCCAGCTGCTGCCTGTGGCTACAGCAAACAATCAGATAGAAAAATGCAGGATGGAGCAAGAGGAGGAAGAGGAAATGAAGTTACACACTATAGAGATCTTTGAATTTCTAATACCCTTTCCTATTACTTTACCACTTAATTGTAACTAACTGGTATTTTGCTCTATAATCCGATTTTGTGGTTCGTCCTGTCTGGTTGGACAGCAGCCAGTGGGTTTTAAGTCATGCTCGATTAAGGTTTTCATCCCCTATAAGTTTACCTAAAACACACACACACACACACACACACAAAATACAAAACACAGCACTAACATAGTCTTGGAAATGTTTTTCCCCTTTGATTTTTTGAATACCTTTTCGGAGATGGTTTTTATTTTGTTTGATTGTCCCAAGTGTGAGACAGTGGAGGTATGACAGATTTACTTCCAGAAGGGCGTTCAGTGGAAACATGCATCTTTATTTGAAAGCTCAAACAACCATTGAAGCAAAGGACGTGGGAACGAAGACACACCCATTCATTGTCTTTCTGCTTCAACCATTTCTTGTTTGCCTTCTTTCCTAATTACTTTCAAAGTAAGCATAAGGCTTACTCACACCGATTGAAAATTTAACATTCTCACGTAACACCATGATTCTTAGCCCCCCCGTTTTAGCCTTCAGAAAATTCTCTTTAATGAGCCAGACACATTTTCCCCTCAAGGCTTGTGGTGCCTTTCCCCCACAGCATCATTGCCTGTCATGTAGCAGGGACTGGAGGAGCTTGAGTCCCTCAGCTTCCTCGGCCCTTCACCTCTAGATAAGGGTAGAGAAGGACGTCTGCTTGCCGAAAAGGCCTGCTCCCTTTCGCAATAGTGATAAGTACTTGACAGTAAACTTGAGCCACTTTCCTAACAAAATGTATGCTTCAGTGCTCTTGTAGTTTGTCTCATAGACTCCATCGGAAACCTACCCACCAAGCACCCACTTGGAAAATATGACGGTATGGAAACGGAACAGCTAGGAGGGTGCATCACCCAGACTGAGGCAAGAGGCTCGGGGGTTCAGAGCTAGCCTAGGATGCTAGCCAGTCTTCAAAAAAGATGCACACACGGGCATACACACACGCGCATACATACGCACATACCCACTCCCGCCCCACACCCGCATATCTGTGAAGTAAAAACTAGTCCCTGATAACAGTTTATTGAGGAAAAGCAGAATGAAGATGAGGATATTTGGGTACCGATAAGGTAGTTAAATCCTAGTGAAGGCGAAAACCAGAGCTGGCATGTTCAGAGTAGTGCCAACTGACAGAGCCTGTGTTCTGCTGTCTCCTTGGGTCCCTCTCCTTCTCCCAGCTGTCACCTGTGCTGCTTATGTCACATTCCCCCCTACAGATAAGAGATCTAAGTACAGAAAAGGTAAAATAACGTTTCCAAGGTCAAACGGTTCAAAGGAATGGTCCGCTAACCCAGGACCTCTGATTTGATATAATTTTGTGCTTCCCCAAACAGAATACGGGTTAGATAAAATTTAGGGAGCAGATAAGAATTTGAACATATTTCAGATGTTTGGTTTTTTTTTTTAAAAAAAAGATAATTTTCCCATTTTTAATGGGGGTATTTTGCCTTCATGTATGTTTGTACATCATATGCACGCAGTGCAAAGAGGCCAGAAGAGAGGGTCAGATCCCCCCCATGAGCAGAGATACAGACAGTTGTGAGCCAGCATGTGGATGCTGGGAATTGAACCTGGGTCCTCTGTAGTTCAGATAGCTTAAACTGAATTACATATTAACAAGAATTGAAGAGTGGAATGGCAAGTTAGATGCATTGGCATAAGGCCCATCATGCCAGGAATCTGCAAGCTAAGGCCCGAGGACCACCCTGTCCAGGCCAGCCACGTCTGGCAAGACCATGTCTGAAGCAAACGAAATGCCCACAGCGACAAAGGCAATCTGACGGTGAAAGAGTTGACTGAAGATGCCCAGAAGTCTGAAGAGCACTAGATGGATTTGATTCGGCTTCCTATTGCCTTCTGCCTCCACGTTTGCTCTTTACCTATCTCATCTGACTTCAGATGTGGAGTACTCTGAGTCATGTATGCTGTACAGCTTTGTCTGTTGTTAGCGAGCTGACGTACATGCCTCTTCGAGTTTGTGCTGGCGGTGAAGTGTCCCCTACCCTACTACCACTCTCGGCATCCCCCCCCCCCCCCGCTTGCCCTTTGCTTGGCATTGTGGGTAGTGAGCTGCTTTGACCACTGTCTCACCGCTAGTGAACTGTATTGATTGCCTGGCAATCCTTGTCACGGCTCTCAAATTTTAGTGCCAGGTTAAATATTGGTTGAATGTTTTCTTATGAAAATCTGTTTCTCTGACTCTGAAAGCCACTCAGCTCAGTTCTTACTGTGAGCTTTCTGAACTCCTGGGGTCCCTCTCCATGTCGGCCTCTCACCTGTCCCTAACATAGTGCGTGGATTTTCTATGAAGTGGACAGAATAAGCGCGAATTATAACCGTAGGCATGACGTGAGTTATAATTTGTATACATAGTCTCATTTTCCTCAAAGACTTAAAGGTAATGTAACGCTGCTTTTACCGGCAGAATGAGCGAATGTTGACTTAGGTCTAGAAGGGTCACTGCCTGATGATTTCATTAGCTCTCAGATGTTAGATATAAAAATAATGTTGACATAGATTTAGAACCTGATGATTTCATTAGCTCTCAGATGTTAGATATAAAAAATAAATTTTTTTTTTAAAAAAAAAAGTGAACTGGAATTTTTTTTCCTTCTTTACAGACTACTTACATGAAAAACTAGAGGAATATATCAAACAGTTTTCTATAGTGAAAATCGTCAGACAACGAGAAAGAAAAGGTCTCATCACTGCTCGGTTGCTGGGGGCAACAGTAGCAACTGCGGAGACGCTCACGTTTCTGGATGCTCACTGTAAGTGCCTGTGCATAGCTGGCTTGTAACTATCTCCCTCTGCCCCTTCACCTCAAAGTTACTTTTCTTCAGATGTCTCGCGGTATTCTTCTGAACAGCATGTGTTGCTGATGTTAGCTCTGGCAGGCCTAACGGCTAACGGCTCTGTATACGGACTTCACATAGAGAGCCCTCACCGCCTCAATGTTTTTAATACCCAGTTTTCCTTGTGGGTGATTCTTACTGAGGGCTCCTCCCTCACCACAGATGTTCATTCTGCCCTAAGAAAAAGGAACAGCAAAAGGAATTTCTCCTTGCAGTTTTTCATTCCTATACGGTGAGATTAAATTTTTACCTAAGTATGGTCATGATCAGTACTACCATTGAACTTTGTCTCAATACTGCCACTTGTAACGTTTATAGGATTTTTTTTTTTCTGCTAAAGATTTGTTGAATCTGTTCTGCCCAGCAAGGGCTATCCTGCTATCTCATCCATATACAATGGATATGCTAGGTATTAACAAATGCTGCTTGGTCCCTGGAGCTGTAAGTTTGGGGAGCTTTGCTCTTCGTATGAATGCTTGAACTTGAACTGCCTAGCTCGTAGGTGACTGGCCACCCAAGAACTGCTTAAAGCATACACTGACTGTCACAGAAAGGCTTTGGGGTTGGTTTCTGTTGAGAGCCATTGCATCTGATAGGCTCTTAATCCATCCTTTGGAAACTGAATAGATATCTGGAAGTTTCTCAAAGGACCACATCACTCTCTAGTATTTCTTTTCCCGATCCAAAATGCGGTAAGATCTGACTTGGCATTCTTCTCTGCTGGACGATGATGCTGTCAGGCCATGGCTGACAAATTTAGCTGTGGGAAGAAGAGTGACCTGGTGTGGTGTGGACCAAGAGCATAATCCTGACCTTCGTGGGACTCTCCGTTCCTCTCCCACTTCCATTGGAACTATAGTAGCTTTGGGTGATTTTCTCTAGTCACTGAATTCAGAATATCCTAACTTCCTGACTAACTTTCTCCTAAGACCCAGGAAGAAGAATTAAGCTTTCAGTTACTCTGCCTTACTGGGTCAAAGGGACAAAAAAAAAATTAAATAATGTAGAATAACTTTAGGGTTAAGTGGAACGTTTATCTTAAAGGAAAAGGGCTCCCATAACAGGGATGGTAAATACATTAGAGCCCGTCTGTTGTGCTTGGAGGAAAATCTCATCTTTTAGGAGAATTTTCCTGGTTTTGTTTTTTCTCTTTAATCCTATTCTCACAATAAGAGCCCTTGAGAAGTCCCTGCTTATAGAGGTCTATTGTGCAGCGTGGTGTCTGTAGTTAATACTGTGTTGCGTACTTTAAAATGGCTAGAAGTAGGTCTCACGTATCCCCCTTCTCTTCCCTAGCCCCTCCACGTGAGGTGATGGGTAGATACCTTAATTGGCTTGATAGTAGTAAACTTTTAACAATGCATTTCTGCATCAAAACACACCATATACTCTTAATTACATCATTTTACCTATTACAATTAAGATGAAAGAAATCACCCATGTGTGTATATTCAGAACACAGATGATCTTTTCTAATTTTTCTATAAACTTTCCTGTAATATCAAAGGAAACTCTTTCACCATTTCCATGAACTTGACCGTAGCTTCTGTTTCGGGCAGGTGAGTGCTTCTATGGTTGGTTGGAGCCTCTGCTGGCCAGAATAGCCGAGAACTACACGGCCGTGGTGAGTCCAGACATTGCATCCATAGATCTAAACACATTTGAGTTCAACAAGCCTTCTCCATATGGAAGCAACCATAACCGTGGAAACTTTGACTGGAGCCTCTCCTTTGGCTGGGAATCGCTTCCTGATCATGAGAAGCAAAGGAGGAAGGATGAAACCTACCCAATCAAGTAAGCTGCTTGCTGCCATGTCTTACCTTCACGCCAGGAGCACTGAACGCTGCATGTGCATATGTGTTTTGCTTGTGTGATAATCCTTAATAACAGAAAAAGATACATTCTATATGTAGACTAGTAATGTATGAGGCTCTTATGCACAATAAGAGAAACCATTGAGATTAGGTGAATTCTCATGTCCTCATAAATTATAGTTTAAGAATATTAAAGCAGGTTAAGGATAGAAACGATAATATGGAAGATGGTATTTTTAATGTTCTTACTTCCCCCACAACCTTAACTGTGAGGAAAAAATTTTCAGCTATTCTGTATCTACATAAAAGAGTTAAAATGTAATATCTCTTCACCTCTATTGTCAGTTTGGTTCTTTAAACAGCCTTTCAGCCTGTTCAATTTCTGTATCAAACTTTGGCAATGTGTTTCTTTTCAGGACCCCCACCTTCGCAGGAGGCCTATTTTCTATATCTAAAGAATATTTTGAGCATATTGGAAGTTACGATGAAGAAATGGAAATCTGGGGAGGTGAAAATATAGAAATGTCATTCAGAGTAAGTTTATGGAGATTAAACATAGCATACATGTCCAACAGTGTGATGTATTGTGTTCTGATCGGCTCATACGGACCATGCAGAAGTATGCTGTCTTTATGTAGTTAGTGCTTTCTATAATGTAATTGCTGGAAAATTGGCAATGAGGCTATTTCCATTTAAGTTGTAACTTGATATATTTATTCATGGTTGCCAGTGTAACAAGAGGAATCAGTTAAACTCCTGTGTCCAGGCAATAACACCAATTAATGCACTTGTAGCTACTGAATTCCAGCCAAGATAAATATAATTAAACCTAGTGCTTCAGGAAATGAGTTGATTATCAAGGGAGTCAGTATGGAAAACATTTATTTATAACTGTAAAGGACACTAGGCTTAACTCTTTGCATCATATGAACTGTTCTTTTTATAATGCATGTTATAAATTAATATACACCAAACAGGCTTTTTAGTACTCATGACATGTGCTTAATATATTCAACTTGATGACCTCATTTGTGTGGTGACTATGTCACTCGCTTTTTGTCCTGCAGGTTGGAATGTGGTGGGGGAAAGCCCCGGGATTGGGTTTATGCGTTGGCTCTGGCTCCATGGCACACCGGCAGTCGTGGGCCCTGCCACAGCTGAACTGCTGAAGGGCGAGGGTCTTTTTACAGCTGACTCTGCTTCCAGCCCTAGCCCAGGCTGAGTCTCAATGCAGCTTGCTGGAGTGAACGTGTCACTGAGCCATCTGGTTTACTTTAATGGGGGAGAGAAGAGGTTTTGACCACTTGTCTCCATTCTAGCGTTCACGTTTGAGCGTGGCTTCATTTTAGGTTTTTTTTTTCTTCTTACTGATTGTTGATGACATTTTATTTAGAGAACTACTGCAAATTTTAGACACATTTTACATGGAGGTGGGCTTTTCAATATGATAAAACTCCCTTGAAAATATAATGGGTTATATTCTGGCAATGATAGCTTTCTCGAATGGTTGTCTTTAATACCAAATTGAATATCCAAGGAGGAAATAGAGTCTGGGTTCTTTTGTACCCAGACAGCTAGTTCATTTCTTAGGAAAAAGTGTGTAGTTTCAGTAAGCGGCCATCTGTTTAAGGGGGACGTCAGCTACACCAGAGAGCCTTGTTTTTCTCTGCATATTAGAACACTTGCATAATTACTGGCCAAAAAGAAAACTTGGAATTAGTTTTTATGAAGGACTCAGAACTCATGCTCTTGTAAACCTACTTTCTGAAGATGTGCGTTTGTTCTCTGTATTTCTCATTTCGTTTATTAAAACTTTTGTTTACATTTATAGAGCATAAATTGAACTGGCATAGAGACTTTATAACACACTAATAAATCTCTATATTTTGTATTTATTGATATTTTAAAGGTAAACTTAAAGCAACAGTTTTTTCCCCAAATACTGTAAATTTAAACAAATATCATTAATTATCAGGTGTGGCAATGTGGTGGGCAGTTGGAGATTATGCCTTGCTCTGTTGTTGGACATGTTTTTCGCAGCAAAAGCCCTCATACCTTCCCAAAAGGCACGCAGGTGATTGCTCGCAACCAAGTTCGCCTTGCAGAAGTCTGGATGGATGAATACAAGGAAATATTTTATAGGAGAAACACAGATGCAGCAAAAATCGTTAAGCAAGTAAGTGAGGGACAAATGCTGAAACGGCATTTGAAGACTATCCCGAGTCCATAAGCCTTTTTTTTTTCCCCCACTTGAATCACCTCGTGGGAGGGGGAGGGGGGATTTAAAAGGTATATTTGAAGGTAGGCTTTTAAACTTTAAACCTTAAAATAAATAGCTTAGGGCCGTCAAGCTGGTGCAGGAGCTTGTCACCAAACCTTATGTCCTAAATTCAATCCCTGGGACTGACACCATGGAAGGAGAGAACTAATTCCTCTAAGTTGTCATTTGACTTCACATGTATGTGCCATGGCACATGTATACACACACACACACAAACACACACACACACACACATAAATAATATTAATAATAATAATTATAAAATAGTAATAATAAATGTGTATATAACTTATTCATGCTCTCCTAAAAGAATAAGATTAAACAGTGTTATAAAATTCAGGCATTTTTAATTGTTTCCCTTGGCCCTGAAAATAAAGGAAAATAAAATACAATTAACTCAAAATTGTCTTTTTCAACTCAAGATCCAGTTGGGAATTTTGTTAAGATTAAAACAGTTAAATTAGAAAACACCCGACTGTGCGGTTTGGGGATTATTTTTTGCACTTGACTACAAAGAGATAGTGATCTCCCTGGGTCTTAGCACTGTGCGTCTGCACGTGTTTCCACACACCTCTCTCTCCGGGTCATTTTTAAGTAAAGAGGTGGGATGAGTTCAGAATTCTCCCACAATCAGCCCCACATCCTCGGCATTTTGGGGAGACCTTTGTTCTGTAAACGTTCTGTCCATAAGTAAAGTGTATTCCAGCCCTCCAGGGTGACTTGATTCTTTTACCTACCAGGGACCAGGCAGGCAGCACACTCGTTGCTTGAGAATGGTCCATTTATTGTTCATCCTGCATCCAGAGTTTTACCGAATACCTAAATGTCAGTGCAAATAGGACCGTATGAAGGATTCATCAGAGCTGATTTGATTGAGAACTCCCTTCATGCTCTCATCTGTTTCCAGAAATCATTTGGTGATCTTTCAAAAAGATTTGAGATAAAGAAACGCCTTCAGTGTAAAAATTTTACATGGTACCTGAATACCGTTTACCCAGAAGTGTATGTACCAGACCTTAATCCTGTTATATCTGGATATGTGAGTATTTTTATGTTCCCCTTTTTCCTTGATAAACTCCCTCCCTTACCTTTTAACTTACTGCTTTTGGAGTTTTCCATTATTAATGCCACTTCTCTGAAATTAATTGAAAAATAGAAACGGCGCAGTTTGATTATATATATATTTTAAATCTTTTAACTTAGATTAAGAGTGTTGGTCAACCTCTGTGTCTGGATGTTGGTGAAAATAACCAGGGAGGCAAACCGTTGATTCTGTACACATGCCATGGACTCGGCGGAAACCAGGTGAGCTCTTCTGGACATGGTCAGGTGCTGTGTGTTCCTCGGAAGTCACAGCTCAGCTTGATACTAAGGCACACGGCCGTGCGGATGTTTTCAGGCTAAGCATGACGTTGCGGAGTATTTCCATGGGCTGGGAAAGTAATCTGGAGTTACCCACTTAATCATCAGAAAGGAGATTGAAAGCAAAGCAGAATAACATCATTTGAGGTTGTGTATGTCTAATGTAGCTTTCGACACTCGTGCGACTGTCGGTGTGGAGGCTTTGGGAGTCATCAGGGGAAGGCAGTATTAACTGTAATAGCACATTGCTTCCAGTGATAATGCTGGCACAGCCTGCATTATAAAGTCCTTTGAGGGCAGAGATACTGTTTCAGGACACTGAATCTAAATGCTGTTTCTCTCCCTCCCCACCCCCCTTTTTTTCCTCTTTGATTACTGACATCCTTGTTTCCACACAATTTTTCCAATTAAGAGCAAATGTGATCTGTTACTACCTAGCCTACTAAAGTTTTAGACATTATTAAGTTTCTAGCTTTTAGCTTATTTTGACTTTATCTTTAGCAAATTAGCTCAGAGAAGGATTTGTCTTTCTCCACAGTCAGTCAGCTAGATCCCCGACTGAGCCCTGGGTGAGCTTCATCCATTGGCTCCTAGCTCCATGAGGAACCCATACTGCAGAACCAGCATCTGCAGTCAGTAATATCAGGTCAGGAGTAAAGAATCCAGGGTCTTTGTGGATGTATCAAACCGCCTCAGGATTAGATGAGGGGTCCTTGGAAAGATAACATCTGAGACTTTATATTGAGAGGTGTTTAGTGGAATGGTAAGGAAATAGGCAGAGTGTGAGGAAGGATATACAAAGAAAAACATCTAGAACTTTTTCCTTTCTGGGAATTGCCTGTATGTTGGCACAGGATTTTCACAGGCTTGCATGTTTGTGCTACTGTGTATGTACTTCAACAGGGCTTTGAAAGAAAGTATCAGCGTTAGGAAGAAAGGATCAATGTGTCTCCTGGCCAGTCTGCTTCTGCACATCTTTCTATTCATTAAATTCAGCTTAATTAGTCTTTATTTGACTATATACAATCTTCTAATTTTTTCTTTTCTTTCTACATAAGAATAGTTATAGAAATAATTGTTATTTTGTAGATAACAATTTGCTTATTTCCTCATTTGTAAATATGTTATCATGATTATTAATACTTAGACATTTCTCTCAAGGTCTTTCCAGAATCCTAATTATCTTAAAATGCATTATTACTACTATTTTTGTAATAATTTGCTGCAGGATGATGTCTTAAAAATATAGTGTGTGAGTGTTAGTTTTATGCTTTTCTATTATCTTTTTCCGTGTAGATATTTTTGTAGCGAATTATAAAATTAATTTAAAATTATCAATAGAATAGGCTGTCTTTAATAAATTTGAGGAGAAAATTCAGTTATTAAAAATATTTGTATAACTTCATCATACAACTTGTCCTGTTGCAAGATTTGACAGTCACGGACTGACCTTGTGAAACCTGTGTCACTGAAGAAGCTTTTTCCCATAATAAACGGAAACTATGATGTAATTTGGGGTGCTAAAAGAGACAGAGCAGGAAGAGATAATATGAGTGATGGATTCAGAGGTTGGACTTGGAGTTAACCAAGATCTTTCTGGAGCACTCATCTGAGATGGAGTCAAGCATTCGGGGAGAAGAGCATCTTGAAGGAGGTCTGGGTGAGAGCAGCCACTTAGGAGAGGCTCAGAGAACACAGCAAGCCAGCATGGCCAGCACGCATTGTGGTCTAGGAAAGGAGCAAGGGAAATGAGGTCAGAGATTCTGATAAGGAACCTGGTTGTATGGAGCTCTGCAAACCTATTAAGGAAGATGGATTTGATTCTGAACTCAACAGAAGCCATCAAGAGGTTTTTGAGTGGGCGAATAATGTGATCTGGTTTGTATTTTAAGACGGCTCTGGCTTCTGTCATCTTAATGCACTTCTATCCTTTACGCGTTCGTTTTTTATTTTTGAGATTTAATAAAATTTTAACATTTCCCCCTTCCCTTTCTACCCTCTCAAATAACCCTCCCTACTCTCCCTCAGATTCATGGGCTCTTTTTTTCCTAATGGCTACTGCATGCATATATGTATATACATATAAATTCCTAAATATAACCTGTTTGCCCTGCATAATGTTACTTGTATGTATGTTTGGCACTGGACAACCAATTGATGTGGTTTTCCCTGGGAAAGACCACTTACCCGGCTCCCAGCTTTCCTCTGTTTTTTAAGTAGGGTTGAGGCCTCAGTGGGCTTTTCCCTGTCTACTTTGGCATGTCCATTGCTGTCATCCTTGTTGAACTCACTTTCGGGCAGTCCTATTTTTTTAAAATCAATTATTTCCCTCAACTATTTAGCAAATTTTAGTTCCTTGAGAACTAAAATTCAGACGTCTCATTTAATTTGAGCATTTTCTCCTTTTCTTCCATTTTGATCGTTTAATGGTGTTTTATGACATGTAATCCTTTTATAACAGTGTTTCTGAATGCAAAGCAAAGTAACTATTTTTGCTCTGTGGCTGGGTTGGAGACTGTTCTGGTCCAATGCATTTATGTCATCACAGCCTTATGACAGTTAATATTTCATGCACATTCTCCGCTAGCCCATGCCTCCAAGTTCTGAGTGGCATGTCTCTCCCATAGTTTCAGCTGGTTACTTATTTACTTTGTCCTTGTTACCAAATTATTTTCGACTGTTTTCCTTTCCTTCCAAGTTTCATCTTAGTGACCCTTAAATAATATGTGATAGCCTTTCTTCTCGTCTCTGAGTTCTTAAGGCTTATCTTAGTTTAAATTACTTAGTTAGGAATACTTAGAATGCTGTTTCTCCTTCTTAAGCTACTTTCTATGGTGCTTCCCCCTGAAAAGTTGGTTGTAAAACCATTTTAAGGTTTTACTTGTAGGAGAAAGAGAAATTAAGCATGAGACTGAGACAAGGGGCTTGGGATGGAGGCTCTGGATTCTGCTAATATTTGTGGAGTGTTTACTCTAGCACAGTGCCTGCCTAGCATATCATAAGGGCTCTATAAATATTAGTGCTAACAGACATTATTGCATTATTGATAATCAATTATGTTAACTCATTTCATCCTTAGACCACCAACATTATTAAATATTTGATTTATTCTGGGGCTGGGACAATAGTTCAGTCAGTAAAGTGTCTTCCACGATAGTGACTGTCACTAGTTGATACAGTGCTTAGCCTTGGCTCACAGAGAATCCAACTAGCCACGCATGTAATTCTAGTAGCATAGGACAGGCTAGCTCTGGTGTCCTGTGGAAGCCTTCCACCAAGGAAAAAAATGAAATAAAGAGGTAAAATAGTACTTGACCTAGTCCTTACGGAATGAAAACGAGTTAGCAAACCAGGAAAGGGTCAAGGATTTCCAAGCAACAGTCTGGCAGCAGAGCGAACTCTTGGGTTATTCGTTAGAGGTTGTTTTATATTAAATGAGCACGGTCTGCTACAGCTGAGGCAGTAGTGGCTGCCGTGAGGGTAAGTCCTGAACACTGCACGTGTCAGAGAGTGGGCGGGGGAGCCTTGACCAATACAGGTGATTTTCGTGAAGCCAGTTTATCAAGCCAGAGCTTTAAAGGGCTTCCAAGCTGCTGACAGCTATCGATGCATCCTTGGGTCAGAGGTTGGCACTGCAGGATAAATTAAGAGGTGATCTGAGTCAAAAGAAGTGAGGATGGAGGAGTAAGCATGAATGAAATGACATCCGAGAAGAAAATTCAGCAGAGCTTAAGAGACTCATTAATTGGTTGTGGAGATACACATTAGGAAAAAGCTACAGCGTACCAAGCGCTGACGCATGCGTGTTGGTCTTTGCTGAAAGCACTCTACGCCTATCAACCCATTTGATTAGGAATGCTATGGGCAGGGATGGTTGATACCCATCTCACAGGGACAGAAGCAGGCTCTGAGAGTCCATGATAGCTTGTGGATTAGTGCAAACGACTCAGTTGAGATGAATGAGAGAAGGATTGTTGTGGGGGAGAGAGAAGAAAAAGCCAGTTAACTGTTCTCTAGAACTTTGCAGGCTGCTTTCTGCCGGCCTCCATTCTGCCGTGGAATTTGCAGTTTCTAGTTTGGAAAGGAAGGGTTCCCATATTTAGGGAGTAATCCCTGAGGGCAATGGACAAAAAGCTAGAGCTTGTCGTCTTCTGTCACAATGACCCTGCTTACACTTCTGATCTTTGTATCGTGGTTGTTGAAGACCTCGGGAGCTTACTGTTTAGTAGGGAGCTGGTTGGCTTTCACACGGGTACCTTTGTCAACAATATCTCTCTCCTTCCCACAGTACTTTGAGTACTCCGCTCAGCGTGAAATCCGGCACAACATCCAGAAGGAATTATGTCTTCATGCTACTCAGGGGGTCGTCCAGCTGAAGGCTTGTGTCTATAAAGGTCACAGGACAATCGCCACCGGAGAACAGATATGGGAGATTCAGAAGGTGACCGACTGCGGCTCATTCAGCCATTCACTAGATTACTTTGAATAGTTCTAATTGCTTTACTGTGCCATATATCAAATTACTTCACCTTCAATAGTTCTGCTGTTATTATGTGTTCCCTCTGTGATAAGAGACTATATCTAGGGATTTAGTACACGTGGGAGCAACTAATCATAAAGCTGAAGCCTGTCTTAAGCAGATGGAAAACTATTTTTTTTTTTTTTTTTTTGGTTTTTTGAGACAGGGTTTCAAACAGTCCTGGCTATCGTGGAACTCACTCTGTAAGACCAGACTGGCCTCGAACTCACAGAGATTCACCTGCCTCTGCCCCCCCAAGTGCTGGGATTAAAGGCATGTGCCACCACTGCCTGGCTATAAACTATTAATTAGTTCCTTATCCTTGACTTTCAAAGAGTTTTTACAATGGACTTTGCAAACTTTGTTTATTCCTTAAAGGGAAAAAAAGTGTGTTTTTCACATAGAATTGTTATGTCTTCCTCCATTTTAGTACATTTTAAATTAATCTAGAATCGAAAGAATATATGGTGGACCACCTGTTCTCAAAAATGTTTAAGATTTAGCTTGATTATGTACTTTTATCAAAAACTAGTTTCGTGTAATAATAGCATACCATAAGACTGGCTTTTCTGATTTTGAAGTTGGTCATTTGAAATACCAGTGGACTGCTTCTTGTCTGAAAATGTATTTCAGGTTTGCCCTCTATTTTCCTCTTCATTGTTGAAATGACTCCCATTGACTAGAGAGCAGTAAAGTGAACTAGAGGATTATGATCAAAAGTCATCAATACTTTACCAGCTTTAGCTGATCGTAGATTTAAGGTTGAGAATTGGACACATTTGTTTGCAAATCTCCCTTTACCTTTAGAGAAACCGTAAAGTCATTTTCATATCTAATTTTTAGCTGTAAACCATTAAAATTTAATGTATGTTATGTGTTTCCTTTTTTCTAGGACCAACTTCTGTATAATCCATTGTTTAAGATGTGCCTTTCAGCAAATGGAGAGCATCCAAACTTAGTGCCATGCAACCCAACAGACCTACTCCAAAAATGGATTTTTAGCCAAAATGATTAAGTGTTCCTTAAAGCTAAGGAGTTGAAAAGGACATATTCTTCCTCATAAAACTGTGACGAGGCGTACACTGTAGTTGTTGAAAATTATGCAAAAGCAGCTAATTGTAACTTATTCCAAGTGCATTTTCCTTATTTATGTCTTAAGATGTCTATGTAGTTCCGCGGCAGAGACCCTGTGGGTTTCTGTCTGAAGCTCAGCACCTAGAAATACCAAAGACGATTCTGAAATGTCCAGATGTAGAAGAGAGATGTTTACAAAGACAATAATTTTCCTAGAAAAGTGGCCTGTGCTTGTACCCTTGGGGGTATGCACAGCTACATCCGCACATTCGCCACTTAGAATATTTCCCCCAGCTGTAGGGGAACTGGAAAAAGATTTGATACTGTATTTTTATAGCTATGTAGAAATCGATCAATGAAGGTCAGTCATTGGCCTTTCTGTACAAACCAGGAAATTTTTACAGATCTAGAATTTATTGTTCTAAAATCCAGGTAAACTTTTTTGTTGTCTTCGTTTACTTGTCTGTCACATATTTCCATAAACATGAAGTTGAATAAGGAGAGGACTATTTTTAACACTTCAATTTTTGGAAAATTTACAGATATTTTTTAGTCTGAAGCCCACTCCACTTGATGCACGGGAGTCTTCCCCAAATGGCTTTTTTGAAGCGGCTACACTGTGTGTTTTCCCAGAGCACTTTTTAAAAAAACAAATTTATAAATTATTAGCTGTTACTACAGGGTTTCCTTCTTCCTTTCTAGTAGTCTTATTTTCTTAGCTAAATTCACTAATCCTGAATATTTATAATGCTGAATTTCAAATGCAGTATACTTGACTCAATTCTAAATGTCGTTGTTGATTCATTATAGAGAGTGTATTTGCAATGGATCTTTCCCATAAAAAGTAGCCTTACTTTTATCTACGTGAAAAACACAATAAAAAAGAACCCTGAACACTAGTGCAAACTTTTGTTTCTGTTCTGTCCAATTTGGGGTGGAATCTGTAATTGATCATGGGTAGAGGCTGTTTTATGGTACGTATTAGTTGCCTGCTGTTTGTGGAGCCCCAGATTCTTTTAAGGAACACGCCAACTGTGACAGTAGCATGAAAACAGGATTGAAGGTGCTGGTAGATTTATGAACTCCTGGTAGCTTTTTTTAATGTTCCCATAAAATTATATTGGGAAGTCACCGTTTCCCATTTGGCCATCTTATAGAGAGAGGTCTTTTATTATTTCAGAAGCAAAATAGAATTTGCTTTAAAACCAGTAGGTCTCAGTTGTGCAAAAGAAAACACTTCCTAGTATATAGCTTTAATTAAATAATAAAATATTAATTAAGTTTTAAAAAGTCAAATTAAAAATTCCACGTTCTCTAACCAGTTACTTTGCAGAGATTTCAGCTTAAGGAATGTCTACCATTTTCCTAATTATATCAAAAGCTACAGGGAGTGTAAGACTTTGCCGTTCGGCTGTCTCTTTTAAGGTAGAGAGAAAGATACACAATTTTGAATGAAACAGTATGTCACCATGTTGCACTGTATGACTGAGATGACTTCCTACCTTATAGCTTTGGTAGCCCATTAATATATAAACGTTTCTCTATTATTATTATAGCTAATAATGCCATGAAGTAGTAAGCATAATGTACTTTGCCTCTTGGGTGTGCAATTTCTGTTCCTTGGCTTGTTCCACATGCGCCAAAGATACTCTCAACACTTCTTTTATCCCTAAAAACAATACAAAGCAGAGAAATTTCTCAATGAAATTTTATAAATGATCTTGAGTAAAACATGTTTTTAAAAATGAAACCAATATGCTGATGTTCACAAAGTCATGTGTTGATGCCTCGTGGTCCAAGTCAAGTCACTTAAATTGGGTTGTTCACGTTGTGGCTGTATTAAATATATCCAAAGGAAAGGTCCTTAGCTGACACAGCCACCCCAAGCTACCACTTGAGTGTCATATCAGCAATTTTATTGGGGACTGGCCCTTTGTGGAGAGATTCCCTCCAAAACTGCCCTCAGTTCCGAAACTGTGTTAGCAGTAATTCAGAGAGTCTGGCTGCCATCCACTTGCATGACTTGCCTGCACTCAAGTGTAAAATTGTGGAACTCTTGCTCAATTTGAAGCTGACAGGGCAAATGGTCTGGTTTCTGCTGAAGACCTGGCATGCTGCCGTCATTCCAGAGGCCACCACAGCTGAGTCCAGTATCCTGCCCTGCTCAGGGTCAATTCCATGGTCAGGCTCACTAAAATTTGAGAGGTGCCTACTTAGTTAGCCATAGGAGAAAACAATGCATTAAATCTGCTGGTTATGATTACCAGAGAATGCACATATATAGTCATCAAAACATATATGAAGGGTAGTGATGTAGCTCAGTTGGAAGAATGCTTGCCCAGCCTGCTCTGGATTAAATCCCAGCACTGCATTAAAAACAGGAATGGTAGCACCTGCCTATAATCCCATATTTGAAAGACAGAGGCAGGCTGATCAGAAGTTCAAAGTCATCCTTAGCTACATAGAGAATTTAAGGACAGCCTATCTTAAAGGAGACCCTGATCAATAAAACAAAATAAACATAAACATAAATGGGAAAAAGTCATTATTTCTGGGAAAAATAAGTTTAAATGCCTAGGAGAATTTCATTTCATTGTCTTTAAAGTGAGTAGCAAGCTTACAATTCATTTTATCGACAACAGAAATAAATACCCGAAGACCCTGATTGTAGTACGACTTGTATGAAAGATGCTCAGAGCTCTGGGAAACTGAGTCATACTCTGATTAAGGCCTTGACTCTACAGTGGCATGTGTTTGAGGGAGTTGGTATGCAGAAAATGAAAAGGTGTATTATGTGAATATGCATGCCTTTTTTCAATTAAAGTATTTCATACAGTTTTTTAAAATGAGTTTATGTCTTCACTCCTTTTCTCTAATCAGCACCGTTGCACTGACACGTGATTCCCCTTCTCTTGCACACTGGGTGCTAGGGTTTGGGTTGGAGACTCCCAAGGGCATCATCACCGACTTAGACCGTTATTAGAAGGGCAGTTGAACTGTTCAGAGGTGTGGTGTGATGAGAGGAAGTGACATTACTAGGGTTGTGTGTGCCCTCAGAAGGGGTTTGGGTCCCCTTAGTTCCCCATGTTGCTTCCTGGATGCTTTGAGGTGAGTATCTATGTTCCAACATGTGATAACTACACACCCAAAGCAAGAGTCAATGCCCGTGATCTGAAGCCTCTGAAGTATGAATCAGAATAATGCTTTCTGCCTTTAAGTTTGGTCTTCTCAGGATTTTACCACAGGGGAACACACAGTGGCACTGTGCTCTCTGCTTTTCAAGAATGCTTATGAAATATATTTTTATCTTTTACTGACCATATTAAGCATTAAATACTAGTAATGTACAATAATAATCCCTGTCTCATGAAGATCATAATCTAGTAATGAGGGCATCCCATAATTATGTTACAGTGATGCTACAGAGCATAAAAGTTCTAGGAGAAGCTGATGGCTTCATCAGGCAAATACAGAAAATAGGCTCCAAATTTTAATGATAATTAAATGGCATTAGTTTAATTGCCAACTTAATACAACGTAGAATTACCTGGGAAGGTAGCCTCAATGCGGAACTGTCTACATTGGGTTGGCCTGTAGGCCTGTGCTCAGGTTGCTTTGTCTATTATTGTGATAAAATCACTCTGACCAAAGCAACGAGGGCAGGAAAGGGTTTGTTTGGTTTACACTTGCAGATCGCAACCCATCTTGGTAGAAACTCAAGGCAGAAGCTTGGACGTGGGAACCACAGACAATCTCAGCTTGTGGCTTTCTCACTGGCTTGCTCAGATAGCTTCCTTCTGCATCCCAGGCTGCCTGCTTAGAGATGTGCCACCCACTGTGGACTTTGCACTCCCCTGTCAATCAAGACAATCTCTTCTCATCCTAATGCAGGTATCATCAGACATTAATCTCTGCCTACCTCTGTTACTACCACCATGGCTTCCTGGCGGTTTCTCCCTCCCTTTTCTGTACTGATTTGATAAAGCGCTCCCTCCAGGGAGCTCCCTCCAGGGACCCTTGACTCTGCCAACTCCTACTCAGTTCCTTGTGCAGGAAACTCATTTCTATGAAAACTGCATTCTTTATCTTGTCTTGAACATCTGCTAAATAAACATCTTCAACTTCTAGAAAGAAAGGAATATTTTGTTTTTCGTTTACTGTCATTCTCTTTCAGTTTTATTACTAGGCTTGGGCATAACTTTCTTCTGCCTAGCTATTGGCTGATTAGCTTTTTATTACAACAATGAAAGCAATCAATACACCTTCACACAACAGACAAATATCCCACAACATCTTTCCTTATTTGAAGCCATGCCATCTGGACATTTCATCCTTTCCCTCTTTGTGCCACTATCAGTCGTCGTGAACCTATGGTCATATCCACAACATGCTATCCATCAATGAATGTGCCACTATCAGTCGTGAACCTATAGTCATTTCAATAACCCACACTATCCATCAATTGAATTTTCTGGCTCTTGTTTCTTTGTTTTGGTTTTGTTTGTTTGTTTTTACTTTGTTTCGCACCTATATCTTCTTTTTCATTAGCATTTTCATAACCCATTTCCATGGCTCCAATATAATGACATACTACCACGCTTCCTTCCCTCAGCTACACACTCCCTTATTGCTAGTGACCACTCTCTAACTCTTGAATGTTATGGGCTATCTACCACAGAAGGCTTCTCAGGCATGGGCTTAAGCCAATAGGACGTCTTATTAGCTGGCTGGCAACTACACCTGGTGTTCAGGATCCCAGTGTAGCCCTGAGCCTTTCTCAAGGTGAAATCTAAAGTAAGTCTCTCTCTTTTGTGTTTTTAAAGCACAAAAACCATTTATGGTTGACATACTTACTGCAGTTAACAATAACAGTTAGTGAGAAGCAGAACTACAGAAGACAAAAAGCCAGGTTAGTACACTTAGAAACTTTTGCAGAACTATGGACTTGGACGGTGTGGAGGTTTGAAAGGAAATGTCCCCCAGAGGGAGTGGCACATTAGGAGGTGTGGCCTTGTTGAAGTAGGTGTGGTCTTGTTAGAGGAAGTATGTCACTGTGGGGGCAGGCTTTGAGGTCTCATATATGCTCAAGATACCATCCAGTGACTCAGACCACTTCCTATTGCCTGCGAGCCAAGTTGTGGGATACTTGGCTACTTCTCCAGCACCATATCTGTTTGCATGCCACTGTGTCCCACCAATATGATAATGGACTAAACCTCTGAAACTGTGAGCCAGCCAAAATAAATGTTTCTCCTTTATAAGAGTTCCCATGGTCATGATGTTTCTTCACAGCAATAGAAACCCTAACTAGGACAGATGGATTAGGTCTTTTTGTTTTGGCAGGTGTTACTATTTACTTCTGAGTTTTATGGCCTGAATGATACTTCCATCATGGAGTCAGTTGCACTAAGGTCTTGAGTCTACTGAGGTCTGTGGGCCCTGTTACATTGAAGAGTATAGATTCTGACTACAAGCTCTACCTGGTTGACTTACACAACTTGCAATCTAATACTTACTTCCCATTAGTCTGCATTTTAGTCTGGTTTGTTTACTTATTTATTTATCTATTTATTCAAATTAATTCTTTTTTGTGACAGCGTCTCAGTTATCATAGTCAGGCTTGGAACTCGCTATGTTGCTAAAGCTAGCCTGGAAATCCTGATCCTAATTGCTGGAATGACCTATTTATACATCTATGCCTAGTTAATCTGTTTGTTTGTATACAGAATAGTTTCAGTATTTTTTTATAATTCTTTTCCCTCAACTCCCAAGTTCTTTTTTCTATCACAGAATATTATATGATGCAGAAATTAATGCAGAAATCCCAAACCCTTGATATGTAAGAGATGCATTCACTCTCTATCCCTGTACACAGGTAGCTGCTTTCATTGGATGACATACTTACCTTTGTCTTGACACTGTAAGTTTCCTTTTCTCTCTCATTTCATGGGTTTTATCTCTTCCCCCTTTGGTTTACTTCCTCATCTCAGAAGAGTACCTCTCACAGTCACTTTTGGGGAAGAGACCAGGATGCATTCATTGTTTGATACTTAATGTTTGAACTGTCTTTAGTTGTTTGCTCTCTTAGTTGGAAAATTTTATATCATGCTGAAGGTTTCATTTCATCTTCTAAATTGTGATATTAAAAATTTAAATGTGTCTTGATCCTTGATCATTTGTTAGTGATCCTATTTTTCTCCTCTTTGAATGCATACAGTTTTTTGTTTATTTGCCCCGGTATCCTGAAGAAATTCTTATGACTATGCATTTTGCTGTACCCTTTAAATACAGACCTTCTGGAATGTTTTCAAATATTTCTTAATTATAATCTCTTTTGTATTCTTGGTTTCTTTCTGGAAATATTATAAAGAGCTCTCATCTATTGATTCACTCATCTATTTGGGTAACCTTTTTCATTGATATCCCACATCATAAAGGAATAGGATATAGAGAAGTTTATTTTCCAGTATGCCTTTAACAAAGCACTGCATTTCCATCTTTCCATTTTGACTGCTTCTTGTATATGGCTCAATCATTTTTAGGAATGTGGCTTTAATCTGTTTGTACTGGCAATCAAATCTAGGTAAATGCTAGGCAAATATCACATCCCTAGCATTTATTCTTTTGTAAGGCTATTTTTGAAATTTCCACGTAGTTCTGTAATCTCTGTTCTCCATGATGTCTTTATCCCTGCTGGTTTTACTTCCTACACTTCAGAGTAGTTGCTTGCCTCAAATGTTCAGTGATTTTGAATTGTCTATCTCTCTACAAATTACTGGAAAGTTCTGCAGTGTGAGCATAGCTTGTGGACTAGTCAAAGTCCCAAGGAGAATCTTCCAGTACTTTACCTAGAAAGTGTAGATGTGCCTGCACCTAAGAGATCAGATGGTTCCTATTCTCCACTGTCCTGGACACCATCTGCTTACCTCAAGCTAAGTGCATCTCTGAGTGAGTGCTTGGGTGTGGGAGAGGATCCAGGGGTGGGTGATTGAGTCTGAGAGAGGACCCAGGGGTCTAACAGTCAATACACCCATAGCTCATCTTCTTCCTTTCTCTGTGTCTTCCATAGACACTAGACCTCACAGGGTTCTTCTGTAGACTTGCAGTGCCTGTGGACTGATCTCCTTAGGACCCTCGATGCTCCTGCTTTGCCTTCTATTGTCCCAGGATGCTGTCACTGAGACTCTCCCACTCCTGCTCTTGCTTTCTATGGATTTGATTTTTATAAATCATCATCATCATTTTCTTGGGAGGTTTTGGATAAATCAGAACAAAGTAAAAGTAGAATTTAAAATTCTTAATGAAAACACTCATTCTTCCATGACCTTTCCAAATTGAAAACCTAGCTCCTTCTTTGTTTATGTAAAAGAATTGACACAACCTCATTATGAAACTCATTTCTAGCAGGGAGATGGTGGCACACACCTTTAATCCCAGCACTCGGGAGGCAGAGGCAGGCGGATCTCTGTGAGTTTGAGACCAGCCTGATCTACAAGAGCTAGGCCCAGGACAGGCTCCAAAGCTACAGAGAAACCTTGTCTTGAAAAACCAAAAAAGAAAGAAAGAAAGAAAGAAAGAAAGAAAGAAAGAAAGAAAGAAAGAAAGAAAGAAAGAAAGAGGAGGAGGAGAGGAAAGGAAAGGAAAGGAAAGGAAAGGAAAGGAAAGGAAAGGAAAGGAAAGGAAAGGAAAGGAAAGGAAAGGAAAGGAACTCATTTCTGGCATCTACAGCACCAAGAACTTCTCTGTGTAACCCTGATGCCCTGCTTCAAACCATACAGGGAGATGATCTCCAGAGCTTTTATAATTATTTTTCTTACTTTTGGCCATTCTCCAGTTGATTGTTTTTCACAGCAACTTGATTTACCTTTTAAAGACAAATACATTGGTTAGCTGCTTTTGTAACCTTCCAGTGGCTTCCAAGCATTCTAAGAGACAGTTCACAGTCCTGTCCATGGCATACCTGGCCTGGGTGTGGTCAGTCAGCGCTTGCTGTAACTCCACCTCCTCTGCATTTATTTTTCTCAGCTTGTGCTCCAGGCTCAGCAGTGGTCTCCTTCCTATGACAACCACGATGATGTTTTTGAACTTGTCCTTTTCCCTGGATTGTCTTCATACCTGTACATCTTTTAGTTCTAAAACAACACACATCTGAACAGATGACTCTGTGGAACAAGCATTCGGTTGTCACACTTAGTCCTGTGTTAACCTCACTGCCACCTGAAATCGTTGCCCTGCTCTATGTGGGAACATGCCTTTGTATTCATGGAAAAGGCATCTCCATGAAGATGAGGTGAGAAACCGTGTGGTCCCACCTAGGAAGATGCCTCAGCCAGTACCGACCACCAAGTCTGAAGATGTGAATTTGTTCTCCCAGGACCTACATGGTAGAGAGAACTGACGACTCCCAGTTGTCTTCTGGCCCTCACTCCAGCACCATGCCTCACACACACATGCATACACACACACACACACACACACACACACACACACACACACCGCAATAAACATGTATAATTAAAAAGAGAAAAAGTTGGGAGCACATCTTCACACTTTTCAGGTAATGATGTAGCAAATGCCACCATTTCCTTCATTACCAAATCAGGCACAGTATGCTCTCCGATGGTCAGTCATGAATGCCTGTCGCTACTTTATAATGTGATTTAAGGCATCCCTCTAAAATCTCAGCCGTCTATTATGTAAATTATTACTAAGTCCGATTTTCCAGTAAGGCTTTCAAAAATATCTCCTCATTAAAATATGATATTCATCATAAAAGTATCCGTCTTTGAAAGTATGAATAGAATCCAGGATGTTACAAAAGAGTTACTTATTTTCCCCACAGGAAGTCCAGAACCTTTTACTTAGCTGTGGAGTCTGGTTAACCAGGAGGGACATCATGCCTGTTTCTCTGTGTTAGCCTGCTTGTTATTTTAGTGTTATGTCAGAGTTCTCACCGCCAGCATCAAAATTAACTCTGGGTGATTTACGAGGAGAAAAGAGTTCGCTGAAAGGAATTGAGTTGTTCACAGAACAATCTGGAATCCCGGAGGGAAGAACAAAAGGGATGGACAGGCGGATTAAAGCAGAGCTGGTGAGGATGCAGTGTCAGCTGCCATCAAACCCTTCACAGATGGGCTCCACCTGGCTCTGGCTAGTTCCTGGGTGTTGCCCAGTGGTCAACGGCTCCTGAGTGTTGTCTCCAAGCCCACATCAACTGTGACTGGATCCCGGAGTTAACTGTTGCCAGAAGCTGTTCCCTACGGTCTCCTTATTTTCTCGCTAGGTTCCAGATGAACAGAAAGGCTGAGCAGTTTCGGAGGCTGAATGAAGATCAGCTGTCAGTATCTGTTCAGTCACCCGTGAGATCCCCTGTAACTGGGTGGCAATGTGGGGAAAAAAATGAGAAGGAACTTCTGGGTGCCAAAGAGAGCACAGGGTAAGAAGAGGAGACCTGGGTGGGATTCAGGGACTGCCCTGTTCTCTAGACAACAGTTCGTTTTCATGAGCACTAACTCCGTGGAGCCAGGGTCAGTCAGCATACCAGAAAGCTGCCCCCAGCATCTAGCCAACTTCTACCCCGAACTTTGAAACGGGACAGGTCCTGGACATACTGCCATGTTGGCGGCCGACCCTTCATCACGTGACTGCTTAGCAGCATCTGGAAGCATATTCCTGATCTGTTTCCTCCCTGCAGGTGTTTGTGCGTCCATTAAATTGATGTTTATAACAATGAGTCATATTTGCTAAAATGCCCAGGTTTTAAGGATTCAAATTGATGAGCTTTCACGTGTAGATATTTGAAACTGCCACCCAAGTTAAAATAAGTTTTGATTCTATCAGAAAATGCCCTGTGTCTCCTTGGACTTGAATTTTTCACCCCGAATGACACTATTTGTTGGATGCCTCTGAGCATATATTTGTGTTTGTTGCTTCTTTCACATAAGTATTACCACACATTTCATATTTTTATATCTTCCTTTGTTATGGGTTATATAATGCATTGGAGATTAAATCGTGAGCTCTTACTTACCTCTAGACTTTCTTGTTTTCCATTGCTGAGTAATATTCCATTTATAGTCATTCCAAAACCTCTCAACATTAATAATCCCTCCTTCCATTGATAGAAATTTCAAGGTTTTTTGTTGGTTTGTTTGTTTTGTTTCCCTTTTTAAAATTCTTTTGATGCTTTGAGCATAGGGACTATGAGGAGCTAAGGACAAACCTTTTGTGAATGCGTTTTCACATTTTGGTTTGCCCTGTGTGAGTCAGACTCCGACTGTCAGGCTGGTCTTGAGTGTACCACGTGGCTGACCTTGACCTCAAATCCACAGTTCCCCTCCTCCCACCTCTGAAGTGCAGGGACTACAGTGCACGCCCAGGTTTTTCTCACTTTTTTTTTAAGGTACACACCTCAGAACAGACTCTTGGATCCCGTGTACACTCAGCTGTGAAGGGTCCTTTCAGTTTTAATAGGTTGAGGTATCTCACATTCCTGCCACCAACTGATGCAGCTTCTCAGGATCCAAGACCCTTGCTAACATTCCATGTTTTTCGGGTTTTGCTTTTAGACATTCTAGTGAGTGTGGAATGGTATTTGTGGTGGTTTTAATTTTTGAATATATTTTCATGCTTAAATTGGATTTCTGAGAGTACCTATTGGGTAATTTCTTTATTATTAGATGTTTATATATACTAAATACAAGTCCTTTGTTGGGCATGTGAATTGCATGTTGGTCTAGAATTTGCCTGCTTATTTCACAATCCCCTTCCATTTCTGAAATGTCTTACTTTCCATAAAAAAAATCACGTCTTTCATGTTCTGCTCTTTACGTACTCTCCTGAGGAGGTCTGTGTCCTCCTGCAGCAGGGCAGATACTGGGCTATGTTGCTCTCAGATGTTTTTACTGTTCTTACCTTCATGTGAGCTCAGCAATACCTGTGGAAATAACTTTTACACGGAATAACCAAGGGTGTTGAGATTTCCTTAGTTTTTCATAAAGGTGTCTCCTTTCCCAACACCACTTGTGAACTTCTCCAGCAGGGCTATTCCTGAGAGCCCGTGGACTCTGTTCTGGGCCTGGGTAGATCTCATTTCTCAATGTCACGGTGTCTTGACTGCCACCGTTCCACAGGAAATCCTCTGATGTGGGCGGTGCACATTTTTTCCACTTACTGCGGTATCCAGTGTCTTTCAACAATGGTTTAGAGTCTACAGAGTATAAATGCTGCATTTCTTTTCTTTAAAATGATCAGCTTTATAGTGTCTGCCATAAAGATAAATGAAATTTTCTTACTTCCATTTTTGGAGTTTTCACTGCAGATGTATAGAAATGAAAATAATTCTTACACACTGGCCAAATTTCTCCAACCTTGCTCAACTTATTAGTCCTGAGACTTCATTAATGGAGGCTTCAGAATTTTCTTTTATATAAAAGGCCACAGCTTTATTGAATAGAAAAGCTTTGGTTCTTGTAATGGGCTGGTATTTTCCTCCTTGCCCAGTTTCCTTGGTTAGATTTATTCTAGTGTCTTTTCAATATTGTGGTTGATGGTTCTCATACATGCCAGATAAGCAAGCATTTCTGACTCCCAGGTTTCTGACGTCTCCAGTTCAGTTCTGTTGTGGTCAGGTGTCATACCTCTCATGATTTTCCCCTTATGAGATTTACTTTGGTGGCTCATAGCTGAGCATGGGATCAGGTTTTTCTTACTGCTTCATGAAGACTCAAAGCAGTGTTCTATAATATTAAATAGGCAAAATTGTTTGACATTGTTGCTCAGACCTGCTATTGATGCCACCTATTGCAATTGATATCGTGTGTGCGTGTGTGTGTGTGCGTGCACATGTGTGTGCCTGTGTGTGTGTATATATGTTTCCATGTACACCTCTATTATTAGTGAAATTCTCCATTTTGGATGCTGATTTTTTTATGTCCAGCATTTTCACTTGATTCTTAATAAAGTTTCCCTTCTCCTGCTCAAAATCTCAGTTGTCCACGCACATGTTTTTTCAAGTCTGTTTCCAAGTGCCCATCCTCATTTCCAATGTAAGTACATCCTGTGCCTGCTTCTGTGTCCTGCGGGTAATAGTTTTCTGCTTCTTTCCCGCTGTTTCTTGTTTGGCACTGAGCATAGTCTCTAAAGAAGATGTGATATAAGCACATTTAGTATTGCCCACAGAGAACTGGGGGCGGCTTCCATCAAACTGCTAGAGACGAGGGCTGGCTCAATCTAGTCGGTCCCTGTACTGCACCTGAATTTTGTTACATTTCACTGAGATTCAAGTATTGACCACCTGAAAACATTCTGAGGGCCAAATTGGTGTCTTGTGTTCAGCAGAACCTGGAGTTTGAGTGTTACTGAGGTTTCGTTGCTCTTCTTTGGCTGTGTGGTATCGTGTGTGCTGCTCAAATCCTCCACAGATCTTTCTCAGTCATGCTCTGTCTGTCCGGCTCTTCGGGTCACGTCAGAGTTCTATTTTTCTGGCAATTATTCCCCTTCCCTATTTTGGAAACATAGGTTCTTTCTTTGGGCTGCCTTTAAGTTCTCAGTGGGCAGCCAGTGAAGGTCAAACACCCCTCAGAGGAACATTCTTAGTGTGTCTGCCCAAACTGGCTGATGCGGAAGCTCTTTCAGACTTTGGGCCCCAAATGCTAGTCATGGGTAGAGTACAGGTTGCTGATAGGTACTTAGGGAAGCACCTTGTTCCACAGAATAAGGGGAGTTTATCTCAGTTTCTCTATTGTACCACACAGTTCTAAGTACTGATTTTGCTTCTGTGCACAAAAGGATCAAATTCTTCACTCCTCTCTGTTATTCATTCTCCTCCTCCGTCAGTGTCTTCTAGGTGGAAGCAACACAGTTTTAAGGAAAGAATTCTGTACTTTGTCAGGAAAAGGCACAAGTCAGTTAATCCTTCAGTGTTTTTGTGGGACATACCGCAAACTGATTTTACCACGTTTTAAAATAGCGTGGATTTTACACATCTGGGACTCTGTTGTCTTTGCATTCTGCAGACGCCAAGTGTGAAGAAACTTCCCCTTTACTTACCAACACGTGGGGAAATGACAGATTATTTAATTGAACACGTTTTATTTGAAAGCTTCTCTAAACAACTTCTGACTAATGACTCACATTAGAGCTTTTCTATTTAATCCACGTTTGACTAATGACTTGCAGACTGGAATATCCCATCTACCTGTGAAAAGTTAACAAAGGTTCCCACTGTGTTTGGTGCTCAGGGATTTCCAGTTCTCTTCAACCTGGAGCTGCTCGCTAGTTCTTTACTTATGGCCATGCAGTTTGTGGTTGATAAGGCCAACTTGACATTCAATATAGCTGCTTCTTGGATGTGGATGTGGGGCTACCCAATGTTCCGCCTGCGTAGACTCAGGCAAGGCATTCATGTCAGAGAGCTAAAAACTGATGTAACATTCTGAACAGCGCCATATCAACACACCCCACCCCTGGGAATGCTAAGGTCAATAACCTGCTTGGGCTTAGTACCTCTCAGTACTTGGGTTTGGTACCTCTCAGTACTTGGGTTTGGTACCTCTCAGTACTTGGGTTTGTTACCTTTCAGGTGCTTGGGTTTGTTACCTCTCAGGTGCCTGGGTTTGGTACTCAGGTTCCTGCTCCACAAAGCAACCACTTTCCCCTTTGCTCTTGAAGTAATTTTTGGAAGAGATACTCCAAAACCATGAAAATATTTGATTCTTCATCAAATTTCTGCCAAGGAATCCGGTTGCAACTGATGGCACTAGCTCACTGTAGCCTGATGAATTTCCACTCTCATTCAATGGGTTATAATCTGACTACTATTATTGATCTCTCAGACTGGGCCAGTTCAAGCCCATGTAGGTTTACTCCCCATGTGTCCATCACCCTTCAGGTAATTCCCTATCCTGGTTCATTTTTCACTTGTTCATTTCCAGCCTTGGGGTTGTCTGGTTCTCCACAGAGCCCACTAGTTTTTAGGAGAAGTATCCAGAAGTCAAGATCTGGAATGGCAGTATGCTCCTTGCCACTAAGGTGCCATAACTTCTAGGCCCTCTTGTATGACCTAACTGTGCCTGCACAGTTATAATCAATAACACATAACCTAACAATTGGCCTATACACACATCTCAGCTGTAGTTCTCCTCACCCTCCCCCATTTCGTGGTTGAATAGTTTAACCCTTCTCTTTCTATTTAGGAATATCTTTTCCTTATCAGAGAACCAGGCCCCAGGCTTCAGTTTAGTTCCTTGTTTTCTTTTTCTTTTTTTCTTTTTTTGTTTTTTTTTTTGTTTGTTTGTTTGTTTTGTTTTTTCGAGACAGGGTTTCCCTGTAGTTTCTAGAGCCTGTCCTGGAACTAGCTCTTGTAGACCAGGCTGGCCTCGAACTCAGAGATCCGCCTGCCTCTGCCTCCCGAGTGCTGGGATTAAGTTCCTTGTTTTCTTAACAGTCCTGCATACAGTTGGTCTTCTGACTGTCCCTCAGCCATCGCACACCTTCTACACACAGGAAGCCCTTTCCTCTGGCCATGCCACAAACATGTCACCATCGTGCACACGACCTTCAAGAGACTAGGGCTGTTTGCTTTCTATTTGGAGGGAAGTGAAGGCTGTAGGATTTAGGAGACTCATGAGGCTTTCATGAGTCCTTCATGAGCTTCTCATGGGAGGCTTCCATCTCTGAGAAACAAATCACCACTCTAGGGCTGGAGAGATGGCTCAGCCGTTAAGAGCATTGCCTGCTATACCAAAGGTCCTGAGTTCAATTCCCAGCAACCACATGGTGGCTCACAACCATCTATAATGAAGTCTGGCGCCCTCTGCTGGCCTTCAGGCACACACAGACAGAATACTGTATACATAATAATAAATAAATATTAAAAAAAAATCACCACTCTAGAAGTCATAAACCATTGGCTTGGGTAAACCAAATGCTATTGTCAGTAACCACAGTTACCTTGTTGGTCCACCAAATTAGACATTTCTTTACATCTCCCCAGGAACAGTCATGAAACAACCCTGGTCTCAGCATCTCCTCAGCCTTTATGCGTGCCACTTTTCTTCAGTCATCTTTTTCAATGGCATTGGTGTCCAATGAGCACATTGGCATGCAGGTGCCCACAGAGGCCGGAGAGGGACACTTGATCCACTAGAGCTGGAGTTTCAGGCAACTGTGAGTCTCCCTGAAGTGTGGACTGGAAACCAAACCCCACTGAGCTCTCTCTCCAAACTCCATTCTCTCATCTTTTTAGCCTTAACTACCAGCCACCTCCAAGAAAAGATTAGTTAAAAAAAACAGAAAGGAGAAAACATAATAGTATCCTTTTCTTTTCTCCCTAAGTAAATAAGTCCGACCTTTGTCTATGTCTCTGTAGTTCGGAGCAGAAGAGCTTGGTCAAGATTCTATGTATAGAAACTTGGAGAAAAACGTTGCAATATGTGTAGCAGTTTTCTATCATAGTTGTCGCCAACACACACCTTCCAGCTACTGGTAGATCATACCTGTTCCTGTACAGTGCTGGAGGTCAGAAGGCTGAAATGGTCCTCACTGGACACGCACTAGTGTGTTGACAAAGCTGGGTTGCTTTTTAAAATGCTAAAGGAAAACCGGTTCCTTTGCTGTCCCCAGGTTCCAGCCACCAGTAGTCTCCGTTTTTGCTTCTTTCCTCTGCCTTCGAAGCCAGCAAGGCGGCGTTTTCCCATGTCTCTCATTGTTAATATGTTTCTGCCTCTCTTCAGCTTCCAAAGCTCCTACGACATACACGCCAAGGCCTGTTCTACAGTAGCTTCCCTGTTGTCAGCCTGGTCTATTAGCCAGCTTGATTCTCCTTTGCTGTGGAGTAAACCAAGTCCAGAGGTTGGGAGGGCAAGAGGAAGCAGACATCTGGGGAAGCAGTGATTCTGCTTCCCGTGAGATAGAGAATGGCATCGCAAGGCCACGCGTAGCTTACAGATCAGTAAAACTAAGCCTCTATCAGAAGAGTCAGCAAAGACATAAAAATGGAAGGGAAATGAATAATGCCTAGATGAAAACAAAATGAAAGGGAAAGCAGATAATGGCTCAAAAGCATTTCGAAGACCACTCAGTCTCCCAATTAAATATTCAAACTAGAGAAAACACAGGAGACCAGTATCTCCTAATCAAATTGGCAGGCACTTTTTTCCTCCATGAGAGCAAAAGGCACATATAGTGCTGGTGGAACCAGGAACGGATACTACATTTTTGGACTGCTATTTAGCAGTATGTATTTAATGGCCTCAAAATTGTACAAACCATTTGTCTCATTAAGTCTATGCCTAGAAGTTTCTCCTAGGTAAAAAGGACACGGAAGCTGTAGCTGCTACACCGTGCTAGAGTGCCCAAGTTCCACTCCCGCACCACGTACACACAGAAGATAACAAAACACATAAAACATTTGTGATGGGGACTGGAGAAGCAGCTCAGCAGTTAAGAGCACTTGCTGCTTTTTTAGAGGACACGGGTTCAGTTCCCAGCATCTGCACAGCAGCTCACAACCATTTGTAACTCCAGTTAGAGAAGATCCAACACCTTCCTCCACCCTTCATGGGCATCACATACGTGTGATGCACATACACACAGCAAAACGCTCAAATGCATAAAACAGAAATGACCTTTTTATGTCTTTAAGACAGTCTCATTATGTCATCTGGGCTGACCTCAAACTCACAGAGATCCACTTGACCCTGACAGCCAAATGCTGGGGTGAAACGCATGGACCATTGTGACCTTCCCTAAAAATCATAAAATATATGTTGGGTCTTTTAGCTAAAATTTGCAATAACCAAAATGCTTGTTGGAATGGAATTGCTTTGACATATGTTCATATATTATAAAAATAAGCCGGGTGGTGGTGGCGCACGCCTTTAATCCCAGCACTCGGGAGGCAGAGGCAGGTGGATCTCTGTGAGTTTGAGACCAGCCTGGTCTACAAGAGCTAGTTCCAGGACAGGCTCCAAAGCCACAGAGTAAACCCTGTCTCGAAAAACCAAAAAAAAAAAAATATTCACAGGAAATTTTGTGTGAAATGTATATATGGGAAAGTAATGTTTTAGAAAATGTGGCTAGACTCAACAAACCTAATTCTCTCCCATAAAAACCTACTTTTTAAATACTTTGTGGGTTTTTTTTCTTTATTTTTATATTTCAGTTTTACTCTATATGTACAGGTAAAACTGCAGAGATTTAAAAGAATACTTACTGAAATAGGAAGATCCTTGGGAAACACCGCATAAAAACATCTCGTTAAGAAGTAATACGGCAGGTAGAGAAGGGTCTCACTGGCTATGAATGCTGGCTACTCCTTCAGAGGACCCAGGTTTAATTCTCAGCACCTACATAGTGGATCACAACCATCTGTAACTCCAGTTCCAGAGCATCCAATACCCTCTTCCTGGCCTCTGCAGGCACCAGGCACACAGCAGTGCACAGACATAGATGAAGTCAAAACATCCATACACATAAGTATATGAATAGACAAACAGAAGCAAAATCCAGCTAGGATCATTGCTCAGCTGTACAGTACATACTGATGGCCAAGGTCTAAAGTGCAAGTCTCAGGTCCAAAGCTCAAATCCATCACCTCTATAATGATTCTATCCGTCAGTGAGAGAAAATATTGGCAGAGCAGTATCATCCATCTGAATGGGGTAATACCTGACATTTTCATGCATTTCTGTTACCTTTTACTTTAAGGGTAACTTAAAGCAGCAAAGGTATTTTTTTGAAGAAAGCTAAGGCTGAAAATGTTTAATTGATTGCAGTCTTTTCTGTTCTTAATTCTGTGGCTGCTCACTTCCAATGGGTTTTATCATAAAGAGTAGAAGAAAATTATTAAAACGCAATTTATTGCCTACAATATACACAAATTAGTAAGTGAAAATTTCCTTTCGCATGCCACTTCTTTTCTCTGCCCTGTTGTTGCGAAGGTCTCCCGACTTGTGGAATGACACAGAACCTGAACTGTGGTGAGGTCTGCCAGGCCAAAAAAGCACAGAGGATGCCAGAGAACTCGGAGAACCAACTTGACCCAAGGGAGACTCAGAACGTTCCCTTCCTAATAAAGCCAGTGAACCAAGAACACAAATTTCACCTCATAATTCTTCAGATTTTACATTTCAAGAGACTGGGATTTGTACAAATTTATGTACTCAAACAAACATCAGCTGACCTATTAAAAATGATTAAGATAATCCACTCCCTCGGAAAACACCCAGTTTGACAAGGAAGAGACCGTCTAGCTGGGCCAGGAGGGATAATGAGGTAAGCGCAGGGTGCAAAGGGTGGGAAAAGTTGACCCTGGGGCATAGGGTCTCCTGTGTGGGTGTCGGGGCTGTAGCGGAAGATGACACCCACTGGATTCCGTTTCGAAGAGCATGATGGGGCCAGGTCGCTGGACTGCCCTTCAGGTCCCCCGCAGTGATCTAACGCTACGGGGTCTCCCAGGTTAATAGGGTGATCTTGCACCTGCCCTCACTCGGAAGGAGAACTGCGATCCTGACCTTGCAGCCACCTGGCCTCCAGCTCCAGCCCAGCCCCATGCTCTAGTTAGCCTGGTCGTACCTCCTTCCATCTTTGCCTCCCTTCCCTACCATAGACTTAAGCAAATTGCGGGGGGACTGTGAAGCCCTCCCAAGCCCAAGCACCCTGCTCAGCTCATTTCCTCTGAGGCCTTGTCTCCTCTCACAGGGGAGAACTGACTTTTCCTCCATCTGGCCTGTGGTTGTACTGAGTGGTAAAAACGAAATGATGTTAAGGTAAAGCAAGGGCAGGGAAGCTTCCAGCGGCCACACTTGAGGTGAGCATAACCCAGAAGTAGGGATCATGGTTAGCTGGGAATGTGGAAGAGTGGGCATGGGATTGGGAACAGACACCCCAGGATCTATAATTCTGTCTCTTTAAATAATTGTGGATTCTTCTAAGATTTGGTTTTAATTGTGTGTGTGTGTGTGTGTGTGTGTGTGTGTTCGCACGCGCCCTTGAGGAAGTTGGAGCATCAGACCCTTGCAGGTAGTCACAGGCAGTTGTGAGCCACCTGGTAGGTGCTAGCCCAGGCCCAACTGCCCTTGGTTCTAGTTCTCAAAGTGGATGCACACGGGTTTATTGTTTTCTATTGCTTAAAGTGTAGGTGTATTTTATGCTGCCTCCCCGACACACAAAACACGCCGTGATTAGACATGGAAAAGCAGATAAAGGAGACAGGACATTTCCTGAAAGAGGAATAAGGGTTATCTGGACTGCTGAGGCTGGTCCCGGGTGTGCCTGAAATGTCCGAGAGATGATATGGAGGAGAAGCCAGCAAGCACGTGTACCAAGAGGGTACAACATTGGCCATCACTTGGTTCTCACTTTCTCGAACTTGTCTTAGCGTTATCACCGACAAACCCTTCTCTAGTAGGATAGGATTTTTTTGCTCAGTAACAACAGGCCTTTGAGTTAGATGTGGAATTTACATTGAATTAGGAGAACCCACCGGGTATGAAGGTGAACAGCGAAAGCAGCAAACATCAAACAAGCAGCCCAGAAGGACCTGCATTGTGTTTAAGCTGAGGGGCCATTTACTGGAGCCCTAGGGGAACCGTGGGAACTGTGTGTTTCTATCAGATAGAGAGCAAAGGCAACTGCCACTGCTTCAGCAAAGGAAAGACCTGAAAGGGGGGCGGGAGAGCTGCCTGGTCCGTCTGAGAGAATCAGAGAGAACCAGTTTGAACTGGTGGGGGAAAATGCTTCCGGCTTTGAATTGTTTGTGGTCGTGTTGCAATTTTCACTACGATGGTGCAAGAGCTGCCTACATGGTGATCTTCAGAGGCCTGCAACAGATGGCCCAGGAATTCTCCACCGTGGCTTCCACCTCCTCCCGGCCATCCTTTTTCCAAACCACGAAACCCAAATGAATGTGTTTTGTTCTAAATGGGCACGGTCTTAAATATGAAACCAGAAATTTTGGTTTGAGAATAGTCAACCATTGATGACATTTATATTTTCTGGTCTCTGTTTTTGAAGCAAAGATAAACTAACATCCTCCATCTGTGCTTGCCTCTTTCCAGTCAACCTAAAAGCGGATCGCCTCACGCTGGTCCTTCTCATCGGCTTGCTGCTTATTTTTAGATCTGTTTCTTCAACAGTGGAAAGTGGGGCTGCCTCTTGGCATTCAGATTTATTTCATACTTGATGGGAGAAGAGAGCAAGTTACCAATACCCACAGGCCAACGTTCATCAGGGTCAGTCCAACAGCTCACTTCTGGTTTCCTCTTCTGTTGCCACTGCTCTCTCTCATTTTTGCTGTCTCTCCCCAGTGTCCCCGGGGTCCTCTGGCTCTTCTCTAGAGCACAATTCACCTTTGGAATGATCAGTGATCAGCTCTCTGAGAAGGCAATCGGGAATTTCCTCCTGCAGTGTCACAGGATCTAGGTAGCGGCTAAAAGGGGACGTTTAAAGCAATTGCTTAAAATTAGCCCTACCAAAAAAAAAAAAAAAAGGAATCAGATTGTTGCTATAAATATTAGTTAAGATACTAGACATAGGGTGGAATTATTTTTCTGTGCTCTATTTTAAATTATTCAGATTTGTTCAAATGCAGAGAAAGACGCGGCCCTGGCTTGCCAGCTCCACAGAAGAAACCTCACTTTGTTGATTCTGTGCTTTATTTTTAGCAATCAAGACTCATTTTGATGTAAGTATTCATAATACATAAGGCTTTAGTCTTCTCCTTTATTTTGCATTCCTCAGTTCGTTTTACTTTCTTGTTGAGATGCTCTCAGAAGAGACAAGTGTCAGCTCCCGCCCTCAGAGCTGCACTTTCCTGATGAAAGGAACACACAGCTGTAAGCTGAGGCCGAGTGACAAGGGGAAGGCGCTTCTTCGGTCCTGTGCACACTGCCTCTCTGACTTCGCATGTTAATCTATCCCTCTATACTATGTTGCTGTTGTAGAGGCAACGGCGCTAATATGCTTTTTTTTTTCCAAATAGTCGAGTTCATGTTGTATTTACCCCTTTTTGAGCATCAGCCTCTCTCCTGACTCAAAGCTATACGTCTTTAGGAACGGGAAACCTGCCCACCGTGCATTACCTTGTGGACTCATTTGATATAGTGCTTCCATGAACTGACGTTTAATAAATATTTAATAGGGTATGCTCTGCTGAATTAGGTCAGCAACTAAGATGAGAGGAAATACATTTTTTTTTTCATAGTGGAGCAGCTTCAAATGTTGAAAAGCATCAGGGAAAAAGAAACACCTGACGAGGTTAACAATTATTACTGCTCATTTTTCTGCTGTATTTTTTTAAGGTGAGTCCAAAAACTGCTTCAAAGTCTTGAAAGGATGTTCCAACCAGTTGAAACCTGAATCCGATGTTAATTTGAAAGCTCAAGGAGTTTATGAATCTTCATCTGATTTTGTTTCTTTTCCTGTTGCTGCAATACAAGGCTCAGATGAAAGCAACACAAGGGGGACAGGATTTGTTTCGGCTCTCCGTTTGTCTCAGGCTGTCTTTGCATGCAGAAGTCGCAGCAGGAGCATGAGGCAGCAAGTCACATAGCATGCCCAGTTAAGAAGCAGAGAGCAAGGAATGCATATATAGATGATAGATTCTAGCGTGCAGCTAGCTCACTGCCTCCGCTCTTACCCAGTCCAGAATCTGCAGCATAGGGGATGGTGCCACCCACAGTGGGTGGGTCTTCTCATTTCAATTAGTGTATGTAGTCAAGATAAATTCCCACAGACACGCCCAGAGGCTCACCTCCCTTGCAATTATAATTTATGTCAAGTTGACAGTTGACAATAGTTTATCACACCATTCTCCATATTTTGCAGAGGTTTAAGGCTCACCCTGGTAGCAGAATGGATTGAATCAGGGGTGAAGGATTTAGTGAGGAAGGGACATCATGTTTCTACATATACTCTACTGAGTCAAGTGGAGACAAGGTTTGAGAGAGAAAGCAAATGTAAAAATGGAATAGCGTGAGAATCTGAGTGAATTCTGTGATAATAACTTATTGACTTGAGGTATTTGTGGATAAAAGGATTCATCTTTCAGAGCTCACAGAGCTGGAATTTGAAGACCAGAGTGCAAACATGGTCGGGTTCTGGCAACGGCTGTTTCCTGTGTTGCTAACTTCTACCTTCCCACTGCTTTTTATGCGGTCTAAAAGGTCAAGAGAACTCTCTGGAGTCCCTTTTTATAAAGGCAATGGTCTCACTCATGAGGATTTCACTCTTCAGCCCTAATCACCTCCCAGTGGCCCCATCTCTTAATGCTCTAATATGACACAGTAAAAGAACAAGATTTCCTATCAATAACTGAGTAATTTAACTGAACAGAGACTTGTTAAATGATGACTTATAAACATCCAATAAATGCATGAAAAAATGTCAATACTCTTTGCCATCAAGTGCAAATGAACACTACATTAGGATATCACCCCACCCCAGAATGTCTACCATTGACAAAAGGACAATAAATGTTAGTGAAGATGTGAAAAAAATAGGAACCTTATTCTTTGCTATTGGTAATAAAAATTGTTATAGTTGCTAGGGAAGTCAGTATGGGGCTGCTCAAAAAAAAAAAAAAACCTGAAAATAGAACATACAGACAGACACCATTTCTGTGTATATACTCCAAGAATCAAATCGGGTTGCCATAGTGATACCACACACCCACATTTATCTCTGCACTATTCACAATAGCCAAATTATGGAATCAGTATAGAAGCCCATGAATTCCGAGTGAATAAAGAGAACGTGTTATAAGCACAACAAGGAGTTTTACTCAACCTTAAAGAAGACTGCAATTATGTCCTGTGCAGGGAGATGTGCAATAAAACCGCTCCATAGAGTTTTTCTCTCATAGATACATAGGGAGAAACAAGACTTGAAAGGACAAAGGGTGTCACTGGAGAAGTAGAAGAGAAAGAGAAGAGAGAGCAAGGAGGAAGGAGGAAGAAAGAGGGAGAG